>NW_028318218.1:5643750-6392500 GCF_062004578.1 Staurois parvus | reverse complement strand
TCTCAGATATCTGGAATTCGTTAACCAAGCTTCTGTCTATACTGTAAGATTAATTACTTAAACCATATTTGAAGCCAAATATTTTTACATTATAGATAGAGCAGGGAATGGTTAAACTCGTCAAGCTTTTTATTTTGCCATATGTGTCCCATTAGGGTGATCCTGTAGACGCAACCATTATCATGAAACCATTATCAATGAAAATGAATTGCGGAAAATAATCAAACTTGAGTTGTCACCAGAACAGGAACAGAGGGAAAATCTTCATATATAGACACTTTTTCTGGTGACGACTCGATTTTTATTTTTTCCCCCAATTCAGTTCCATTGATAATGGTAATTAGGACAAATAAAATAGTGAATCTCCCTAACAAGGGCACAGACAGCAATGACAATCTGAGGTTCTAACCCTTCACCACTCTATCCAACAAAAACATTGGCTTTGGATACATTTTAAATATTCTTAATGGAGACATAAGTAGCACATACATGAATACATTCTCATTGTTAAAGAGACTCTGTAATTGGGGGAGGCATGGCAAATTGCTACAGGTATTTAGTGTAGCCACCTAGAGATGCCTGTACATACCTCCAGAAGACTTCAAAACCTTAATGTCATGGTCAAATCTGAGGCCGTCCTGACAGGAAAAGTTTAATGTCAACATGTATACACCCCTTTCTATCTCCTGCATATTCTTATTGGCCAGTGAGGCAGACCATCATTTAGAAGTGAAGGGACATGTCTAGCACCAAGCTTCAATACTACCTGGAAATCTGTTAGGATCAAAAGGTTTGGGAAGCTGCTTGCACTTCATACCTGCAGTTGGTTACCCCCCCTACTGAATGACAGGGTCTATGAAAGAAGAACTGTATCTTTATGGATAATCTGAAATACACCCAGACAGCTTCACCTAAGGATCTATTTAACACTCATGAGTAAAAACAAAAATAAATTATATGGTGTGTTAATACTACTCACCTTTATGTTACAATAGTGGTATTATCACTTTCATGACATGGCCTTCATACTGCCATGGTCTACAGTAGATAGTGGCAGTTGGGGTTAGGTCAAATCTAGCTAGTGAGAGTAAAGTTAGAGAGAAGGTGACATGTAAAGGATTGAAGGCATGGGCTGGAATTTGGCTGCAACAGTCCCAGCAAGAAATACTTGTCTGCTGGTTTGCCTCTGCACTTATTCTAATATGGCAACTTTGGTGCTTGGCAGGCATCTACCTTTGCAATTCCCTTTGCTTTACCAAGAATGTGTTACCTATGAAATGTCTACTGTTTTCATAAGTACATATATGAGAGTATATGCTATGTACTCACAGCTAAAAATTATCCCTTCCTCCATAACATCTCTTTTTTACATGCAGGATCTTAACCAAACCTGCTTATTTGGGCAACCATCAGCTATCAGTTGATAAAGTCACCTCTCCATGACATATCTACATTAATTTTAAAACCTCCAAAACCACATGACAGCTCATGTGCATATTATAATTGAACAGCAGAATCAACCCCAGGCAGTCAGCTATTCCCTTTTCCGCTTCCACAAATGTGAAGCTGTAAATTTAATTACACAGACATAAAGAAAAGCTGTGGTCAGGCAATGGACATTAAAGCATTTCCATATTCCTAAAAAGAACTTTAAAAGAAGCTATCACTTACCTCTGTGGCTGCAGGTGCTGTGGAGTAATGTATACTAAATGTACACAAAAGAGATTCTGAAGTCCAGCAGCACCTGCTGTTTGTTTATATTGCACGTCTGTCAGGCTGTCAAGTCCCTGCATGGGAAGATGTGCTGTAACATCACTGCCACTGTTGTGAATGTAGAGGTTGAACTTCCCACAGTGCTGGCAGTTAAAGCTCATTGCTTGTTAAATTATGTAAATATTTGAATGCCCACAGCCTGGCCACAGGTTCACTTTAAAGCCCAATTTAGATTACAGAAATAGATTTACAGTCAGGCAAACATTAAACTAACAGCCTCCATTTTCATAGCTTCCTTAATCTAAATTGATGAGCTGTAAAAGCCTGTGTTGCCTATTGATAATGTTAGGTATTGTAATTCTCCACAATTTAACACACATAATTTTGAAACCTGACACATTTGGTATCTATATACTCTACACTATATCATCATTTACTTTGTACAAATAAACGTGTGCTTGTGTGCAGTAAAATTATTTTAATGTATTTTTTTCCTGAAAATATAGACTTGAGGGAGTTTAAGTAATTTAAAGCCAGAAATGCAGATTTTAAATTGTGCAAAAAATGAAAAAAAAAATGCTCTAAAGTAGAAGGGGTTAATTTCCAATAGGCACCAGTGTTAGATCCAGTGCTCATAACAATCCTCCATCTGTAACAGACCTGGTTGAACACCCCCTCTTTTCTTTTGCACTACAAGTTTTTGTAAGGATACGTGTGCTAAGGGGGAGTGGCTGTTACTTAGCTATGCTAGGAAAGAGCACTGTAGTTGAAGGACACTAAAACAGCATCATTTCTATAAGAAAATGGAATGTTAAGGCACTATCAAGCACGAATCAGTCAAAATTCAAACAATTTGGGGCAGAGGAATGCAATGACATAAAACAGTGAGACTTCAATTGGGCTTTCTACAGTTCACCTGCCTCCCTATGTTATTTCTATTGTTATCACTAATCTGAATGACAGCAGCCTGTCTACTGTGGCCCACTCATTACATCTATCAATAGAAACCTGTCAGCGTGGGCTTTTTTATATAGACTCAATCAGGGGCGGACTGACCATTCGAGCACTCGAGCACTGCCCGAGGGCCCGGGGTCAGTAGGGGGCCCCATGAGATGCCCCTGGTACCTTTAATAGGCTTTTTTGGGTGTAGTTTGAGTGTGGGCAAGGACACAGGGGCCCCATGATTCCCTATTGCCCAGGGGCCCCATGAGTTGTCAGTCCGCACCTGGACGCAATCTGCCAGTGGTTGATAAGCTAAATGAAACCTCCTCATTATTCTTTTGCAGGTGGTATTGCAATGGATGTGCAGTATACAAGTAGGTTGCTATATTGTGTGGGCAATGACTGCATCATGCTCTGAAGAGCTGGTGTTATGTGCTCTGGTCAGATACAGCAGAAACATATCAGCTTCCACCAAAGGAGTAAGAGGTGATTGAGGGAGACTGCAACTGCAACAGCTTTTCTGTAAGTCATCTTTTATGCTGGAATTAAATGGCTCAGAATGATGAGTTATCTCCAACAGGCTCATGTTTTAGACCAGGGGTCTCCAAACTATGGCCCTCCAGCTGTTGAAGTACTACAAGTCCCATCATGCTTCCGCCTCTGAGAGTCTTGCCTGTGGCTGTCACAATATTGCAAGGCCTCATGGGACTTGCAGTACCTTAACACCTGAAGGGCCATAGTTTGGAGACCCCTGTTTTAGACACATGCAACTAAAGCTAAGCATCTCAAAGTGTGCATGTGTAGCCATGGGGTAGTCTTTGTGTTCCCAACCAAGCATTAATGTGTATGTGAAGCCATTTTTTTAAATTTTTGGATAATGTAAGGAAGGGTTGGGGAGATTTTCTTTCATTTTCTGTCCTAGAGTTTCAAAATAAATTGAAAGGAAATCTCTAAAAAGTGGGAGTTTCCCTTTGTTGTCTATGGCACAGGTTCAGTTTGAATGACTGAATCGTATCTCTTATTTATGTAACTTTTTGGACTTCTTATCACTTTTTGTCATGGACACCATGGTCACCAGGACAGATGTTGAGGGTGAATTGTCCAAGCAGACAACAATAAAATATAACAATGGTTCCCTACTCTAAAATGTAAAAAAAGCTTAGATTATACTGTAAATACACTAATTATTTCTGTACAAAGCACCACCTGCTACACCTATTGTTTTGTATCTTACTGTAGCTGTGTTTTAGTTTCCTGCCAGAGAGTACTCAATGCACAACAACTTAAAGGCACAAGTCACTGGACCAGGAGCTCAAAATATAAGAAACGATAACACCACGGGCCTTCCTTGATGCCCACTTAGATATCTGGTGCTTCCTGATTGCTGTTCTAGCTAATGTATATTTCTGGCCACACATGTTCATACAAATATATAAAATATAACTTTACCAAAAAAACACTTTTAGGTGAAAGAAAGATAATCTGTGTTACAGGCCTTGTAATTTTTAATCAGTTTCAGCTACTATTATTATTTTAGGTTTATGAGCTCACAAAAAATAAATAAAAAATCTAATACTGTGTAAAAAATACCAATTCATAGTGGTAGAAAATTGTGTTTTAGTTCTGGAGTATTGAATTTACATTTGCTGAATGGAAAGCTAAGTTGATGAATAATAATGTGTTCATAGGCAGTGTTGTGACAAGTAATTATGAGAGGGTTATTTAGCAGGGATAAAAGCCATAACCACACACAGTGTCACAGCACAATAGCAAAAATGGAAATAAAAAATAAATAAATAAGATGGAGTGGAGCTTTTAATAAAAGAAAAGGATTTTTGACATAACAGTTTACATACCCTGGAACTATGAGATCAGAGGTATGCAACACAAAAGACCATGCACCAGCAAATACAGTATAACATCTGACCCCATTATTCACAATATTAAGCAAACTAAGATTATACCTGACTTGAGGGTCATATTTTTCTTCTTTTGCCTACTGTGTAACAAATTAATTGCTAAGTCAATTACCTATCCTGAAACTGATACTGTAACATATTTATATATTTATAGAGACAATTGAATAAAAAGAATGGGTAATACCATTCCATTTCTGCATTTTACACAAAGATGTTTACAATTTTTTTAATATTTGCAGATTATTCAGTAAATTTTGGACAACGACACAATGAGGGGAACTTATTAAGGCTAGGTTCACACTGCAGTGTGTAATGCGGCTTACGTTTGTGTTGGCTGCTGTACCTGCAGAAAACACAGAAAAAAGATCTCTGCACCTTTATAACCACCTGCTGACTGCTTAGAGTACAAATACTGCAGGTGCAGGTACAATCACAACCACGCTCTTTCTTCCGGATTCAGCGGCGCGCATGCACGCCCCCTGCTGATCCCGTACTGTGAATGGACACAACATGAGTTTAGCAGATGATTTCAGCCAATTACACAGAGTTCTGTGTTTACTAACAAACAGCATTCTGTTCGTATAGGAACAGCGATCTGGCTGTTTCTCCTCCCTGAAAGGCAGGAAGAAAAAAACAGCCAATTAGTAAAGTAAAAGCAGCACACGTTACACATTGTTAGGCACACATTTAACCCCTTGATTGCTCCTGGATGTTAACCTCTTCCCAGTCAGTGTGATCAGTACAGTGTCAGTGTACAGCACTATCATTGACCACTGTGTTAACAGCTTTAGCTCCGCCCCATAGTAAAAATACTGGTAAAGGATGGCAGCTTTGTGTAAAATCACGTATATTTATGTGATTTTGCATTTCCAGATAGGGGGCGCGTGCCCTACCTGAACCACCATTCGCGGCCATGGCTGTCAATGATTGGGTCCCGTCCGGTGATTACTCGCCGGCAACCGGTGACTTCCAAGGATCTCTGATGGAGGGGGGGGGGACTGTTAGTAAAAAAAACAGTTCTCCTCCCTGTCAACTCTGGCACACTGCCTTGCAAGGCTGTGCACAGACATGCAAAGCAGTGTGCTTACAGTGAAGCACACAAAGAACTTAATGTAAAACGGTACACAGCACACAGTTAACTCTTTGATCACCCCAGATGTTAACCCCTTCCTGCCCAGTGCCATTAGTACAGTGTCAGTGCTTTTTATTAGCACTGATCACTGTATCGGTGTCACTGGGGATGTCAGTGACACCAAGTCAGTTCCCCCCAGTGTCAGTCCTGCAGTTCTGCTATAAGTCGCTGATAGCTGCCATTACTAGTAAAAAAAAAAAGAAAAAAGAAAGCCCAGTCCATATACTGCCATTTGTAAACACTATAACTTTCACGTAAACAAATTAAATTACATGTATTGGTATTTTTTTATAGAAAAGCCATGTAGCTGAATATATTTTGGCCTAAATTTATGATGAAATTAGATTTTTTACTGGACATGTTTAATAGCAAAAAGCCAAAAATATTGTTTTTTTCTCAAAATTGTCAGTCTTTTTTTTAGCGCAAAAAATAAAAGATGCACAGGTGATCAAATACCACCAAAAGAAAGCTCCATTTATGGGAAAAAAAGACATAAATTTAATTTGGGTGCAATGTTGCATGAGCATGCAATTGTATGTTACAGTAACGCAGCACCGTAATGCAAAAAATGGCCTGGTCAGGAAGGGGGGTAAAATCTCTGGAAGGCAAGTAGTTAATGTCACTAGCGATGTCAGTGTCTGTTGAGTGACCCTCTCAGATAGTGTCTGTTAGCACCAGATTGCCCGCCACCCAGTCCCACTATAAGTCACTGATCACCACCATTACAGTATAGCGTCTATAGCTGCGTAAATTCCAGTATATAGAAAACAGTTTGTAGACGCTATAACTTTTTAAAACCAATTAATACATACTTGGGATTTTTTTTTCCAAAGATATGTAGCAGACTGCATTTTGGCCTCAATTTATGAAGAAATTAGATTTTTGATTGTTTTATTGGCTATGTTATATAACAGAAATGAGAAAATATTGTTTGTTTGTTTTATATTATATAATAAAAAAAAAACCCAGTGGTTATCAAATACCACCAAAAGAAAGCTCTATTTGTGTGAAAAAAAAATTATAAAAATGTAATTTGTGTACAGAGTTGCACGACCGCACAATTACCAGTTAAAGTAGCACAGTGTCAAAAAGTACAAAAATGGTCTGGTGATGAAGAAGGTAAAACCTTCCAGAGGTAAAGTGGTTAAAAATGCAGCTGCATAAAAGCACCATGTGGTTTCACGCACCCAATAATGATCTACATTTTCAGATGTGTAGGTGTGCCATTAAGAATTACTGGCACCCCTTTGGTACTACTAAAGAGCAGCGCATTTTGCCTGCGGGTGCAGGAATGTGAGCAGTTTACAGGCATTCCCACACCCACATGAACCTAGCCTAAGACTGGAGTGGTCAGAATCTGGAGCAGCTGTGCCTGGCAACCAATCAACTTCCATCTTTCATTGTACTTAGCGGAAGATAGAAGCTGACTGGTTACTATGCACAGTTGCTCTAGATTCTATCTTTTCCAGTTTTTGTAATCTCCCCAAATTGTTTTAACAGATTCCAGTACAAAGCAATATGGGTCCACCATTTGCGGCCCACTTGTGCTGTGTTGCACCCAAATGCCCATTTACACGTGCACTTCACTTGTTAACATGTGTTGTCTCAAGCCTGCACATTAATTATGGATGGACTGCCAATGCACCATAGCGGATCAAAAATATGTGACTTTTTTAGCTTTTTTGTTTGTGTCGTGGTGTGCTGTGGTACCTTGCACGCTAATGTACAGAGCTTAGGGGTGCACACAGAGCAGGCGCATTGCCATATGTTGTGGAAACGTGCATGTTTTATCAAGCATTGCCACAACGCACAAGTGTTAATGGGTCCTTAAGAAAGCAGAATTTCCTAACTGAATGTTTAAATTAGTCTTAAGAGAAACTGACCTGATCTCCTTCTGAAGATCTACCTGTCAGGTTATTATGCTAATCCATTGGCTTCAATACTTTTTGAATCACTAACTTAGAATAAGTATGCAAAAGAGGAGAATCAGAAGTCCTTACAGTATACTTGTTCCTGGTTAGCAAGGCAATGTAATAACACAAGTAGCATTTTCTAATGGAGAATTCAGAAGTCATTTCTCTTGGAAGAGGTTTCTTATAAAGTAAACTCAAGTTTACATCACTACACTAAGGGCCCTTTCATACAGCCGAACCGTTCGAGTGCCCCTATCCATTTTTTTAGGAAGACCCAATAGGACCACCTATGGGGAGGTGGATGTAAACAGACAATCCGATCCACTACAAAAAAGACGGATGGAGGATCTGTTCCCTATCCACCTAGGATCAGATCGGATGGCAGATGGATGTAAACGGACAGTCGGTCCGTTTAGATCCGACCACCCCATAGAGAACAGCGGGCTGTGTCTTTGTCTGATCCGACTGTGGCAGATCTCCCGCTGAGCAGACAGACCTGCTTGGTGGATTCCGGCTGTGTGAAAGGTCTCTAAGACTTAATTCAAATGGGCATTGACACTTGTCCTTGGTGCCGACTGCCTTTGTTTTTGCACCTGCAACTTCAATGGGCTGCATGCATGGTTGGGGCAATTCGCCACCCCTCATCTCTTCTATTGACATTAATATAATAGGAAGACTAATACTATGATACACAAGGAAGCTGCCCCATTTGTATTGTCTGTAAATTATATATAGTCCTATTGTCAAGTAATCCGACACATACTGATGCTGCTAAATTTTATGTAGGCATTTAGGCTTCAATGATCTCTGAGACCTACATCTGCAGTACCTGAACCAGCTGGTTATGTTTTTAGAATTTACCCTTAAAAAAGCATATCAATAGCTGCTTGCAAGTTATTTTTTAGTGCTGCTATTCTGTGATTTATATTTATTGAGCATTCTTAAGGTGATACAATCCTGTGGCTCAATATTACACTACTTTGCTTGGTGCATGATCCTGAAATGATGAAGCACTGGATTTGTTGGAATGACTAAATGTCTGCACAGACACTGAGATGGAAAGTAAAGAAACATACTATGTTCACACACAGTACAACACAAAGAACTACGTTGGGAACATCAGGGAAGGTGGAATACTATAACAACACATATTATATTGTTATACTATTCCACCCACCTTAATAGAGAATGCTTAGGTGTTGCCACTCCATATCCTTTCGAATCCAGATTTCCTCCAACTTTCATTGTATCGCAAGGTTTTCTCTGCTCGATGTACTCGTTCATAGTGGATTCCAGAAGAAAAGCAAATTTTCCTTTAGATTTCCGTACACGGGCGACTCCTTCCGCTGTCGTCTTGGTAAATACTGATGGTTCAGCAGATTTCATATAGGTCCACATTTTTTCATAAACAGCAATTTTCGACCTCTGTCAAAGCAGATTTTCTTTTTACTTACTATAAGTTTAGAAATTAGTAATAGTAAAACAAATCCAGAAAATTCAAAGAGAAAATAGATAATTAAAAACAATTTTGGCAAGAAACCATGCTAGATATATGTTTTGATGGGCTTGGCATTCAGCTAATTGGAAGGTCATTGGCTTTTGTGTAGTTAAGTATTAAAGTCTAAATAACTCAGTAAGTGTGCAGCCAGCAGGTTGACAGTGATCTATAACCTTTAAGGCAACAGTAATCCCTCAGACAACAGAATTAATGTACCCACAAACAAAACAGGCGATAATGCATCCAGAGCTGTGTGTTGAAAAAGTATTCATACACCTTGAAATTTTCCACATTTTGTCATGTTACAGCCAAAAACATAAATGTATTTTATTGGGATTTATGTGATAGATCAACACAAAGTGGCACATTATTGTGAAGTGGAAGGAAAATGAAAAATGGTTTTCAAAATGTTTTACAAATAAATATGTGAAAAGTGTGGACTGCATTTGTATTCAGCACCTCTGAGTCAATACTTTGTAGAACCACCTTTCACTGCAATTACACCTGCAAGTTTTTTTGGGTATGTCTTTACCAGCTTTGCACATCTAGAGAGTGAAATTTTCACTCATTCTTTGCAAAATAGCTCACGTTCTGTCAGATTGGAGAGCGTCTTTGAACAGAAATTTTCATGTCTTGCCACAGACTCTCAATTGGATTTAGGTCTGGATTTTGACTGGGCCATTCTAACACATGAATATGCTTTGATCTAAACCATTCCATTGTAGCTCTGGCTGTATGTTTAGGGTTGTTGTCCTGCTGGAAGTTGAACCTCTGCCCCAATCTCAAGTCTTTTGCAGACTAACAGGTTTTCTTCTAAGATTGCCCTGTATTTGGCTCCATCCATCTTCCTATCAACTTTTACCAGCTTCCCTGTCCCTGCTGAAGAAAAGCATCCCCACAATATGATGCTGCCACCACCATGTTTCACGGTGGGGATGGTGTGTTCAGGGTGATGTGCAGTGTGAGTTTTCCGCCACACATAGCAATTTGCTTTTAAGACAAAAAGTTCAATTGTGGTCTCATCTGACAAGACCACCTTCTTCCACATGTTTGCTGTGTCCTACATGGCATCTTGCAAACTGCAAATGGGACTTCTTATGGCTTTCTTTCAACAATGGCTTTCTTCTTGCCATTCTCTCATAAAGGCCAGATTTGTGGAGTGCACGACCACTAGTTGTCCTATCGACAGATTCTTTCACCTGAGCTGTGGATCTCTGCACCTCCTCCACAGTTACCATGAGCCTCTTGGCTGCTTCTCTGATTAATGCTCTCCTTGTCCAGCCTGTCAATTTAGGTGGATGGCCATGTCTTGGTAGGTTTGCAGTTGTGCCATAGTCTTTCCATTTTTGGATGATGGATTGAATAGTGCTCCATGAGATGCTCAATGCTTGGAATATTTTTTATAATCAAAACCTGCTTTAAACTTCTTTACAACTTCATCCCTGACCTGTCTGGTGTGTTCCTTGGCCTTCATGATGCTGTTTTTCACTAATGTTCTCTAACAAACCTCTGAGGGCTTCACAGAACAACTGTATTTATACTGAGATGAAATTACACACAGGTGGACTCTATTTACTAATTAAGTGACTTCTGAAGGTAATTGGTTCCACTAGATTTTAATTAGGGGTATCAGAGTAAAGGGGGCTGAAAACAAATGCACGCCACACTTTTTCAGTTATTTATTTGTAAAAAAATTTTAAAACTATTTATCATTTTCATTCCACTTCACAATTATGTGCCACTTTGTGTTGGTTTATCACATAAAATCCCCCAAAATTAAATTTTTTATGTTTTTGGTTGTAACATGACAAAACGAGGAAAATTTCAGGGGGTATGAATACTTTTTCAAGGCACTGTACATTTTAGAGTAACTATACAGAGGGTGGGTAAAAAGTCATGTGAATCACAGATCAACAATGCAACCAGCAGAAGTAATCTAGAATCCAGTTTTTCCCCATCTTAATGTGCTTCTAGCTATATTGGTACACTTGCAACAGTACAGCTGAGTATCTGTGATACTTTTTTATTTGCACTAACAGCACCAACTTAATACTTCTGGACAAGTTTTTTGAGGTCTGCCCCTTCTTCTCAGTCCATGCAGTATGACATTCAAAGGTTTAGCAAAATTTTAAGTAAAAGCTGAAAAGAAAACAATCTGTAAAAAAAATACACAGGGTAATAACAATGATGAAGTTAAAAGGGGAAATGAGAAAATCTGAAGAAAAATTCCATACGAGGACAAATCATTCAATTTTCAGATAGTGTGTACACAACTTTCAACATCACCGACATTAGACTTTCCAAATGAAAATTTCTGAAGGGACAAACTCCAAAATGTTTCGTACATATGAACAGAACTAACAATTTTCATTTAATGTGTACTCTTATGGTATGAGAACAATCAGAAACAAAAAAGAGACTTCCAATGTACGCTACAACGTTTCTACATCAAACTAAAAAAAAATACTTTGTCTTTCGAGAATTTTCAAACAATTAGTACCATCCTTGGATTTGACTTGCTGTGAAACTTTGAGGGAAACCAGACGATCGTTTGCCCATTTTTCTTATAGTGTGTACCAGCCAGCAGTAGAGCACAGGGCTATGGAATGAGCGGGTGGGAGTTACAGAGGTGAGAATGACCATAAACCTATATGATAGTGATATAGAAAGCTGAGTCCATATTCAGTCTATTGTCTATTGAGTCAAACAGAATTATTTGTTTTCCTTCCCTGAGTATTTTTAACGTTTCTTTTTGAGAACCAAAACATTTGTCTTCCATAGAGTTCCCTGGTTGTGCGAAATGATGTCTCACAAGTGTGCAGTAATAATTTTTATTTTTTTAAATTCCGGTCCTGTTTCAGCATTGTACCATCCCTGGTTGCTCTTGTTGCATTGAATGGGATATACAACATTAACTGGTGGTGCAGCTGCATGGTCCTGTAATATTTAAAGTTCCTTTTGTGTAGGAAACTTTCCAATAGATTAATGTAGATACACAATTTGCAGCAATTATTGTCACAAGGTTTTTTCTCCTGTTTGTGTCCTTTTGGTCAGAATAAAGATTCTTGCTGATTAGTTTAACTCTATGGTGGTTGGGTTATTGCCTAAAGGTCAGCATTGGGGTTATTGGAAAGTTTCTTTCAGAGTTTCATGTTCTGTTGCAATGGGTTGCAGATCTTTGATTTTCTTGCATACACCTTCATGTACTGAATTGTATGTTGTTTTCCCAGATATCTTAACTAAACAGCAGGATGCATTTAGTTTTATTTTACAACAGACCTGAAGTGAGATTAAGTTCTTGGTAACAAAAGTATGGGACTAACGGAAGTAGCTTAGCAGACATTGTGTGGTTCCATATTAAAGTGTTTGTAAAAACAAACAAAAAACAAACATGTCTTACCTGCTCTGTGCAATGCTTTTGCACAGAGCAGCCCCGATCCTTCTCTTCTCGGGTCCCTCACCAGTGCTCCTAGCTAATCCTCTTCAGCCAGTGCCTCCTTAGGAAGCCACTTCTTATGGGGACACTCATGCAGGCCATAGACAAAGACAACAGGAAACGCCCCCCCACTGCCTCGTCACATAGTTTGATTGACAGCAGTGGGAGCCAATGGCTTGGACCCGTTGTCTGCGTAGCATATTTTACTCAGAAGGTGAACTTAGCCTCTAAAGCACTGCGTATCATTAACAATTGCAGTATTTATTTCTATAAAAATTAATTTAACATTCTTCCACTTGTGCTGCTGATCTCCTCCAGGCTTTTTCATCCACTTCCCACCTAAATGCACTCCCTCAAGTATTGCCTGCACATCATGACTGTGTACCAGCTTCCTGATAGTGACAGACGTATAACATGTCTCTGCAATGTGTGTCATGATAAATAAATAAAAGTGCAGCGCTAGATGTTTGTAGATAGATGAATAATAAAATGTCCCAAAAAAATATTATAAACGCATAAATAAATAGTTCATAAAATATATAGGTAATGCACTTGATGTCGCAGTATACCAAGGCAAGTAGTTACAGGAGCAAATGATAAAATTGCGCACTCACCGGACGCGCATAGGTAATGCACATGTAATCAATATCCAACCAGATCACTTAGGAAGGCGGAATAGGTGAGCATCCATCTAAAGGTAGGAAATCTTGTCTTGGTGGTAAGTGATTATAACTGCCAGGTCCAGAGGTCCCCTTAAGGTTGGATGGGTGCACAGACAGACTACAGGGCTCCCTCCCTCTGGTGGTAGTGAATTGTAATGGGATATTATGTGATTACCTTGAGTGCATTGGCCGCTGATTTTAGAGCGCTCACTTTTCATTCGATTATTTTAATGTGTGTCATGGCCACTTGTAATATCTAGCAGGGGCACATTTGACAGGGTGTCAATGGAAAAGACTGGGAGAAAGCTGTCACCCTATAACAGCATGTCCATGAACAAAGATTTTCATCTTTACCAAAATGTTAATTACATCTGTTGATTATAAGCTGACCTGCCAAATGCAAGACCAATCCCCGTAGCTCCTGCTTCCCCCCCCCCGCACTAGTGCTCTTGTGAATGGACTGTTCCTGGTACTGTCACGCCCATAGATTGGCTTTGGATGTAGAGACAGCAGGAACAGTCCACTACTAGACGTGGGAGAGAGCGGTTTTCTGGAGGAACGAAGGATCAGGGAAGTATAGTTTTCAGTGCGCACCTTGACAAAAAAAAAAGTATGGAGTTCTTCTTTAAGTTATATAGTAACCTTTCAATATTTTTCATTATATGGATAATAGTAGCAATCTAATACTAAGGGGCTAAAAATAGGAACACAAGCTACTCACTTGGGGGAGAACCTTTGGGGGAATCCAGGATGGAAAAGGATCTGGGGGTCCATGTAGATCACAGGCTCAGAAATGGAATGCAATGCCAAGCTTCAGCAAGCAGAGCAAGTATAATATTCACATGCATTAAAAAGGATAAAACAATAATTCTACCACTTTACAAAACTCTGGTCCAGCTGCATCTTGAGTGTGCTGTCCAGTTCTAGTCACCAGTCCTCAGGAGGGAGGAGCAGGAACTGGAGACAGTCCAGAGAAGGGCAACAAAGTTAATATGAGGATTGGAGGACCTCAGTTATGAGGAATAATTACAAGCATTAAACTTATTCTCCCTGGAGAAGAGATTCTTGAGGAGATATGATAGTGATACACAAATACCTCAATGGTGATTTCAGCATAGGGAAAAAGATATTGTGTTTCAGGGACCTTAAGAAGACATGTGGCCACTCAATGAAACTGGAGGAGAAGCAGTTTGACCTTAAACTGCACAGGGGGGTTCTTTACTGTCAGGTTGATAAGGATGTGAAACACCCTTCCACAATAAGTGGTGGTGTTGAACTGGATCGACTTATCAACTATGTCACTATGTAAGAATAACACCTAAAAAAAAAAGGACATGACCTTTTATCTTGCTTCTAAGCTCATAGAACTATAGATTTCTAAGATGAGTTCTTATATTCAAATTTGCTATTCCAGAATAACTAATTATATTTGTCAGTCCTGGTTTTCAGGAAAAACTATGCTGTGTCTATGCCTGCCTCTCCCAAATTTTGGCTGCAGTTACGCTTTACGTTTTCTTATATTAATGGAACTGAAGCTCATTAATAGAGGAACAAATTCCCACTGGGCATCTCATGCATAACAATTCCATCAATGCCAGCAACCGTTATACTGGATTTCTCATATGATGTTCTTGTAATTATTTTTTGCTTCTTTCAGCTCCCCAAGGAATGAGAAGTAATGATCTATGCACATAGACACCCTTTACCTCATGTGCCCAGATCAATAAGTGCGATGCAAATGATAAACATAATACATGTTCGCCCGAGGCAAAGTAAACTAAAGCTCTTTCATAAATTTGTTAAATGTATGGATACCAAAACACTGCTGCTATACCAGCATACATTCACTGTGTTCTGCTGCCAGGAATTCTGCTATCTCCCATAAGCAGCAAACACCATCAATCAATTCACAGAGGTACCAATTTCCTGAAAGTAGGCTTATGAACTGTACCTCTAGTGTATTATATGCCATGTTAAATCAAGCTACAGACAATGATATAGTACTTTAAATAGCAAGTAAAGCTTATAAACAGTATATGTTTACACACATAGATGCATATTTAAATAATGAACTGTGTATTACTGAGATTAATAATGTATACAAACTACCTAGCTGGTAGAAACATATAAAACCCTCAAGGTAAACTCCTGCAGTCATTACCCCCCTCCCCCCCACCTCAACCTCAACTTTGCTCTCTCCCAAACCTAATTAATTACCGGGGTTAGGTTAAAAAATACAAAAATGCTTACCCTAATGTGGTTCTAAAGGCTGAAGGTTTTTTTTAAACTTCCTTCATTCTATGCACAAAGATAAAAAAAACTTCTGTGTGTAGCCCCCCCTAATAATTACCTGAGCCTGATCTCAATCCAGCATGCATGAAAACAGAGGCTCTCTTCTTCCTCATTGGCTCAGAGACAGCAGCAGAAGCCATTGGCTGTCAATAATAGCCAGTGAGAAGGGAACTGGGGGTATGGCTGAGCCACACTCTGTGTCTATGGACACACAGAGCAGGGCTCAGGAGCAAGCATGCACAAGTGCCCCCATAGCAAGCGGCTTGGGGGCACTCAGCACGAGGGGAAGATCCAGGAGTGCTGGCTGGGGACCTGAAAAGAGGAGGATTCTGGCTGCTCTATGCAAAACCGTTGCACGGAGCAGGTAAGTATGACGTTTGTTATTAAAAAAAAAAAAATTACCTTTAGTATTACTTTAATTTGTGGATGTAAAACATTGGGGTACCAAGTCCCAGATCCCTTTCCCAAGGAGGGTCTTTCTTTAGGAGTCCAAACTATGGCCTCAGTGACAGCGACACTTCCTATTGGTTGTCCAGAAGTGGGGTTCTCTCAGGATACAAAAGTCTTCAGTGGGGTGACCAGTCTGTTTCAGCACTGAATAAACTGTTTATCAATTTCATAAAAAGTGCTGGCGAGCGACATGGGCAGCAGAATTAGATGAGTATAATAGAGCTTCTTAAGGTATTATTTTTTTTAAAACATGCTAAATCTTTTCCCAGCTTTAAGTAATACTTCTTCTTTTACATGCACTGCAATCCCTTAAGTTTTCTGTCCTTTGATTCTGTTTACAACAGGTTTATATTGTAGAGCATTTCACAAACTGTTGGTGCTATATAAATCCTGTATAATAATAATAATATTATAAAAACAGACTTTCACATTTGTCCATTTTTATCTACATAAATTTTCATTTTCAGTTTGGAGTCTTTTGTTCTTACACAGTTTAGTGGATCTATTGTGTCACCAGGATAACATCATACTAGCAGGTAGTACCGTTGCTTGAAAAGTTTAAGTCCTATGACAGATGGTAAGAGCCAACAGCAGATAGTAGAAAAGTCAGTAGGCTGATGGTCAGGTGAAGATAAACCAATCCTAACCAGGAGTCCAAGCTCCAGATAAATAGACAAAGGCTCATGATCAGAATAAGCACACACAAGCTGAGAACTAATGCAGTTAGGGCATTTTACAGTAATCCAGGGTATGACAGGAGTAATCCATGGCATCAGACAAAAGTCAGACAAGTTTAATCTAATCAAAATCAATCTGTTGATCAATCACATGCTGAATGTCCAGCAGTCTACTTAAGCTTTTCCTTACTAGGACAGGTGTGCAATGAGCTGCAGTGTAATGTAAAGATCAGCAGATGTCAAATTTGAGTTTTATGAATAAACTGTGCACAGACTTTCCACCAAGATGTGAGTTTAGTGTAAACAACCTTTACCACTGTTAGTTTAGGCTACCATAGTAGCAAGTGAGATAGTTAGAGGCACTCATATTCAGACAGGGATATTATCTCGCATCTTGGGAAATCTTCCATTTGGGTGGGTGTTGTCTCTTCACTCCTCTATGACGAAAAACAAAGGGCTTGAAGTTCTGCATTTGTACTTCTGTGAATAATGAGCAAGGATTATGGTGGATTCTGGCAGTGGAAGGAGCCGAGCAACAATACCTCTCTGCTTTTCACTCTTTTGACCCCTTAAGTCAAATAGAGCCCTACCAGCTGCATGTACTAAATTTTCCTTAGGTCATCTGCTGCTCCCCCAGCTGCCAGCAGCAAAGAGAAATATCCAGTATTTTCAGGCAGAAGATATGACTAACTCCTGTTCCTCCCACGTGACAACACTGCTACTTGTGTATGCAGCTTGTGGGGCCACCATTACAAGGAACCCATGTTTTCACCCTCTATGAGCAAAGTTCTGATTTGCTTTATACAACAACACAGATTTTTTTCTAAGGGTGGCATGAGACAAGGTTTAGTCTTTACTCTTGTATAATACTCCATTGACCTTTAACAAAGCCATAAAACAGAAATGCTATATCACTCTAGATCTAGCACAGGAGTTTGAAGTTCCTTTACTTGACTGCAGGGATCCTCAAATGTATTAAGAGTTTTCCAATCAGTAGATGGCAGTGACTGAAAACATATATAGTGAGTATTATAACTCTATGTCAAGCTCTATACCCAAATCCAGTATTGTCTGCAGCCTTGCCGGATTTGAATTGGACATCCATGCCCTGTTTTCTCCACAGAAATTTAAAGAAAGGTCAATGTCAAGGCTGTTTCGTGTGGTGGGAGATCTCTCAATCAGGGTCCCAGACAGCAGAAAAGGTCAAGCTACATGACCAATTACATCTTGGTGAAATTGCTTTTGAAAGTTTTGGTTTCCTGTGAATTGCTCTTTGTGGATTTGGGGATTTTATATTGACCCCTATAGGGTAAAACATAATTCTGAACATTGTCACAGAGCTAATTGGACATGTCATTAACAATTATGTAAAAATCAACCAAGCTGGACTGCATACTGCTTACTAGCTGACCAGTGAGAAGATAGATTAGCATTATAATGTAGACAAATATATCAGCTTCACAAATGAGTTACATTATTACAGCCAATATCTGTTACTCAAATTCTGATAAAACTGATTAAAAATACTGTTTTTTGCAGATTCACTTACTTTGAAAAATTCCTTAGTTGAACCAGCATCAAGTGTTCCATATGCAATTTCTGTTTGTTTGGCAAGGTCTTCAGCACTTTCTATTGGTGAAACCATTCTTTCAACCGTTAAAAAGGCAGCCAAATTAGCCGTATAAGATGAGATAATAATGAGGGTAAAAAACCACCATACGCCTCCAACAATGCGACCTGAGAGAGATCTAAACATGAATATGTCAGTACAGGATTATAGCTGTCGTGTTTTTACAGTTCATTACATACATTTGAGAAACATGGTAGTGCAAAGTACAGTGATTGTGATAAAAACACAAGATATTTTTCAAATGAAAAAACATCTATACAGGAGTCATGAGGAAAATGGCATACAGAACATTTCCATTTCCAAGAGTTGTGCTTTAAGTGTCATATTGTCTATTCAGGGCAAAGGTACAGCTTTTCTTGAAATAACAACCACCTATTCAAATCTGCTCATCAATTGCTGGTCAGCTACAGCAGAAGGTCAGAATATTGGTGAAGCACTGCAAAGGTAAGTATCTGTACATGGCCTATTCTAATCCTATGTGCCTCCTTCATGTTTTCTGCCAACAGTAAGATGAGGGCATTAATGGACTTATCCTTTTTACCCCTCACCTCCTGCAGCACTCTAACATTGGTTAAAGTTACTTGTACTATACCACTGCTGTCTCGAGACCTTCACTGTGCTGCCTGCTTGGTGTAGCACAACCTCTGGATTGCATTTCCAGAAATACCCCAGTCTGGACCTCTTACTAAATTACATGGCCTCCATTCACTGGGAAACCCTATTGTCAGCCTGTCAGGGGATCTCAGGAGATATATAAGTACCTGTAATAATAATAATAATAATAATAATAATAATAAAACAATCTTCTAGAAGAATTATGGGATGCATGGAAATGCTGTACCTCCTACCCCTTAGTGAACACTATTAACGGGAAAATAGAGAGAATTCCATTGCCAATTGGAGGACACATTTCCCTGTTAAGATTGTGGATAGCTGTAAAGATTCATCGGAGAATAAAGCCATGCCCTACTCTACTGAATCTCTACCATAGATTACATAATTTCAGAAGCTATATTACATGTTGTGAAACAACAGGACATCCCTCTTTGGTTGTGTGCACCCCTGAACATGCAAGGAAACACACTTAAAGTGGGACTTAACTTTAAAAGGAAAACTTGGCAAGCAGGCTGCCTTTTTATTGCAGAAAAAACATCCTTACCTGCATGCTTCAGTAGAAATGACACTGAGCTGTGCGTCCACAGCTCAGTGTACTTCCTCGGTGCCTGACCCAGCTAATTAAGATGGTAGAAGATCCCAAACCCAGAGAAAGCTGGGAAGAAGATGTCAGTGCCAGCATGGGTGCCCATGGACATGGCATTGCTGGAGTGAAAGTGTGTATAGTTCTGCTTTAGGCTGGCCACACATATCACAACCTGAATGTGCAATCTCCTTTAAACTCATGACACACATTACAATCTGATTTCACAATCTCCTTTAAATCTATCAACAACTATGTGGTGCAAGTATTTGCCTGACTGGATACAAATTGATTGGGTAGACTAGGTAGGTCCTTATCTTACATAGTTCTGATAAACCAAAAGTTGACTTAAGAAAGATTGTATGATCAGGCTACAAAATGAATGATAAGCCTTGGAGCTACAAAAAACTTACATAGACTCACCAGCCACTTTATAAGGTACACCTTGTTAGTACCGAGTTGGCCCCTTTTTGCCTTCAGAACTGCTTGAATTGTTGGTGACATAGATTCAAAAAGATGTTGGAAACATTCCTCACAGATTTTGGTCCATATTGACATGATAGCATCATGCAGTTACTACAGATTTGTTGGCTGCACATCCATGAACCCTTGATACAAAGCAGGATGGATCCATGCTTTCATGTTGTATACGCCAAATTCTGACCCTACCATCTGAATGTTGCAGCTGAAATCGAGACTCATCAGACCAGGCAACATTTTTCCAATCTTCTATTGTCCAATTTTGGTGAGCCTATGTGAATTGTAGCCTCTGTTTTCTGTTCTTAGCTGACAGGAGTGGCACCCAGTGTTGTCTTCTGCAACTGTAGTCCATCTGCTTCAAAGTTCGACATACTGAGGTGGTATTCTGCATACCTTGGTTGTAATGACTGGTTATCTGAGTTACTGTTGCCTTTCTATCACCTTGAAGCCTAGATTGTAAGCTTGAAAGAGTAGGGCCCTCTAACCCCTCGTGTGCTGTTTGTAGTTGCTGTACTGTTTCATGTATTGTCCCCCCCTCTATTGTACAGCGCTGAGCAAACAATTTGGCGCTATATAAACTCGATGTAATGTAATGTAATGAAGCAGTCTGCCCATTCTCCTCTGACCTCTGATATCAACAAGGCCTTTTTGTCTACACAACTGCCGCTAACTGGATATTTTTTTTTGACCATTCTCTGTAAACCCTAGAGATGGTTGTGCGTGAAAATTCCATTAGATCATCAGTTAAATACTTGGACCGGCCCGTCCGGCATCAATAACCATGCCATGTTCAAAGTTAATTAAATAAACTTTCTTCCCCATTCTGATGCTCAGTTTGAACTTCAACAAGTCATCTTCACCATGTCTAGATGCCTAAATGCTGTCATGTGATCGGCTTATTAGCAATTTTTGTTACCAAGCAATTGAACAGGTGTACCTAATAAAGTGGCCAGTGAGTGTAGTTACATAGTTTGTCTGCTTGAAAAAAGACGCAAGTCCATTCATTTCAACCCACAGAGAAAAAAAAAACACATGCACACACACATAGATAACCTCCATATACACAATCCTATACCCACAGTTGATCCAGAGTAAGGCAATAAAACTCCCAATAAAGCATGATCTAAATGAGCGAGGATAAAAAATTCCATCCTGATTCCCCAAGAGGCAATCAGATATTTTTTGGATCCACTTTCCCTATAAATATTAGTATCCAGTTACGTTTTGTGCATTTAGGAAGGAATCCAGGCCTTTTATAAAACAATCTACTGAGCTGCCCAGAGCCAGCTCTTGAGGACAAAGGCCTGTCCAAGCAGTCCTTTGAATTATGTCCAACCAAGCAGGCTTTTGTACTATGTAGTTGTTTTAGGTTTAAAGGAGACTATACAATCATATTTTATGGCTACTGCGTTTTAACAAGACTAGGGAATAAAGGGAAATGATCCACGTTTTACCTGCTAATTAATAAATCTAGTAATACATAATCAGTGGGCTAAGACATAAGACAGTGGGCTGGTGTTCCTAGCTTGTAATACGGTTAACAATATAGGAAGGAGGATTCTTTACATGGGACTTATAGATGAAAGGATGTCCTCAAAATATTGCATTGGTGGTGGTATTGGAGCTGTGAGCCCTATCATTCTTCCTCAAGCATGGAACTGGTTACAATGTGACTGCTGACCCTACATTCAATTTGGAGACGTACAGCTTGTCTGCCTCTTGGCAATTGTTTTCTGTAAGTTTCTCCTGGTATTTGTAAAGCATTTTCTCTGTGGAGACAAATCTTTTACTCATCTTTGATAAATTATTTAGCTTTTTTACTTATTTATTGAGCACTCCTAAGCGGTAAAGCTTCGGATGGCTGTACATTTGTACAGTTTTATTTATACAGCATTAGGCATTACTAGATAGTGCACATATAAAGCTGTAGCAATAAAATATTCAAACAAAGAGGCTATATGTCATAAAAATGCTCATGGATGGTTTGAGATTCATGAACTCTCTGTATTGTGTGCCCACAAAGATTTCAGAAAATGGACAACCATTTTCCACAGTCCTTATTAATGGTTTTAAGGGGGGCGCCTGCCAAATAGCTAAATATGCAAATGCAATGTTTATACTGTATATTTGAACATCTTTTACTGCATTCATATTCAAATTCTAAAAGCCTTTGCTGCAGTACAAATCTGGCATTGACAATCTTCCAATAAGAAACAAAAAGAAATGTTACTGATAGCTACATTGCATCAAAAGCATAATTCACAGTGTGCAATTTTACAGAGGATGTGAGCAGTCAGCCAAATTCTCAGTCAAAAACACTTCATTATTAACATTTATAAATTAAAAGTTTCATAATCCTAAATGACTAGCTTCTCTACTGCATATGTATTATTCATGGACTGCAAAGATCCATTCTTATACTGTATTCCTCGGTCCCCATTATCAATTCAATAGAATAGTATTTTTCCCAAATATAGTTTATTAGCAATAATGTTTTTGTTAGTGTTGTGATTTTATTGTGGTATTCCTTACAACCCTCCCTATAACCATTTGGGAGACTGCAGATACAAAATTCTTGGGAGTCTACTTGTGGAAGTCCACTGTGTGCTTACTTCTCCTTGTCAGACTTGTTGTGGCAAGTGTCTTCTCCAAATACATTCTTCACCATTTGTAATCACACGGTTAAGTTGCAAAAAAACATCCAGCCCTGATCTGGTATTTCAAGAAATTGTATTAATAAAGTAATGTTGGGTCACACCAAGTTAACTTCACTTGACATACAGCAGATATCTCCCACTTTTTACAGGGTTACTCCACACTTAACTATTTATACACCTTTTGTCCAGTCAGGACTCACATAGTATTAAAACATGTGAGAATCTGGCGAAACTAATTAATTTTATGTTGGTTCTACTGCAAAACGTAGGGTGAAGTTACATGATGTGAACCAACATGATGTTCCTTGGATGGATAAACTTCTAGAGGATGTTTTATTATTAGAACTAATTCAAGAACTGAACCACTGGATCGGTGGCTGCAAACATTTTCTTACCAAACCTTGTGAACACAAATATATGGGGAACCTATTTGGAGGAGGGACATACCACAGCAAGTTTAACCCGGGAGAGGAATATGTGCGTGCACAGTGGATTCTCATTATCATTTTTTCACAAGGGAATTGTGGAAAGTGTCCTACAGTCTCTCTCAAATAGAGGATTGGAAGAGTGTAGGGAATATACCATTGAGTTGGAATCCATAATGAGAAACTGAGGAGCACAGTATAAGTATGGATATGTTCAGCTATAGCAGCCTCCACTCTTGTGTCCATTGTCAGGTAAAAAGACCTGGCTAGCAATCAGCAATTCCAAGTCATCCCAAAAGTGTTCAATAGGGTTGATATTAGAGCTCTGTGCATGTTATTGAAGTCCTGCACATCAAACCATGACATTATGGTGCTGGTATTGTGCACAGGGACTCGGTGGTGCTTGGGACAGAAAATACCTTCCCCAAACAGATGCCACAAGGTAGGAAGTTCACAACTGTCTAAAATGTCTTTGTGCACAAATCCCAGAATTACCGATTATCCCTATAATTTCTGATTTGTTTGAAACCCTTTATTGTCATTTCAATTCCAGTGATAACAGAGAGAAGCTATCATTTGTTTCTCTTTGCATTGTTTACTATGTGATTGTTGTGGTTGGACACAGCAATCACATGGTAAAACACCATATGATCACCTGGACACAGAGGTAATGTGACTTGCTGTGTCTGGGCAATATACTAATCGCTGAGCTCCTCAGGTGCGTGCTCTGTAAGCCGTGCCGGAGCTGCCAATGCGGGCTGATGTACAGGTATGTTAGCCCACATCGGCAACGCTTCCTGTCCGCCATCTATAGTGTATGGACACACAGGAAGTACACTCATACATTCATAAATGAAAAAAGTTTGCACATAAAAAAATCCTGTTTCTAATCTATGTTAGGTACTCCAAACCCTGGGCTCTGCTGGAAACATTAACACTGTATTCTGATTGAGGCCAGAAATGTTCTGCTATTTCTGAGCCCTCTTATCAAATACCAAGTCTTTACTTTAGGAATGTGTGGTAATTACATGTAATAGAGTTATAATAAAAACAAACATTTCCAGATCACAGAGTTTGTAAAATGTACTTGACTAGATATTTTGCTTCGAAATTTTGCATACAAACCTTGGTGATATATCACATCCTTGCTGCATGAAGGCTCCAAGGGAGAACCAAAGACTATTGAAAATCCCAAATTCATTTGGAGGCTGATCACTGGGTCCTTCTTTTCCATCTTCTGGTTCTTCCGTATGCCACTCATAAGGACTAAATCGGCTTACAAGAAAAAGGACTACGCTGACGCCAATGTAAGCAAAAACAATGCACATCCAAATTTCATAAGCCAATGGGTCCAAAAATGAAAAGACTCCTGGTTTTGATTTTTGTGGCTTTTTTATCATAATGGAAATTCCTAAGCTCATGAAAGGTTTAGAGAAATCGATGACCTCCTCTCGCACCAGGGTGATAGTCAAAGGAGCCACAGCAATCTCAGCTTTCTGTAAAACAGAAGTGATCATTTATAATATTTAATTAAATGTTCCCTAAGAACACATAATTGTTATAATCTAGGTTCTCTGCACCTGGATAGCCTACCAATGTTCCCTCAAAACTAGGAAAAAACTCACCCCTGCTGGGAGCAATTACCAAATTATGCAATCCTGACACATTGACTACCTCATTTGCTTATTTTTTATACACTTATTTTAAGATCCCATAACCTAGAGGAAATGGACCTAGCTAGTTTACACATTGAATATATTCATTATTACATCTGTAAAACCATTAGATGAAACATGCAGAATTGTGATAATACGATGTAATCCTTTCTTTTACAAAAAGAAAACCATTTTTGCAACTGTTGTACAAGAGATCAAAGAATTATTTCAGAGACTTATGACAGTATCATCAATCACAACACCTATTTACTGCCATAAAACCATCTGAACAAGATGTTGTACAAACATGTTTTATTTTGCTCTTTGCTGAATAAATAACCATTATGCATTGGAAATATGAATATTTGTTATGTCGTAATTGGATAATAATTTAACTAACAATACTACATTAGCTGCAAAAAAATTAAAAGAACTTAAAACAACCTTATTTGGTTCTTATAAATGCTGAAAGGTCCCTATATTCTCCTTTCTGGTGGACCGTGTCTCTTACCTTTCTTCTGTTCCAGAGCTGCAGCCTCAGTCTACTTAGGCACCTGACACTCCTGGGAATCTCGGATGCCCATGTTTCCTTGTTGTGTGCCATGGTTTCATCTTCTAACCCCTATTCAAATACAGGACTTAGCAGTTATGTAGGGGTGAATGGAAGGAGCCAAAGCAAGTGGCAAGGGTCACAGGCATCCAACATTCTTGAAAGTACTAATTGCTGAAATTCTGCAATGGAGCTGAGGTAGGAGACACGGTCTGCCAAAGAAGTGAGTACACTATCTCTTCTTTAGCAAGAACTTTTCAGCTACATTCTTAAGAACCTGGTAAGGATTAATTTTCACAAAAATGAAACTTTTTACTTTATTTCAGAATTACAGAAAAGATTGACAAAAAACAATCACAGTAAGTGACAGAGAAAAGGGTGGGAACAGAAGATGTACAACAGATTCAGTGAACCGGACATTTCTATAAAAAAACAAGGACAAAGTAAAAACTTTTCTCTACAGTACCGATCATTACAAAAACAG
This sequence comes from Staurois parvus, assembly GCF_062004578.1. NCBI lineage: Eukaryota > Metazoa > Chordata > Amphibia > Anura > Ranidae > Staurois > Staurois parvus. Next base: position 6,366,787 of record NW_028318218.1, on the reverse strand, counting down.
CCACTAAAACTGAAGAGAGAACAGCATAGTCTCCTTGTCTGACTCAGGCCCAGTATACATTTTCAGGGTTCTGTATTGAGATAGGTATTCATTTTCTAAACATATAACAGCCTCTAGAATATGTCATAGAAATGAAACGAAAAAGTATTTCCACTTTTGCAGCCACTTTGGAAAACCACCTTCTTTATTGTGGTACTTATTGGCCTTCACATAGCATAACTTTAACAAATATCTAAACATCGCTAGATTTGTAATTGCCTTTTTATTGCTGGAAAATTGTATTTAGCTCTCCCCTCCATGTGATGTTAAGGAGGGAGCTATGGGAAGTTGTGCTTACCATAATTAACTCTGCCTGTAGTGTGCTGGCAGATTCAATTATCACTTAGAATTGAACACTGTCTGTCCTAACAAAGGTTTAAAGATGTCATTGCTTGGTTTCTGCCTTGTATGTTAAAAAAGTGTGCCTGTCTGTCTCTGATTTGCACATTCCAGTCTAGTCAAGGCAACAGAAGCTTCCCTTTATGTATAAACCTATTTTAAAGAAACATTTAAAGTGAAGCTCCACCCATAAGGGGAAGCTCCCCTTGTTTATACCCTCCTCCCCTCCAATGCCACATATGGCACTCTTTTGGTGGGGGAGGGGGGAGGAAATACCTGGTTTTAACAGGTCCCTGCTCCCAAGTCTGGCTCAATTCGCCCCCTCCTTCCCCCCACAGTATTCTGCGACACTTCACAGGTCCCAGAAGACTATGGGACTATTCACAAGGCGCAGTAGGAAACCAGCTGTGAAGAACTAGCCCAGGGGAAGACGACACTGGACCCTCTGGACAGATAAGTATCCTTATAGTAAAAGTCAGCAGCTACAGTATTTTTTAATTAATAATTTATTTACATTTTTTCGAGGAAGCCTGGAGCTACTCCTTAAAAATGAAGAAATATTTTAAAAAAATTTTTTTTAGGTATGCTGTGCAAATAGAAACACATAACAAACATATTGTGGGGCAACATCTACCATTTTAAGTGCTGATCCAGATTCCACTCATCCCTCCTGGTCTGGACCTTCACAGGTGTTTGCCATAACAGCCCATTCCTGCTCTACTGTACCACAATGTCTGTGTACAAATGGCCGCACACTGCTCACATCACTCACTCAGAAAAGCTTTATTCCTGGTCTGTTTTCTGACAGTCCCTGTCCACAGCCACACTCCTCTGAAGTATTTCTCACTATTATACTTACTATTTTTCTTGCTTTTTTTATTTTATTGTATTTATTTTTTGTACTTCTATGTGGTGGTAATATGCATGTATGTATATGGAACATCTGTATCTTTCCTACTTTGAGTACATTTCCTCATCTTGATAAGGCCTAAAACAGGTGTGTCTTTGGATACATGTCTGTATGTAAACTATGCTTTTGTCAGTTACCAACAGATGCTTTTGATTGTTTTTGATTGTATTTTATAACATGTCCCCCTTCCCTAGACACCCCCATCTGTATGACTAAGCCCAATCAAGTCGAAACACATCAGGGGTTGAGGCTATGGGCAGGGACTGCCAGATAATGACATGATCAGCGTGCAGCAGTATACACAAACATATTATGGGGGTTTCTCAAATTTGACTGCAAAAGTGGAAATACACTTTAAATCTGGTTTATTTGTAACTAACAGAGTGTCTTTTTTAGATACTATAGCTATACAATCATAACATCTGGAAGTATGTAATTATGAGATATTATATGCTTACCCCATATACAAGCTCTCCCACCATTCCATTCCAGATCTTTGTGTCTGAATCTCTTGCTCCATATTTTCCATCAGGAACAATGGCAATTTTATACTTGATACCAATATGTTTTGCAATTTCATAGGCCAGATCTACACAATATCCTTCAAACTTATCATTTCCTTCCAACAGCTCATGGTTTTTCTTGTACATTACATAAGGGGCTTCCTATAATGAAAAGAGGAAAGCTTGAAAAAGAAACATGCTTGGAATGATTTGAAGTGAAGGTACCTTATGTTCTCATACAGGTTACAAGATGTCTACACAATGCTGTTAACAAACTACATAACTTGGAATACACTAACAAAGCTGTATTGCACTGATTACATGGTCAAAGAATATTTCCACCTTTAGGCAACAATCTTAATCCAGGGCAAGATGCAGCTCTAACCATAACCTATTAGCTATAAACAAATTTGGACTGAGTAGAACATCTATCATAGAATTTCATACAAATTTGGACAAATCCCAGGTTACTGAATTTACAGCTGATACTAACCTTTATGAGCCATTATTGTCACTGAAATCACAGGCTTTCTGGAGCCATGAAAGTGGTCAGTGGCCAGTTAAGTTTCACTTAACTGGCCTTATAAGAGTGTCTAAGATAATAACAGTGCTGAAGTGTTAAAAGCTTCCGGTGTCTACACAATTTAATCTTCCAATGAATCTCTATTTCTCTGTGAAGACCCATAGATTCTAGGCTCAGGCTGTGCACAGGACCTTAACTCCCCAAATGAAGATGAGGGCCTGTCTCCTTATGCAACTAATGCCAAATGCCATGTTATGGTTATGTTTCAAATACCGGCACCTCTACTGTCTATGAATGCCATGTCATTTAACAGCGAATGATCAAATGTGGACCTTAGTGCGAGGATGCGGTGGTGCATAATCCTGTTGTGGATAGCTTTTATGGCCACTACTAAGATAGATATTTTACTTTGGTACTGTTGTGACCTTAGCCACTTTTTAGGCCAGGTCAGGTTACCCCAGGGGCAAACTGACAACTCATGGGGCCCCCGGGCAATAGGGGAGCATGGGGCCCCTGTGTCCTTGCCCAAACTCGAAAAAGGTACCAGGGGCATCTCATGGGGCCCCCTACTGACCTCGGGCCCTTGGGCAGAGCCCGAGTTTCCAAATGGTCAGTCCGCCCCTGGTGGTAACAGGCCTATACACAGGGGGTTATTTACTGAAACTGGAGAGTGCAAAATCTGGGTTACCCTTAAATTATTTGGAACAACCCTAGTTTCTGTTCTAGTATCAGAATAAAGAACTGTAAAAAGCACAGTTCCAAATGCCACTCAGCTTCAGACTACACCTGGGATATACCTGGGGAAAGGTAAATGATAGTTTGGGACTTACTTTCCCTTGATATTTCATGAAATCATACACGCACTTCAACAGCCCTCTGACAGCTGGCAATCTACTGTATGTAGATTACAGTAGTACATATACATTCATGAATTTGCAAACACATAAAGGTGAAAATACCCTTTAAAATGCAGTGCATTTTCCACTGGATTTAAAATTTATACAAACAAAAACTTTTAACAAACACCTTAATGTAATGAAGACAGCATATACACTGAAAAATACTAAAAGAACAATATATTGATGTTACAACACTTTTCTAATAATACAACAAAATGCACAAAGGATTTCACAGTTTAAACTACAAGGAGCAAAAAGGTAGATGTGAAAACAACAGCTACAGTGGTTTAAAAATATGAAATGTGTTTATAGGTGCCCATTATAGTTTTTCCAGTTGTACTCATGATATCCAAAGGTATAGCTTTTATTTGATGTTATACCACATTTCACCGATTCATTTTGGTAAACATAATGTCAGTGGAAATAGAAAGTATCACCTGATTTGTCTGCAGCTAATAACACTTGAATTACAAGAGATTCACCAGTAACTGAAATTGTATTTAATGTTAAAGCAAACAGGAGATCATCACTATTTTGTCCCACTACTTATTGTTAATTTATGCGAACTGAAACATACTTTGTGTAATAAATAATAAATATATATGAATTATATAATGGGCTCATAGACAAATGACTGTATATCACCATAATTATTAAATTTCAAACTGTTAAAAAAACTCAAAATACACTTTGTTGCAAAGTATTATAAAATTATGAATTCTACTTGAGCAGTAAAATTGAATGTGACTATGTATTCATAGGCAGCAAACAGAAAAAAAATCTAATTAAACGAATACACCAAGGGGTAGATTTACTAAACCTGGTGCACACAGAATCTGGTACAGCTGTGCATGGTAGCCAATCAGCTTCTAACTTAAGCTTGTTCAATTCAGCTTTGACAATAAAACATGGAAGCTGATTGGTTTCTATGCAGAAATGCATCGGATTTTGCACCTTCTAGGTTAAGTAAATTACACCCAAGTGTCTAACCTTATTACCTTTTAGTATTTAGATATCTATTTTATTTTTTATCCATGCATAGAGAAAACGATGCAGATTTCAGTGCCACCTCTATTGCTTTAGGTGACAAAAATAATAACAAAAATATTAAAAAGCATAAATCAGATAGGAAAAAATTCACCTTTGGCTAGAGCAAAACTAAAAGCCATGTTGTGCAACTTTATACAAATATAAGAGCATCATGTCTTTAATAATTTCTAACTGGCAAAAGCAAAAATCCACTGGCCACTGTAGAGATATTCCTCTTGGTTGGCTGGTGGTAACATCCATTAAAGGGTGAGTTCACACCATACTGCATGACTTCGCATAGCACATAACATATGTGCACTGCTATATTATGTTATCATAGCACTGCCCACTCGTTTCTTGTTTCTTTTTTTTTAATATGTTATCTCTATGTACTGCATTAATTTATCACAACACACATGAATGCAGCACATTGGTGGTAACCAGGGGCGGACTAACAACTCATGGGGCCCCAGGACAATAGGGGATCATGGGGCCCCTGTGTCCTTGCCCAAACTCAAAAAAGCCTATGAAAAAGGTACCAGGGGCATCTCATGGGGCCCCCACTGACCCTGGGCCCTTGGGCAGTGCCCGAGTTTCCAAATGGTCAGTCCGCCCCTGGAGGCCTATACACAGAGGGTTATTTACTGAAACTGGAGAGTGCAAAATCTGGTGCAGCTGTGCAGAGAAACCAATCAGCGTCCAGGTTTAACTGCCAAAACTTAATTTTTTAAGTCCGCAAACGTGCAACTATAAACGCAAAAACCCGTAAGTGTATCACAAAAAAAGTGCAAGTGCAAAACACCACACGAAAAAGTGCACTTAGGGGTGTGCTGTGTCCTACCCCTAAAGGGGCTTGGACCGCTTACCCTGATCCCCCGGGGCACGAAGCTCCTGACGGGGACAAGGTTCCCAATTGGTCCTCCTGGCCAAAAGGCCTGGTGGACCACCGTTCCTTGTGTCCAGCCGAAGCCAGACACACAGTACTTGGTCAGGGGGCTCTCCCGAAGAAAAGCCCCCTAGGGATCAGGGGAGGAAGGAACCAAAAGGCCACACATCCTCCCCCTAGACTTCAGGGTAGGCCCGAGGACCCACACCCTCCATCCGTGAAACACACACATAAGCGAAAGAAAAAGTGACAAACGTGTAAATAAATGAAATAAATAAATAAATAGAAAATAAAAAATGGTACCATGCCAAATTGTGCACAGACCAGGCCCTGAGGCCCGTAGCAAAAATTGCCCTGGACTTAGCCAAAAGACCTGGTCCTTAGGGCGCTGTGCAAAAAGAGTGAAAAACAGTGACCATGTGCCATCTTCACACTGTGGGGTCCCACACCCAGGTGTTACTAGTGGCACCCCTGAGAGCGTCTACTCAGGGGGCACTGAGTTTGCGGACTTTCTGCGTCCTCAGCCCCTGGCCAGACCAAGGTAGATCCGTCCAAATCAGGAGGTACTGGGTCTTTCCAGTCTTCTCGGAGGAATTACTCCCGAGGCCCCAGAACAAATCATGGCGCTCCCCGGTTTCTGTCCCTCCGGTACTAGCCTTCCGGACCCCCATCATACCAGTGAGGGTACTATACAACAGCCATCCCCGCAAAGCTTGAATGGCCGGGAGCACCCCCAATGGACACTGATAAGAACAGATACTACACTTGATCTTAGCCAAAAGGACTGCCAAAACTTAATTGAGCAACCTGAAGTTAAAAGCTGATTGGCTACCATGCACAGCTGCAGCAGATTCTGAGTGCACCAGTCTTAGTAAATCCCCCTCATACTGAGGGTTGTTACCTTTTTGTCAAATTTATACAATATATAAAGTCACAGCCTATTTTTTACTACCTGATAGCCTAGTGGGTGGATAGAATCCCTCTCTGTTATTTTTTGCTCTTTACCCTCATTTTCTGTCCCAGAGACAGCAAGCAGGAAGCTTAGATGTGCCAAAACAGTTTTGGCTTTACATACATTTTGAACTGTGCTCTTGGTGTAAATTTTGTAATGACCCATCCCAGATGCTGGGTGAGTGATTTAAGATAATCGCAGTTCTAGAGCAGAGGCTGAGCGCTGTGGCTGTAAAGAGACGAACGTAATGTCTAGTGGCAAATATCTGCCTGTATCAATCTAGCATTACTATCAAGCATTTCATTAAACATAATCAGGTATTGTAAGCAAGGCAAGCAAAGCCCTGCTTGACTGTCTGATCCAGTGCTGATCCAGCCAAGTATATGCTTTAAGCTCTGATGTTTTTTAATGGCTGGGTCCTGTATAAATGAAAACTGATTGTGCATAGAGGCAGCTATAGAAACATACTGGCACAGGAGTGGGATTAGGTAAGCAATCAACAGAAGGTATGTGGTGAACAATCATAATTCATGAATATAGTTGCTCAAATATGCCTTTGTTAGATTTGTAGGCATTTCAACTGAACAGGTCAGGGTGCACGGGATGCAGAAGACATTGAATCTGAACCACATTGAAGTCAATGATGAAAAAATGGTGGGGTTTTTTTGGGCTTCTGGAGGGTTACTACTGCAGCCAAATGCAACAAAATAGTATGGGAAGCCCACCACTTGTCTAGCAACATGTGGCTATTTAATAAAAAGGGAAAAATGTTTTACAGCACTTGGGAGGGCCATTTTAATGGCTTCAAGATCAACATGGGAAAGATGCAAATCCTTCAATTCTTCAATTTACAGCTTTGTGGGGTGGTATCTTGCTGAGCACTCCCAACACCATATGTTGGTTACCCATATTTTGCTTTATATGACAAGATTTAAAAAAAAAAAAAAAAAGTTTTTCACATTAGTAGCACCTCAAAAACATTTTAAAGAAATGTAATTTAAATTAGAAGGCCTCTCTTTTGTAATGTCAGCCAGTCAGTCAATTTAGTTTGGTCTTCTCCCCAAGAACCTCTTAATCACAGTGTGCAATTAATGTCAGTGGGCAACAGGTTCTTGTCTTAGAAGTTTTAAGAAGATAGCAAGCTAAAATCAGAAATGGGCTTTACAGTGGGTATGTGTCACAGTTGCCAAAAATTAGACCTTATGCTCTCTGGGTTAACTTGGCCATGGAACCACATTTGGAAAGCCTGCAAGATCAGGCTTTACACTTAGCTCTTAAGTTTCATTTATTTTAATGCAATTCTTTATCAGCTATATATCTATTGATTTATTTTGTTTTGTGATGGGGGGGGGGGGGGGTGCAGGAGAGGGTTAAGGGTTGGAAAAAGGCTATGCCAAAAATTGACTAGGTTGGTACTGGGTTTGGTGGCCAACACTATTGATTTACAAATCAGAGTTATAACAGTTACGCTGTAGTGTGCTGAATATAGAGGCAGCTAAACAGCAGCAGCACCACTACCACCTAGCAGTGTGTACTCCTATTTGTGCAAATATATGCTCATCACACACAAAGAGAGCGGGTGTGGAAAGCATCTGAGATCCAAGCCTGGTTCATGTTGATAAACGTTCTCTTTCTGAGAAGACACTTTCAGCAAAGTGGGCCAGCACTTCTAATGCATGTTTTGCAAGCTCAACGTACTGGTACACTATATTGCCAAAAGTATAGGGACGCCTGCCTATACACACACATGAACTTTAATGGCATCCCAGTCTTAGTCCGTAGGGTTCAATATTGAATTGGCCCACCCTTTGCAGCTATAACAGCTTCAACTCTTCTGGGAAGAAGGATGAGAAGGCCTGGCTCGCAGTCTCCGCTGCCATCCCAAAGGTGTTCTATCGGGTTGAGGTCAGGACGCTGTGCAGGCCTGTCAAGTTCCTCTACCCCAAACTCGCTCATCTGTGTCTTTATGAACCTTGCTTTGTGCACTGGTGCGCAGTCATGTTGGAATAGGAAGAGGCCATCCCCAAACTGTTCCCACAAAGTTGAGAGCATGAAATTGTCCAAAATGCCTTGGTATGCTGTAGCCTTGAGTTCCCTTCACTGGAACTAAGGGGCGAAGCCCAACCCCTGAAAAACAATGCCACACCATAATTCCCCCCTCCGCCAAACTTTACACTTGGCACAATGTAGTCAGGAAAGTACCGTTCTCCTGTCAACCGCCAAACCCAGACACGTCCATCAGATTGCCAGACAGAGAAGCATGATTTGTCACTCCAGAGAGCACATCTCCGCAGCGCTAGAGTCCAGTGGTGGTGTGCTTTACACCACTGCATCTGACACTTTGCATTGCACTTGGTGATGTAAGGCTTGAATGCAGCTGCTCGGCCATGGAAACCCATTCCATGAAGCTCTCTACACACTGTACCACACTTTCACAAATGTTTGTAGAAGCAGTCTGCATGCCTAGGTGCTTGATTTTATACACCTGTGGCTGTGGAGGTGATTGGAACACCTGAATCCGATGATTTGGAGGGATGTCACAATACTTTTGGCAATATAGTGTACATCTTAGACACACAAGAATCAATGGGGTCATTCTTCACTTCTGAGGTCATTGATTTCCGAACTGGAGCTGACATACTTGTTGACCATCATGGACAAGCCATGTCTGTGAGTGCTACCTGGAGTCATACCTGCCTGCAGAAAGTTGGAATGCCTCTGTTAGACATCTACTGCTGCTGGTGGTTCTACTGATGCTGCCTGCTTGTCCTCTGTAGGTAGAGAAGCTGTGACAGGTAGCAGAGGCATCCCTGCTGGCATCAGGAATGGCTTTGTACAAACACCTTAAAAGCACCTCCTTGTAGTAATACATTGGGGGAGATATACTAAAACTGGAGCACTTAGAATCTGGTGCAGCTGTATATGATAGTATATGATAGTCTGCTTCTAACTTCAGCTTGTTCAATTAACCTTTGACAATAAAATCTGGAAGCTGATTGGTTCCTATGAAGAACTACACCAGATTTTGCATGCTCCAATTTTAGTAAATCTTCACTATTATGTCTTCCCTCTTGTGTGGTAAAATGTATTTGGCCATTTTGATCTTGTAGCATGGATCTGAAAAGGTGGCACAAGGTCTTTGAGGGGTCTTCTCCATAAATGAGACAGGTTTCAGAAGCAGAGAGCCCTTGCATTTATGTTTTTAATTTATGCATTATAGCAATTAGTGGAACCCGCTAGGGGTGAGTGCTATCTGGCGCCAAACCTCCCCCTTGTGGACTGGCTGCTGCGGAGGCCCAATGCATTATGGGTAATCTTACTGAATTTTCCTGTGAACATAGCAGTTCTGTTTGAGCGTTCCTAAATCAAATGTGTGAAATTTTGGCAGAATTCCACTTTTATCCCAACATAAACAGCAGATGTATGGATACAGTAAATGGCCATACGTTATTGTGACCACAAGAAACCATAATTTGACCACACATTTTTTGCCATGTAGTGTAGGAATGCACCAATACCGTCTTTTTTATTGGTGAGTACAAACACCGATACTTTTGGTCAAGCACTTGCCAATACTGAATACTGATATTTTGCAGTGCGATTTGTGTTAATGGATGCAAATTGCATCGCAAAGAATAGAATGCGATTTGAACATGACTTCAATTCCTGTCCAAATTGCATGCAGTTTCCCCACTGCTCCTGTGTGAACTCAGGCTTGTCATAGTCCGAATTCACACAGGAGAAATGCAGGAAACTTCCCTGTAGGCATCCCATGTTGAGAATCAGTGGTAGAAAAGGAAAGAAAGCGGTGGGGATTTGAAATCCCCGCCACTTTCTTTGTTCTCCTTGCAGTGATGACAGTTTAGGCTAGATGGCATCTGACTTGTAAACACCGTCACATGGACGTTCCTCTCCTACCACTGGCACTCAGCATGGGATGCCTGCAGGGAGGTTTCCAGCACCGCTCCTGTGTGAACTCGGGCTATGACATGCCTGGTTTCACACAGGAGCAGTGGGGAAACTGCATGAGAATTGGACAGGAATTGTATTCCTGTTTAAATTGCATGCTAATCTTTGCGGTACAATTTGCGTCCATTAATGCAAATTGCACTGCAAAATATCAGTTAAGGTATCGGGAGTATTTTCACGAGTACCCATAAAAATGACTTGGTGCATCCCTAGCACATACAATTATATACTTTAGATATAGACACTGAATACTTTGCAAAATCAATGTTCTTAGCTTACTACAGAAATTATTCTTGCAGAAGATTTAAGTCACCTAATTCACTAAGCTAAGTGATCATTTTAAACACACATAAACAGACCTACTGCTACTAGGGAGACCGGCTTACATTGGTGTTTCATTAAAAAGGCTTAAAGTTATATCAAAGGCAGGTGCCCCGCCGGTGTTTCTGGCCCCTCCCTCCTGCTGATTGCTCCTATAGCAAGTAGCTTGCTATGAGGGCACCCAAGCAGGCTTGTTCCCGAGCCACTGCTCTGCATGCTATCATCCCTGCTCTCTCCTCATTGGCTCACTGGTTGTGATTAACAGTAGCGGGAGCCAATGGATCTCGCTGCTGTCTCAGCTAATGAAGAGGGAGAGTTCAGGGAGAGCTGCTACTCTTGCGCACATTGCTGGATCAAGAGGGGGCTCAGGTAAGTATTAGGGGTGCTTAGGTAGCTGCTGCATACAGAAAGTTTCTTGCATAAAATGCAAGGTAAAAAAACCTTGAGCTTTTACAACTTTAATCATGCTGTATTGATAAAACCCCCAGGGCAACTATGTTGTACCATTTTTGATAATTTATGCAGTGTAAGAAGATCTGAACCGGGATTTATTGTATGAGATCTACATGTTTTTTGTAATTGAACAGTCACTGAGTAAACAGTCCCTACTCTTTTAGTACATCAACCTTATAGATGCCTTTCACTGCATACAGCCTTTCACTCAAACTGAGTATTTTATAATTTTTAAAATGTTCCAGTTTTGCCATCACTTTGACTGCCAATGGCTATCCTCAGATCAAGTTGACATTATTCAACATTTTCTACATGTTGGTGGTACCAAGTACTGTATATTTGTATAGTGTTGAGTAACTGTATCTTTGTATTGTATTAAAATTGTTAATTTTATATGTTATTCTTATATTCTAACTATTCTTATATTTTACTGTTGTATTGTATTGTATTGGCATTTTTATTCAGCCTGTGGAAACAGCTCAAGGCTTTACTTTGTCATATAACCAGTTGATCACTAAGAACCCCTACATACAAAAGAAGTGTTGTAACTTGGTGTTGGAAGTTACATTCTGAACATAATTTTGATGTTGGTAAAACTGTGATATGTTTCTCACTCATTCACTAATTAAATATTTTGTCCTTGTGTACTGATTAAAGCAGGGATCCTGCAGAAGCCTGAATATGGAAATGGTCCTAGAAATTTCTGATCAAATAATAGCCATCACTTGGTAGCTAGCTCCAAGGTCTTTATTGTAAACGTACCTTAAAGTGGAACTTCACCCAAAAGGGGAAGTTCCACTTGTTTGCCTCCTCCCCCCCTCCACCGCCACTTTTGGCACTTTTTTTTGGGGGGGGGGGGGGAGGGGCGGGTACCTGGTTTTGACAGGTACTCATTTCTGGTCAGATGTGCTGCAGCAATCTGTGCCAGAGGTTTGCCAAACCCCTCCTTCTCCCGCAGCCTTCAAGGACACGTCATAGGTCCCAGAAGACTGCGGAACCATTCACAAAGCACAATGCACTTCGTGCATGTGCAGTAAGAGACCCACTGTGAAGCTGCAAGGCTTCACTTCTGGTTTTCCTCCTGAAGATGCTGGCACCTGCACCAGAACCTGACTAAAGAAGCGGCTTGAGTGAGGACATTACTGGATCCCTGGACAGGTAAGCATCCTTATATTAAAAGTTAGCAGCTACAGTATCTGTAGCTGCTGAGTTTTAATTTTTTGGGGGAGCCTGGAGCTCTGCTTCAAGAGAAATACAGGGACTTTCATTGCGGACCTCCTTCTGAAAATTCTAGTAGTTTGGCTGTTCTGATGTCATACTTTCACAGACCGGAACAAACATGCAGATCAGGAAAGTAGGAGAAAAGTCAGAAGTCCCCAACTGCATACTTGTTCAGGTCAGTGACTTAAAGTACTGAAGTCAGTGAATCAGCTTGACAGTCAGGCACCTAGCCTAGGCAGCACCGATAACCTCCATGCTTTTCTAATGACAGGTTACCTCTAAATATGATGGCCAAGGCTTCTGAAATCATGAAAAGGTTAGAACCCACGTTGGGGTCTCACTGCTATCTGGGACACCATTCGAGAGATTTTTCCTGTAATTGCTGTCCTGTTGACAACATTTTCCAAGGCAGGATGTGTGGGGATCTCTCCAACAGCAATACAGACAGAAGTAAAAATAATTTTCTTTAGTAGAGTAGGGGAATTCTAGAACCTCTCATGAATATTTATTTTTTGTTTGTATCCCTATTTAAGATTCCCTCTCACTTTCTGTCTGCTAAAACCATGGTCAGCAGGACAGGATGTGAAAGAAAAATCTCTCTACGGAAGTCCCAAATAGCAGTAAAAGGAGTTTTAATCTCTTTCTAGCCAAATAGGTTTAGAAGACCTCCCCAGAAGATGACTATCAAGTACAGATACAAATATGCAATAAGAGCATGAACTTGCTACACGAACTGCACACTTTGGATTGTCATCCAAGTGGAATACAGATCATGAAATGCCCCTACATTTCTGTATTACTGGAAAAGCAATATAGGGAATTAATTCCAAGGGACTGAAGGGCTTAGCATTTGCTCAGTTTTAACCTCTTCAGTGGATACTGCTGATTAGAAAATGTGAATCCATCCGGATGCATTTCCAAGGCAACTGAGATTCCCCTTCCCCTCCTTCCATTTAATCTCATTGCTTTATATATGTTGTGCAAGCAAGAAGGGCCTGCTCTAAACCTATTTATGCTTTATATACATAACATATATGGTTATATCCACTTATATATACACATCACAGAGTGGAGGATTTTTTTTTTTAGTTCTGTCTAAAAGCAGAGAAACCAAGCTGCCTACTAATTACTTTATTACCAATTAGAGTAAATGTGTGTGTATCTATCTATCTATCTATCTGTCTATCTATCTATCTATCTATCTATCTATCTATCTATCTATCTATATGCACAGACATGCATTTGTTTTGTGCTTACATAAACTTTATAGAAAGTATGTGGACAGTCCCTTTATGATTTATGCACAGGGTATATAAAGTATAAAACGTTTGTCAGATTTTTACAGCTGTTTTCTGGTTGCGGAGATTTATCAAGGTTTCGCAAGGACAGGAAGTGATGAGGTATCTCTCTGATGGGGATAGAAACAACAACAAAAGCACATTTATTTTAGAGTGGAAAAGGGTAAGAAAAATTTTGGTGACACCCAATCCCCTGTCCTGGAGTCAGCGGGACAGAAAGTGATGGGGAAATCTCCATAGTGACTGAAATAAAATGTTGACATAAGTTTTGATTCTAAGGATACGGGCACACACTGTGCATGTAGTGAATGCATGCAAAATCATGTGCTTTCCTAACATGCCAAGAAACATGCTGCCCTTTAGTAAATGGGTGGAGGTGCCATTAATTCTTAATGGCACCCCCACCCATCTGCTAACATGCATGTTCCTGCACATGCCAAAACACATGGTGCTGCAGCAACAAACAGTTTGGGATGGTGCAATCTTGCAAAAGGTACAGGGATGTCTTTTGCACATTTTTTCATGTACAGGGCAGCCCACTGAAATAAATGGCTTGCTTTACACACAACGTTGCACCAGCATGGTGTGAACAGAGCCTTACCCCGCCAAAAAAAAGTTCTGCCCAGAGTTGGGCTGTGGGTTACAGTTTTTTCTTGCTTTAATGCCTGCAGTATTGTAACTTATTATTATACAAGTACTAAATATGTGGTCTATTATGACTTTTCAACATAAGAAAATAATAGCCTCTGCACCACGTTTCACAGAAAACACACCATTTTAATACATCAACAAGAAAAATATCAATATAAACTAGACCATAACATACTGTAAGTAAACATAGGTGATACAGATACATTTGTACACTGCTAAAAGTCACATTCATTAACTTTAAACTACATAAAACATACAAATTACCTTATTAAGCACAGAGTGTACAAATCTGCTGTGTGGTTTTTCAGGAACATGTCAAAAAATAGAAAACATGATTTGATATGTCTTTCAATAGTAAGCTTTATTATGGTACAAACTAAATTATACAAAATATGAGAATTATTCTTATCGGTGCAGTGACATGCTATTGCTTGTGCTTAGCACGTGCATAAACCTTATAGCAAAAACAAAACATTTCATTTACAGAAATCCATCCTTTAGGGATGTATCATTATGCAAATAAGTAAATTATTTGACCAACATGTACATATCAGCAATTATCCAGTAAGCATCTGCTGTTAAATACTTCTATTACATACAGAATGAAATAATATAATTTTGTACGCAAGCACCTCATTTGCATTTTTTCCACCAAGCGCATATGTTGTTGGTGTGGAAGTATTGGAAACGGCAACTCGATTTGGCATACGATTTTATATATATAGATATATATAGATATATAGATATATAAAACAGTGGCCCTGTGCAGGTCAGCAACTGCCCAGGATAGATAGATAGATAGATAGATAGATAGATAGATAGATAGATAGTTGCACTCACTTTGCTTTACTCCCTTATGGTTTATAATATGCAACTGGATAATACAGTGATCACCCCCTTCACTTTAAACTGAGATTCCAGCTTACACCTAACTAGCTTTAAAAATATCCCTCCACCCACCTAACATTTGTGCTGACTAACCTGTGTAACTGCATATACTTACCTATTTTCAGGTCGCTTCAGTTAAGTCACCCGGTCTCCCCTGTGTCCGGCTGCAGGTAGGAGGTGCTCACTACCCAAAACCACTTGGATATTATTATGAGCAATGTCCTGGTCTATGTCAAAGGCATAGAGGATCTCTAAGTGCTAGAAGAACCTTGTGTTGCTGCATAGTCTTCATATATGTTATGTCCACCCCTGATATATATATTATATATACAGTGCTCAGCATAAATGAGTACAACCCAACAGATTTGTCAAGAAACCTTTACTTTCCTTCCAGAATCAACATTTTCTGAGACACTATTCTACAAAATACTCTCACAACAGTGGGCCATTGATTGCAAACAAGATTTTTTAATTCGCACTCACAAAAAAGTATTTTTTCTAACAAATTCATTCAAGTCCATGTTGCAAAAATGAATACACCCCAATCAAAGTCTTAGGAGCAAAGCTAAATTTTAGCAAACCAAATCCTAATTAACAAGAATTCAACTACAGGTGTAATCTAATTATTCATTAAACAGGTGTCCAGAAGATTATAAAAGGGCGTTAACAAAAAAACCCCTTCCCATTTCAAGTTGTCAGCAATGGCACCATATGGAAGAGAAATGTCACAAGGCCTGAGAAAGAAAATTATCTCTTTACACAAGAAAGGTGAAGGCTACAAGAAGATCAGCATGAAAGCTTTACTAATCAGTCAGAATACTGTAGCAAAAGTAATACAAAAATTTAACAAAGATGGAACTGCAACCATCTCACAGAGACATCCAGGCGATCCACAGACGTTAACACCTCGATAGGAGCATCTTCTTATGAGAATAGTTGAAGAAAATCACCATGCAAGTTCACTTTAGTTAGCTAGAAGACGTAGAAAGCCAAACTGGGGTGATTGTCTCCTGTGACACAATACAGCGTATACCGCAGAGGAATGGCATACATGGTTGTTGTCCATGAAGGAAGCCTGCCTAGATATTTGCAAGGGCCCATGCTGAAAATGAAGAAGACTAATGGGACTGTGTACTCTGGAGTGATAAGACCAAGATAAATGTTTTTGAAACTGATGGCTTCAAAATTGTATGGCGTCGCAAAGGTGAGGAGTACAAAGGAAAATGCATGGTGCCTACCATGAAACATGGTGGTGGCAATGTCCTTCTGTGGGGCTGCATGAGTGCTGCTGGTGTCGGGGATCTACATTTCATTAATGGTATCATGAATTTACAGATGTACTGCTGTACATTGAAAGAGAAGATGCTACCATCACTCCATGCTCTTGGTCTTCGTGCACTTTTTCAAAATAACAATGATTCAAAACACACATCTAGAGCCACTGTTGCATTTCTGATGAAGAACAGCGTTAAAGTGATTTAGTGACCAAGTATGTCTCCTGATCTGAACCCAATCGAACACCTATGGAGAATTCTGAAGAGACAAGTTATGCATTATTCTCCATCCAGCATCCAGGATCTAAGAGAGGTAATTCTTGAAGAATGGAAAGAGATAGATGTTGTCGCCAACTTGGTGCTGTCCTTAAAAATCATGGAGGTCATAAAAAAATACTAGATGTAGTAGTTTTTGTTGAGGGGTATATTTTGCATCAACTAATTTTAGTAAAACTGAAGATTTTGTTATCTAAGTTATATTATTAACCTTACTTTCATGTAATGAGCTAAACAAATGTTCAATAAAACTAATTTTTGTCAAAATTTTAGAAATTGTTCTTATGTTCATTGAGATATTGATTAAAATCATACATTTTAAAAGGGGTGTACTAATTTGTGCTGAACACTGCTTCCACAAACATTTGTGAAAGAATGGGCCACTCTCAGGAGTTTAGGTTACTAAATATTCCACAGTCATCTGCTAGTAGTATTATAACAAAGTGAAAGCAACTGGGAACAACAACTCAGCCACGAAAAATGACAGAGCGGGGTCAGTGCATGCTGAAACGTACAGTGTGCAAAAGACGGCAACTGTCTGCAGAGTCAATAGCTAAAGACCTCCAAATATCATGTGGCCTTCAGATTAGCACAACAGTGCATAGAATGCTTCATGGAATGGGTTTCCATTGCCGAGCAGCTGCATCCAAGCCTTACATCACCAAGTGCAATGCAAAGCGTTGGATGCAGTGGAGACATGTTCTCTTTAGTGAAAAATCATGCTTCACTGTCTGGCAATCCAATGGAAGTGTCTAGGTTTGGCGTTTCCCAGGAGAACAGTACTTGTCTCATTGCATTCTGCCAAATGTAACATTTGGTGGAGAGGGGATTATGGTATGGGGTTATTTTTCAGGGGTTGGGCTTGGCCCTTAGTTTCAGTTAGATAAACTCTTAAGGTGTCAGCTCTCAACTTTGTGGGAACAGTTTGGAGATGGCCCCTTCCTGTTCCAACATGACTGTGCACCAGTGCACAAAGCAAGGTCCATAAAGACATGGACGAGCATGATGCAGGAACTTGACTGGCCTGCACAGAGTCCTGACCTCAACCCGACAGAACACCTTTGGGATGAATTAGAGCGAAGACTGCGAGTCTGGCCTTCTCATCCGACATCAGTGCCTGACCTCACAAATGCGCTTCTGGAAAAATGGTCAAACATTCCCATATATATACACTCCAAAACTTTGTGGACAGCCTTTCCAGAAGAGTTGAAGTTATTATAGCTGCAAAGGGCGGGCCAACTCAGTATTGAACCCTACGGACTAAGACTGGGATGCCATTAAAGTTCATGTGCATGTAAAGTCAGGCCGACCAATACTTTTGGCAATATAATATATATACAGGTGCATCTCAATAAATTAGAATATCATTAAAAAGGTAAATTATTTCAGTAAATCAATTTAAAATGTGAAACTCGTTTATTATATAGATTCAGTACACACAGAGTGATATATTTCAAGCACTTCTTTCTTTTATTTTGATGATTATGGCTTACAACTAGTGAAATTTAGTATCTCATAAAATTAGAATATTGTGAAAAAGTTCAATATTGTAGACTCATGGGGGTTTATTTACTAAAGCTGGAGAGTCCAAAATCAGACTCCCTTCTGCATAGAAACCAATCAGCTTCCAGGTTTCATTGCCAAAGCTTCATTGAACAAGCTGAGGTTAGAAGCTGATTGGTTTCTATGCAGAAGGGAGTCTGATTTTGGACTCTCCAGCTTTAGTAAATAAACCCCATGGTGTCACACTCTAATCAGCTAATTAACTCAAAACATCTGTAATGGTTTCCTGAGCCCTTAAATAGTCTCTCAGTCTGGTTCAGAAGGTTACACAATCATGGGGAAGACTGCTGACTTGACAGTTGTCCAGAAGACAGTCATTGACACCCTGCACAAGGAGGGTAAGTCACAAAAGGTCATTGCTTTAGATTGTAAGCTCCACGAGCAGGGCCTTCACATTCCTTCTGTACTGAAATGAATTGTAATTGTACTGTCTCCCTTATATTGTAAAGCACTCTACACACTGTTGGCGCTATATAAATCCTGTATAATAATAATAATTGCTAAAGAAGATGGCTGTTCACAGAGTGCTGTATCCAAGCATATTAATGGAAAGTTTAGTGGAAGGAAAAAGTGTGGTAGAAAAAGGTGCACAAGCAACAGGGATAACTGCAGCCTTGAGAGGATTGTGAAGCAAATGTCATTCAAGAATTTGGGGGTAGATTCACAAGGAGTGGACTACAGCTGGTGTCAGTGCTGCACAAGCCACCACACACAGATGTATCGAGGACATGGGCTACACCTGTTGTATTCCTTGTGTCAAGCCACTCCTGAACCAGAGACAACGTCAGAAGCGTCTTATCTGGGCTAAGGAGAAAAAGGACTGGACTGTTGTTCAGTGGTCCAAAGTCTTCTATTCGAATGAAAGCAAATTTTGCATTTCATTTGGAAATCAAGGTCCCAGAGTCTGGAGAAGGAATGAAGAGGCACAGAAAAGTTGCATGAGGTCCAGTGTGCAGTTTCCACAGTCAGTCATGATTTGGGGAGGCATGTCATCTACTGGTGTTGGTCCACTGTATTTTATCAAGTCCAAAGTCAGCACAGCTCTCTACCGGGAAATTCTAGAGCACTTCATGCTTCCCTCTGCTGACCAGCTTTATGCAGATGCTGATTTCATTTTTCAGCAGGATTTGGCACCTGCCCACACTGCCAAAAGTACCAATACCTGGTTTAATGATCATGGTATCACAGTGTTTGATTGGCCAGAAAATTCACCTGACCTATATACCATAAAGAATATGTGGGGTATTGTCAAGAAGAAGATGAGAGACACCAGACCCAACAATGCAGACGAGCTGAAGGCTGCAACCAAAGCAACCTGGGCTTCCATAACACTTCAGCAGTGCCACGCTGCCTTGATGCAGTAATTCATGCAAAAGGAGCCCTGACCAAGTATTGCATGCATATTATACTGTATATGGACATACTTTTCAGTAAGCCAACATTTCTGTATTAAAAATCCTTTTTTTATTGGTCTTATGTAATATTCTAATTTTCACTAGCTGTAAGCCATAATCAGCAAAACAAAAAAAAAATTATTGAAATATATCACTCTGTGTGTGATGAATCTATATATGTTTCACTTTTTAAACTGAATTACTGAAATAAACTAACTTTTTGATGATACTCTAATTTATTGAGATGCACCTGTATATATATTGCCTTAGGTAATCCTAAAGTCAATCAGTGGGTATGGCTATATACTGAAGCTCATTTATGGTGTAATAAAACTGTATTTTGACACTTACTATATGAGTGTTTGTTTTACAAATACTCATAAATAAACTAATTTTTTTTTACTGATAACCTTTCCTGTCCTGGTTTCAATATTATGAAATTTTGCTTTTGCAATAAAATCCTGATGGGATTATTAATCTAATCTCCCTAGAGAAAGGCCAAACATCGCCCTCTACCTGACTCTCACTTGACAGATACATATTGCACACCTAGGGCTATACACTGTTACATTGCTGTTTTACAAGGACAGTGGCTTACATGTGCATCAACTAGAGCCTCCATGAAGTTTAATTGATATGGCCATTTGTACATTATTAGTTTGCTAAACTCCCATGGGATCAACTCAGATTGGC
This sequence comes from Staurois parvus, assembly GCF_062004578.1. Classification (NCBI taxonomy): domain Eukaryota; kingdom Metazoa; phylum Chordata; class Amphibia; order Anura; family Ranidae; genus Staurois; species Staurois parvus. The sequence continues at coordinate 6,346,706 of NW_028318218.1, read as the reverse complement.
CTTTGTCCAAGAAGCTGTGTACAAATTGAATACACACTGGAGATTCTAATCTTTGTACGTTATTTAGGACTCCATAAGTGGCACACTTCCCATATGGTTGGAATACAGGGTCAAATCATCCCCTGACAGGCCCATTGTAAATGATAAACAAGGTATTTTTTGTACACCCACTTCCATAGCATACACTAACTAGAACCTAAGATCTCCATACCTCTTTCTTAGGTTGCATTCTTATAACCACCTTTACAACAGAATGACTGTCTGCATAGAAACTTAATTGCAGCGCTAAGAGTCTCTATTGTAAAATACACTTTCAACTGTAGAGAAAGCAACAGCATTTGTATATTTTCCCTCGGTGATTGTTACAGCTGCCCTTTCAGCCTCACTTTTATCGCAGGAAAAGGTCCCTGCATCATTCTTTAAATCACAGTCTACACAGAATCGGCAAGTGCCGTGCGGTTCCTGGTAAAGGAAGCAGCTTCTGAGATTTCCAGTGCGAGCGGGTGCCATTAGGATAAAAGAAAATATTTAAAAAATATTCCTAAAGGAACTGCAAACATGCACCGATATGGCCCTCGTGTATCCACTTTAGTTTTCCTACCCAGTTTACATCAAAGCAGCAAAGGCGTCTATACAGTATAATAAAAAGGGGTTATTGGTGGAAGGACTAAAATGACCAAGCTGGGCTATTATTTGTCATGTATAAGTGCATTAAAGTTTGTTTGGCCAGGAAACCTATACCAAACAACTCTACTTAAAACACACTGCTCAATATTAGTAATCTGCATGCATTATACACTAATTATTACCATCAGAATTTGTTTCAAGCTTGTACAGCTATAACAGAATCTAATTAATATATATATATATATATATATATATATATATATATATATTAGCGCTGCACTTTCTTACATATACAGCTATAACAAATGAAGCTGTAACTTGCACAGTAGAAATGTTCTGTGTGGATTGCCGTGGCAGTTCAGATGATATATCCAAATTTTTAAGAGCTGTATTAAATGTGTGGATGGGGCTTAAATTATATCTAAAGCCAAAACATTTTTATTTTGGTTACATTAGGGTAAGGTTTTTCTTTTCTTGGTCTGAGTCCCACTGGGGAGATTTACATTCACTTTCTGTCTAGTAGAAGAAAGAAAACAATTCTACAAAAAAGGGAATTTCCCTTTTGTCCCCATTAGAAGATAGTGGTAGTTAGTCACATTCAACTGGCCTTGTTCGGCAATGCTCATGACATTTTGCAGCTTATCCAAGCTTCTTCTTGCTTCTTCAGTTATAATTGGTATCAGGGACACTGTTCTAATTACATAATGCCATTCCGTGTGTTAGTAAGTCTTTGAAAGGTGATATTTCTTGGATTTACATTGCTGAAGGTATAAATTGTTGTCAAATCTCCAGGGTAGGGATGTTAAAATGGCATTAAATATGTTAAAGGTCCCCACCCCTGTTTACGGATGGTTATTTCAGTTTAACAGAAATGGCCTCTTTCATATCTCTTGTGATTTATGAACCAGACCAACTGTCTTCACTATCCAAATGTGACAACAAATCACACCTTCATACATGTAAACTCAAAAATTAACACCTCTTATGCACTTCCTGACATTGAAGGATGGAATTTAGTAATTTTAACAGGGTAGGTCCACATATTTCACACTTCCAATCCTGTTTTTGGACAATCAGCATGCCTTGAGACATTCCAATGTGATTGGATCAAGGTGACTGAGTTACCTATGTGCCTATAAAGACTGTGGTAAGTTCTTGACCCTCATTAAAACCTAAGAAGCGGCTTGGAGAAGCTGTGAAACATCTTCAGCTTTACACTCGAAGATGTCTAGTTGAACGTGACCAACTACTTCTTGCTATATCATGACACAGATAAATTAGAACTCTCACAGAAGATCTTCACTGGAAGCAATACATCCCTAATTGATATATATATATACATTTTTTACTTTTTGCCTTTAGTTACAATTTAACCACTTGCTAACCGTGCTATAGCCAAATGACAGATACAGCGCGGTTGTCCAGTTCTGAGAGGGCGTCATATGGCCCTCCTGCGCGCCCCCAGCAGTGCGCACCGAGCGATCTCTGTGATTGCCGTGTCCTACGGACAGCTAATCACGTGATAAGGCAACAGGCCAATCACAGCGGCCTTTTACCATATCATGGAGTAAATACAGTTGCCGGCTATCGGCAGCACTTTCCTCCCGCTGTCACAGCGAGAGGAAAGTACTGCCGATAACTGGCAACTGTCACAGAGCAGATCAGCACTGATGATCAGTGCCCTGATGATCACTGCCCTGCAGTGCCACCCAAAAGTGCCACCCACCAGTGCCCAGCAGTACTGCCCATCAGTGCTGCCCAGCAGTCGTGCCCATCAGTGCCACCCATCAGTGCTCAGCAGTGCCCCCAGTCAGTGCTACCATTCAGTGCTGTTGGTCAGTGCCATCAGTCACCGCCGCTCGCCAGTGTCTCCCATCAGTGCCACCTATTAGTGCCGCCTATCAGTGACCATTATTGCTGCATATCAGTGCAGCATCATCATTGCCTCCTCATCAATGCCCACCAGTGCCGCCTCATCAGTGCCACCTCATCAATGCAGCCTATCAGTGCCCATCAGTGCTGCCTATCTGTGCCACCTCATCAGTACTGCCTATCAGTGCTACCTATCAGTGCTGCCTATCAGTGCAGTCTCACCAACGCACTTCAGTGAAAGAGAAAAATTACCTGTTTGCAAAATTTCATAATAGATACAAAGAAAAACTTTTTTTTTAAATTTTTTGCTCTTTTTTTGTTTATAATGCAAAAAATAAAACACTTAATGGCGATTAAATACCAACAAAAAGAATCTCTATTTGTGTGAAAAAATTATAAAAATGTCATATGGGTACAGCGTTGCATGACTGCGCAATTGTCATTCAAAGTGCGACAGCGCTGAAAGCTGAAAATTGGCCTGGGCAGGAAGGGGGGTAAAAGTGTCCGGTAGGCAAGTGGTTAAGCAACATGTAAAGTAAGGAGACAAGGTTGAGTGTTGGGTTAATGCAAAACTTTTAATGCTTATACCTGAAAATGTTAAGTTATGGGATTAAAAAATGTAATGTGTAAAAAAATTAATTCAGTTGGGGTCTTTACTTTGTTCAGCTGATTGCTGCAATTCTTTGCATTATACATCCTTGCAGGTAAAAGAATTATATATCTGTAAAGCACAAAATTGTCACACTTTATATATCTAATGTAGGGCTGTTAAAGAGAAATAAGTACATAAAAATGCCAAAGAAAATCATCTAATAGAAATACAGTAAGTTTATTTTAAATAAAGCATTAACTTGATAAGGTAAAGTCAGATATTTCTTATGTGAAAAAATGTATTATTATTTACTTTTGATAAATATTGTTACTTTTTTTTTAGAAATCCAGAGAGTCTTAGCAGTTCTGAAAAAAAACCTTTTGATCCAAATAATGGTTCAATAAGGTGAACTTGTGAGTAAAACTGCCGGTTGTGGAATTCTTTCAAACATACAAGGGGCACCACTGTACATATTTAAAGTCAGCAGTGAAATCTAACACTTTTCATAAAGCATTTTAAAGCAAAAAAATCTATTTATTGAGAATGCTGAACCAATATTATACACTTCCATAAAACATCACTTGTGCAAGTTTGTTAAAATATGAAAAGTAAAGCCACAGCAGCAGGCAATACATAGCAAAAAACATCATAATATACAAAATGAAAAGCTAAAACAACACGACAGCAAGTAAATAGTAAAACATGTGTTGTCACAATTAAGTAGACATTATAAACTATATATTTTTGTCAGCAGAATTATTATTTGTATATTATATTTGTATAGTAAAATGTATAGAATATAGTATTAAGGATATTTTTTAAAATAATTTTACAAAATGCTACTAAATTTAGATTATTTTAACGGCATAAAAATGTAGGGAAAACTGTGTATTTTAAATTTAAATGTTATACATATGACCAAAAGTAGTTTTTAATTTGGCATACTATTCCCACATGAAAAGCTATCTTTTAACTGTATAATGATGTCTTTCAGGAAGCCTCCAGTGTTACAATTCATTTTTTATTGGATAACTTTGGGGAGCAGTTGTACAATCTTTCAGTACTAACGTATTTAAATATATCTCAAGGCATTTCATGAGTAGTGTGATGGATATTATGAAGTCAGAAGGATATTAATCCACATTACAGACTGTGAAAAAAAAAGTTCACTACTTTGACTACATTGTTGAATTTTACTTGAGCCATAGCAAGGAATGGTCGCTGGGTCTTGAAAATGTTCTTTCTTGATCAATTTCTTAAAATAGGATTCTTCATCAGAGGCTGAAAAGAGGAGGACTGTACTGAAGTATGATTTCCCATTACTGAATCTTTTAGGAAAAAATGCAATGTACAAACAGCTCAGAGTGTATAATTTATCATGCATAAGTAGTCTATCTCCCTGTACATAGAACTGTGTACAATAATCCTGTAACAGCGGAATTATTAGATTATGAAAAAATATGCATTTGTGTTTTATGTGTTCAACACCCACAGCCAAAAAGAAAACAAGAAAAAAAAAAACAACTTAAACACATTATTCCCATTTAAGATTGTTTTATAAATGTATTCTTTTTAAACCAAGTGTAACAGAGCAGGTGAAAAGTTCAGAGAAATGTACTGGAAAGTCCAGACAAATAAAGGTCACCCTACACTTGCCTGTGTTGACAACAGATTTAAAGGGCATGTCTGACTTTTGAGGCTGACAAATACGCTTGATATTACTGTGCAGTAAAGAAAGGTGATTTATGTTCTACGGTTCCACAGCAAAAAAAATTAGTCTGTCTAGGCTTTTTGTGCGCTGCGTATGGATGGGAAAATGCACTGCAGTAATTTCAAAATTAGCTTCTTAAATTAATTTACAGTAGCATGTGGATATCAATAATTTTTCACTTATGGTACAAAAATTATTGAAGTTTACAAAACAAAAAAACTGTATTTTTTTGCTGTATTAATATTTGATTACTTAAAATAAGAAAAAAAAATAAAACCAAGAGTTTCACCCTTCATTAAAGCACAATGTGTAACTAATTTAACTTTGGAAAAAGTACATAAGCAACATATTCTGTATTATAAATGTAATATTAAATGTCAATAAGCATTTTTCTATTGAACAAGTGATACAAGGTAAGTATATGAGGAAAATAAATACTTTTTAGAAAATAAAAATGTTTTTCAGGTTGATTAAAGTGTGCGCAGGCTATATGAAATGGTGTTTCTATTAATGAAATAGAAATATTGAAAATCACTACTGCAACATAACTGGGTCTCAGATTTTGAAACGCATCAAAACAATTTTAGCGAATTTTATGAAACAATATTTGAATTTTCAGCTAATCAGTACAATGATCTTTTAATGCAACACAGAGTTACCTAAATGTTACATATTTTGTTGGAAATCATAAAATAGTCATATTTATTATTTTTTTCACCGAAAGATATAAAATTCAGTTCATTAACTGAATTATATAAAACATAAATATACATTCAACTATTTTACATATTTTTTAAATTGTAAATTTGGAGTATAGGTATCAAATACTTTTACACTTAAAACATATAATGTATATTTATGTTTCTTTCCATTAAATGTGACAAAATGTACACATTAAAGTTTATTTATATTGAAAAAGACTTACCAGAATTGTAGTAACAATGACTGTCCGGTTTTCAATGGCGGAACTGTCATTTCTAAAAGATGGTTCATGCTGTAGCAAAACAAGCTTATCCATATCATTCCAGTAACCAATCTGTAACACAGAATATTTCTAGTTCACTTGCAGAAGAATGCCAAATTTTAGAGCATTCATGTACATATTGTATTTGTAATGTAACAATATTTGTTTAATCTCATTCAGCTGCATTCCTATTATAAAGAAATGTGGGATTTTAGTTCTTAGTAGTACTCTCTAGGGTCAGCAACAGGACGTCTGCTTTTGCCTATTGATTACAATAACCATAGCTGGTTTGACCAGGATCGCAGGTGGGTGAGGCTTAGAACTGTTAGAGGAAGAGAGAAGACCTTTAAATGTGGCTTTAATAGGCACAAGGAATGTTAACCTCCCTAGCGGTCTGATTATGTCAGTATTTCTGTGCTCAAAGCGGTGCATTTTTTTGCATGGAAATATGTTGTTTTTTTATTGTAGGCCTGTAATTCTTCGGAATAACTCACTGAAATCTGTCCAAACAAGAGTCTAGTAAACATTCCGGGTGTGATAAAATTTGAAACACGAAACCATAAATTATAATATAATAAATAATCATAAAAAATAATAATAAAATAATAGTAAATTTAATTCAATAATGTAATCAAACCAAAAACACTGAAATTTGAAATAGAGCGCCAAGTTCGCACATCACTGAGTTCAGTCGCAAAATCATTTTCAGTGTCTGGTGACAAATTTCCCCACGAATCATTATCACTCAATTCTGCAAGTGGTTCTAATTTACTATCGCTGTTCTCTAGCTGGTCTAAAACTGCTTTTGACCTAAAGGGACGCTTTTTGGATGCCATGAACATTTCTCAGTTTGCAGGCAGAAAGAACGGTAAAAATGCAGGCAGGGCACAGGGCAAAGCACTCGGGACAAAATGTATGTGAAATGCTTTGATACAGTAATGGAATACTATCATATTTTAGTGTATTGAGTGAATATCACATTTTTACATTTTTGAATTTCCCGACGGTTCCGGCCCCCATACGTCCCAACACTCACAGGGAATGGAACCCGGAAGATGGATGCCGGAGGACATGGCCGGGGATGCTGCAGGGGGGACCTCGCGGGAGCGATGGACAAGGTAAGTGAAACAGGGATCCAGGAGCAACGCTGCAGGGTATTCCCGAGCGTAGCTCGGGGTTACCGCTTTTGGTATTGAAACTTTACCCCGAGCTACACTTGGGAATACCGCCAGGGGGTTAAACATCCCTGATATCATTTGAGAACAGGGGCGTACTGACCATTTGGAAACTCTGGCACTGCCCAAGGGCCCGGGGTCAGTAGGGGGCCCCATCAGATGCCCCTGGTACCTTTTTCATAGGCTTTTTTGAGTTTGGGCAAGGACACAGGGGCCCCATGATCTCCTATTGCCCGGGGGCCCCATGAGTTCTCAGTCTGCCCCTGTTTGAGAATTTTTAGGCTTACAAAGCTAAGTATATAGCAGTCAGACAGTAATATTAAATAAAGAAATCCACAACAATGGCTTTATAAAGTCAAAGTTTATTAAAGTATATGTATAGCCCAAACCTTTTTTTTTAGTTTTGGATACAGTAGTGGTGAAAACACTTCACATTTTGTTTCTTGCTGCCTGTGTACCACTAGGTAACTTTCCCTTTTTCTCAAAGATTCTAAGCTCCGATCTAGAGAAGACATTACAAAGGCGTGGCCAGCCCTTACCTTAACGCCTTGGATGTGTAGACAAATCCACCATTTTCTACGTAACTCCCCACATCTAAAGGATTATTCAAGACCGCTTACTGCTTTCGAAAAACTCTGCTTTACAGATCTCCCACAGAGGCATGTAATATCCAAATTATATTCCCTATTGGAAAGTTCCAATACATCTCACTCACTGAAGGCCTGTGCAGCCTGGCAGCATGATCTAGAAATTTCAATCTCACCTGAGGAATGGAACCACATTTACGATCACATGCATAAAGGTTCCATATGTGTTTCTACACAAGAAAGCAACTACAAAGTTTTTTCCAGATGGTATAGAGTTCCATCTGTGATTCATAAATTTGATCCTAAAGTGCCAGATTTATGCTGGCGATGCTCCCAGGCAAATGGTACTCTTCTCCATATATGGTGGGAATGCCCGCTGTTGCAACCCTTCTGGAGACAAATTTTGGACATCATTAGACAAGTAACTTTCCCTTTACTTCTTGTCCCAGAGATGGTTAAGAGAATTTTCACATACTGTAGCTTTGTAAATAAGGCAAAGATATGTTCACTTAATATCAAATTGTGTCCAAGGAAAATTAAAAAAAAACAAAAAAAAAACAAAAATCAGGAATTTTGCATGCACTGGTTTGGATGATTGCAGTGAACCTTACTCGCTATACTAAATTAACATCATATTGTGAACATTTTCTTTTTCTTTAGTAAACTAACCCTATGTTTCCATATGTTTCCAGGTGTCTTAGATATGGGGAAGGCTATAGCACCCTATGTAACTAAATGCATTGAGGAGCAGTGGCATTTATTTTAAGTGATTCCCCAATGCAGTCTTACAGTAACAGCCAATGCATGTGCGTTGCAGTGCACAATAATGCTCACTGCTATTGTATGTGGATACACCTTCAAATTATAAAGTTTAGGTTTTTCCAGTGAAGGGTACTATTAATACTACAGCATTCAAGACATTTTAAACAATTGTTGACTTTACCCTGTACATGTGGCAACAGTTTGGGGAGGGTCCTTTTTTGTTCCAGCATGGAAAAGCCAAATCAATAAAAAATATTGTTCGACATGTTTAGTGTTTGAAATAAATGAAGTGGCCTGCACACATCTCTGACCTCTCAACCCTACTAAACACCCTTAGGGTGAATTGGAACACCTACTGTGAGCTAGCAATTCTCATACACCATCAGTACCTGACCTCACAAATGCACTTTTGTCTGGATTTGCACAAATTGCTGGCACGTCAAAATTCCATGGAAATCTTTCACTAAATAATGCCCATGGTTTTGAAATGAGATTTGTCCAAAATGCCCATATAGGTTTTGTTCCCAATGACGAAAAATGCATCCAGGAGGCACTGGGTCTTTGATGTGAGTTCATACAAAATAGTGAGATGAAAAAAACGTTAGGTTCACTGGCTCAAATTAAGCTGCTCAGAACAGACAGGACTACCCTTCAGTGGGTACCCAGCAGGTTACAAGAAAATACCCCCCTTCATCGGGTCTTCAGTTAAAATAAGAAACTATCTTATCTTGATTGGCTATGCAGATACTGCTAGCTAGTGACCCTCCTAGTCCAGCAATTATCTTCCCTACATAGATTCACACAGGAAAGTTCTATTTTGAGTCTATTCAAGTCTCCTATTTTACATGAAGCCCTGATGAAGGGGGAATGTTTTCTAGCCCCCAAAACCCACTGGCTGTTTTTAAGTAAAAAACAATAAATTAATTTGGACTCTTATCATTTAGTTTGGCACTCCATTAGGGGTAATTTACTAAAACTGAAGACTGCAAAATCTGGTGCAGCTCTGTATAGAAACCAATCAGCTTCCAGGTTTTATTGTCTAGGTTGACTTGAACAAGCTGAAGTAAGAAGCTGATGGGCTACCACGCACAGCTGCACCACATTTTACACTCTCCAATTTTAGTAAATAAACCCCATAGATTTGGTGGCCAGTGTGTAATAAACCACGCATCCCACTAACACTACTTTAATAAGCAAATATACATTTACTTTGCTTAGTGAACTGCCTTCATTCCTTTAGTAAGGTAACTCATGTCAGCTGACTGACTGAAATCAATGCACTCCACATGTGGCTTATGTCATATCTCAACCTTTGTTAAGAAAGAGAGTAAGAAAGCCAAAGAATGAGAGAAAGTAACTGCTTTGAGCCTCTGAAATCTCCCTCCAGTAGCCAATCTACAAATCTCTTACAGTAGCAATACAGTAGCAAAATGTGGAAAAACAAGCTTCTAAATATATGAAAGACTCAAATTGTAAGATAATATCTAAGCCAAAAAACTGCAAAAACAACCCAAAATACGTGGTCTCTGAATATATGCTATATTTTCCTTTAACCTCCCTAGCGGTCTGATTATGTCCATATTTCTGTGCTTTCTGTAAATTTTTTTGCATGGAAATATGTATTTTTTTTATTGTAGGCCTGTCATTTTTAGGAATAACTCACTGAAATCTGTCCGAACAAGAGTCTAGTAAACATCACGGGTATGTTAAAATTTGAAACACAAAATTATAAATTATAATTTAATAAATAATCATAAAAAAAATAATATAATAATAATAAATTTAATTCAATAATATAATCAAACCAAAAACACTGAAATTTGAAATATAGCGCCAAGTCATCACTGAGCAAAGTCGCAAAATCGTTTTCAGTGTCTGATGACGAATTTCCCCACGAATCATTATCACTCTATTCTGCAAGTGGTTCAAATTTACTATCGCTGTTCTCTAGCTGGTCTAAAACCGCTTTTGACCTAAAGGGACGCTTTTTGGACGCCATGGACGTTTCTCAGTTTCCAGGCAGAAAGAACAGTAAAAATGCAGGCAGGGCACAGGACAAAGCACTCGGGACAAAATGTATGTGAAATGGTTTGATACAGTAATGTTTTACTATGTGATTTTAGTGAATGTCACTTTTTGTCATTTTCAAATTTCCCACCAGTTCCGTCCCCCGAACGTCCCAATGCTCGCAGAGGACGGAACCCGGAGAACAGATGCCGGCATCCGCCGGAGGAGATGGCCGGGGACACTGCAGGAGGGACATCGCGGGAGCACAGGACAAGGTAAGTGAAGAACAGATCCCGGAGCAGTGCTGCATGGTAAGCCCGAGTGTAGCTCGGGGTTACCGCTTGTGGTACTGAAACTTTACCCCGAGCTACACTCAGGAATACCACCAGGGAGGTTAAAGTGTTACTAAACCCACAACAGTAAAATCAGTCTGTATATGCAGTAAAGCATACTTGTTATACTCGCTGTGGAACCTAAGGGGTTAATCTTCTGCATTGTGTAAAAAGGCTTTTTCATCCTGTTTTCTCTGCCCCTCCTCTTGTTCAAATGTCCACCTGATAAGACAGACTGAACCCGTAGCCACATGCACACGCTCAGTTTAGTGTGTATTGCTAGTTTTTTTTTCCTTGGGAGAGTGCATGTGATCAGCACAGGGCCAATCAGCACTGTCCAGACAGAGGTCAGGGGTTTTGCATCCTCCTAGAGCAGAAATAAAACTCCCCCTACAAGCTTTAACCAGTGCTCAGCTGAACACTGATAGGAGTCACAAGACTACTTGCTGATGCAAAAAGGTATTTAGCAGTTTATATTTACTAAAATAATTGCACTTCCATGTTCTGTGTACTGTGGGAGACCAGATGCAGTGAATGCAGGGTCCTGGGTTTAGTAACACTTTAAGGGCTGGAGTAAAGTACTGTTTTAAAGCATATGTACAAAAATTTCATCCTACAGTGGTCCAGAATTTGCAATTGAAAACAGCATAGCACAAATTATTTTAAAAATAACTCACATTTCACATTTGCGTTGGACAGATGCCCTGTTATGAGTCATTAAACACTTTAATAAATTTCCCCCAGTAGATTTAAAAAAAAAATTTCTCTCCCATTTGATTTTTTAAGCTACGTAGAAATTTAATTGCAGGCAATTATCCCTACAACGACTAACCACTCAAGCCGTATTACATATGTAAACAGGCTGGCAACAAGTTATTCAGAAATGATGTTCTGTACTTTTTATTGGTGAAGCTGGAACGAGGACAATGGTTATCCCTTGCTTTGGTATTAGACACAAGAGCATTAGTCAAGAAGACGGATCCCAAACATGTATTAAATGCACTGACCAGCTCCTTTGTTGATTGGTTTTATGGTGATAGGACAGTGCAGAGATTATTTCCCAACTGAATGATGTCTCTTGGCATTCGCATTGCATTTGGCCAGTGCCGCAGACAGTCATTACCCTCATCTGTAATCATGTGAATTCAAATTACGTACATGTCATCCTTGAATCCCAGTAGTTTATTTATTAGACTGAGCCTTTCCTTTCTTACAGCATTTTGCAGCCTTGTTATTTGTTTTTGAGATTTCATTTACAAATATATTTATTGTACAGTTTTAGAGGAGACACTGCAGACTTTTTCATCAGTGATTTTTAGGTATTTTTTCATGACAGATGAACAAAGTTTAGCAACAACAGAGAATCAAATTTCAATCAATATAGTAAAATTAAAGTGGAGTTCCACTGTGTAAAAAAATAAAAGTCAGCAGTTACAAAAACTGTAGCTGCTGACTTTTAAAAAACAGCCACTCACCTGTCCCAAGATCCCGCGTTGCACCTACCGCAGCCTGTTTCACTGGCCGTCCTGTATTCCAGGAGGATGGCATCTTCAGTGTGGGCACCCGGCTGTGACAGCTTGCAGCAGGTGCCCGCTGTGCATGCGTGAGTAGCGCTTAACTTCCTGAATGGCCCCGTTGTCTTCTAGGACCTGTCACGTGTCCCACAAGACTACGGGGAGGGAGGGTAGGAGGACAACTTCCGCTTTTGATCGCCTAGGTGATCGCAGCGGAAGTGGGAGAGGGTACCTGTCAAATTTGGGTACCCATTCCCCCCCAACTCCCCAAAGGTGCCAATCCTTAATGGGGAGTGGGGGGCCAATCTTTAAAGCAGAACTTCTCCTTTTGGGTGGAACTTCGCTTTTAAGACTTTAAAAAAAGCACATTATGACAGACTTATCTTAAAACAAAACCCTCCAGCAGTGCGCTGTGACCGCTGACAGATCTTCACCTGGTCTTCCTTCTGGGTTCGCAGACTCCGGCCATTTGAATGGGTAAGCCGTGCTGACATCCCTCCCGCACATGCGCATGGGAGTCACAACCGTGGCACAGCTCTCTCAATGGATGGCATAACGCCACTGGCTGCTACTAAAGTAGATATCTCCAAAATGGTGCATTTTTAGGAGATATTTACTGTATCTGCAGGTAAGCCTTATAGGCAGACCTGTAGGTATAGATAAAAAAAAAACAGACTTTACTATGGCTTTAATGATTTTATGGCTCTATCTGAATATTGGCTCCAGAAGCCCCTTAAGCACAGAACATGTGACCAGAACCTCGGGTGTTGAACCAATATTGGCTGCTGTACAGAACACACAAGTATCCTCAGAGGCTTGGTCACTATTTATTAATATATTGCAGCAGGCCTGTTAGAAAACACTTGTTGGATATCTAAACCCAAGAACAAAAATGATAAATATTGAACCTCCTTAGAAGTTTTTTTGTTGTTATATTTTTTTTTAGGCTTAGCACATTTTCCGCAAGTCCAGTTTTAGGATAAGTACATTTTCTGCAAATACAGTATCAGCTATTACAGATACAGGTAAACCACAAAAAGTCAAGAGAGCAGCCTAAGGTGGCAACACTGATCCACCGTAGTTACATAGTTACATAGTTGGTCTGGCTGAAAAAAAGACAAAAGTCCATCCAGTTCAACCATTAAAAAAAAAAAAAAGTTATAATCCCATACCCACAGTTGATCCAGAGGAAGGCAAAAACCCAGCAAAGCATGATCCAATTTGCACCTGCAGTGGAAAAAAGTCCTTCCTGATCCCCCGAGAGGCAATCCGATATTCCCTGGATCAACCATAGATACTGTGCAATGAATGAGTGTTGTCACCCTAAGATAGGAAGCTAGGGAAAAAAATGAAGGGGAAAATGCCTGAAAAGTAATGTAGCCATTAAGTCTATACCTATAAGCTGCAATATATTAAAATTTGTTTTTCAGTTTAGATACACTTTTTTTTTAAATAGATCTGCTATAAACTAATATATGTTACTGGCTATAAAAGAAGTCATTCTGCCACTATAATGCGTTCTAGGAATTAGAAAACTAGAGCTGTGCTCATGTGCTGTCAATAATATCCAAAACACAATCACTAACAGGGCTGCCTAAGCCACTCGCAATGCAATTTAATCCATTTCATACCGCATGAACAATGACAGGCATTGCACACTGACTGTGTGCCCAACCTCAGCAGACACGGAGAAATGCTGCTGATTACAACCCATCACCCAGATTCTAGACAGATTCTCTACTGTCTTCTCATAACGATTCAACTCTTAAACACACAAGCCATCAACACTGTGACACCTGACCTAATTTGTCTTTAGTTTAATCAACCTCAGCTTCACTGTCAGCTGTACAGTATATGTGAACTGGGTAAGTACGTCGATATATTTTTTTGCCTTACCCAGACCAAGGACACCATCTTTGGAAAAAAGAAGAGTGGACAGACCTATCTGAAGTTTGAAAACACTATACGCTGGCTAATACTGAAGTAATGGTTTGGAGGCCTTTGGTATAAAACATGAGGTTTAATTTACACATCTTTAACATAAAGATAAGGATCTTTATGTCAGCCATGACTGCTATTTTCAAGAAAAACATAACCTTTTCCTGGTGGGTTAGCTTTGTGAATTGAGGCTATTACTTCGATCGACAGTAGTTGAGGGAATTATGATGGTCAGATGGAACATTGCCAGAGTGAAAGACCTTGTTGACATACAACTAAAATAGCATTTTGCCTACAAACCCCAAACTCAAAGTGCAGTTTTATTTAGACAGCATTAAAAACAACTGAAATAACTGACTGACAAGTCATGTAAAGACCTGCTAAACAATAACTCCAAAAATAGACACATATATTCTATAGATGGCCAGGGTTTCCAGATATGAGTAAAGGTGATCTTCAACAGAACAAGCAGTCCAGTAAATTGATCTGGCCTATGTGATTACCTCCTGTATTATGCAATCATGGATACATGACAGCACAATGTTTTTAGCAAAATGTGTTCTTCTTCGCACTTGAAGAAGAGTCCTATTTTACCCAAAATATTGTGCCATCATACATCTTTGTCTGCATCATATGTATGTTAATCCCTTATTGCAGATCAAGCTCTTCAACTTTTTGTACGTTCAGTTCAGTTCACCAGAGCTGTTCTGAATGCAACACATGATTTTTTAACTGTCATGCTTTGTTAAGGGCTATTTGTTTGATCCCCATTTTTTTTCCCCTTTGAAGCCATTTTTTCTTTTCTTTTGAGTAGAGCACAGAGGGGTCAGATGCTCAGGCAGAATAAATGGCACCACAGTGCACACATTACTGCAATGCAACTGTGTGAGTCCGGCCTAAGCAGTTCAACAGATAAATATTTTTTTATAAATCAGCATCCAGCAAAATAAATGAATATGCAACTGAATGTGATCATTCATCTGCTTTTTTTCTACAGAAGAGACAAATTAGAATTGATTCAAAACATTTTCAGGTATAATCATTAATTCTAGGTATTACAATTACTGTGAAAAGTTTGATCACATTCCTTTAACATCCTATAAATTTTATATTATCTTGTTGTAAGTTGCACCAACGCTTTTATGTTCTATGATCAAGATGTTAAAAGAATACCCCAAATCAAACCTTTTTTTAGTTTTGAAAAGAATGAGGACTCAGGAGACTCTCAAAATTACAGAGTTAGGGCTGCAGTACACTGGAGTGCTGTGATGTGGCAGCTGCAGCTTACACATATATTTGCAAATTAGTGCAAACTAAATCCCTTGGTTTTAAAGTGAAATGTTCGGTTTGCTGCAGGATGGCTGGTAGGTGAGCTGGGAATTTTTGTTTGTTTTTTGCCGTGCGTCGCCCTTCCATGTGCTGCAAAGGCCAGTTAGAGGTTGGGGTGGTTGTTTGTACTGTTATTGGAAAAAGCATCCCCATTTGAAGAATCCCCTTCCATTCCTGACTGCTAGGTTGACAATTCAAATTTTTTTTTATCTTCCCTCACTTTCCAGTGTGAGTATATCTTCCCAGCAGGGACACAGAAGAGAGGCAACGGGTGTTCTAATCCCTCTCCACCCTACCCAAAACTATAAAACGTTGCCTTTAGTTACACTTTAATCAGAGCACCAGGCAAAAATTACAAGCCAAACAGATATAGCAAAACCAGCTTTTCCTGCGATCTTAACCTTTACTCCATAGGTTTCACTAGCACAACTTTTTTTCCCTTCCACTAGATGCCCTTAGGGCTCATGTACACTGCAGCTCCTACACTGACGTTGAGGAGCTGTTCAGCATTTTTTTTTTCAGCAGCCCCCGAACTCTCCCTAATGTTTTCTTATGTGTCCATGTACACATAGTTGTTTCCAGTAGTTTACAGGCAGTTGAGTTTACAGTCGTTTTTTTTTTACGCACCAAACTTGCGTTCAGGAGTAGATTTTACCGGTGTTTCAAACACCAAATGCTTGCAAACGTGTGTAAATGCTTGTAAACACAGTTAACCGCGTTTATAAGCATTTGCATTTAGAAGCGTTTTTTAACTGTTCCATGTCCAGATGCTGTCCAGAGCCTTTTTTCATCATCAGAAATGCATGCAAAGCGTTTTCAATGTATTCAAATGGACCCAGTACACCAGCGCAGTCCGCTCCAGGTTTCGCATGAAGGAAAAAATTGGTAGAACGTTCCGCATTATGCTCATGATGGGATCCATAGTGAATACAACCAGAAAAGACAGGTCATCTCAACACATACTGCTCTCTCTACTTCTGCTCTCTCTATTTCTCTCAAAATCTCTGAAATAGTAAATTTTTTACTATTTTTCTCAAAATCTCTGAAATAGTTAATTTTTTACTATTTTTCAATGCATTCTGGGCATTTGGGAAGGTCTCCTGAGGTTATATTTTAAAAAGCTTCTAAACAAGCATAAGTGCGCATAACCGCGGTATGCAAATGCGGCTAAACTGATGTTTTTTAACCTACGTTTTCCAGCAGTTTCCATCGTTCAGAAGAGTTTTCCAAATGCCCCGTGTACATGAGCCCTTAGTCTAATGGGCGGCAGCATTCGGCCTACTTCATTCTCACAACATCCTGGACTAGCCCCAGCCTCAAGTCATCCATCAACTCTGGTCAAGGCAATGTATAGGGAGTGAAGAGATTGCGTTGGGATTAATTTACTATAGACAAATAAGCTGTTCACACGGTCATTTTCCCCAGAGCTTAATGGATATATTGTAATTGCATTTTCAAAGAATACCCAATCACATGCAAGGAGAATACAAAAAAAATGAATTTTTGCTTGCCCAGTTTGGGATGATGAAAATCAATAGAGCCTCACCTCCTTCACTGAGCTCTGGGGAAAATACCCTTACAAACCGAACAGTTTATTTGCCATTAGAAAATCATATCCTAGATTGTAAGCTCGAAAGAGCAGGGCCCTCGAACCCCTCGTGTATCGCATTGTATTGTTACTGTACTGTCGCATGTTCTGTCCCCCTTTGTAATGTACAGCGCTGAGCGAACTGTTTGTGCTTTATAAATACTGTATAATAATAATAATAATAATCTTCACTGAATACACCTTTTCGCACCCGTGTGTGCAGCTTAGTAACAGCTCTGCTCTGTTACTTTATAAACTGTGCCATTACAGATTTATAAATGTTGGTTAAATGCTGAACTGCTATTTTCTCAGCTTTTTCTTTTGCTTTTATCTGTACAACATTTTTATTTTCAATAACTATCCTCAGCCCATGCTCTCAAGGTTATCTTAATGTAGAAAATGACCTAAAAATGTCAGGCGGACAAGGTCAGGAAAAGACTTGCCGCATTCTTTTAGTGCTTGAAGATGTTAATGCCCAGAAGAAAGGAATGCATAAAACATTGCCCACAGCCAATCCTTGTCTGAAAGTTGCATTTCAGAAGCTTGTTTAAATAAAGACATCCAAGACAAAGACTCCATTCCTCCATCCTTAGTTATCACCATGGAGGTCTTGGTCACACAGTATATGAGTCACTGAATTATGTATGTGGCATCATTTATTGTGCAAGAAGTATTAATGGTTTGAATGCAAGGAGTAAGTGTTTGCAAAACATGTACTTTACAGCTTAACTGTACTCATAAGCATAATTATATAAATGCCCTTCAATTGATGGTCTAAACAGAGCAAGCCAGGAGCAAGGACAGCATAAGGATTATGCAAGGATGTACTGCAATGCTCATATGCATACTATACAACCACTAAATGGCAACTACTAGGGCTGTCAGTGTCAACTCCTATTTAATCACGCTAGATGTCTGATTAAGCCATCTCTGGCTCCAAAACTTGCTAAGTCACTTTCCTGAAACAAGCATGCAACAAGTGAAATATAAAGTCTAAACTTGTGTTATGCATGAACAATGTGCAAAGTTTAGCAACATGTAGAAAGCAGAACTTTCAACTTTCATTAAATGTAATAAAATATTGGTTATTGTACTTGGCAAGACATCATTGCTCCTCAGTTCTGCAACCTCACTGAGCTGCCCTTTCTACCTTTTCTTTTCTGAATAATAAAAAAGCAGCATTATATTAATCCAGGCCAGGCTTCCTATACACAGCCACAACATTCAGGCAGGAATTTCAGAGAAAGTAATGTATACTGTATGTACAGTATATATAAGGTATTTGTGTATCTTTTTAAAACCCCATTTTCCAAACCACTCCTCACTCCTCTAGAGCCGAATCCTATGCTCAGGTTTACTCTCCCCCTAATTCTCACCATCACCCTAAAATGGTGCTGGTAATTAACCTCGCTAGCGGTCTGATTATGTCCATATTTCTGTGCTCAAAGCGGTACATTTTTTTGCATGGAAATATGTATTTTTTTTATTGTAGGCCTGTAATTTTTAGGAATAACTCACTGAAATCTCTCCGAACAAGAGTCTAGTAAACATCCCGGGTATGATAAAATTTGAAACACGAAATCATAAATTATAATTTAATAAATAATCATAAAAAATAATAATATAATAATAAATTTAATTCAATAATATAATCAAACCAAAAACACTGAAATTTGAAATATAGCGCCAAGTTTGCACATCACTGAGCAAAGTCGCAAAATCGTTTTCAGTGTCTGATGACGAATTTCCCCCACGAATCATTATCACTCAATTCTGCAAGTGGTTCTAATTTACTATCGCTGTTCTCTAGCTGGTCTAAAACCGCTTTTGACCTAAACGGACGCTTTTTGGACGCCATGGACGTTTCTCAGTTTCCAGGCAGAAAGAACAGTAAAAATGCAGGCAGGGCACAGGACAAAGCACTCGGGACAAAATGTATGTGAAATGGTTTGATACAGTAATGTTATACTATGTGATTTTAGTGAATGTCACTTTTTGTCATTTTCAAATTTCCCGCCAGTTCCGTCCCCCATACGTCCAGACGCTCGCAGGGAACGGAACCCAGATGACAGATGCTGGCATCCGCCGGATTACATTGCCGGGGACAGAAGGGATATCGCCGGAGCACAGGACAAGGTAAGAGAAGAACAGATCCTGGAGCAGAGCCGCATGGTAAGCCCGAGTATAGCTCGGGGTTACCGCTTGTGGTACTGAAACTTTACCCCGAGCTACACTCAGGAATACCGTCAGGGAGGTTAACAACAACATCAGAGGGCTAGTTTACTAAAGGCAAATAGACTGTGCAAGTGCAGTTGCGTCAGAGCTTAGTAAATGAAGGGAAGCTCTACTTCCATCATCCAATCATGTACAATAAAAAATGCTGCTTTTTTTACATTTTCCTTGCATGTGATTGCGTATTCTTTTTAAAGTGAAGATTTACCTCATTTACTAAGCTCTGGAGCACCTGCACTTGCAAAGTGCACAGTCTATTTGCTTTTAGTAAATCAACCCCTGGTATTGTTATTACATTCAGGCCTTTTGAAATACTCACTGCCCCCTTTGTGACAGAGCTTGAGCCTACTGGAGGCCAAAAGCACTCCATGTGGGTTTCCTCTTATCCAGCAGTACCAATATTTTGACTATGTGGCAATGGAGCTGTATGTAGCAATGCTAAAGCTGGCCACTGACGGAGCAATTTTCTTTTCTGCAACTACAGTCAGTGCTGATGGGGGAATCCCTCCCTCCGAGCTATTATGTTCCCCCCTCCTCGCTGCCGGGAGAACACACAGGGATCATTGCTAGTGGCTATAGCATGACAAATCTGACAGGCAGGTTGTACCAAAGTTGATTAATCAACTTGAGTATAATCAGCCTGCCCATACATGGTTCGAATCTCAGCGGGTCCCTGCTGAACCTGCCTAGAGTTGAACTGTCTACGGCTGGCTAAATGGTGAGAGCATGTCTAGCACAGAAAGGATGGCTCTGATTATTTATTCTTGCTGGATTTGTTTTAGAGTATAAGTGTGCTTTTAGCCCTGGTTCACACTGGTGTGACTTGTCATTTGACAGGTAGGCTAGATGAGTCTGACAGCAACATTCATGATAGACTGAAGGGGGTATAGCCTGTGTAGAGGTAGGCCAATAAGGAGGTAATTGCAATAGTCAACTTGGTGGTTTCATTGGTTAAGAAAGAGCGTATTATGGAGTTGAAGTTTGTAACAGTTGGACAGTGATTGGATTTGGAACTGAAAGGACAGGTCAGAGTCCAGAATTACACCTAGCACTCTAACATGAGGGGAGGCACTGATTAGCTGTATACTTGATCTTAATAGAAAAGTTGGGGTTGAGGGCACGGGGAGGAGGGAATATGAGCTCAGACATTCATACTGATATTTCAGTTAGTAAGTCAGTAATTCGAAAGGAGACTGAAGGGGTCAGGTGAGGAGTAGAAAGATAGATATGGGAGTCATCAGCATAAAGGTTGTATTGGAAGCCATGGGAGGTTATCAAGTGACTAAAGGAGGATATAAGATATAAAGAGAGAGTGAAGAAGAGGAGATTTAGGTGACATTGAAGGAACAGTTTGAAGGGTAGGAGGAGAACCAGAAAAGAACAGAAAGGCTTGTAGGCCAAGGGAGGGTTTTTTTTAGGAGAAGCGGGTGATCCACTGTATAAAAGACAGCAGAATGGTCCAACAGAATGAGCATGGAGTAATGGCTATTGGTTTTACCAGTTAGTAAGTCATGAGTGAGTTTTAGAAGGACAGTTTCTGTGGAATAATTCAGGTGAAAGCCAGAATGTAAGAAGGATCCTGTAAGTAAAGTGGTGGCTAAGAAGGCTGTAGACTAGATGTGGTAAATTGACTAGGTGAGATAAATTGGAGCAAGGAGATTGGTGTTAAATTGTTCAGGTTGGCGTGGTCCAGCAATGGCTTTGTAGGCATGTGGTGGCCACCGCATGCTTTGGAGGAGAGGCATTAGAGAGGAGGGGAATGTGGCAGTACAGAGGGTGAGATATGAGTTAGAGAGCATAGGCCAGAGGGAGGAGGTGGCTGTAGTAGTTGCAAGAGACCTCCTCCATAGTAAAAGGTCAAAAGAGGAAAGTACTGAATGTGATGGTAGACATGGCATGTTAGGTAGAAAGATATCTGGACAGTAGTGATATCTGGACCTATCATAAATTGCTTCACTCGTTTTTAAAATGATTTGCAATTTCCTGGGCAGTAAGCAAGCTAGTGGGTGGATATAGTGGAGGACGAAGTTGAAAATTAAAGGTAGCGAGAGCTGATGAGGTCTGGTTGGGAGGGTGTTAATAAAAGTGACAAAATTGGTTTGTTGGAAACCCCGAGGTAGGAATTGTATTTGTTGTAAATGTATCCATTGGCAAAACTTTATTTAGTTTTGGATAGAGTATGGACAGGTTTCATCCCGTCAGTGTATTTCTGTTGTGTATGCCTTGTTGCAGATATTTTCCATAGCTTCCTGTCCCAGAAATGCGAAAGAAAGTGAAAGGAATCAATATTTATTTACAGGAAAACCCCTACATTTATATATTACATTAAACCCATTTTTTGTAATCAGGGTCCAGTGGAACCCTGTGAATTCTCCAGAGGTTGTAAGTGTTCCACTGCCTTTTTTTACCTCAGGTCTGATATTGCCTACATAGTTCTGGGTTATCTTTAAAAAGATAACTACTGACCACCAATGTACGGGGCATTCTACGAACTGACCTGAATGAAATGGGACTTCTTCCCAACAATCATCAATGTAAAGGGACTTCTTCCTACTGACTCCCAGTGTAAGGGGACTTCTTTGCACTGACCCCCAATGTAAGGGGACTTCTTCCCACTGATCCCCAATGTAAGGGGACTTCTTCCCACTGATCCCCAATGTAAGGGAGCCATTTCCTAATGACGACCAATGTAAGGGACGTTCTCTCCACTAACCACCAGTCTAAGGGGACCTTTTTCACTTTGATAATCTACAACTTATTTATCACATTAATGTATTATAAGCTGCAGATATAATAATTTTATCAGGGGTTCCTTGGGATCTGAAAATTATTTTAAGGTCCCACCCCAGACTAAAAAGCCTGCTTGAAATCATAGCAATGTTGGAAGCATAGCCAGGCAAATTTAAATTGAGTACATGATAAAAAAAAAACAAAAAACCACAAAAGCAAAGGTAACCCTGGTGAAAATTGCATGCCCGAACAATCAGTGACACAGTGCCAGTAATGCAGGCGACTGAGGTTGTATGCAAATCTCAACTTGTTCTGTAAAAGTCAAGCTTGGCCCCACCCTCTAATCTCTTGAACTGAAAGGTCAGTAAAGCTGCCCATCACTTTAAGGACAAACTTGGGATGCAAAGTAAACCATTGACATTTACAGAAAAAGGCAACATTTGCATATGTTATCTGCGTACATCACTGGATCTATTGGCTATTTATTTATTTATTTTTAACTGAAAGCTGACCACTCTTTATGCATTATTTTAGTGGGTGAATTTGCACAGTTGAAATTACTTGTGATTGATGATTGTAATAGGAGATAAAAGTGCACTACAATAATTACTTCTGAATCATGTATCTAAACATAATGCAGATTATAATGTGCTTGGTTATAGTCTGATGTAACTGGATGAAGGACTTATTTTGCTTAATTGTGAACTGCCATCTTTGAGTCACGTCCTGCTGTAGCCATCCCCAGCCCCCACTGCAGAAGCAGCATCAATGCAATTTCACCATGACTCCCTGCTCTCTTGGCCACAACTGTCAATGCATATAAAAGTATTGACAGTGACACATTCAGGCACGCTCCATCACCCCTCCCATGTCCTTCCTCCATTGACTCACTGATGAGGATTGAATACAACAACACATAGCTAGGGGCATGCTATAAGTAAATTAAAGAGGGGGAAGAATTCTTGCAGATTCCGAGTAAAACTGGATTTGCTCTACAATTAACCTCTTAGATGCTACACGTGAGTATGCTGTGATCTATAGAACTACTGTTATCCAAATTAGAAAAATAAAACAAAATGTGAAATATAATATTTACGTTGTACAAAAATTGCATTTGTTTCTCATATATTTATCATAAACAAACAACCCATGGTAACACGGAAACATGCTTAGCTCCCAGACACACTTTCCCGCTTAAGTTCCCATAGACCAAAAACAGGACCATTGTACTGTTTACTTAATGGGATTGGATAAAACGGAACATTAAAGTGGTCTGAGTAAACCTCAGACATGAAATATGAACAAAGCATATTCCTCCATAGTGTGTACTTGTCTGAAATAAAAGCACTAAGTGTCATTTCTGACTGCTGCCTCATTACTCTGCTATCTGCATGGGTCACTTCTAACAAGTTTTCCTGACACCAAGAAGAAAAAGATGACAGGGGAGGGACCTCTAGCACACAGCCTGTGATTGACAGCCTCAGCTTTGTTCCTGTGTGGGGCATATCCCTTCCATCCAATCAGCTCTCACTGAGCTTTGCAGGGTGAAACTTGAGCTCTCTACCCCCTGATTTCTGAAAGTTCAGACAAGCTGTATAAATTCTGGACTTTGATCAGCTATAGAGAAGATTCAGATGAACAGGTACAACTTATGTAAGTATGTATCACTTATGTAAGTATTTATACCCCTTGAAATTTTTAACATTTTGTCATGTTACAACCAGAAACGTAAATGTATTTTACCAAAAACAGTTGCAGCTGTAATTGCAGCGAAAGGTGGTTCTACAAAGTATTGACTTTTGTCTGAATACAAATGCACGCCACACTTTTCAGATATTTATTTGTAAAAAATTTTGAAAACCATTTATTATTTTCCTTCCACTTTACAATTATGTGCCACTTTGTGTTGGTCTATCACATAAAATCCCAATAAAATACATTTATATTTTTGGTTGTAACATGATAAAATGTGGAAAATTTCAAGGGGTATGAATACTTTTTCAAGGCACTGTATATGTATGGGTTTATAATCACTTTAAGATCTAGGCATTCCCAAAACACGAACAGAAGCGTGTTGTAAACGCACAATGTGTAAAATCGCACAATGCGCTTGCGGTGCCATTATTTCTTAATGACACCCCAAATGCGGGCAGCAGTCTCGTGTTACCTTGCATGACAAAATGTGCAGAAAACGCAACAAAACGCAGAATGCAAAATGTGCTTGACTCAGTGCCAAAAAAGGTACTTGAATTAATTTGGCACATTTGTTCTGTGTAGCAAAGCCTCCTTAAGTGAATGGACTTCCCTATGCCATTACGACACAAATGTGGCAAAAAATGGTGCACTAATGTTAATGGGGCCTAGCGCTAAATTCAAGGCAAACAGTTAAATACACAGGTGAAAAACATACATGGCAGCTGTTTTGCATGCCAAAGGATATGTGTTTCTGTCCATCCAGTCCTGAGATTTACATAGTTTCCCCCCAGGATGCTGACTTGACAGTAAAGGAAAACACTAATAAAGTCATCACCCTGCTCTCTCCCCCTATCCACATGTTCCTTGTCAGTACATTTGAATGCAGCACACCTGACTGGTTCCCAGTCTTGACACTTCTCCCAATTTAAGAACTGCTGTATAGAGGTCCGCAAGAGGCTGACATCATGAAGTTAATCAAGGGTACTTACACTAACTGAATTAAAAAAATAAATTTAATGAGTATAAATGAATATAGTGCTGCGTTAATTTTGTGTCTTGTATATGTGTGGAGTGAAGCATTAATGAAAATCTGTCAGAATATGTTGATCATACAGGTTTTACTCCAGCAGAGAATGATGAGAAGTGTTAACATCACAAACCTCATAAGATTAGAAGTCAGAGACAGATATTCTTGCCCTAAAGATATGCAACTATTATTATTATTATTATTATTATTATTATTATACAGTATTTATATAGCGCCAAAAAGGTTTGCTCATCGCTGTACATTATAGTGGGGGACAGAACATGAGACAATACAGCAACAAAACAATACACGAGGGGTTCAAGGGCCCTGCTCTTTGGAGCTTACAATCTAGGAGGGAGGGGGTAGTGGTACAGGAGGAAGTGGCTGTGAGGGGATGGAGTGGTAGGAGGAGTGGAGGAGATCGGCAGTTAGGTGAGGGCGGGGTAGGCTTCCCTGAAGAGATGGGTTTTCAGGGTGCTCCTAAAGGTGAGGAGGGAAGGTGACAGTCTGATGGATTGGGGTAGTGAGTTCCAGAGGATGGGGGATATCCTGGAGAAGTCCTGAAGCGGGCGTGGGAGGTGGAGACCAGGGAGCTAGAAAGTAGGAGGTCTTGTGAGGAGCGAAGAGTACGGGTTGGGTGGTATTTGGGTAACAGGTCGGTGAGGTAGTTTGGGGCAGCGTTATGAATGGCTTTGTATGTCAGTGTTAGTAGCTTGAATTTGATGCGTTGGGCAATCGGTAGCCAATGGAGGGAATGACAGAGGGGGGTGGCAGAAGAGGAGCGGTTGGTAAGGTGGATGAGTCTGGCCGCTGAGTTCAGGATAGACTGACGCAGGAATAGTCTGTGATGAGGTAGGCCGGTGAGGAGGGAGTTGCAGTAGTCCAGACGTGAGATAATAAGGGAGTGAACGAGTTGTTTAGCAGTGTCTGGGGTTAGGAACGTACGTATTTTGGAGATGTTGCGGAGGTGGAGTCTGCATGAGCTTGCTAACGATTGGACATGGGGTTGGAAGGACAGGTTTGAATCTAGAGTGACACCTAGGACTGTGGCTTGCAGGGTGGGACTGATGGTGGCGTTGTTGTCGTGATGGAGAGGGGGGGGGGCGCGGGCTGGGGGGAAAATTAGGAGCTCAGTTTTGAAAAGGTTCAGTTTGAGGAAGTGGAGCGACATCCAGTCTGATATGTTGTTCGGCAGGTGGGTGATACGGGTGCAGACTGAAGGGGTGAGTTCAGGGGTGGAGAGGTAAATTTGCGTGTCATTGGCGTAGATGTGATAGTTGAAGCCGTGGGAGTGTATCAGTTTGCCAAGGAAGGAGGTGTAGATGGAGAGGAGAAAGGGCCCGAGGTCCGAGCCTTGGGGGACCCCAACAGAGAGGGGCAGGTGGCAGCGTTATAGGTAATGCTGAAAGAGTGTTGGGAGAGATAGGAGGAGAGCCAGGAGAGAGCGGAGTCTCTGATGCCGAGTGAGTGTAGTTTATCAAGGAGAAGGGGGTGGTCAACTGTGTTGAAGGCCGCGGAGAGCTCAAGGAGTTAGAGGACTGAGTAGTGGCCATTAGCTTTGGCGGTTAGCAGGTCGTTAGTGATTTTGAGTAGGGCGGTTTCGGTGGAGTGTAGGGGACAGAAGCCAGACTGTAGTGGATCGAGGAGGTTGTTGTCAGTGAGGTGAGCGCTTAGGCGATTGTAGACTAAGCGCTCAAGGAGCTTGGAAGTGAATGGCAGCAAGGAGATGGGTCTAACTATGTGGCTCAAGGCACAGGAGAGCCTAGGATCAGTCAGTGCATTGATATTTTTCAGGAGAAATGCATGCAAAAAGTTAAATCTTAGGCACTTTTAATATTTGTGGACAATCTCTCTAACCGCTTCCAGTCCGCTGTATAGCAGTAATACTGCTAAAGTGCGGTACGAGTGCAAAAAAATCACGTATATATACATGATTTTGCATTTCCGGGTAGGGAGCGCATACCCTACCTACGCTGCTATTTGCGGCCTTGGGTGTCAATCACTGGGTCCCGTGATTACTCGCCAGCACCCGGTGATCGCGGAGCATTACCGACGGAGGGAGAGAACTGTATGTAAACAATACAGATCTCTCCCCTATCAGCTCCTAGACACTGCTTTGGATGGCTCTGCATAGCAGAGCCATGCAAAGAAGGTGCTTACAGTGGAAAGCACTAGCACAGCACACTAAAACAGCACACGGTTAACCCATTGATCGCCCCACATGTTAACCCCTTCCTACCTGGTGCCATTAGTACACTGTCAGTGCTTTTTTTTAGCACTGATTACTGTATTGGTGTCACTGGGGATATCAGTGACACCAAGTCAGTTCCCCCCAATGTCAGAATGCCCGCCACAGTCCCGTAGTCGCTGATCGCCACAATTACTAGTAAAAATAAAAAAATAGAAAACAAAATATCAGTATATATACCGCCATTTATAAACGCTATAACTTTCACGTAAACCAATTAATTTACATGTATTGGGATTTTTTTTTAGCAAAGACATGGAGCAGAATACATTTTGGCCTAAATATATGACGAAATTAGATTTTTTAAATTTTTTTACTGGACGTGTTTAATTGCAAAAAGTCAAAAATATTGTTTTTTTCTCAAAATTGTCGGTCTTTTTTTTTTTATAGCGCAAAAAATAAAAAAATGTACAGGCAATCAAATACCACCAAACCAAAGCTCTATTCCTGGAAAAAAAAGGACGTAAATTTTTTTTGGGTGCAGCATTGCATGACCGCGCAATTGTCAGTTAAACTAACTCAGTGCCATAACGCAAAAATTGGCCTGGTCAGGAAGAGGGGGTAAATCCTCTGGAAGGCATGTGGTTAAGGTAACAAATCTATAGTGTTTAGATCCACTTAAATGTTTTGTCTGACATTAAAGGTTCAGAAGGAGACAGCTGAGATCATAGACGAACTAGTAACAGTGATATGGACAATAGTTATTACTGACAATCTAATAAAAGCTTACATCCCCTTTCATGTTGTTATTGCTGCCTGACTGTTTCCCTGGAATCTCTGTATACTTTGCAGCTTCTCCTCTGCTGTTTACTTTCAATGTTGTACATTTCCAAGAATGAAGTGTATGTTTTGTACACTCAAATAAAGTTTGTACAAAACAAAAACAAACAGGAGCCATCTGAATTGTGCACCACACTGCCCCCTACCACGGCCGGCAGTAAATCACTCCAGCAGCTCTCCCTTGCTGTGTGATTTCCTTACCATCAGTCACCAGAACAAGAATACAGGAGAACCCTTGCAATGTGGATACTTGTTCTAGTGACAACTACTGCATATAAGCAGGCATTACACTCACTTTGGAGAAATTTTCTTTCACTTCTGGCTGTGCATACTGAAAAGGAAATGAGGGTAAGTCTCTCCAGAAGGCACTGAAGGCAAAAAAAACTGGCAGTAATTTTTACCCATTTCTTACAAACATTTTTGGCATTAAACATACTTTAAATATGAAACCTGGGCACATAAATTGAAACAACGATGCAATGTATCTAAAAACTATTTTCTATCTCTCTGTGTCTGGTCTGATCTGCTGCTCCTGGAACTTCAGCTGTCACTCTGTCAGTTTTTCCTCCAAAACCTGGCAAATATTTAATCAGCGCGGGAATCTTTCCCATTATTAGCATGCAGCAAAAGCCCTGAAGAATGGAGAGTCCTTTCTCCTGAAACACGTTGGCTTGGTGTACTTGTTGCTATTCTCAATAAACACCTCTTAATCTACCATCAAACTTGCATTCTTTGGACATTGGTAGCGCCTTCTTTCCTATCATTCCAAGTCTATGCATGGAAACAACCTTGAGGACATAAAGTGAGGACAAAAAATTCAAAAGAAATGCATAATTTGTTAGACATGCATTTCTTTTGAATTTTTTGTTGCTATTCTGTCTCTCACTGTTACAATACACCTACCATTCAATTTTTAGACTGATCATTTCTTTGTGAGTGGGCAAACATTCAAAATCAGCAGGGGATCAAATACTTATTTCCTTCACTGTATCAGAGAAGTAACAACCCAAACCCTAAGAGGGTTTGCTGCCAGCATCCACCACTGGGCACAACCAATTGGAGGGACATCTACCTACCCACCCACACAACCACCCACCTACAACTAGTACCTGATTTTTTTTAAAGAGACCCTGTCACTACCCAATGCATGTAAGGAGTAAGTCTGCTCACAGTAAAATAGCTGTGTTCTCTTTATTTTCTAAATAGGTGAGCTGACAGTCCTCATCAACTCTGACGCTTCCAGGAACCTGGTCCTAACCAGGTTCCTCTGCATCTACTCCCCAGTCCAAATTCAGAAAATAAAGGGATCCAAAGCTATTCTACTGTGGGAAGATTTTTCTCCTGAGTGTAGAATGATTCGTACCAAAATGCAGTACCACGAATAAGCTGTTACCATGCATTACGGTAATGCATGCGCTTGCTACATATTACCACGCACTACAGGTGACGTGAATGAAGTCATAGACTACAATGAAAAATCTATAGTTCTCTCTTGCTATAGACAGAAAAGATTGAGTTTCTGAGAGAAGGCTTCTCAGTCCTGAAATCTGCAATTAGCTGCTGATCCTACACTGAATCAGCAGTGGCCACAATATGTAATACATACACTATATTGCTAAAAGTTTTGGGACACCCCTCCAAATAATTGGATTCAGGTGTTCCAATCACCTCCATGGTCACAGCTGTATAAAATCAAGCACCTAGGCATGCAGACTGCTTCTACAAACATTTGTGAAAGAATGGGTCACTCTGAGGAGAGGAGCTCAGTGAATTCAAGCGTGGTACTGTGATAGGTTGTCACTCGTGCAATAAGTCCATCCATGAAATTTACTTGCTACTAAATATTCCACGGTCAACTGTTAGTGGTGTTTTAACAAGGTGGAAGCAACTGGGAACAACAGCAACTCAGCCACGAAGTGGTAGGCCACATAAAATGACAGAGAGGGGTCAGCGCATACTGAAGTGCACAGTGCACAGAAGTCACCAACTGTCTGCAGAGTCAATAGCTAAAGACCTCCAAACTTTGTGTGGCCTTCAGATTAGCACAACAACAGTATGTAGAGAGCTTCATGGACTGGGTTTCCATGGCTGAGCAGCCAACATCACCAAGTGCAATGGAGTCAGATGCAATGGTGTAAAGCAAGTCGCCACTGGACTCTAGAGCAGTGAAGACGTGTTCTCTGGAGTGATGAATCACGCATCTCTGTCTGGCAATCCGATAGACGTGTCTGGACTTGTCAGTTGCCAGGAGAACGGTACTTCCCTGACTGCATTGTGCCAAGTGTAAAGTTTGGTGCAGGGGGGATTATGGTGTGGGGTTGTTTTTCAGGTGTTGGGCTTGGCCCCTTACTTCCAGTGAGCCAGGCCTTCTCATCCGACATCAGTGCCTGATCTCACAAATGTGCTTATGGAAGAATGGTCAAATATTCCCATACACTCCTGAAACTTGCCTTCCCAGAAGAGTTGAAGCTGTTATAGCTGCAAAGGGTGGGCCAACTCAATATTGAACCCTGCAGACTAAGACTGGGACGCCATTAAAGTTCATGTGCATGTAAAGGCAGGCGTCCCAATACTTTTGGCAATATAGTGTACATGGGCTTAAAAGGTAAGCCTATTTATAGGTTATGACTGTTCAATGTGAATCCAATTATATGACAATGACCAAGACTTTTTTTTAGCTGGAACTTGGTGGAACTCAGTTCCACCACCTATGGCTCAGGTCCTCTGCTCCCTGCTCACCACTATCACTTGTAAATACAGAAGTCCAGCTGCTGCGTTTACAAGTGACATCTCGTCTCCCAATGGCTCCCACAGATCTGATCTTCTGAGTGGCTTCCACAGAGTGCAGGACAGGGACAAGAGAGATACAGGTGCCCACCACTGGATAATCTCACTGCAAGTGAGAGAGGTGGAGCCATCTACAGTGTGCAGAGAGGTACTAGTTGCCCAATTAAACAGTGCATTGAGGTCGGCTTGTAAGTTGGAGACATCCTATAAGGACATTATTCCACTGCACAGCTTGGTGTCATCTGCAAAGACTGAATCCGTATGTCTAATCCCAGACCATATACCGTTTATAAATATATTAAAAAGTAAGGGTCCCAACACTGAAACTTGGGGTACACCACTGACAACCCTAGACCATTCAGAGTATGAATCATTAACCACTACTCTATGAATACGATCTTTTAGCCAGTTTTCTATCCATTAACATATGGATTTTTCCAAGCCCGTAGACTGTACTTTACATATTAGACATGTGTAGGGAACTGTGTCAAATGCTTTTGCAAAAGTATACCACGTCCACTGCCACCCCTCTGTCCAAGGTTTTGCTCACCTCCTCATAAAAAGAAATCAGATTTGTTTGACAACTTCTGTCTTTCATTAATCCATACTAACTGTTGCTTAAAATATTTTTTTCCAGCAAGAACTCATCTATGTGGTCTTTTATTAAATTCTCCAGTATCTTCCCAACTATAGAAGATAAACTAACAGGTCTATAATTACTTGGTAAAGATTTTGACTCCTTTTTAAGTATAGGCACCACATTGTCATTATGTCAATCAAGTGGTACTATGCCAGTCATTAAAAAGAGTCCCTAAAAATTAGAAACAATGGCTTTGAAATGACAGAGCTCAATTCTTTCAGGACCCGTGGGTGTATGCCATCCAGTCCAGGTGCTTTATACACCTTTATTCTGTCTAAATATTTTTGAATCATATCAATTGTGAGCCCATGTGGATCATCTGGAGCTGTGTCAATACCATGCCCATTATGGACAAGAGCTCCCCCATGCTCCTTTGTATACAGAGCTGATGAAGGTACTACTAGGTAATACATTTGCCTTCTCTTTGTCCCCAGTCACCCACTCTAGATTATTTTTTAAAGGGCCTACATGCTCGGACCGGACCTTTTTACTATTAATATATTTGAAGATTGTTTTGGGGTTTGTCCTGCTATCTTTTGCAATCTGTCGTTCGTTTTCAATTTTTGCGGCCTTTATTTCTTTTTTACATATTCTGTTATATTCTTTGTAATGTTTAAATTATGATAGCGTTCCTTTATTTTTATATTTAATAAAAGCTCTTTTCTGATTATCTATAGCTTTATTAACTTTGGCCGTAAGCCACAGAGGTTTGATTTTTAGCCTTTTAAACTTTTTGTCCATGTGAATATATTTTGCAGTGTGTTCACATACAGTCTTTTTGAAGAACTCCCATTTCTGTGTTGTGTTCATTGATGCCAATATTCCCTCCCAGTCTAAGTCTTGGAGAGCAGCTCTCAGCCTTGGAAAATAAGCTCTCTTAAAGTTAAGCGGTTTTATTTTGCCTGTGTGTGCTTGTTGTTTACAGCTAACAATAAATGATAAATGATAAATGTTATGGTCACTGCTACCCAGATGTTCTTTTACATGGGCATTAGTAATAAGCTCTGCATGGTTTCAGATTACCAGGTCCAGAAGAGTATCATTCCTAGTTGGGGCCTCCATGAACTGTACCATAAAATTGTCCTTAGTAGGTTTATACATTTTTTCCCTTTAATTGTTCCTGCAGTACCATTATTCCAGTCAATTTCCAGGTAGTTAAAGTCCCCCATTATTATCACTGTCCCAGTCCTTGTAGCCATTTCGATCCGTGCAAGGAGCTGAGTCTCCACCTCCTCATTAACACTGGGTGGCCTATAACAAAGATTACCTTTGTAGTACACACTCCCATGTGCCCTCCCACTCTTAGTAACATTTGACCACACCCATTATTTGATGGGGTTTGGAGAGTTTATGTGTGTGTAGGTAGGGGGGTTTGGTGGGTCATGGTTGAGTTCTTGCACATATTTTCTGAGAAAAAAAAGCCCTGACAATGACACAGGCCAAAAATACACAACAAGAACATTAATAATCAAAGAGGCAAACAAGCCAAAATTGGCATTAAGAATTATTAAAGGGCAAGCACAGGCAAAAACAGTTTTTCTGTTTTGGATTATGAGTTTATAAACTGTATTCATTGAGTAAAGATATACCTACCTTCCTGAGGCCTGTACTTTTTAGCTCCAAAACATCCATTGTGTAGTTGACCCTTCGGCCATAATGGTCAAACTGTACATTTCCAGTTAGACCCTGTATTCGAACCTGTAACAAAAAACATTTGTACAAAGTCAGGATTAGCTTTTAATAACCCAAACCCTGTAGATGACAAAGAACACTTAGAAGTACCTGCTTTAATGTTCTTTCCATATCAATCCCCTGACCCCATGGAGCAGCAGGATTAGCAAGACAGTCTCCTGCATTTCCTCTTCTTGAAAGATCAATTTTTTGTCTTCTTAAATTACGAAAAGCTTCAGCCATTACAAGAACACCATCATAAGTCAGTGCAGATGTATACTGCAAGAAAACATAGACAGTTGGTTTACTTGATGTCAGGAATGCTCTATATGTGCAAGCAATTTCAAAGAAACATTTTTCTGTGCAGATGGCATATCAAAGACTAACACACAATCCCACGGAGGGACACCTCATATCACTATATGAAATACATATGAAGTTCTTTCAGTCTATCCATATCTATCTATCTATCTATCTATCTATCTATCTATCTATCTACTCTCCCCCTGTAACCTGTGACTGCCCATCCATAGAAACTATCTATCTATCTATCTATCTATCTATCTATCTATCTATCTATCTATATATCTATCTATCTATCTATCTATCTATCTATCTATCTATCTATCTATCTATCTATCTATCTCTATATACTGTATCTATCTATAAATCAATCATATATCTATACACATGTCCATCCACCCTCTTCTATGTATCTCAAATCTCCTTGTAATCTCTCCATCCATCTGTGATCTGTCTACCTGTCTATCCATCAATCTTACGTCTATCTCATGTACAGTTCTTTCTGTACATCCTGACGAAAACCTTAAAGTGTCATTAAACCCACATCATAAAAACTGTGGAAAAATGCTGTCTTAAATGCTGTTCATACTCACTAATTCTATATGGGATTTGTTTTCTGTATTCTGCAAAACACCTGGTTGATCCTGCTGTTCCCTGTCTCCCCTTTCTGTGCATGTCTCCAATGCAGCTAGGGATGTTGCAGAGCAGTGTTGGCAGCTAGTGCACATGCTTAGCTTTCAGTGTATTTTCTATCTTGAGCATTTCCTTCCTTTTACATTTGAGCAGCCCATGTGACTATAGAGTCACACATGTGGGCATATACACAATGGTAAATAACAGCCCACTCCCTCCCTCCTCCTCCATGCCCACTAACCAGCTAAACACAATGGAGGTGGGAATTTTTATATTGATTGATGAAAGCTTCACCTCCCTGTTATTCTAAGACACAGGCTGGAGGGGTATGACACAGTTTGTGACTGGCTGAAATCCACCCACACCATGTTATTGCCAAAAATAACAAATATTTGATTTCAAATGTGTATTTATATGACAATTTAAAATAGTTTATATATATTTTTATTATTTTTTTACTCTGCATCGCAAACGCTGTTTTTTTAAAATTGATTTTGAACATGTGACCAACAACAGAAGACTAGGAGCTCCTCCTGTTTATATATTTCCTGTATACAGGCTGGGAAAGTTCTGGGTCATGTGACAGCAGTATATTGATTAGGAAAAAGGTACTTAGATTTCTTTTTTAATGAAAATCATTTGAGTGCCATCATCCATTTACAGAAAGATAATGGATAATGTAAATTAAACAGTGTGTGTTTAGTATCACTTTAGGTATACGGTTTGTTCTAGTAGGAGAGTATTTTTGTTTCTACTCCAATTTCACCAATTTCTTTATCATGTTATATAGTACAATGCTCCCAATACTTCCTATAGCTCTGAGGTCAAATGGTAAGTGAATATATGAACTAGCCAATTAATGAACCAGTCTGATAACACCAAAACGTGGCATTCTGCTTCTAACTAAACTTGTTCATGGTCAAGAAGCACTTATTGTGATTTTCAAATAAATAATCAATGTTCCGGTCAAGCTGTATCTATGACCTCTTCAACAAGTATCTTTTGAATTGGCAATGGTAGATGATATGTTCCCTGGGGATTCTCCATTACAGGATAGGAAGATAAAGGGAAAGGAACAAGATAGTGTATACGAGACATTTTAAAATGCTATAGATGTCATAACCTATAAAACATTTTCTGTAAAAAGAGAGCAAAATACATTTTACATATGGATCAAAATGTTACAGATAAGCTGTTATAATAAGTAAAGGGGATAATTTACTATTAAAAAAGCCGGCTGTTCACAAAGTGTAGCAGTAAAAAAGGATGAAGTTGTGTAAGAATTGTCATGGGTGCAGGAAATTAAAAAGGATATTTTCTGGGATAGGATTGGGTGACTGAACACAATTTCACCTTATTTAGTAAGCTCAGTGAGCGCTGCCTTTGCAAAGTGAACATCCTCTACTCCTTTAGTAAATCAACCACCAAGTGTAAATATTGTACTGATTGCTGGCAGATTGTGGATAATTAATATTAGCATCACAGGTGTTGAAAATTTTCAGGGATAGTCAACCTAGGCATGCATGCAATGGTAAGCAAGCAATGCTATTTTCAGAAGCACTTGGAAGATATTCACATGGTATGTGCTCAGACTCAAACTGGCTAGTCAGGGTGGATGCTTCAGTGTGCCCTGTATATATGGTGACTGCCATAGACTGTAACTGATACCTCATTAGACTGTAAATTACAAAGCCCAGCCTGTCCCTCTGCCCATGTACCTCCATGATGTTTCAGAAAGGCCCGTCTTGCAATGTGCAATTGCTGGTCCTTTTCCCAGGACCAGCATAGGGCTGCCCATGGCTGTGGATGTCTTTATATGAAGAAGCCAGCCCACCCATCCTTTTCCTTATCCTAGTGGAACCACTAGCTGCAGCATGTATAAATGTGAAACCCTTATATTTCTGATGGTTCAGGAATTTTGGCTTAACTGAGGTCCTAAGGTGCAGAAATTTGTCTGATCTGAGATCTGAAGGTGCAGGTATTCTGTTGATCTTAGGTCTGACGGTACAGGAATTTTGGTGATCTGAGGTCTGAAGGTACAGGAATTGGGTATGATCAGGAATTGGAACAGATCTGAGGTCTTATGGCCCAGGAATTCAGCTGATCTGAGGTGTGAAGGTGCGGAAACTGTAGTTGATCTAAGGTTTGAAGAAGCAGGAATTTAGGTTGATATACGATGTTAAGTTGAACAAACTGGGGCTGATCTAATGTCTGTTGGTGCAAGAATTGGGGTTAATCCAAGGTGTGAAGGCACAGGAACTGGGGCAGATCTGAAGTGAGATCATGCAATAACTGAGGCTGATCTGAGGTGTGATGGTGCAGGAATTGGGGCTGATCTGGGGTTTACAGAACGCTCTCCTAACACCGAATGTGGAAAAAGTTGCTCACCCCTGCTATATTTTTTTTATCACCTGTAAGATGTAAACTGTTTTTAACAGTCTCCCGTAACAATTTTGTAGTCCATTATGTCTCTTATGGCATGTTGGCAGGCTCAGGCTGTCTTCTAACATATAAATAAACTGATCTTTTAAGCTCAAGTCCAACATTGTAAAATATTGTAGTGAGTTCTTACAGAGTGTGGGTAACTAGTACTGGCATTGCAGGTGCTTGTTTATTTTATCAGGGGCCACATGTGGGCCAAGATGGCTATGAATGCGGCCCAACACTAAATCGTGAACTTAAAAATGTAGATTTTTTTTGTTTGGGAACTTTTCCAATTTCTCTCGTTACTGGAACTTTGTAAGTTGTATCTTCCCAAAGAAAATACACCCACTCTTCACAATTACGCCTTATTAATTTCAGCAGTTTTCAGCAGCACCTATATTCAAGGATGAAGCACACAAAAGGCAAAATTAGAACCAAATTATCTGAGGATACCTTAAGAATTGCTACTACATCCATCCAACCAGATATTGATCTGTTATGCCTAGTACACACATCAGATAATCAGATGACTCAGTTCAGTTTTTGTTGCATGCTAGTCTCATATTGAAAATGAAGAGGTTACTAAAGTTACGAAAATTCTTATACAACAGAATACAACTTCAGAAGTGGTGAAATGTTTGTATTGTATTGTAATGTTTTCTTTCTGAGCATGTGTGGTCTTGGTTTCTCGATTTTTTTTCAAATTAATACTTTACTGATTAAATGAAAATCGTTCACACTGCTTTTGTCAGAGGAACTTTTTTGTGCTTGTTCCTTCGGATATTGTTGCATGAACTGTCATGATCAGCTGTTGAAAGCTGTGCACTAATGATCAGATTATTGTACGATTCCTCCAAAAGCAATTTTTGTCATCAGGTTTTCTGACCATGTGTACGGGCATTAGTTTATCAAAAACAGTGTCAGATATCACACTGTTATTTTTGCCCTCTTTTATTTTTATAATAAATAATGTTAAAAAAAATAAATTTTTATTACCTAGATAGTTACATTGTCTATATTATATATGGTTCTTAAATGAACTATTCTGAGATAGACTGGTTGTTAATGTAGCGTCCATATACAATCACCGGCCACTTTATTAGGTACATCTGTTCAATTGTTTAGTAACACAAATTGCTAATCAGCCAATCACATGGCAGCAACTGAATATATTTAGGCATCTAGTTGGGGTGAAGACGACTTGCTGAAGTTCAAACCGAGCATCAGAATAAAGAAGAAAAGGTATTTAAGTGATTTTGAACATGGCATGGTTGTAGGTGCCAGACGGGCTGATCTGCTGGGATTTTCACGCACAACCATCCCTAGGGTTTACAGAGAAAAAGAGAAAATATCCAGTGAGCATCACTTGTGTGGACAAAAATGCCTTGCTTTGGAAAAACGTTGCCTGATCTGACGAGTTTCAATTTCAGCTGTGACATTCAGATGGTAGTGTCAGAATTTGGCGCAAACAACATGAAAGCATGGATCCATCCTGCCTTGTATCAATGGTTCAGGTTGGTGGTGGTGTAATGGTGTTGGGGATATTTTCTTGGCACTAGCAAGGATGGACCTAATAAAGTGGCTGGTGAGTGTAAACTGACCCTTTAACTTCAAGTCTACACAGTACTATACATGGCTGGTAATTTTGAAATACTAGTAGAGAAGAAAAGCAGGGATGTCCCTAAAATACATCAAATGAAATGTCTATTTGCATTTGCAAACATCACTAAAGTGAATAACCATTTGCTGCCGCCTCCCAGAAGCATTTTAAATGTGCGTTCACAGCAGTCGGCACAGACAGCTTCTTAATCACATGATCTGTGTAACTGGCTTCCATAACGGTCATTTGATCATCAGCCCATCCTGCTGGCTCCCAATAACAAGCAGAAGCCTGGAGCTGTCAGTGACAGCTCAGTCAATGTGCTGGGAGCAAGAAGTGAGCAAGCTTGAAAGCTTGTGCGAAGGCTGGGCATTAAGAGCTACCCACCTTGCTGCTGCATATTTATGTATCACGGTGAAAGAGGTTAAAAGAGAAATAAATTCTGCCTCTGTAATTGCATGAATAAGTATAATTTGTTTATTACATACTGAATGTACAATATACTGTAAATGTAAAGTTCAGTGTAAATTGCAATAAATGAATAAATATTAATAACTATCTGTATTTTTCTTCTGAAATCATGGCAGTGTGACTAGGGGTTTAGTGGGCTGTTTCTCCTACGTAAAAACAGTTCCTTATCCCTTCCTTGGAAAATTGGAAGTATAAGTGTAAGTATTTTACCATTTCAAACAAAATATGAAAAATATAGGCTTAGAAGAAAAGATAAGACTTGAGCCATTCTATAATCACTCTGTCATGTTCCTAATATAATTTAGCTGCTAAGGTCATTGTTCTGTTGGGATGTATTGCTGGTACCTGTCATCTAGACTCAGTGAGGGCAGCCATGTAGTGAACTGAGCAGATATCATATTACCCTTGCATGCTGTGTTCTTGTGCTTATGAGATTTATGGAATTGAATCAGCTGGGAAGCAGCCGCCTGCATCAGCAGTATTCCAGAACAGCCAGAAGCAGTATATATGGCCTTGTTTAGGAACCGGTATGATATATAATATATGCTATTTCACACCCCATCAACTCTGTCTTTTTTATGTATACTAAAATTGTACATAATGAATGATTCAACAAATATACAAACATGGCCACCTCTGAAGGTGTCTGACTACTATTAAAGTGATTGTAAACCCTCACCCTGTAAAACAACCTGTTCAGTTTAAAATAGAAATAAAAGGCAAAACATTTGTGTATAGATATAAAAACATTATAAATACCCTTTTTCCCCTTTTGTGATCACATTCCCTCTGTTCTCAGCTCCATAAGAGCTGGGGGAGGAGAAACAGCAATACACTCACCTTCCTAGTGAAAGGCTATGCGGGGGGGGGGAGGCAAGCCAGGACCAGTCTGATCATTAGAGGAGAGCACACTGAAATCCCAGCACAGGTAGAGAACTGACTACGGTGTGTTCTCCTGTCTAGTGTGGCCAGTTTTTAATAGGAAAGCAGAAGGACTTGCAGGAACACCAGGGATTTCACACAAAGGAAGCAATATAGAGAGAGCAGGATACTTTTCATACAAGTACATGGTACAGTAGTCACATATCAGGAATATGAAATGTTGGGTTTACATATTCTTTAATATACTGAGAATTAGCTTTTGAAAATAAGGCTTTAAATATTTCACTGTGTGATCAGTAATGGCACAACACCAACAAAGCTCCCCTTTTTTGACAATTAGGATTCTTATCCTGC
The DNA here is from genome assembly GCF_062004578.1 of Staurois parvus. Lineage (NCBI taxonomy): Eukaryota > Metazoa > Chordata > Amphibia > Anura > Ranidae > Staurois > Staurois parvus. Next base: position 6,307,231 of record NW_028318218.1, on the reverse strand, counting down.
TGCCTTGTGAAGTGAACCTAATAGGTATTCCGCAGACTCGTGTTATCTTCATGTTATCTTCAAAAAAAAAAAATAAAAACACACGTGGACACATGAGTAAGGAATGGAGCCACAAACTGATGCAATTTGTGCAAAGATGGTTCTGGGCAGAATTTGATTTCCATAAACTGGCCGTTCACAGAGTGAATTTCGCTCAGTCTGGACCTGGCATCCTCCCACCCAACATCCTTCAATTGAGAAATCAAAGGAGCCAGAAAGATAACTGTCAGCCTGACAGCGCCTGCATCAGGGGCGGACTGAGCACTCATGGGGCCCCTGGGCAATAGGAAATCATGGGGCCCCTGTGTCCTTGCCCACACTCAAATCACACCCAAAAAAGCCTATGAAAGGTACCAGGGGCATCTCATGGGGCCCCCTACTGACCCGAGGGTCCAAATGGTCTGTCCACACCCGGCCTGCATCCAATCAGATGAAGGTACTATTCGGGTATTTTGAAAGATGGCTGTGCTGGCAGTCAGAATACAATAGCTGCAGAGGAAGATTTGTTTATTTGCACTGTTTAGCACAGGCTGAAAAAAATAAATGAATGCCTAGTACACACGATGAGAAAATTGGATGAAAAATACAGCTTTCAGAGAGACTATCTGATAATCTGATCATTAGTACACAGCTTTTGAGAGCTGATCACAATAGTTCATGCAAAATTATCTGAAGGGGCAAGCACAACATTTTTTCTCATATGATAACAGAACAAACGTATGACGAGTGACCAAGACCGTGCATGCTCAGAAACGAAATAATACATTACAATACAATGCAGTACAATACATTACATCACTTCCTAAGTTGTATTCTATCATACGAGAATTTAGTAACCTATTCATTTTTGTTATGAGACCAGAATGCAACAAAAACTGAACAATAAGTTGTCTGATTATCTGAGGTCTGTACACATAACACATCAATATCTGGTTGGATGGATGTAGTAGAAAATCTTAAGGTGCTCCTAAGATATTTTGGTTCTAATTTTGCCCTTCGTGTGCAAAAGAAAAAAAAAACAGACAATAATTTGTCTGATATTCTCATTGTGCGTACAAGTGTATGGGCAGTTATAAAGCTAGGTTCACACCTATGCAGTTTGCATTTGACCCCTTTCTGCATTGTGTTTTGCATTTTTTAACCCGCATTTTTTGCCGCGTTTTGCATTTTTTAATTTTTCTTGTTGCTCGGCAGATTTAAAATGCAAAACGCATTAAAAACGCAGAAAAAAAATGCTGCAAAAAAGCACTACATGCTTTTCTCCAGCATTTCCACTGACGTCTATAGAACCAAAAACGCAACTTTTTGCGTTCAAAAAAGTCCCTGACCCTTTCCAAAAAACACACCAGGTGAAAACACAGAGACGTGAATGTGTCCCATAGGAAATCATGTTAAATGAATTATAGTGTGTTTCTGCAAAACGGAAAATGCTTAGGTGTGAGCCTAGGGTTAGGAGAAGTTTGAAAATGATGATCCAGAAACTTTGCTTTACCTTAATGTGATTTTGTGTTGCAGCAAAACTCTGCAAGCTTCACAGATAAACTTTGGGGTTGAAATTCATTTTTTTTGTCTTAACGTTTTCCAACGTCTGAGACAGGAGGTAGTCAAAAATGGGTGGAGTTGAGGATTTCTGCCCTTCAGATTATCAGGATCAGCATTTGGTATTCCCAGATAACCTGCAACTTGGCACTTTTAAGGCCTCATGCACACTGGATATACTAAAAACAGCAGTAGTGTTAGCTGTAGAACGACACGTTAAAAATGTGTGCTTTGTCGCCTTTTTTTTGTGGTTTTTCAGTGATTCTTAGCAAAACTATACTCCTACAAAAGCTTGTGGCTCAAAAATGCTCACAAATGCCAGACAGCTGTGTTTTCAGTGTTTTTCGTCGTTTTTAAAAAACTCCTTTTCAAACGCAGTAGTTCTGGGTTTTTCTCCAGCCTGAAAACGCCACTGCCAAGAAATGCTGACAAAAGCCTATGTTTGCATGAACACACAGGATAACATATTGGGGAGTTTAATGGCTGTAGAAAAAAAAACACCTGATGCTCAAAACAGCAGCTGTAAAAATGCCCAGTGTGCATGAAGCTTAACCTCTTCACGCCGGCAGCACACAAATGTGCGGCCTCCCGCCATCTGGGCGTAGACGCCGAACGGCCGCACATTTGCGTGCAATTAACAAAAAACATATGTGCTGAGAGCGCTCACCCTGCACGCTCCCAGCACACATGTCTGGTACTCATGCAAAGGTCCTGGTCTGATCTTTCGATCGGTACCTTTCCCGATCATGTGACTGCCGTGATGATGTGCCACGGCGGTCGCATGATCCCTAACCCTGCCCGTCCCGCCTCCTGAAATGCTTAAAGGGCCGGGAGGCACCGGCAGGAAGGGGTTAAGCAGTGGGTCGTCTGCGGCACTATAGTTACCCACTGAAGAAAAACACAAGTGCTGAGCAGGTAGCCTGTGTTCCCTGTATGAATTTCAAAGCTTCATTCTCATTCATGACTGGTGCATACTTTTAAAATTCACCTGTGCATCCTGATTTTTCTCCTAGCCTATGTGACAGTTTTCATAAATAACCCCTGTGTGATGAAGAAGAAATAACCAAATACCTTTGGAGGGGTTTCAGATCCTGGGTACTCCCGCTGGTCCAGTGTCTTCCACCTCTGCATTAATTCCGTCACTATTGGAGTATTAAAATCCACCAGCTGGAATCCTGTAACATTGGCTCCGCCATGCATAAACCTGTCAAGCGAAATGTCCTTGATTCCCTAAAAAGAAAAATTCAGAGCTACATTAATTGTTTGTCCGCTTCCTGTGCCAATACCTTGTAGTGACAGGCAACTGCTAAAAGATTAGAAGGTACATGTCATCTGACAAGGAGTTAAGTGCTAGAAAGACAGTAAGCAGAAAGAACAGCGGCACATTTTATATTTTGTGGTTTTGTGAAGTTTCTCATTTATTTTTAATGTACTGCAATGGCAGAAGTCTGACTGAAAGCCACAGGACTGTGGTGTAAAAATTTACAGAGCACTTGTATTAAAATCACTGGGTCCAATTAAAGAGGACCTTTACCCAAAAATAAAAGTTACGCTTCTCATAATCTTCCTCCTCCAACCTGTGACTAAATTGAAGTTCTTTTTTTTTTTGGAAGGTTGAATCTGTTTTATGATGATGCCTGCTTCTACTTCCAGGATGGCAGCACAGAAGATTCAAAGCCCTTAGAGACAAATTGGATCTGTGTAAGACGGTGCTGGGCTTCATGGGCTGGTAGGTATCTTCCTAAAATTCAGCAGCTACAGTATTTGTAGTTGCCAACTGTTAATTTTCACATGCCTTGTGAAGTTCCTCTTTACCTAAAGCAAATTAACGAAAGCAGGGTTCAGGTACTGTTGCAATGTAGGCTTGCATGAGCGCAAGCATGAAAATGAGCAATCTCTGCCACTATCTTGCTGATTGTCCACTGATGCCCAATGTATACAGTGTGGTCCTTGTTTGCTGTGTGCCTTGAGCATCAAAACAATACTGCTTTTGTGCCTTCAGATCTGACAAAGTGCAATCAAAGAGAAATAGGACCAAAGCTCTTTTGGCCTTACTTCTCCTGAGGGTCATAGGAGTGCACTTAGTTCTGCACTTCTGTGACCCATCACTTAGCTGTTCCTGACACTGGAGGGATCCTGACTTTAATATCGGGATCTGCCCAGATTCCTGAGTGGCAGCTGGCTCAGCCTCTCAGAGCGCCTTTGAGAGCTTGAGCCAGATGCTCCCACCCCCTTCACAGCCAGGTGCACCAGCGAGCACTGCGGGGACAGAGCAGAGACTGACAGTCTTCGGCTTTCTGCTCACTGAAGAACTGACCGAGAACTGAGCAATCAGTGGTCCTTGATCACTCAGTTCTCGGTCGTAGAGGTGGCAAGGAACAGATGCAGGATTGCACTGATGCTGCATCCACCTAGGGGAGTATGTCGGTTTGTTATTTTGAAAATAAGCACTTCTCTTTTAAGGAATGTGCGTATCAGATAAGTAATGAAATGCACATGTGCCAACTAAAGCAATGAGTTTTTAAAGCTTGTACATCATACGATCTTTGATATTATGAACAGAGTACAGAGGAGTATGTAACTTTGGAGACCTGTGTAGCTGCATGTGCACACTTTGATACCCCTAGGACAGTGTGTCTTATGTATTTTTACTTTTTCACTTTACTTTAGTGATATCAGTATTCACTTCATATAGTTGTGTTTCTTCATTAGATGCATATGCTAAGAGCAGTTCAATATACCAAAAAACAATCAGGAAAGATCACATTTTTATTTTAGGTATACAGTAAAAAGATAAAATAAGTGAGCGCTAAAACAATAAAAAGCAGCCAAAGCACCAAAAAGGCAGACCAAAAATCTCCAGAATATTCAAGAAAAACAAAAGGGTGCGGCGCTGGAATCCCTAAAATCAAATTTATGCATACATAAAAAATTGCACTAAACCCAGATGTGGATGTAAAGTGACTAATGTGCACAATGCAAAGATAAAGGTGATATTGGTGAGCACTAGCAATGTGCTAGGTGTTCATAATCATACACAGTCCTAAAAACAGTTCATATAAAGTGCTTAGAAGTGATGATCCGTCTGAGAGGATCTCAGATAAGTGCTCCTTACAAATCCTGGTGACGTGACGTAAAATTGTTAGGAATATGCACTCACCAGATGCGCAACCTTATGCGCATATATGCATATGTAAATCTCAAAGATGTCTGCTTGAAGTCTCCTTTAGAACCGGATTAGCCTGGTCTAGCCACAAACCGTTAAGGATCCCCCTTTCCCTGGGCAGTTTGCAGCACCTAAGGCCTCACTCCGGGACGGGCTCTGTACAGGTATCCGCTCACAGGGTTAAACACTAAAGGTTACTCTATGACCGTCAATGTAGAACCAACAGGACTGGATGTAGCATTATCCACAAAAAGACTTATTCTTGAATGGTGTTCAATAGGATGTTTGAATGGATCTTGTAATAACTGTCACAGATGCGCCATGTATATCTTCTTTCGGTTGCCAAGTTAAAGAGGATAGAGGCACAAGAGGCTTTCCATGTACGGGCGGGCGGATGGACGGACAGACGGAGGTGTCCAGGAAACTGGAAGGAGATTACATGGCGCGTCTGTGACAGTTATTACAAGATCCATTCAAACATCCTATTGAACACCATTCAAGAATAGGTCTTTTTGTGGATAATGCTACATCCAGTCCTGTTGGTTCTACATTGACGGTCATAGAGTAACCTTTATTTAAGGTATGCCACCGCTTAGCTGACTAACATTCAGATACCAGAGTGTACACTAGGCAAACACTCTATAGCAAATACAGTAGGGTACAGTAAATTCATCATATGTACATTGTAACCTGGGTGTGTCAACATGCATCGCAGGCACATACCGTACATTTGTCTGTCCACACACAATTATTGCATCACAGTAGTGAAAAAACCCTGTGCAGAAAACCTACCTATAATTTCCTATAATGGCTGCACAAAAATATGTAACTCATTCTCTGTTTTGCCTGGCAATGTCTCCAAACCTAAATCAATCCTCATTGGAAGAATTCCCCTGTATTGCTCTGCTGGTGGCAACTCAAAATTTAGATCTTCCCTCACTTTCTCTACATTAGAAAGGACAAAACCACTGGCACTATGCTATTAAAATTGGTTGAGATACTAGAACGTCAAATAGACAATGAATTTAAATGCGTGTTACTGTGGAATGTGACATGTGCGTCAGAAAGAAAATATTGGGACTTGTTGCATGAAAGTCACAATGTGCATGCCTCATAATTGAAAAGACTGCATGTTGTTTATGTGCACACATTAAATGCAATAGTAGTCCAAGCAGTAGGTGGGGTAGGACACATAGTTTTATATACAGTTAGGTCCATATTTATAAAGGTTTAGGAATTACAGCTCTTAAGAGTAGCCATCCCCCCTTTTTCAAGGGACCAAAAGTAATTGGACAATTGAATCAAAAGCTGCTTCATGGCCAGGTGTGGGCTACTCCTTTGCTATTTCCTCATCAATTAAGCAGGTAAAGGTTTGGAGTGAATTCTAAGTGTGGTGTTTGCATTTGGACTCTATTGCTGTGAACCTACATCATGTGTTCAAAGGAGCTGTCCATGAAAGGGAAACAGCGTGGCCAAATCAACAGTTTGGTACATTCTGAGGAAAGAAGAACGCACTGGTGAGCTCAGCAACATTTAAAAGGCATGGACGTCCACAGAAGACAACAGTGGCAGATGATTGCAGGATCCTCTCTATGGTAAAGAAAAACCCATTGACAACATCCAGACAAGTGTAGGACACTCTCCAGGAGGTGGACATATCATTGCAAAGTCTACAATCAAGAGAAGACTTCACAAGAGCAAATACAGAGGGTTCACCACAAGGTGATAACCATTCATAAGCCTGAAGAATAGAAAAGCCAGATTAGACCTTGCCAAAAAACATCTAAAAAAACCAGACCAGTTCTGGAAAGGCATTCTTAGGATGGATGAAACAAAGAATTATCTGTACCAGAATGACGAGAAGAAAAAAGTGTGGCGAAGGCTTGGAACAGCTCATGATCCAAAGCACACAACGTCATCTGTACATGGCTTCCAGTGGCACTGAGACATTGGTGTTTATTGATGATGTGACAGAAGACAGAAGCAGCTGGATGAATTCTACAGTGTTTAGAGGATAACTATCAGCCCAGATTCAGCCAAATGCAGCAAAGTTGATTGGATGGCGCTTCACAGTACAGATGGACAATGATCTAAAACACACTGCAAAAGCAACCCAGAAGCTTTTGAAGGTAAAGAAGTGGAATATATTGCAATGGGGCGAGTCAATCACCTGATCTCAACCCAATTGAGCATGCATTTCACTTGCTGAAAGCAAAACTAAAGGCAGAAAGACCCACAAACAAAGAACAACTGAAGACAGCTGCAGTTAGAGCCTGGCAAAGGATCAGAAAGGAGGAATCCAGTCTTTGGTAATGTCCATGGGTTCCAGACTTCAGGCAGTCATTGCCAGTAAAGAATTCTCAGCAAAATATTAAAAATGAACATTTTATTTATAATTATATTAATTTGTCCAATTACTTTTGGTCCTTTGAAAAAGGGGGGGGTGGCTACTCTTTAGAGATGTAATTCCTAAACCCTTCCTCCAATTTGGATGTACATACCCTCAAATTAAACCTGAGAGTGTGCACTTTCAGCCCATATCCATTATATAACTATAGTTTGAATATGTTTTGGTAAATACCTGAAAAAAACTAAAATTGTTCCTGTGTCCAAATATATATGCACCTAACTGTATATGACAAACAACTATATACAGTATAATAATGTTTTTGTACAGCAGTCCCTCGGTTACGAACAAGATAGTTTCTGTAGGTTAGTTCTTAAGTTTAATTTATATATAAGTTGGAACAGGTACATTTTTCAAGTCCAGCCATTAAATTACTTTTACGTTTTGGATAGCATAGGGAAGGTTTAACTAGCCATGCAGTGATGTGGGATTGCTGACAGGTCCACCAGACAGTGGGTGGCAGCATGTGGTGAGCAGCAAGATGGTCGGTGGTTTTGAATTGAATGGTAATAGTATTGTAACAGTACTTTGCATACTTCCTTCTTATTTGTGCTTCCTTTGACACTTGATTCTTGCACAGCAGAGTTCATAAACTTCTGGCATTTCGAGAATTCTGCACATTTTTTTAACATTCGACACTTTATTTTAGTTTTAGACCTCAAATGATGACTGCATGACTACTCATCTCATAGACACCTGAGGTATGCATATGTAACTTACCCATTTTGTGCCTTATAAACCGTGGCCACTGTGACATAATAGATCATTTCATAATTCATGACTTTTTGGCAACAATTTCACAGACAATGTTACACTCTGTCCCACTGATAGTAATTACCCCATTGGGTCAATGAAAAACAATAAAAACTTGACAGATATTTGTTATAACCCCTCGAAACTTTATGACCCCCCCCCAAAACAAAAATGGCTATAGATGCAATTTCTATCACTATCATCAAGTCAGCACTACCTGCATCAGTGGGAATATACACTCACCAGCCGCTTTATTAGGTACACCTTGCTAGTACTGGGTTGGACCCCCTTTTGTCTTCAGAAGTGCCTTAATCCTTCATGGCATAGATTCAACAAGGTGTTGGAAACATTTCTCAGATATTTTGGTCCATATTGACATGATAGCATCACGCAGTTGCTGCAGATTTGTTGGCTGTACATCCATGATGCAAATCTTCCATTCCACCAGATCCCAAAGGTGCTCTACTGGATTGAGATCTGGTGACTGTAGAGGCCATTGGAGTACAACTCATTGTCATGTTCAAGAAACCAGTGTGAGATGATTTGAGCTTTGTGATTTATCCTGCTGGAAGGAGCTATCAGAAGATGGGTAGACTGTGGTCATACAGGGATGGACATGGTCAGCAACTATTCTCAGGTAGGCCATGGCATTTAAACAATGCTTGGTTGGTTCTAAGGGGCCCAAAGTGTGCCAAGAAAATATCCTCCATGCCATTACACCACCAGCAGCCTGAACAGTTGATTCAAGGCAGGATGGATCCATGCTTTCATGTTGTTTACGCCAAATTCTGACCCTATCATCTGAATGTCGCAGCTGAATTGAGACTCATCAGACCAGGCAACATTTTTCCAATCTTCTATTGTCCAATTTTTGTGAACCTGTGTGAGTTGTAGCATCTGTTTCTTGCTCTTAGCTGACAGGAGTGGCAGTCTGTGTGGTCTTCTGCTGCTGTAGCCCATCTGCTTCAAGGTTCGACATGTTGAGGTGGTATTGTCAGCAGTCGCGGTGGTGCACGGGTCTGCACATGCGCAGAACGCCAATGCGCTCTAATCGGCAGGCGCTAGGACCTGGGCAGCTGTGGCGGCGGCCGCGCATGCACACTCGTGATCACGGACGCACGTTTGGCACCAATGACAGTGCAGGGCGCACTATTTAAACCAGCCCTGCACAGACACTGGTTGCCGTATGGTCTTCTTATCCTGTTCCTGCTCGTGTGTTCCTGCTGATTGATTTGTTGCCGACCCTGCTTGATCCTGACCTTGCTGACTATCTCCTGCTCTGACCCCTGGCTCGTTTGACTACTCTCCTGGATATCCCTATTTATCTGACCTCCTGTTACTGAACCCGGCGTGTGACCTGACTACTCATTGTCTGCTGCTTTGTACCGTGCTGTTCCCACTGTTACCGACCCAGCCTGTCTGACTACGCTACACTACCCTGCCATCCATCCAGCCATCCATCCATCCTATACGGATCCGGTCACTGCTGCTCAGGCCTATCCGCCTCTTCACGTCAGGCTCTCTACCAGTATATATCTCTGGCGGATCCCTCTACCACAGGCGGGTGTACTCAGGGGCTGCTACCTGGTCACTGTCTGCTCCAAGTCCATCCCCACCATCAAGGGTCCTGGTGAACAAGCAGACTGGGACTTAGACCCCACGCCCTGGGGAGTCTTGTCCTGTGGAGCGCTAAAGGTACTGCCAGGCGGTGTTGACAGGTATTCTGTAAACCTTGGTTGTAACAGGTAGTTATCTGAATAATTGTTGCCTTTCTATCACCTCGAAGCAGTCTGCCCATTCTCCTCTGACCTCTGATATCAACAACGCATTTTTGTCTACACAACTGACGCTAACTGGATATTTTTTTTTTTTTACCATTCTCTGTAAACCCTACAGATGGTTCTTCATGAAAATCTCAGTAGATCAGCAGTTCTTGAAATGCTAAGACCAGCCCATTTGGCACCAACAAACATTCCACAATCAAAGTCACTTAAATCCCATTTCTTCCCCATTCTGATGCTTGGTTTGAAATTCAGCAAGTTGTCTTCACCACATATAGATACCTAAATGCACTAATTTTCTGCCATGTGATTGGCTGATTAGCAATTTGTTTTATCAAGCAATTGAACATGTGTACCTAATAAAGTGGCCAGTGAGTGTATATTAAGAATGACAGCGCCTTTCGCTGCTCAGCGATCTGCTGAAATCTCCTTCTGGCAGCTGCATTGAGTGGACCTCTCAGCCCTCACTGATGACATCAACCAATTATTTGTTAGTTTACATAGTGATGGAGCAATGTATATAAGAAGTACTGACTGAGGGATGATGCCAAGGGATAAAAGAAACTTGAAGATGAGCTTCAACTGTGTCAGAATAAAAAAATTATTTGTACTTTCAGGCTTAAAAATAAGCTCCTAGCAGCTCCTTATGAGCATTTTTTTCTGCCCTTAGAAACAAATAGTGTCTTTCTATGTATCTATGCACACTATTGTAGCCTAGAAGCAATTTTCAAGCTTCAGCTTCTAGGAGCAGAAAAAAATATGCTTTTTTTTAAATTTTTGGGAGTGATTTTCCAGCAGAAGAAAATGCTGAATGCTCCTTAAAACCAAGTCCAGCATTTTTTTCTTTTTCAGTGAATAGCTGGTTGTTAAGGAGTGCTCCTTAACAACCAGCTAAATGGCAGCAAACTGCCCGCACAAAAAACAAACCTTACCGGAAAAAACGCTAATATTAGCATATTTTTTATTCAGCATTTTCTTCAGCTCCTAGTGTGTATGGAGCCTAGTGTGTACCGGTAGATTGTTTAAGTCAAGTAAGAACCCCATTTTAATCCATTTCAACATCAGTCTGTAACAAAATAAAATGTTATACAGCTCTGGATGCACTATAGGTTAGGATAGGTTAGGAACATTTTTATTTATTTTGTTACTTGTTTTTTGGTGGCCTAACCCAACTCTCTGTTTTAGGAATCCTGAAATCTGTCTTTACGCCAAAGGTCCTGCACTTCAAGCTCTGTACTCCAAAAGTTGCTTTAGAATTGCCTTTTCTTACCCTACAGGGCTGTGCTTGATCTGTCTGTCTCACAGTACTGTTCAGTACTGTGTCAGTACTGTTTAAGCATCAAGTTCTCCTTCCAGAGAACCTATTCGTGCTTACATTTCTAGCTGCCATGACCTCCCTGCTTTGAGTGACTCCCTAAAAAATGGAATAATTATTTTCAAACTCTCTGCACTGCAGGAAGGTGTGCTTCTCCTCCATGTGACCCAGGGGACTCCTGTGGGCTACCCAATGCCTTATGAAGGCTTATGTTTTTTTTTTTTTTTGGAAATATACCTGAATAGTAACAGATTAATGTACTCAGGATATTTACAACAAAGTAGTAAACCACTGTGCAGAAAACCTATCAACCTAGCATCCCATCTAATGGCTGTAAGTAAAAAATGGAGAATGTTACGAGCGCTTGGAAACAAATGATAAGCAGCTCGCGTAAAGGTGCAGACCCAGACCGTCACAATATAATATATAATATGCATATTTTATTATTAATGGCTGTAAGTAGTACATATGAAATCCATTTCTTAAGTATTTGTCCGATGACATAATAAATCCTGGTCACAGGACTCCTGAATGTTGGGTAAACCCAGTGGAAAGCCTTCCTGTACTGTGAACTACCCTTGCAGCAAAGTTATAAAAATCCGTAAAGCCCCCAGCACATGGATACTCAGTTACAGTATGTAAGATATGCTTCAGCGAGAGAACCTGATTGTGGCATCTGGTCTTCTCTGTTCACATAAACTGTGGTAGTAGGGTTCCTGAGGTAGTGTAGTGACACCCAGTCTGTCTGCAGCCCCCTGCAGGGGTTGCTCAGCCTATGGCCAGAACCCAGCAGGGCACTCAGCCTGTTGCCAATTCAAATATCAAAGTCTAGCATCAGAGCCTTTGGAAAAAAACTGTTGTTGCTTGTGGACAAATTTAGACTACTAAAAACCCCAGCCAGGTATATAGCTCTCAAATATTATTGTTGTTATGCTCCCTCTCAAAAAGATAGTGCTCAAATAATTCACAATAATATCTTATCCTAATAAATCAATAAATGTAGTGTCCATCAAAGTCCATATAATCATACAGAAAATTGCAGTCCTTTATATAGCCCAAAAAACTCCTTGTTGTAAACAACTTCTCAAGTGACCGGACCAGATACCTCAAAAAAAGGTTGAGGTATCTGGTCCGGTCCAGGGGCAGACTGACCATTTGGAAACTCGGGCACTGCCCGAGGGCCCGGGGTCAGTAGGGGGCCCCATGAGATGCCCCTGGTACCTTTTTATAGGCGTTTTTGAGTTTGGGCAAGGACACAGGGGCCCCATGATCCCCTATTGCCCGGGGACCCCATGAGTTGTCAGTCCGCCCCTGGTCCGGTCACTTGAGAAGTTGTTTACAACAAGGAGTTTTTTGGACTATATAAAGGACTGCAATTTTCAGTATGATTATATGGATTTTGATGGACACTACATTTATTAATTTATTAGGATATGATATTATTGTGAAATATTTGAGCACTAATGTTTTGAGAGGGAGCATAAAAACAATAATATTTTGGAATCTACACACTTTTTGGGATTAAAAGTGTTCACATGCGTTTGTTGGGTTTTTTATTATAGGGATATTGTTATTAATTTATTTAGGTATATAGCTCTGCAGTCTTTCTAATTTAAGGTGCATGTGTTGCCCATTTTTTCTTAATTCTACCCAACTCAGAAACCCAATCCCCCCCCCCAAAAAAAAAAAAAAAAAAAAAAATACATACATCAAAAATTGGGGTATAGCATCTTCACAGAAAAAGAAAATAATCTCACAATAAGAAACCCAATAAATTATGTGGAACACAAGACCCCTAATAGGTGAGATATTCAAGAAGGGGCAATCCAACTCACAAAAACATAATATGCAAACATTGTATCCTTTGAATTATTAAATTTCATCACAATGTAGCATATATTACAAATATCTTAACACACATTTAAATGTATGTTATATTTGTAACATTGTGATAACTTTTAACAATTAAAGGAATACATTTTTTTGCATATTATCTTTTTGTAAATTGGATTGTGCTTTCTGGGAATAGTTCACCTATTAGGGGTCTTTTGTTCTAAATACAAAAAAAATGTTTGTCAGAAGATACATTATAAGCAGTCAAGAAAATGTGATCAGCTTGTTCAAAAGATTACTGTTAGGGATCATTCAAACCTTACAGTAAGAACCTGGTAAATTCTATTGTGCCTAGTCTTTTGCTAATTTATTTCCCCCCTGTAACTCCAGTTTCACATTTATGTCACGGCTTTATACATGCATTGGTTCAAGTTACTAAAACATATGATTGTCATGCAATCTTTAGATTAATATGATTTGGTGTGACTGCTTTAAATAAAGATTTTATGTTTGGCTGCAATAGTTAATGTGATTTATTATAAATTTGCAAAGCAAAACATGCCTTAAAGGCAATGGAATTTTAAAGGCACTTGCAACTGGGCCACAAAGAAATTCAGGGATTTTTGGTGGACAGTGCCACAGCTGTAAATTACCTTTAGGAAAGTATTTGGTTTTCCTTGATTAGAGGATGACATACAATGGTAAAAATTGTAAAAATGGCATTAAGCAGCTCTGAAAGTCACACACATATGGAGGTTGAGAGAAAAAGCATTTATGGTGACAAGGACAAGGCAGTGTTTATGATGGCAAAGCAAATCCTCTGATGCAGCTCAGTAGTCTCAGACAATTTGTATTTAAAACCTTTAGGTGAACAGAAGAAACACAATCAGGCCTCCATTATACAAAAGAAGCTGCCTGTAGAACTGAGACAAGTTACAAATGAACCAAGAAAGACAGAAAAAGAAGAGAACAATGCAAAACCTTACAATATCATGACTTAAAGTAGAACTATGGCCTCCCATTTACAATAATTATGTGCTGCAACACTTAGAGTCTAATTTTTTTTTATCTTAATGCATTCTCTATGTTAAAGTGATTCTAAAAGTAAATAAAAACAAACCAAACAAATAACAAACATATTATACTTACCTGTTCTGCACAATGGTTTTGCACAAAAGCAGCCTCCATCCTCCTCTTCTGGGGTACATCACCAGCACTCCTGGTTCCTCCCCCCTGCCAAGTGCCCCCATAGCAAGCCACTTGTTATGTGATCATTCGTGAGGGCTTGCTTCCATGCCGGCTCTGTGTGTCCATTGACACTGAGAGCAAGACACAGCCCCACCTGCTGCTCCCTCCTCTCTGGCTGTGATTAACAGCCAAAACCTCTGTTCACTGCGCTTAGTGTAAAAATACATTGATTAAATAAATTGCTGCAGCCAAAACATTAAATATGTGCCTAAATGTAAATACCAAGTTGCGCTGTGCAGAAAAATAATCAACTAGTGAATTATCCGAATGTAACCACTATGTATGAACCCTTATGTGATTATAAATGTGAAAACATTTGTGAAACTTAATAAGAGTCCAAACACTCCAATTAAATATTTCTCCGTGATTATAGGTGTCCGTTATTCTATTAATCCAGTGATTATGTGTATCCACCACCACCAAACACAGCCTACTGAAAATATAGACCCCAAATTATAGGTGGTCTATTTAAGCATGAAGCTGTGTGGGACATAGTCAAAATAATCCACCTTAGCGATGCTTCAATGTAGTGGCCTCCTCCTTAATCTTTATGGGACTCAGATATGGAAGGAAACAAATCTCCAATAGTGAAGTACCACCATACAATATTTATTTAATAAAACAAAAATCTACTCACAAAATTCCAGTAAAAGCTTGCCTGTAACAAACGCCACTGGTGCCAGCTCCAGTTGGCGGGATGATGTCAGCATGGACTTCTCCTCGACGTGCATTTCATCCCAATGGACATTGCCAAGGGGACCAGTCTATCTATAAACGCTATAAGAATAATGGGGAATAGTTCTCTCTCCTGGATTACACAAATTATTCAAATTAACCCTATGAGACCAAACTCATCCTACACCCTATTATCTTACATATAATTTTAATAATTTTAACATATTATTTAATTATAGGAATATCATATATTTATATATAAGTCAGGGATTGCAGCCCCATAGTGCATGTTACTAGAACCACTAGGATGAGATGGCTCCCAATGTTGCCTCTTTGCCCAATGAGTAGATGTTCCATCCATTAATGGATCGAGATCGGGCTTGGGTAAGTATAAGAGGGGGCTTGGAGGAGGAGCTGCACAGAGAAGGTTTTATACCTTAACAAAATGCATTAAGGTGAAAAAACTTTTTTACCTTTACAACCACTTTAAAGTGGTTCTAAAGAGCAGCCTTCTGCTGCTGTCAGTCAAAGGAGGGAGCAGGGGACGTGGCCGAGTGGAGTTGCGTGTGCCTATGGTCACACATGGCCCAGCTCGGAAACATGTGCACACGGGTACCCCCCTTAGCAGCTGGCTTGCTGAGAGGGCATCAGAAGGAATGAGGAGCAGAGAGCACCAGAGGACTTCTAAAATGGAGGTAAAGGATCGTTCTGTGCAATACCATTGCACAAAGCAGGTAAGTATAACATATTTTTATTTTAACTAAAAAAAAATAGCCTTTAATAATCACTTTAAGGTAAAAACACAGCTCAATCCATTTTACCCTTCCGCCCCTACACAACCTAGCTCCTGTCACCGTTCCTACACTGTCCCTTGCTCCAGCACCACAAAGCCATAGGCCACTGCTGCTCTCAGTTAAACTCCTATGAAGAGGGATCTTATAGGTGCTGTGTGTCTATGGTTAATATCATTGTACAAAGCAGGTACATATGACCTCTTTTTTGTTTATAAAATAATAGACCTTAGTGTCACTTTATAAGTTTTTAAGTTAAGTTTTACTCTTAGACACCCTACAAAGTCCAACAAATACATGTTGAATCTGCCAGAGAAGTACACCTAATGCAGCTTCCTGTAATGGTGTGGCAATGGTGCTGCACTGCTCAAGAATACACAGCAGAGTTGCCACTCTCATGTAGGAGAAGGGAAAAGATCGGATGTGAGCACCTGGATGTTTTCCCTGGATGGCTGAGAGGTTTTCCTTCACTTTTATAATAAGCGGTTTTAAAAGCTACCAATGTGAGCAGTTACATTAAAGTTTATTTTATAATATAATTGGTGGTATTACACTATTGTTGTCCCTCATATTTTATCTATGGATGGAGTGAAGTGTTTGGAGACACTTAGAGTAGTGTGACTGAGGAACCCAGGGAGTGTCGTGGAGAGCATATATACCTGGGAAAGATCCACAAGAGGGCTATCTTGTCTAGTTCCTGGAATATTAGAGGCATGCTTTATTGGGATTGTTGGTAAGGGTACCCTTACAATAAATAGAAGTGCACACCAGTTTGAAAAAAAATTTTTTGTGGCACTGAAGAGTGATTCACAAACACAGTGATTTCACAGATTGTTTCACGTATTTTTCACGGTTTTTCACTAATTTTCACTAATATTCACTGCATAAATTGTATGGGGTATTCACCAGAGCAATATTATTTGTTTACAAAAGGTAATGCACTATATGATATTTCTTTTTTTTGAGGTACATACATCGTGGAGATCGTTTGAAGGATTGATCTTATCATATCTTAAGTTGGGACTATAATTTTTCACTGTGGAGAAAGGGAAGTTATGGTTATTAGTTGATGGACTAATTAGGGATTGGACTTCACTATTATTGTACTATGAGATTTTGTTAACAACACTTTTATATATATTATTTTTACATCTTTAGGGGAGGGTGTTTATTGTGTTGTGGGGGAGTACTAGTTTTTATTAGTATATTTGGAGGTGTTTTTTTGTATTATAAAATAATAGACCTTAGTGTCACTTTATAAATTTTTTAGTTACGTTTTGCTCTTAGACACCCTGCAAAGTCCAACAAATACATGTGGAATCTGCCAGAGAAGTACACCTAATGCAGCTTCCTGTAATGGTGTGGCAATGGTGCTGCACTGCTCAAGAATACACAGCAGAGTTGCCACTCTCATGTAGGCTGTCTCTGTAGAAGGGGTGTGACTATCAGCATTGTCACTAATTCTCAAGCCTATAGCAGGTCAATCAGCACCTGACCAGACCTGGTCCTGCCAGGTTACTGAAACCCTCCCACTGTGAGCTGCAGTGTCTGGGAGGGAGAGCATGATATACAAATGGAGGATTTTCCCCAGTACGGGAAGGCAAAGGAAGTTTTCTGTCCATTTTCTGAGGCTCGTGTCATATAATAACTGAATTTACTACTTGTTTGCACTATCATTGAGGAGCATTTCGTTTTACTTTAAAAGCAAACTATAATGGCTTTTGATCAATGTTATTATAAGGTTATAAAGTGCTAATTTATATAATTTCTTAAGTACTTGTATAATATCTTTATATTATAGATAAACCAATAATACATAAAAACATGTAGGATGCATATACTGGGCTTTCTAATAAAGCCCAGCACTAACATTTACCTTCTATCTAAAATAGAAGTCTATACAGGTTTGTGTAATCCTACTGATACAGGCATGTGTCAGTCATCTCTACCACAATTAGCTGTTTGTAGGGAATAGAAAACCAAACAAAAAAACAGAACACCTACTTAATTAGCACTCCATCTAATGGTTGCAAAACACATTCCTTTTTCTTGGCAGTATTTATGGTCTTCCTCCTGTAATGTCTTGTTCATTTAATAATGACTGTTCTCATTGTAATCAGTGAATACGGAAGGTGTCCTACTTATTTCCATATCTGGATAGGGAAGGAAGGCATATTCTTTTATGTTTTACTGTTCAATAAAGGAGAAGTTAAAGCGGAATAATACTCACCTCAACCTCAGTAATGCAACGATTCGGCATTGTAGAATTTCTACATGCAAGGTTTACCGTACAGAGGCAGACAGGCAGGTACTGTAAGTAGCTTTATTGCAGAAGAAACATAGTAGGGCCTCTTCTGCATTCAAAATCCTGCCTGTCTGCCAATTTTAATGCCTTAGCATAAAGTTTCATTTTAATGAGTTGTTTCAATTTCATCCAGAATTCATCATACTGTGAATTTTAGAATTCACAGTAACATGCAGTACTTTAACCTCCCTGGCGGTATGATTATTTCAGATTTTTGGTGCTGAAAGCGGTACCATTTTTTTGCATGGAAATATGTATTTTTTTTATTGTAGGCTGTAATTTTTAGGAAAAACTCACTGAAATCTGTCCGAACAAGAGCCTAGTAAACATCCCGGGTATGATAAAATTTGAAACACAAAATCATAAATTATAATTTAATAAATAATCATAAAAATAATATAAAAATAATAAAAAATTTAATTCAATAATATAATCAAACCAAAAACACTGAAATGTGAAATATAGCGCCAAGTTCGCACATTGCTGAGCTCAGTCGCAAAATCGTTTTCAGTTTCTGATGACGAATTTCCCCCACGAATCATTATCACTCAATTCTGTAAGTGGTTCTGATTTACTATCGCTGTTCTCTAGCCGGTCTAAAACCGCTTTTGACCTAAAGGGACACTTTTTGGACGCCATGGACATTTCTCAGTTTCCAGGCAGAAAGAACAGACAAAATGCAGGCAGGGCACAGGACAAAGCACTAGGGACAATATGTATGTGAAATATGTTGAAACAGCAATGTTTTACTGTGTAAAATGAAAAAAAAAAAAAAATGACATTTTTTAAAATTTTTAAATTTCCCGCCGCCGGCGGCGGTGGCGCCCGTACGTCCCGACGTCACAGGGACAGGACACAGAAGCCGGATGCCGGCATCGGCCAGAGGAGATGGCCGGGGACGCTGCAGGGGACACATCGTGGGAGCGCAGGGTAAGGTAAGTGAAGAACACATGCCGGAGCAGCGCCGCATGGTATTCCCGAGTGTAGCTCGGGGTTACCGCTTTTGGTACTGAAATGTTACCCCGAGCTACACTCGGGAATACCGCCAAGGAGGTTAAACCACGGATCTCAAAACTTTCTAAACAAAGGGCCAAGTTTATTGTTCTTTAGACTTTAGGAGGGCAGGATTTTAAAGAAATATAGGCTGATTCCTATCAAAGACTATGGCCAGTGGGAGTAGCAAATGCCTCAGGCTTGGTGGTCAGTGAAAACAAAAAAAATTCCTTGGCACCTGTGGTCAGTAGGAGGAGGAATAGTGCTACATTGTTGGTGTCAGTGGAAAGAATACTGCTCTGTCATCAATGTCAGTGAGAAGGATAGTGCCCCTATTGTTGGTGTCAATGGGAGGCATAGTGCCCCATCAATGGTGTTTGTGGAAAGAATAGTGCCCCATTGTTGGTGTCAGTGGAAGAAATAGTACCATGTTATTGGTTTCAGTGGAAGGAATGGTGCCCAATCGTTGATGTCAGTGGAAGGAATAGTGCCCCATTGTTGGTGTCACTGGAAGGAAGGAAGTATAATGTCTTGTATCAATGAGAGGAATAGTGCCCCAAGGGCCAGAAAAAGGCAGTAAAGAGCCGCATCCAGCCCGCGAGCCACAGTTTGGAGACCACTTCTCTAGATGAAAAGCTTGTAGTACTGAGACTCCAAAGACATGCTTGTCGGTTAATTGGCTCCTGTCTAAATTGGCCCTAGTATGTGTATGAACTAATTGAGTTAGGGACCTTAAATTGTACGCCCCTTGAGGGTTAGGGACTGATATGAATGTACAATATATGTATGTAAAGCGCTGTGTAAAATTGATGGCGCTATATAAGTACCTGAAATAAATAAAATAAATCCTAATTATTATTTTTTCAAGTACCCATTGTCCAAGAACAAACTATTCAAGGGCAGAGCAAGTCTACGGAATGCTTATTACGAGATATGAGATATCACACATACTTGACTTGGTATGATTTCTGGCACTGCAGTTGTCACTGTGTGCAAACAATCTGCTAATGCTACACTTATATACTCCAATAGACAACAAATTAGAAATTCCAGTCAATTTACCTTAAAGTGTATGAATAGCCAAAGCTGTTTTCTGTTTTTTGTGGAGTAGGGAAGGGTTAACACTGCTGCAAGTTTATTTTCCTTCACTTTTGGCCCCAAAGGCAAAAACTAAGATAGAGAAATCCCCCTTTTAGACAATTGTCACCAGACCAGGTGTCCCATTCAAAGATTTGCCCTCACTACTTGTTCTGGTGACCACTCTGGATCTCTGATTACTTTATGTTTTTTGTGACTGTGGTCACCCGAGCAAACTACATGTTAACACTCATTACTTTGGAATGGGATGTCCAACAAGCTCATGCTGGTATGATGTAGTCAGGTGTTCACAAATTTAGTGTTTTTTCAATATGCTTTGGCAAACCTGGAAAACCATTTACTCCTATGAGCACTGTTAACAGACCCACCATCTTGCAATACAACCCTTGGGGACAACTGTCTATTGGTATACAACTAGAATCAGTGCAGCTTCTAGTAAGTAAAAGGTCCTTGGTCCATGCCCCTCCACCAAGACTTACAAGCTCTTCTGCAGTCTACAGGGCTTCCCGGACCCTTTTCTGGGCCATGTCTAACTCTCAATGAAGCATCCTTCAATGATATCACCTTGGTCACAGCTCTGTCTACCACAGGAGGAGCTCCCTCCTCAAAAAACAGGCATAACATTTAATGTGTTACAACAATTATCTGACTCCTAGTTTTTGACTGCTACAAATTGTCAAGCTCACGTCACTCATGTGTGTCATCAGTTCACACGTAACTCTAAATTAAGAACAAGAATAACTTGGCTCTCACACTTTGGAACTGTTAAAGCATTTAACTTGATTTAACTTTATCGTCAACTCTTTACTACTCATCAGGCAAGCAGTCAGGCTCAAAGGTAGCTTCACAAATCAAATCACTCACATGATGGGCCTACATCGAAAACTAATAGGTGGCTTACACAAGTAGCTTAGCCACAACAAGGTCTAGCTGTCACTTCTTTACCAAGGATGCGGGGAAATCTCTGATACACACAGTGGAGTTCTAAAGCTTCCGTCATTCAATTCAAAATAATCATTTTAGAGTGATGGAGGTCTTTTAAAAACAGACATGTCTAAAAGGCAGAATAAGTATCTTGATTTATTACATCCAGACAAAGCAAAGAAAATGATATTCTACTTGAAAACACTGGATCTGCAATTCTAATTATTCTACATATTTGCCTCTCAACATAATTAGTCTCAGATTCTGAAATAAAGCAATCAAGGTCTTCAAAAAAATGAAACACTCCAAAAATAAACAGACCTATTATTCTGACAGATCAGCTTTATCTTTTCTGCATTTTTAAATCGCACTTCAGATTTATTTAGAAAAGTGAGCATCTGGAATGCAAAGCATTGCATTAGCACATGGGATGGATCATTTTTATTAGTAATAGTCTACTAGCATAAAGTAGAATTCTGACTGCCATTGTCTGTTTTATTAAACTGCTGCCAGACTGAAGGTCAAAAGTGAGATAGAGAGGGTAAATGTTTTAAGAAGCTGTTATCATAAAAGAAATTCTCACTGAGATTAATCAAGTCATCTTTTTATAAACCTAGCAGAAGGAAAGTACAAAGATGAAAGCAGTCCACAAAAACAAATCCTTTTAAAGCATTATGACACTTTTTGAAAAATCTATAAGATTAGAGAAAGAGGCACTTGTAGGTCTACAAGAAGTGAAACCTATGTACATTTACTTGGCAGATAATGCTTTTGCTTCAATATAAAGGCCAACTCCAACCAATAGTTATCTTTCTGAATACAGATACTGAAATGGTTAGAACTCCCATTATTGTTTTATGTATCTCTCTTGAGGAGTAGAAATCTTCCCAATGGAGTCAAAGACAGCAAAAAAAAAAAAAGGTAAACCAAAAAAAATACAGTAAACAAACAAAAAACAAGCAGACAGTTTGCAAGAACAATATATGGTCCAACTGCAAATTGTAATTTTCTGCCAGACATCAGAATTACCAAGAGGACAAAAAGCAGTTGGAAATCGGTATTTCAGTTCCTAAGGAATATCCTTCACAGGATAACCTCTGTTTTTCAGTGGTATCCACATAAACAGGACTCCCACAGAAGAATTCTAAAAAATAAAATAAAAAGGCCAAATAGTGCCAATAACATCTTTTTATTAAAAAACAATAACATCCAAAAATGTTTATTGCTCACAGCTAGCACCAGGTATGGTAACAAACATCACAAGCATCACCAAAAGGGCATCACCAGGGGAATCAGCCCATGATAATGCTCTATTTAGGTAAAGTGCATTGGGTGAAGATCATAGTCTATGCTATACATGGTGTTAGAAGTGAGCTATTTTCATTTTTGTTTTTGTGTTTTTGTTTTTAATCTAAAGATGTTATTTTCACTTTTCAGTCTTTTTAAAATTGTTCACAACTAGCACCAGGTACAATGTCAGACATCACAGGCTCTAAGTATCAGCAAACATATTTCACCAAAACAGGGGCGTACTGACAACTCATGGGGCCCCCGGGCAATAGGGGATCATGGGGCCCCTGTGTTCTCCCCCACACTCAAACCACACCCATAAAAAGCCTATGAAAGGTACCAGGAGCATCTCATGGGGCCCCCTACTAACCCCGGGCCCTCGGGCAGTGCCCGAGTGCCCAAATGATCAGTTTGCCCCTGCACCCAAACGGGAGTCAGCCCCTGATAATGCCATTTTTAGGTAAAAGATGTTTGCCGGAGCTTAGGGCCTGAGATGTCACAGTTTATTTCAGGTGCTAGAAGTGAGCTATTATAATTTTTGGATTTTTTTTGTTGTAATACAAAGATGTTATTTGCACCATTTGGTATTTTTATTTTATTTTTTTCAATCCTACTGTGGGGAGTTCTGTTTAGCTAGATGCCATTAAGTACAAAGGATATTACCTGGTTCGACTTACCTGTGATTATCTTTAAAGGTAAATGAAATTTTTGTTTCACAAGTGCTTTTTACCTCATGAAAATTCTGAAGTAATGGATTTGGTGAGTGCATTGTAATCCTGTGGCGGTGCTCTCACTCCTTGTTCATTACAGTAACAGATGATTTAGGACCTTACTTGAGATCAAAACTGAAAGGGAAAAGAAGTGTTGGTCACAGGTCTTTTCATAGCTTAAAGTAGAACTTTACACCAGCTGGGTCTAGGGAGCTTGTGTTATAAAGTGCAAATATGCAAAGCATACTTGTAAATGGTGGCATGAACCCACGCTCATTATCGCAAGAGCTCCCCCATCCCTTGCCATCTTCTCCACCATTTCTTTCAAGCAGAGTGTCTCTCTTCTTTGACCACTAGGAGGCTACTGATGATGTATCTCCTGCAAATGTACACAGGATTTACATTTTTATAACACATGGCTTAATTTTTTTACATCTTACAGATGTTGGGAATCAGGCAAAAGTATACAGTGCACTGTGCAGTACTCACCAGGAGTTTTGGAAGTGTTTTGCATGTTTTTCAGCAAAAAAAATGTTGTCCAGACTTGAGTTCCACTTTAAAACTACTTTTTTTAGGCTCTCCAATTATTAAAGTGTAACTTAAGAAATTGTATTTTTCGGTTTTAGATGGATTGGTAAGGGGTCATAACTCCTCCCAGGTTATTGCTGTTTGTGTCCCCACTATGGAGATTCACTCTCTCTATTTTCAGAACCCAGGTCTGAACCTGCAGCCTCTGCAGTCTGGTAGTGTCTGTTCTTGCTGAGCCACTTGAGATGCTGGACAGGTCTCTGCCTGGCCTTTTAAGACACCCTGGCCTTGTGTTTTGTTTGTGTTGAATCATGAACCCCTTGCTCCTCCCATGAACTTCTTATTAAAGCCATGCCTTTACATTTCCTGTTTGCCATTATTGTGCTCTCTCCAGCCAATATCTCACTCTTGTCTCTCCTGCTGCCATTCGTATATTCGCTACCACTTGTTACCAACCTTTGACTTGTTCCTCTACTTCTCTTCTGCTTGATCCCAACCTGCTACCACTCTTTACCGACTTTCAGCTTGTTCTGACTACACTTCTGTGTGATACCTACCTGCTATATCTGGTACTGGACTCTGGCTTACTCACCTCCTGTCGGTGCGATTCTGAGGATTGCGACCTAGAACTAACATGCAACAAAACCCATGTCCACCATCAGGAGCTCTGGTCAATACCGGTTAGACCCCCCCACCTCAGGAGATCCCGCATCATCCACCAGGGTGACCTGACCATGTACTCTTCCTGTTGGCCTCTGTACTGTTAGAGCTACATGGTCTCTGAGCCAGACCCCTGTCTGTGACACTATGGGGTTTATTTACTAAAGCTGGAGAGTCCAAAATCAGACTCCCTTCTGCATAGAAACCAATCAGCTTCTAACCTCAGCTTGTTCAATTAAGCTTTGGCAATGAAACCTGGAAGCTGATTGGTTTCTATGCAGAAGGGAGTCTGATTTTGGACTCTCCAGCTTTAGTAAATAAACCCCTATTTGTCTATGTAGCTGTTTCTACTAGGACTGAAATTGAGGGAAAATTCGAAATCTTAAATTATCACCAGAACTGGAACAGAAGGAAAATCTTCCAATGAGAACTCCTGTCCCATTTACAACTGTTTAGGAACTGGTTAAGCCCTCACTTTGAGAGCTTTTCTCTCACTTACTACTGAGTACAGGACAGGAAGTGAAGGCAAATCCCCCAACAGGACACAGATTGCAAAAATGAATCATACAGAGGTTTAACCATTCCTTTCTCTATCCAAAATAAAACATGGGGTTTAAATATACTCAACTTCCATAGGAGAGCCTAACGAGGACATGTAAAAACTGAGACCAAACCTAAAGGTAATTCTTTTTTAAAAGACTTATTGTTATGGGGTTGTTGTTAGATACCTATTTGGATTTTTTAGTTATTATGGCCGCAAAACTCACTGATGAACATGAACAGAGCTAAGTCAGGGAGATCTCACCGCTGGAGTATCCAAGGCATGTAAGAGCCGAGGTACTGACTCAGCCCAACAGACTCCACCTAAAGCAAAAACTATAACTTTTGGGTGAACTGAGTAATAATATAGCATGTTAAAGTCTGAATCTGAACCCCATATTTACCAAAAATAAAAATAACATAACATACTTCAGCAGGTGTTAGTTTTCCGGAGATAAGTAGGCCTTTAACATGGAATTGCTGCACACTATTTGAATGTAAAATGATGTATAATGGAGATGATAAATGCTCTTTTGATTAGAATTTAATGAGATGCATGATGAGTGGAGACCAAATGAATGCGCTACTTTTATTTTCCACTGATTTTACCCCATTGCTGCAGCAGGAAAATGCAAATAAGTCAAAATTAATAAGAACAAGTACTTACCAGGTTTGCAATAATGTAATGATAGCCTTTTACGTGTTTTCCAACACTCACAATCTGCACAAAAATGGAGACAAAATATAATTAAACAATTACAAACATAATAGCAATTGTCACAACCAATAAACTGTACAAATATTGACAAAAAGTATCATCTCAATAATTAACACAATAGTACATGTACATTTAGTAAGCTTTTCATGTTATAGACAGTATGTTGGCTTGTATTTCACTACTTTCTACAAAGTACAAATAATGTGAAAACACATAAAAACATAACAAGAGGTTGTAAAATTGAGTCTAGTTAAAGGAGAAGTACAGCCTAACCTCTTTTGGCTATATTTCCCCTAAGGACCACAGGAGTGCAGTTTGTTTTGCACGCCTGTTACCCTTTTTCAGATGACAGAGGGCTGAAGCTTGCTGTCGGCTGACATCACAGAGCCGGTCCAGGCTGGGGAAGGACAAGGACCATGTGGTTGGCATCCACCCCAGAGTCCGGAGCGGCATCTGGCTCAGCCTCTCAGCAAGCCGCTTAGAGCCTGAGCCAGCCTCTCCCTCCCCTCCACAGCCCAGCTCTCCAGTGAGCATGGGAGGGGGAAAAGCAGAGAGCAGTGACTGACAGTCACCGCTCTCTGCTCACAGTGGTGGTGAGAAGGCAGCGATTAGTAGTCATGTGGTTGCTCAGTTCTCACCCTTAGAGCCGGACAGATGCTGCATCCACCTAGGTGATCAAAAACAACCAATCCATACATGGAACAACTAGAGAATTGAGGTTTTCATTTCTGTGTAGTTACTAGCAAGTTAAGTCACAAGCTGACTGATTATTTGTTGTCACAAAGGGGTTGCTTACTAAAACTGGAGAGTGCGAAATCTGGTGCAGCTCTGCACAGAAATCAATCAGCTTCCAGTTTGTTTGTCAAAGCTTAACTGAACAAGCTGAAACTAAAAGCTGATTGGTTACCATGCACATTTGCACCAGATTTTGCACTCTCCAGTTTTAGTAAATCAACCCCAAAATGTCCACAGCAAAACTCCAACCTACTCCAATCTACACCAACAACCTTAGCCATACATGTAGCAATGTGAAAGCATGATCATAATTTAAATTCCATATTTTTGAAGAAATTGCAAAGCAATTGAATACACAGGGGTGAATTTACTAAAGGCAAACAGACAGTGAACATCAGAAGTGCAGTTACACTCTGTAGAGCTTAGTAAATTAGGGGAAGGTCTGCTGATTTCCATCATCCAATCATGTGCAAGGAAAAAAAATGCTGTTCTTTTCCCTTGCTTGTGATTGGGAATTCTTTGCAAAGTGAAGCTTCATCTCATTTACTAAGCTCTGGAGCAAC
Organism: Staurois parvus; assembly: GCF_062004578.1. NCBI lineage: Eukaryota > Metazoa > Chordata > Amphibia > Anura > Ranidae > Staurois > Staurois parvus. Next base: position 6,280,620 of record NW_028318218.1, on the reverse strand, counting down.
TGCACTTACAGAGTGTCTATTTGCCTTTAGTAAATCCACCCCATAGAATGGTGGTACTGACTGACCACAAGAAGATGGGATTGAATTTGTGCTGATGGACCTTACTGGACAAGTCCATTAGTGTTTTTACCAAAAATTCCCTTTTGATTCCATTTCAATTCCATCTTTCACTAAAGTGGGCTGCAAAATTATTGCCCACGTTTGATTTCACGGTTATTATATTTTGGTGGTCAAACTCTTTGATTTCACGGTTATTATATTTTAATGGTCAAACTCTTGCATGGTAGATTGCTTAATTGCAAGTGATTACTTGCAGTTGTATTTTTGAATCCTAGGTGGTTAAATTTGACTGAAAATTGCCACCTGTATAAGCAAGGTTAACACAAAAAAAAAAACAAATAACAAAAGAATCCAGATTCAAATGAATATGATAACCATGTAAAAGAGGACAGAAGCCCAAACTTAGAGAAACCTCTCTAATGGATAAATAAGACAGAGGCAAATTAAAGTTAAACTTCAGTTTTGTGTGGAAGCAAAATTCCATACTGGGTGTACATTGCCATAACTTTATGGAACTGTGCTACAGATCAATATCTACTTCTTTATTATAAAATATTGATGTAGGCCCTGCCAGTGTCTTTTCTCAAACTGGCTAAATTGAAGAATCTACTTTAAGGCATAAAACTATTTTTTAAAGCCCCCCACACTTGTTTTTTTTTTTAATTTCTTTCATATTTACCTGTTTTCTGGAAAGTCACGTGATGTCCTTGGGTCATCATCCTCTTTTTCCTGAGGTGGCAGTTTAACCATGAGAAGGGACCAGCGGCCAGCAGCAGAGTAGAGTTTCTGCAGAGGACAACACTATAGACAACCCCTGGAATTCATAAAGCGTGTCATAGACACTCTGTAGAATTCTGTCATGAGGTCAGTGTGTCCATGCCAGACAGTCTGTCCTCAGTGCAGCTCAATAACATTGAGTTCCCTGTTTGGCCACAATGTCTGTGACACAGGCATTGTGTTTTGCTGTTCGGAGGGTGGAGTTTGATGGGGAATTCTGAGAGATCACTGTCAATTACAAAGAATGTGGATTTTATTGGGGACTAGTCTCTCAAAATTCCCTACCAAGTCCCACCAAGTCCACCTACCTCCAGATTGACAGCATTTGGCAGTTGGCGGACTCCATTAGTCGCTGTTCTTCCAATAGTGGCTATAATCCACCCACTGCTGTCCACTGTGAAACACAAGGGAGGAGAACATGGTGGGGAACTTGTCTCCCAAACTTCCCCATCAGGCTTTGTCTACTGTCCAAGTTCAGCTTAATGTCACTGGCTGCTAACATGCTGGTGGCCTACATCATAGCAACTAATGACGCTGTGTGCTGACAGCTGAGAGAAACCACTGATGGGAAGGACATGGGGGGGGGGTGTAGGTGTAGTGGGGGTTACAGAGACACCACTTTGGCCTGTCTCTCTACTGCAACTTTAGGTTGGTCTTATTTACCTCCAGTTTCTACACTCATGGCAATTCATTTTCAATTTGTTACAGCTATAGCTATACATTGTGAAAACAAAGCAAATAAGAGCTTCCTGAATCCGCATATGTCGGAAATATTAGTGAAACTATTTCAAGGCTTTCATGAATTAGGCACAGGACTTTCTAAAGCAAAATTACTGCCAGCACAATTTCACAAATGCTTTACTGAAATACCTCCTTAATGTGAGTATTGTAGTGAAAGTTTAATTTTTATTTTTAAAAAGCCCCGGCAATTTAATTAAAAAAAAAGGGATGCAGTACTGTGCAAAATTTATAGACAGGTGTGAAGAAATGCTGTAAAGTAAGAAGGCTATCAAAAATATATATTGTAATTGTTTATTTTTACCAATTTACAAAATGCAAATTGAACAGACAGAAATCTAAATCAAATCAATATTTGAAGTGACTACCCTTTGGCTTCAAAGCAGCATCTATACTTCTAGGAAAACACACAACTTGTGCACATGGCTTTTGAAGGAACTCAGGTAGGTTGTTCCAAACATCTTGGAAAACTAACCACAGATCTTCGATGGATATAGGCTGCCTCAAATCCTTTTGTCTCTTCATGTAATCCCAAACAGACTTCACGATGTTGAGATCAGGGCTCTGTGGGGATCAAACCATCACTTCCAGAACTCCTTGTTCTTCTTTATGCTGAAGATAATTCATAATGATACCAGCTGTATGTTTGTGGTTGTCCTGCTGCAGAATACATTTGGGGCCAATCACACACCTCTCTTATGGTTCGGCACGATGGATAAATATCTGCCTGTATTTCTCAGTATTGAGGACACCCTTGATCCTGACCAAATCTCCAACTCCAATTTGCAGCCCCAAAATGCAGGGAACCTCTGCCATGCTTTAGTGTTGCCTGCAGACACTCATTATTGTGTCACTTTCCAGCCGTCCACTGAACAAACTGTCTCCTGCTACAGCAAAATATTTCAAATACATACATGTCATTAAAAACTATCAACCTACCTGTCAAGTTCCTTCAAAACCTGTGTGCACAACCACTGTGTACACCTAGAAGAATTGATGCTGCTTTAAAGCCAAAGGGTAGTCACACCAAATATTGGGAAAAAAAATAATTTTGTAAATTGATAAAAATAAACAATTAAAATAAATATTTTTAAAAGCATTCTTACTTTACAGCATTTCTCTTCAAATATAACTAACTGATTAGGTGCAGTGTTACCAAAAGCAGTGCAGCATGCCTTTACACCCTGGTCACATCAAACCCTATTTTGAAATCATGCGACTAACAGTCATATGATACCATGCCGATTTCAGGAGCGATTTGCAATAAATCTGATACAGATGTCTATGCAAATCGCACCGAAAGTAGTGCATGTACTATTTTAGAAATTGGTGCGGCTCTAACCAAGTCGGAACCGCGCCGATACAACCGCACTAATCACAATGCGGACAACAGACTGTGATTTGGCATGCGATTTGCAAGTCGCATGTCATGCAAATCGCATGCCAATTCGCATCCAGTGTGACCGAAGTCATAGGAGTGCAAAAGAGATAAAAAGTATCTCACCAAAGATGTGATTCTGATTGCAAAGCATACTTGCAGTTTGACTTCATGTTCTTTAAGGACTTCTGGCAAAAACAAGGAGCCAATCAAAACTTAAAAGTTTCAAAGGCAGTCTTTACCTAGATGCTAAATGCTAAAATGTATTACTGACTATGTTTCTCTGTGTAATTAAAGTATAAATAAATCCAAAAATTAAAATCTCATATCCCTGATATTTTAAACTAATCACAAGCTGATCTGAATACTTTTAAGACCTGTGTCTTTTATGAAAATATCTGGGGATCCTGCTGTGCAGGTCCTAGTTTACACACTTTTTGTTATTGAATGACAACTCTTTATCCCTTTTTGCTAACTGTTCTGCCACGTTGTCACATGCTCTCCCAATGGAGACCTCAAGTGGCCATGCTCGTCGTGCACATTACATAGGCATAGTTGACTGTTATCACCATTAGGAAACCTGCTCTGAAAAATTATTTGTAGCCATCAATGAAGTTTACGTAGACTGGAAGTAGCTGCAAAAAGGCGCAGAAGTTCAGCAGCACTAATATGAAAACATTTTAAAAACAAGTATTTAATTAAAAAAAAAATAATTTCTGGTACATAGTGCTTTAGAAAACTAAATTTAATTTGGTTAGAGTTTATATCTACTTTAATCTGCATAACAGGCTTGTGGTTTGGGGGTATCCAGCTGAAGTGCAGGATTAACATGGCATAGATCCTATGCCTACAGGCTCTGTAAAATGGGCCCCCTAAAATCTCTGAAACCTCTAAAGCATCACACAAACACTGAAAATCACATTATTTACCAGTATTTCTATTTTATTACCCAAAGCCCCATAAAATCACCAAAGATGCATTTTTATCATTAAGACAAAAGATTGATTTCTCTGAGACACATTTAAAGTTGGGCCATTTTCAAGCCCGTGCTGCAGGTATAATGAATATGTTCTGCTTTTCGAATTCAAATCAAAATCTTCTGCAGCACAAGCCTGCTATTTTATGCCTGAAGTTGCATACTGTGAAGGTTGATTAATTCATACTATGTACGTGCTGAGTAGCATCTATTTCTAAGCAGAGACAAAGCGCAGACACCCTGGGATTAATTCATTTGTGCGGGATCAATCAGCAAAGAAAAATAATGAAAGCAAAGTTTTCTTGTGTCTTTGCAAACATATATTTACATTGCATTAGATGGATGATGCAAGCTTATTAAAATGTGTTTCAATTAAATTTAGAAAATAATTTTCTACAAAATATGAGGATATTAGACACAAGAGAAGAGAGCTAGGATCACATATAAATACTGGAAATAAATATTCTGCAATGCTACACTCTACATCTTTGCTTGCCCACATTTGGTTGTATTTGGGCTTTCGGTGTCAGCAGGCATTGGTCACCTAAGGGAACTGGTTATTTTGTTATTTTTAACTAATTGGTCTGTATTCTTAACTGTGTTGCTGACACTGTAAATGTATCAGGAGAGATACAACCATTAGAAACTGTTTTTAAATGTATTCAGTTGGATGTTCATAGTAAAGCTTCAGCAACTGCCATTTTGTAAGTCACATACAGAGTTCAGATGCACATACTCATTTCCCAGTTCTCCTTTATGAACAAGGTTGCCTGGAACGTGCCTAACGGTTGCATTCTACACATCTTTTTCCCGTGTTTATAAATACTTTATATTATTCACAACCTCTATGGCATCTCCTCCTCCCCCTACTTTAACCTATGACAGTTCCTTTTCCTCCTATTCTTACTTGCCTTCAGCAATATAAGATCAATTTCCTCCTTTCCAGCCAGATATTCTCCTTTAAAAGATATGTTCACCTTTAGTAATATGTTACATGTTACACCCATATTCAGGGTGTAACATGTAACATGTTACTAAAGCACCTGCTGGCACCATGACCCAATCCCCCATTGTGACGGGGGACCTTCTCCAAGCAATTCAAATACAGCAAGGGCTCCACCCACACAACTGCATCATTCATTCATAGAGTTCTGTGAATGAAAGGACTACAAGTGCCATCTACTATTGTGGCAGATGGCTTGCAGTTCTCAGTGATCTTCCTGGACTTCAATAAATGTCTGCTCATTTGGGAGGTATGGGGAGACAGTGTACTGAGACTGTACTGTACTGCTTAACCTGCAAAATTGTGCATTTATTATTATTTATTTTTAAAGGTGAACTTTAATTCTATTCTAAAAACTGTCCTTCTACCTTTTCCAATTTCCCCTCATTCTCACTTAGTGCATCTTCTTACTCCTTTACTTACTCCTACGTAAGGCAGATTTCTTCCCTTACTCCCTTATGGCCTCTCTTTCTCCACTCACCCCTGCCTGACATCTCTTTCTCCTCTCACTCTAGCCTTGGACATTTCCTTCTCTGCTTCCCCTCCACTTTGACATCTCCTTCTCTTCTTCCCTTTCAACCAGTCGTGAGATAGGCTTCCTCCCTCAATACCAGCTCAGACTTCGTCATCTCTAATCAATTCCAGCTATGACATTTCCTTTGACTCCTCATTCCCAGCTTTGATATTTCCTTCTCCCCATGACATCTCCTTCCTCCCATACTCTCTGCTATGACCCATGATCTAGGGGGGTGCTGGGGTGGGTTTTGTCCCCCCAGATTTCAGTTGTTCCCCCCAAGCCAAATGCCCCCCCATGTTCATTGTTCCAATGCTCGCTGAGCTCCGCACCCTCATCCCCGCACTCAGGGACGGCCACAGTGAACTAAAGTAAACAGGCCAGACAGGAGAAGTGACAGCAGATGACAGGAGAGTGCGGGGAGGAGGTGCGGCTCTCTGTGATCCCCCTCCTGTTGTCATAACAGCGCTCCTCCATATAGAACTCCTTACATCTAACAGTACAAGGCCCCCTACCCAAATTTCCAGGAGATGAGCAGTCTTTGGAGGAGATGAGGGCAGGTAATCGCTACTCCTCACTACTCTTGTAGTTACCACATGTAAGATTGGGAGAGGGAGAGCTTGTGGAGGAGGGGTGGGGTAATTTTTGCTGGTAAAGGTAATTAGGGGTGATGTGTTAGGAGGCAGGACTGGAAAAGATTTGTGCTAGGAGGAGGCATTGGGGGGGAGGGTATATTTAAGTTTTTCACCTTGACCTTGAGTGCTAGCTGACCTTATCCTGGCACTGCCCACACTGCACACATGACACTCAACAGATCTTCTCCTTCCCACATAACACATAGCTGGGATCAGATTCCCTAACAGCCACGGCATCGATCTGCACAATGTGTAGCTGGCTGCTATGTTGCAGTTCTGACTTGTGAAATTCCCTGACTGGATTGAAAGCTGCAGTGATCAGGGAGGAGAAGATGTCTTAAGTGCCCTGCCAGCAGTGAGTCTGTTCTTAACTCTGCTGACCAATGTCTTCCGCCATGCTGACCCCTGTACCCTGCCTTGCTAACCCCTATCCTCTGTCCTGTTGACCCTGGTCCTCTGCCATACTAACCCCTGTACACTGCATAGATAATCCACTGCACAAAGCCCTACAAACTAATGGCCTCTGTACACTGCCCTACAAACTGCTGACCATATCCTCTGCCCTCCTGACCCCTGTACACTGCTCTACTGATTCTTATACACTGCCCTGCCAACCTTACATCCTCTGCCCCCCTGACATTTGTCACTGCACCAACAAATCATACAGGCTAGATCTGGCCATACTATGACCTTTGAATCTTTTTCTACTCACCAATACGTATGACATCTTTCTCCTCTTGCTCTCGCTGTGAGCATCTTTGCTCACTCTCCATGACGTGATCTCCTCCTTCACTCACTACCAGCTGTGACAAAACCTTTCGCCTTCAATACCAGCTACTACTTCTTCATTTCCAATTCCAGCTATGTCCTTGTCCTCTTCCACCCTGCTATGACATCTTCTTCCTCCCTAATTCCCACCTTTGACATCCCTATTCTCCCCTTGTTTTTACATATTATATCTTTTTCTCCCCCTACCTATGACATCTTCTTTTTCTCTTACTGTCCACTATGACCTCTCTCGATCCACTCACCCCACCTATGGCAACTCTTACTCCTACCTATGACATCTTCTTTTTCCCTTACTCTCCACTATGACCTCTCTTTCTCCACTCACCTCACCTATGACATCTCTTTCTCCTCTAACTTTGCCTTGGACATCTTTTTCTAAGCTCACTCTCCAGTATGACATCTTCAACTACAGTACACTTACTGCCAGCTATGACAGCTCCTCTTTCTCCCTGCTATGATATTGTCTCCTTTTATTCCAAGTTGTGATATCTCCTTCTCTCCATGACATCCCTTTTCCCCTTACTGTCCACTATGACCTCTCTTTCTCCACTCACCAACACCTACGACATCTCTTCCTTCTCTCACTCTCGCCTTGGACATCTTCTGCGCTCACTCACCATTATGACATCTCCTTCTCCACTTACCCAGCTGTGACGTAACCTTCCTCCTTCAATCTTGATTTCTCTGTCTCTCCTCAATTCTAGCTATGACATCTCCTTCTCCTCTTCCTCCTTGCTATGACTTCACCTCCCCCCCTCACTCCCAGCTACGACATCTCAATCTCCATCATTCCCAGCTTTTTAGTGGCTATAGCTTCAGCAGGCATTTTACCTGTCTGATTGGAGAAACTGAACTTGTCTAGTATATAAGGGTGAACTCGGGCCTAATTAAAAACCCAAACTGTGGTATGACATGAGCTTGCATTGTATCAATGCTAGACAACATTTTTCGTTGACACACACCTACTCACCTATAACATGCCATGAAAATAAATACAATCTTATTGTTATATGGATCTTCACAGAATTCTAAGAAGATGAAATTAAGCTATTATGTTAATAGAATGATTCCCAATAGCTGTAACATTATAATGATGCTACTTTATTTTTCAATGTTAACGCTACTTATTCTTTACATAATAAGTATACTATCAATGAGACACCCCTGTTTTTGTGCAATGATCTAACCATGGTCATACACCAGTAATGTGTGATTCTCGATAATGGTATGAAACACTTTTACAGCATTTCCATGTGAATAAACACACTTTCATTTCATAATGGCCTAATGGTCTGTGCAAATCATAAAATGTCAACACTTAGTCTCCCGTGTGTACAGCTATTGTCCTTGCACAGGCATGCAATATTAAAGAGTTTACAAGGAAAATAAGATTTGACTTTCTAAATGTAAATTTCAAAATTAAATATTTAGTGTCATGTTAATAATTAGATTTTTTCTACATATCTTTTCATTATTGAGTAGCAATTCATATTCAAAATTTTACTAGCCTACAAAATATGAACACTATGGTCACTGAAATAAAGGGTATGTAAACAATATTTACATTTTTGAAAAATATATTTTAAAATTCATAAATAAATATGCAAAAATCTGCACAATATGAGTATAAAGCGTAGAGCATTATTTTCCATATCACAGCTGAGTTTGTATCATGTAATTGCACAGAAGAATGAATCTGCCAATCTTCACTGTTTAAAGCCGTCCTGCTTACACTGTGTTTTTCTAAAACAATGTACCAGCATTTTCAAACAGCCATTGATAATAGCACCTCTCCATGTGGGTCCATGTAACAGAGGAGGCAATATAGTGGGTGACAATTATTACATTTACCAGGTTAATAACTTATAGATGGCAAAAAAATGCTTTCTATAACATTTTTCACTAGACTAGTAAGCAGATGGAAGTTTTGTTTATGTGAAGCGTATGTGAAGCCCCAATTTTTTTTTTAGGACTGGCTCACAGCTGAATAACACAGGGATGCAGTCTGCATTCCTGTGCTATTCTTGTGCGGCTCAGTGCGGTATGATTTTCAGCCTATCCTTTTGTTGGAGGTGAAACTGCACTGAATTGCACAAATTAGAATATGCACTACTTTTCAAAACGCACTGAACCAAATCGATTATTACTGCAGTACCATGCAACCCAATGATGGCAAATGCACTGCGTTTGCGATCTGTCTTTGGGGTGTCATTAGGAATATATTGACAACCACAGCAGACCACATATGCAGTGCATTTTTAACATGTGTGGGAACTGCGCACAGAACATGGGTTTCCTTGCACCGCTTTCTGGTGTGAATGAGGCCTTAGATTTGGATTGTGTGGAAAGGTTACAACTCCTGTCAGATTTACATCTGTAACTGTGTCACTGAGGAGATTCATCTTCTCTACTTGTCCTGGTGACCACTGTCCCCAGAACAGAAAGCAATGGGAAATCTGGCATTTTAGAGTTGTCACTAGAAAAGGATGTGAAGGGAAATGTTTTATTGAGGACACCTGATTCTTTGCATTTTGCCCAAGGGGGGATACTTCTTTGGCTTTGGAGTGACTTTCTCCTCCTGTGGCTTTGGACAGGTAGTAAAGGAAAATCTCTACAATGGGGAATAATTAGGGAAAAAAATAGGCCTTAAAGCTGAATATACTCACCCATTCTCCAGCACTGTGATCCCCCAGAGCTCCCCACTGGCTACTAACACCTTCAGCCTGGGAGCTTTAGGGTACTGATCAATGGCTGTTTTAATTGGTCGGCATGAGATGATGTCACCCCCATGTATGCGTGGGAGTTCAGTCACTCAGCATTGCCAAAATTGTACACTGAGCTGTGTGTGCAGACAGGCAGGTAAGGGAAGAGACATGGTATGTGTCTTCTTTATTAAAATTCCTGGCTGTCCTCAATTTTACATTTTTTTAATTAAAGTTTCAATTAAATTATTCCTTAATGTGGCTAAAACTAAACTACGTTTTGGCTTTATATACACTTTAATATCACAAATGTGAAAGCTAAGTTAAAGCAACCCTGTCAGGCAGTAAAAATCCACAAAAAGGTACCCTGCAAAGCACAAGCTCTAATACTTACTCTTCCCTTATATCCTACCTTCCTTCTCTTTCAGTGATGTAGCCTTCATCAGTCTTTTTGGCCTCTGACACTTTAGGGACTGTTGGATATGTGTATCCCCATCACAAGATGTGGTTCCATCCTCTTACCCCTACATTACTGCTGAATCTTGCAATAATGTAAGGGCTGGAGAACTGAACCATGGTACACAGCAGAGGACCCCCCTTCCCAAAGTGTCAAATACTGATGAGAGTGATGGAGGCTGCAGTAATGGGAAAAAAGTGATAGAGGCCACCAGGCTGATGAGTACTAGGGCTTTTCTCTCTCTGGGAACCTTTATGTGCATTTTTTACCCCAGGTCCTTCAATCTCAACGACAGACAAACGTACAAATGCTGCAAGTGTCCTCAGAGAGAAAACCCCTTTTACCTTTGTGTATTGCTTTGATCCATCCATCCATCTTCAATCTATAACTGATGCATATACTAAGAAATTGATAGTATAAAACACATCCTGTGAGGCCTAAAGCTTCTAACAAGCTGACTTGATTTAGTTGGATACCAGGAAATGCAGCCTTAAAATTAAGCCAAAGTGTTTACAACTCATACAAATGTTGTACACTTTTCTACCATCTCTGTGAAATATTATCTGCCAAATGTCCTAATATTGCTTAATATTATGAGGTCTCCACAAAGGCTATACATCAACAAGGTGTCCAGAACATCATAAAACCTTCATAAACCACTAAGCAGCTCATCAGGAGAGTCAATAATACACTCTGTGAAAGATATAGTGTTTATTTTTAGTTCTAGCTTTCTCCATTTTAAGTACTAAAAACATTTCATTTATTATAACAGAGAAATGTGACTTGCACAATGAGCCTATGGGCATAATGCATTACAAATTCATATATGAAGTGCTCCACGCAGAAAAAAATTCACATAGGATGACTTCTTAATTATGACATGATTCATTCTTGCCTTGCAAATTGGTTTCACGTCTAAATGCATGCAAAGTGATACAGTGTGCAATGTTACTACTAAATTCAAGAAAGGATAGGAATACAATGCATGGAGTAGAACAGTATCTTATATTTTGTCCTTAGTGGCGATGATAGTGGATGAGTCATTTTTCTATATTCTACTTAATATTTTTAATATTATATTTTTTTATTTTACCGCATCCACACAGGGTCAGATTTTTTCCTCAGGGGTAATTGTCCTGTGGCACCCACTCCTACCGCCTTTAAAAAAGGTTGATCGGTTGGGGTTTAGTCAAACATTTAAAAAATTTGTGAACTATTGAAATTCAGAATTTTTGAACCAGAAGTCATATTCAAGACAATGGGAGTCTGAACCAGCCTCTAAAAAAAAATAGCTAATGATGCAAAAACATATGCAGAATGGCTTAGAAAGCTTGTGACAGCCCTGCCTGATAAGATAATGAGGCCAGAAAACATCCAGAGCAATTTCCTTTAAAAATTCTATAAGGTGGTATGATAGGCAAGCTAAGGGTGTCCAGGCCTCAACAGAAGCAAATATAAGGTAGAAAGGTGTCTTTGGAGCAGCCCATTTCTCCCAGAAGCCTTCTGGGAATCCAAACCACTAAAAATGATGGCAAAATTAGGATTTAGCTTAAGACTTCCACATAAAACTCGGTTTTAATTTAACATCAATCCAAACTATGGGATCGACTCTACTGGCTAGATTTTGTATCACATTAACGAGAACAAGTCCAATGGCCACACCATTTACATTACAATACAGCTATACAGAACCTGGATTTTCAATAGTCAGGCTGTCAAAGCCAATGACCAAAAAGCAAGGTAGAACATGTATCGTTAGATAACAGATCTGGTCAGTCTGGCAGAGGCCATCGGTCAAAAGACATAGTTAGTGTACCACAATCTTGGAGGCCAGTCTAGAGCTATGAGAATTACTATAATGCCCTCGCTTTCGATCCTTCAACGTAAACAAGGTTGATGTTTCAGCAAAGAGAAAGCATAAATCAGGGCATCTATTACAATCACCACTTTTTAGAGAAAAAGCACCGGCAGGGGACCCGAAAAGAAGTGGATCGGGGCTGCTCTGTGCAAAACCACTGCACAGAGCAGGTAAGTATAACATATTTTATTTTTAAAAAGCCATGCCCTGCTAGACCTGGGTACTATCACATAGGTCACATGCTCCACCGAAACCGGAAGCACTGAGTATTGTTGCTGGTTGCAATAGAGGAAGGAGTGGCAGAAGAGCACTGGCAAGATACTGTAAATATTAGTTGGGCAGGTGGGGGGGGGGCCTTGCATAGACACTTTCACTTTTACCTTTTGACTTTTTGCTAAATAAGGGCAGAGGGCTAGGAACAAGTTCTGTGATAGCACTGGGAGACTAGGGGGAGTGGGTCCCTCTCCCCATTGCCGGAAACCTTTTTTTTTTTCAGGCTATGGCTCTTGAAAAATGTAGCAAAGGAAAGGAAATAATAGAATACATACTCTGTCTGCTATAAAGAAAACCTAACTACAAAAAAAAAAACACCGGTTTACTTTAAAGTATAACTACAGGAAAACTTTTTTTTAGATTTGGTTTTGAAGGATTAGAATACCTGTCAGATTTTTATTGCTGCCTGTGCTCCTGTTAGGTAGATTAACCATCTACGGGTGCAGGAATTTCATTTGTTCCTGTACCCGCAACTGCCCACAACCACATCACGCTACACTTACGAGACGCCTGGGGCTGCCATTCATTCTGAATGGCACCCCCCGCATTCCAGCCTGAAGTGCGTCTGCAGGTGAGGAGACTACAGGGAAACAGCATGGTCTTCATGGCTGCATTTTTGAAAAGGTGCGTGCATCATTTCTGTTAAGGAAATGCGGGCACAGTAGCCCTTTCAAATGAATGGGCTGCCGTGCCTGAGCAAACGTGGGCCGCATGGGCCGCAATAGTGTGTTTTAGCTACAGACAGGAAATAAAGAGAAATCTGCCCAGTGCGACACAGATGGCAAAAATAAACCTTACAGGGGTCATAACCTTCCCTTACTCTATCCAAAATGAGAAAAAAAGTTTTGCCTTTAGTTCTACTTCATCTAAAATTAGAAAGCTCACAACCATAACTCTAATTGCCCATAACCTACAAGACACTCTTGCTCATATTCCTATAAGGCTGTTCTTCTGACAGTCCCTTGGATCAGCAGTTTATTACAGAGGACATTATAAAAAAAAACTCCAAAGCTTGACTATTTTTCACAACTGTCCCTGTTGTATAAATGCCTGGTGCAGCAATTTCCATAAGCGCTACTGTGGTGCTGGCTGTCACTTTTATTTATCTCTGGATTAATGGCTGTCAGTAATTCCACTGTGTAATAATATTATGCTCTAAAGCAGTGCTTGTAGCGGAAGCCTTTAATGCTAAGAACTGGACGAGATCCTTGTCAACTAAGCTCCCGTTGACAGTGCCTTGGAATTAAACTATTATCTTACGGCCATCTTAACGGTTTCATGCAATACTGGCTAAGATTTTGATTTCACCAAGCATGTAGGTAAAGCTTAATGGAGATGTAGAGTATTTTCAGTAATATTTTAAATATACTGTCCATGTATCTGAGATCACCTGGATGTGCATAAAATTATCAATATGTTAAAAAATGTATAATTTGTAATTAGATTACTGTGCAAAAGTTTTAGGTACTTGTGAAAAAATGCTGTAATGTGAAGATGCTTCCAAAAATAATGCAATATTTTTATTTAACAATTAACAAGGTAAAAAATTAAATCAAATCAAAAGTTGCTGTGTCCACCCATTGCCTTAAAAAAACCCATCAATTTTCCTAGGTACATTGCACACATTTAAGAATTTTGCAGACACATGGTCCAGTGCATGGTCAAACAAATATACCAAACAAGTGCCAATGTTCAACAAGATAACACACACGATCATTAAATCTAACAGAATCCGCAGTGTAGGAAGGATGAAAATAGGTGAGGAAAAGTCATGCTCTTCTAACAAGCTGAAGTCACTGACCCCAGCTTGACAGTTTAATCTAAAAAAAGCTTACACAATAGCAAGTCTTAACACAACAACAAGATGTAGTGTTGTCTTACTGCTTCAACAAGATTTCTTACAGGCGAGCACATACTTCCCACTGCCCTCCATACAGAAAAGTGATTATTTCCTTTACTACAAAATTGTACACATTTGGATTGAGTAGAACGGCCTTTCTCAAAAAGGGTTCTCTGGAGCCCTAGAGATCCTCCAGCAGTTGTTAGGGGTTCCTTAAGCAATCAGCAATTTCTGCCTTGTAGATCAGTCATCTATGACTGATCTACAATATGACTATGTAGAATATGACTATTCTTCCCACTATCCATAAATGTCGGGAGTATTCTTCCCACTAGAGATGAGCTCAGGCCCTCAGCTCACTGAAGTACAAAATTAGTTCAACGTTCAGGTTGGAAAAGAGTTCAGAGGATGCCTAAGCTCATCTCTACTTCCCAATAACCAGCTATGTAAGGAGTATTTTTGTCATTAAACACCATTGTTATGGGGTTCGTCTTCCACTGACCACCAAAGTAAGGGATTCCTTCTCCCACTGACCATTAATCTAAGGCACATGTGTCAAAAACAAGGCCCACAGGATGAATATGGTCTTCCAGGCCACAATGTGGCCCTCACACCTCATCTCTGCCCCAACTTGTTTCAGCAGTCACCAGCAGAGAGGAGGACAGAACTCCTCCTACAGATCCTGTGCTTCTCTGTGAAGCCATAGCACTCTCTCTCCTCCACCTCCCCTGGTCTCAGCATTCAGCAGACTCCGGCAGCTGAGTCCAGCTCTCCCCTGGTCCTCCTCCAGACCTTGGACTTTCTGCTTCCCAGCTCCACCCCCAACCTCTTTCTGGCGGCAGGTAAGGGAGAGCACTGTTATGTAAGAGAAGGTGGAGGACTCTTGACTTCTGATGGGGCGGGGGGGCTCTTGACATCTGATATAAGGGGGGGGTGCTCTGGACATCTAGTCTTACAGATTCAACTGGCCCTTTGAGGGCAATCATAATGCAAGTGATTGTGACACTCTTGATCAAGGGGGTCCTTCACCGCTGACCACCAGTGTAAGGTAGCATTTTGCTGACAGCTAATACAAGGACACTACACTGACTGCAAAAAATGAGCATGATCAATGTAAACTGACATTTCTCCACTGACCACCAGTGTGAGGGAACACTACAGATTTCGCTATCTGCCTTTCATTTTTGGCATTTTATTATTTGTTTCATTTTATTATTATTGCTGAGAATAATGTTTTGAATGGAGCAGCTCTGGTGTCAAATATGCTAAGTACGCCACAGTATTTGTTATTGTTTTTTAGTCATATGTCGCAACTTTAGATGAAGAGAGAGTAATTATTAGTAGGGGTTCCTGACCTGAAAGGTATTTCAAGGGTTTCTGTATTAAAAACTGATAAAGGCTGGAGTGGAGGCTGTTCAATTAAAATGAAGACTCAGGTGAAGGTGTGTTCACTTTCACACTTTCAGCAACCAGTAAAGGAAAACTAAAAAAAAGAAAATGAATGCACATGCTTGGGATACTGATGTGAACATTCATTTTATTTGCTGAGCTCAGGTAATTAGCCCCACTGCTTTTACCTTTTTATTGATATTTTTGTAAATCACGAGATATGAGCTCAGGTGTTCTATAAATCGCTAGCCAAACTCCAAACTGGCACTCTTTTGTTTACTCCAATGAGCTGCGGGTTGGGTCATTCCTGCCCTGCAGATGGCCTCTTTGTTTTCATGAGCTTCAGGGTGGGAAAGTCCCGTCCTGCAGCTCATCAGAGTAAAAAAAAGTGCGAGTTCATAGTTTGGCTAGATATGAGTTTGGAGGACACCCAAGTTCATCTCTATAAATAACTTCTCTTTTGGAAGCATTGTTTGCAATATCCCCAACTTTGCCAGCTCAAGAACAAGCACACTTTGTAATAACATTTTGAATGTACAAAAGCATGTATTAAATGTAAAAAAATATATATATTTATATATATATATATATATATATATATATATATATATATATATATATATATATATACTCTCACCAGCCACTTTATTAGGTACACCCTGTCAAATGCCAAGAAAATATCCCCAACACCATTACACCACCACCAGCCTGAACCATTGATACAAGGCAGGATAGATCCATGCTTTAATGTTGTTTATGCCAAATTCTGACCCTACCATCTGAATGTCACAGCAACCAGTCTGCCTATTCTCCTCTGACATCAACAAGGCATTTTGGTCCACACAACTACCGCTCATTGGATATTTTCTCTTTTTCGGACCATTCTCTGTGAACCCGAGATACCAGCCCATCTGGCACCAACAACCATGCCATGTTCCAAGTCATTAAAATCCCTTTTTTCCCCCATTCTGATGCTCGGTTTGAACTTTGCTGCTGCCATGTGATTGGCTAATTAGCAATTTGTGTTACCAAGCAATTTAACAGGTGTACTTAAAAAAGTGGCTGGTGAGTGTGTATATATATATTTATATACACACACAGACATTTACAGTATACTAACACACACACATATATATATATATATATATATATATATATATATATATATAGTTAAATTTCCCACACAGAGCTCCCTGGTTGCTATAAAGCTGGTGGTCCCCGATGTCATAGCAATTGGTAACTTTCCAAGCTCCCTTCAGCTGACGGCTGGGAGATTCCCCAGCCATTAGCTCAAAGGTTTAGTTCACCTTTAATCATATTTGCAAAAAAAGTTCTCTATATATTACAGCTCCAGAAAAATGGACTGTGCATGCATGAGCGGGGAACAAAGCTAAGTGCTTGTTTGTGAGGTGCTGGACCCTCTTCTCCTAGGCAGAGTGGAGATGGGAGCCCAATGAAAAAGGCATCTTGAAAAGTAAGCATCATTTCCAAAATGAAGGATTGTAAATGTACTGGGGAACCTGTAATGTATTGGATATTTTCTGCAAAGATGATCTAACCCTTTACTAGGGTCGGAGATGAACCATCCGTTGCTATGATGCTGTCAGCTGCAAAGCTGATAGTGTCCTAGCTAGCAAGGGGCTGAACATGAACTGATGATGGAATGTCCACAGTATGGACCCTCCAGCCTCAGTGCTGCTCCCCTCTGTGGAAGAAATTCATGTGCCTGTTTCTGACAGGTACGTGAATCTCTCGGCTGCACCAGCATTTTTGTGCAGAGGAGCAACTGAAAAAGTGTGCACACATCATGTATTGAAACATACATCCCAAGTCCCTGATGAGGTTTCCATCTTTCTCCTTGTGCCTCTTTCTTACAATTCCAGGATCTTAGAAATTGGGATACCTTTTTACACAGATTGTTCAATGGCCAACCATTCAGACTGAATGAAAGGATGCCATGGAGTTCTTTGTTGCACCCTCTCTCTCTCTCTGTCTCTCTCTCTCTCTCTCTACATATATATGTCAGGGATCTCTGATGAAGTCACGTTATACGTGACGCAACATTTCGGACAGATGCAAGGCGATGTCATTTCTGGTGCGCCGATGCCAGCCGCCATCTTACTTCACCTCTGTTTGTTATGCCTGAATGGGCTATGTAGCCCTTTGCTTCATATGACAGTATAATTTTTACATGTTATATTACATGTCAATACTTACTACACTATGAGGAATCCCTGTGTTTCTGTTTGAGCTTTATGCCCAACCATTGTGTACCAATGAACTGCATGCACTTTAATGGCATCCCAGTCTTAGTCCGTAGGGTTCAATATTGAGTTGTCCCACCCTTTGCAGCTATAACAACTGGAACTCATCTTGGAAGGCTGTCTACAAGGTTTAGGAGTGTGTCTTAGGGAATGTTTGGCCATTCTTTCAGAAGCGCATTTGTGAGGTCAGGCACTGATATCGGGTGAGAAGGCCTGTCACACAGTCTCCGCTCTAATTCATCCCAAAGGTGTTCCATCGAGTTGAGGTCAGGACGCTGTGCAGGCCAGTCATATTCCTCCACCCCAAACTTGCTCATCCATGTCTTTATGGACTTTGCTTTGTGCACTGGTGCGCAGTCATGTTAGAACAGGAAGGGGCATCTCCATTCTGTTCCCACAATGTTGGGAGCATGAAATTGTCCAAAATGTTTTGGTATGCTGACACCTTAAGAGTTCCCTTCACTAGAATTAAGGGGCTCAACCCCTGAAAAATAACCCCACTCCATAATCCCCCTCCACCAAACTTTACACTTGGCACAATGCACTCAGGCAAGTACCGTTCTCCTTGCAACTGCAAAACCCAGACACGTCCATCAGAATGCCAGACAGAGAAATGTGATTCATCACTACAGAGAACATGTCTCCACTGCTCTAGAGTCCAGTGGCGGCGTGCTTTACACTACTGCATCCAACGCTTTGCATTGCACTTGGTAATGTAAGGCTTGGATGCAGCTGCTAGGCCATGGAAACCATTCCATGAAGCTCTCTACACACTGTTGATGTTCTAATCTGAAGGCCACACAAAGTTTGGAGGTCTTTAGCTTTTGACTCTGCAGATAGTTGGTGACTTCGGTGCACTGTGCACTGCAGCATATGCTGACCCCGCTCTGTCATTTTATGTGGCCTACCACTTCATAGCTGAATTGCTGTTGTTTCCAGTTGCTTCCACTTTGTTATAATACCACTAACAGCTGACTGAAGAATATTTAGTAGTAAGGAAATTTCACGGATGGACTTATTGCACAGGTGGCAACCTATCACGGTACCACGCTTCAATTCACTGAGCTCCTGAAAGCGACCTACTCTTTCACAAATGTTTGTAGAAGCAGTCTGCATGCCTAGGTGCTTGATTTTATACACCTGTGGCCTTGGAGGTGATTGGAGCTCCTGAATCTAAGGATTTGGAGGGGTGTCTCAATACTTTTGGCAAATATAGTGTACATCTTAGACCCAAGAATCAATGGGGTCATTCTTCACTTCTGAGGTTGTTGATTTCCGAACTGGAGCTGACATGCTTGGTAACCATCATGGACAAGCCATGTCTGTGAGTGCTACCTGGGGTGATACCTGCCTGCAAAAAAGTTGGAATGGCTCTGTTAGACATCTACTTCTGGTGATGGTTCTACCAATGCTGCCTGTTTGTTCTCTGTGGGTAGAGGAGCTGTGACAGGTAGCAGAGGCATCCCTGCTGGCATTAGGAATAGCTTAAATGCACCTCCTTGTAGTGATACATTGGGGGAGATATACTAAAAATGGAGCACTTAGAATTTGGTGCAGCTGTACATGGTAGCCAGTCTGCTTCTACCTTTACCTTTATACACCTGTGGCCATAAAGGTGACTGGAACACTGGACTCCAATGATTTGGAGGGGTGTATGTAGCCACTCCTGGCTTTTATAATATTGTTGGCTAGGAGATATGAAACTTTCCTGTTTGCTCTGAAGAAACACTTACAAAATGCTTAGGTCTCAGGGAAACCCTTCTAAAAGTATTACATCTGCAGCTCATGGTACATTAACATGATTAGTAAATTATAAATATAATAATAAATAAAAGTGGCATACCTGGAGTATTTGACAACTTGGAGCAAATCATTTTTTTACCACTTGTTCTATATGACACAATTATTTTTAGTAATAATTATAAATTTAAAATGAAACTAATAATAAGGATGGGCTGAAAAACACTGGTGGCCAGTGGAAAGAATGCCCCTAACACTGATGGTCAGTGGAAAGACTGATATTGGCGGTAAGTAGGAAGAATGCCCTGTTACATTTGTGGGTCAGTAGAAATAATACTCAATTATATTGGTGATCAGTGAACAAAATATCCTGATACATCTTTTAGATCTTTGGGGAGACTGTACAGGTACTTTGAGGGCCATTGGAAAAATACCATATTTACAGACAGCTAAAAAAAATCATTTCTAGACAGCTAAAAAGAGGCCATCTTCAGAAAAGTAAATTTGGAAGAAGAGTCTGTCGGTATTAAAGTTGGCAGCCAAAATATAAACAACCTGCACTATGCAGATGACACAACACTCATCACCAGCAGCAAAGAAGATATGCTGTATTTACTGAGAAAAGTTAAAGTCGAAAGTCATAACATGATATTAGAACTGAATATAAACCAGATGAAGGTCATGAACACAGAAAATGACAACAATTTTTAGTTTGACAGTAACAGAATAGAAGTTGTTAATCGTTTTAATGTCCTAGGTTCTCTCATTAACAAGGAAGCAACCAGCAGTGATAAAATATTGGGCAGAAATGCACTTGGTAGCTACACAATGAAGACTCTCAACAAAGTTTTCAAATGCAAAGAAATTACACTGAAAACAAAGATCAGACTTGTCTATACTCTCATTGTCTCAGTTGTCAATTACAGTTGTGAGAGCTGGACACTCTGGAAACAGGATAGAAGAAAGATTGACTCATTTGAGCTTTGGTGCTGGAGAAGGATTTAAAGTGTGCTGCGGGCAGCCCATAGAACAAATAGATCGATTCTGGAAGGTATCAAATTGACTATGCCACTAGAAGCCCATATGATGAAGTTGTGACTGTCTTATATTGGTAACAGTATCAGAAGGGAGAGATCACTGGATTAGAAAATAATGTAACATTGAAGGAACCAGGTGAATAGGGAGACCGACTACTAGGTGGTTGGACACATTCACTACAGCTGTGGGGATGACACTGGAGAATCTCACAAGACTTGCTCTTATTCATCAAGTTGCTAGGACTCAGACTAGAGTTGATGGCACATAATAATAATAATAATAAAAAGATCATTGGTGGCAGTGGCTACTTACCTAAGGGAAAGCTGATCCCGCACCACAAGTTCTGCCCTGTGACACCAATCCTGGATCTATGTAGGCACCATTACTCAGGAATAAAGAGTAAGGATGTACCTTCGGGAAACTGTCACATGATATTTAAGGCCATATTAGGTCAATGACATGACAAGCACCCATTTGTGATCTGCGGATGCAGGGTGGGGAACTCCATGACTGCAACTGATCAGTTGGATGGGCCAGTGACCTCATATCATGTGAGCTTTCTAAGGGTTTGGAGCAAATTCGGTTTGGCCTGAACATTAGCTCATCCCTAGTCATGCGGTAACTCTGCCATTACTCACAGCTCAAGGAGCTCCTAGCAACCTTTGGAGGAACCCTGGAAAAACAAGACTGTTATAATGTCACTGTTGGCTACTATCATCCCATTCCTGGTTAAGAGATATTATGAAGTCACTGCTCCTATTATGATGGCATTGCTGGTTAGGAAATATTTTAAAATCACTGTGGACTGTTATAATATTACTGTTGATTAGCAGTAACATATATTTGAATGCAGACTATTAAAAAAGTAATTTTTGGTTGGGTTATGCTATATACTGCTGATAATTATATTGTAATTTTGATAGTAGTGTGCTCCTTACACATGTATTTTGCTAATAAGTCTAAAGCTGCATAGATTATTTTAAACAGCTCATTGAATTATATTACTCATGGACACATATCAGTACTTCTGGTCTGGTGTATGTGATCCTGAGCCAAATTCCTGCTCATACTTATTGGATTTGTTTTGTTGTTTCAAATTGTTTTTATTTCACAGTTGCTCCCTTATTATTTCAGAAGCTTGGAAGGGTCCCTCTTGACAGCTGTATGTTGAAGAGGGACTTAATTAAATACAGTGCCAACAGACCACTGTGGGATACCTGTCACTCCCAAGCTCCCAAGCAAATACATCTCCATCTATATGATATCATACTAGGCAGATGTACACAATTTGACAGATATGTCCTACCCAGCTTTTCAAATACTCATATAATAAGAAAGGAATGACTGTGAATTCATTTTGCACACTAGTAGAAGCCTTTATTAGCCTTTTATTGTATACTCTACACAAAGGGGTTGATTTACTAAAACTGGAGAGTACAAAATCTAGTGCAGCTGTGCATAGAAACCAATCAGCTTCCAGTTTTTTTTTTTTGTTAAAGGTTAACTGAACAAGCTGAGGTTAGAAGCTGATTAGCTACCATGCACAGCTACAGCAGATTTTGCACTCTCTCGGTTTAGTAAATCAACCCCAAAGTCTGAACAGAGGTCCCATTGTGCCCTTATTGTTACTATACTCCACACCAGTTCCCCATCACACTATTTAAAGCTGAACTTCAGCCTTACCCTAAGGCTGGCCATACCTTATACAATTTTCTTTTACAATTTTCCTATAGATTTACCAAAACCATATAATATGAGGTAAAACCTAATAAAACTTTCAATCTGTATGCAGTCAGGTAAGCCCTTGCACTACATAGTTAAAGGTAAATCTAAATGAAATTGAACAAGAAAATTGTATAACGTATGGTCAGCTTTTGTCTTGCACAGTTGTACAGTCTCCTCTTCTGTAATGAAATTTCTTACTTTGATTTCACTGCACACTGAATTTCTCACAATGTGCATTGGAAGCTGTAGCAAGCCTTATAGGTAGCACAGTGGCTAAATGGTTAGCACTTCTGCCTGGCAGCACTAGGGTCGTTGGTTTGAATCTCAGCTACGACACCACCTGCCTGGAGTTTGCATTTTCTCCCTGTGCCTTCGGTTACTTTGGCTTCCTCCCACACTCCAAAGACATGCTGGTAGGTTAATTGGATCCTGTCTAAATTGGCCTTTGTATGTATGAATGTGAGTTAGGGACCTTAGATTGTACACTCCTTGAGGGTTAGGAACTGCTGTGAATGTACAATATATATGTAAAGCGCTATGAAAATTGACAGCGCTGTATAAGTACCTGAAATAAATAAATAGAATATAGACCCCACCTTATTTCCTGACTTGAGGATGTCCAGCATTACATAGGCCTTTCCTCTCCAGCATGTATGCCTCTTGCCCACTTCTTTTATAAATTGGATTTCAGTTTTTTTCAATCATGGAGGCTCAGCATGACATGTGGATACTACTGATGGTAATCTGCATGCAAATGAAGCTGTCCTGGGAATGCCCAGTCATCCAGACTGACACACATTCATTAGGATGTTTTGATATTCACTCAACCAACTCACTGTGTAGCAGTACAGAGGCAGGGTGCTGTGATGTTTCAGGAAGCTAAGTACAACAACCTGGTGGGATCTCCCACCAGTCATGATGTACATGTATTGCATAGAGAGGCATGGAGACCCAGGTATGTTATGAAACAGAAGGGTTTTATTAAAACATATCATTATCAGATTGGTGAGGGGAGAGGAGTAGGAATCAGGAAAGGCAAAATATCAGCAGATTAAACTTCATCTGTAAAGTGATTGCAAAGCTTTAAGTTTTTTTTTCAAAAAATAATAAACATGTCATATTCACCTGTTCTGTGCAAAAGCATGTGGAGGAGCGTCCCTGTTTACTGCACAAGTCTACTTCTCTGTGTAACTCGGCTATGAAATGCCTGCTATCTGAGCTGGTGTGAACTCCATGACAGTGCTTTGTTTGTAAAGGTGAGTAGGAACAAGCCCAAAGCCCTCTGTGACAGGATTGGTCACAGGTGACCCACTGCCATCTCTGCTCCTTCACCTCTATGAATTTTATACATTACTATGCCACTAAAATATATGGTGTTAAAGTTAGTAAGATTGAAAAAAAGACACAAGTCTATCTAGTTCAGCCAATAAAGAGGGAGAAAAAAATTATACAATCCTTTATACATAATCCTATACCAACAGTTGATCCAGAGGAAGGCAAAAAAACAAAACAAAACTCCAGCAAAGCATGTGAAAGTGATATCAAAGGTTGTTTTTTAAAAAAAAAAAAAAAATAACAAACAAGGTATACATACCTGCTCTGTGCAACAGTTTTGCACAGAGCAGCCCTGATCCTTCTCTTCTCGGGTCATTCGTCGGCGCTCCTGGCCCCTCCCTCTTGCACATTCCACATAGCAAGCAGCATGCTATGGGAGCACCCAAGCAGGCTCACTCCCAAGCCACTGCTCTGTCTGTCTATTCAGACACAGAGGGCACCTTGGCCCCTCCCCCATTCTCTCCTCATTGGCTTACTGGCTGTGATTGACAGTAGAGGGAGACAATGGCTCCTGCTGCTGTCAGCCAATGAGGAGGCAGAGACCCCAGAGAGGCTTGCTCATAATAAAAGTTTCATGGCGCATAAAAATGCGCATGCGCAGACCTGCAATTAGCTGGGCAGATGTACACTTACGCATACTGGTGCGTGCCTGTTACCAAGACTGGAAACAAATGGCCTATTTAACCGCCTTCTGGCCGCCATATAAGGTAATGATGTGCACAAGGCGGTTCTCTCGTTCTGGGAGGATAACGACCTCCCACTCTAACTATGCATGCGTGGCTCCGGGAGCGCGCAGTGCAGCGATCGGTGGTGCGCTGTGTCCCTCAGACACAGTGGATCACAGATCAACGAAAAGAGCCAAAGATGTCGGCTCGGTCATGTGATCAGCTGTGTCCAAATAGGGAAATGCCGGCATTCTTCAGAGGGGACATGTACACTGATCATCAGGGCACTGATCAGTGTAGCCCCACCAGTGCCACCTGTCAGTGCCCATCAATGCCAGCTGTCAGTGCTCATCAATGCCACCTGCCAGTGCCCATCAGTGCCTCATCAATGCCACATATCAGCGCCTACCAGTGCACATTAATGCCACATATTAGTGCTTACCAGTGCACATGAATTCCACATATCAGTGCCTATCTGAGCTGCCTTTCGGTGTCACCTATCAGTGCCAGTCAGTGCCACCTATCAATGCCAGTCAGTGCCACCTATCAGTGCTGCCAATCAGTGCCACCTATCAGTGCGCATCAGTGCTGCCTATCAGTGTCCGTCAGTGCTGCCTATCAGTGCCGCCTAACAGTGCCAGTCAGTGCCACCTATCAGTGCCAGTCAGTACCGCCTATCAGTGCCACCTATTAGTGCCATATATGAGTGCTGCCTTTCAATGCCCATCAGTGCCACCTACTAGTGCCTCCTCATCAGTGCCACCTATCAGTGCCCATCAGTGCAGCCTATCAGTGCCCATCACTACAGCTTCATTAGCGCACATCAGTAAAGGAGAAAAATAAGTTA
Source organism: Staurois parvus (assembly GCF_062004578.1). NCBI lineage: Eukaryota > Metazoa > Chordata > Amphibia > Anura > Ranidae > Staurois > Staurois parvus. The sequence continues at coordinate 6,255,617 of NW_028318218.1, read as the reverse complement.
TTTACAAAATTTTATAACAAAAACTAAGTAAAAATGTTTTTTTTTTCAAAATTTTCAGTTGTTTTTTGTTTGTTTGGCAAAAAATAAAAAACCCAGGAGGTGATTAAATACCACCAAAAGACAGCTCTATCTGTCTCAAAAAAATTATAAAAATTTCATATGGGATGCATGACTGCACAATTGTCATTCAAAGTGTGACAGCACTGAAAAGCTGAAAACTGGCCTGGGCAGGAAGGGGGTAAACAGGACTACTGCACTGGCTAATTGCTGTTTGGTCTGCAGCTTCTGCGTGTATTATCCTGACCTCTGATCCTGACTTCGCTTGTCTGCTACCTACCCTGACCTTGGCTTGTTCTCCAGATGCTGCTTCTGCTTACTGTCTCTGCCTGATCTGCCTCTACTGTTGCGAACATTGGCCTGTGACCTGACTCCTCTCCTGCCTGCTGTTTATGCCTGATCTGCTCATCTGTTGCCAACCCGGTTTGCCTGACCCTGCATCCCCTTCATCCAGCGTGCTTCAACTCCGTAGTCCAGTACGTTCTCATCTGACACGTCTGCCTGCTACCAGCCTGTCCTCTTCCAGCCTGCCTGGTGTGGTATTTGCCTGCTGCCAGCCATCTGCTATCAGCCTGCCTGCTGTACCATCTATCTGCTGTCAGCCTGTCTTCTACCAGCCTGTCTGCTGTGCCATCTACCTGCTACCAGCTTGCCCTGCTTAGAGATCTGCCTACCACCGGCTGCTCTGTTCTTGGCATCATTTCAGCAAAGTGACTGCTACTACCTACAAACACTACTGGACTGATCACGGTACCTCGCCTCGCTCTCGTGGTTACTGCTCCACGATCAGTGACCCCTGAGCCGGAGCTGTACAAGAGACCTTCCTCTGCACGTCAGGCTCACTACCAGGTACCTGACACTCAAGCACATTACTGGATCGAGATGGGGCTCAGGTAAGTACTGGGGGGGGGGGGGGGACTGCTACACACAGAAGGTTTTTTACAGTATCTTCGTGCATAGAATGCATGAAGGTAAAAAACCTTGAGTCTTTGCAACCACTTTAAGGTCCTGATAGTTGTGCTGTAAATCAGGTTTATGTGCTAAACTAACTGAGCTGCGTGATGAGAATTTTATTTGCTTTCTGCACTAATAGGGAAAGTGTGCAAACACAACGTGACTTCACATCATGCATCTATTCTCGATGATATCATCTCAGCGTCACGGGCAGCAATACAGATAAAGTCCTAAAGACATGCAGAGCAGAACATTTTTTGTACTGAGGGATTTCTAATCTTTTCCATGTTTCTGTGAATGCTAAGAGAAAAAAGATATAGCTTCTTCCTCTAATCTTTTTATTGCCCTTTAGGGAAAGATCTATCTGAGCCTCCCAGACACTTAGCATCCACTGAATATTGATTTAAGAAAGAGAATTAAACATTTTAACATAAAATTAAAACAATAAGAGTTTTTTTCCTCTTGATTTATGTAATATGAAACTGTAGAATATATCTTTACTGTGTCAGTTTCATCAATGTGTTCTAACTTCTTAGCAACGATAGGTTAGATTAGGGGTCTCCAAACTTTTTAAACAAAAGGGCCAGTATACTGTCCTTCAGACTTTAGGAGGGCCGGATTAGGGCCAGTGAAGATAGAAAATGTCCAAGCCCAGTAACAGGGACAGTTCACACAACATGTGTTTCAGTGTGCTTTCTTTCTGCATCCAAAACACACAGAAAGTAGGTTATATGGTTGTCAATGTCATAGTTCACATCAGTGCTTGCAGTTCCAGTGCGTTCCAATTGCAGAAAAAAAAGTAGAACATGCTGCATTTTTTCTGCATAGAACTGTACTGGAACAAAGTAAAATGCATTACAAATGCACAGGAACGCACATGTCCCTATTTAAATTGAATAACAGAGGGGAAAAAATTAACTTGAATGCATAAGGAACGTCAAAAACACATCAAAAATATGCATGCAAAAACGCATCCGGAATGCATCTGGACTGTGTTTCTATAGTGTGAACAGGCCCTTAGTGAGAATAAACATGGCCTCAGGGTTGTTGCTCAGTAGGAGGAGGAGTAGTGCCCCACCATTGGTATTAGTGGGAAGAATAGTACACCATCATTGGTTTCATGGGAAGAAGTACTGCCCCATTGTTGGTCTCATTGGGAGGAATAGTGCCCCAAGGGCTGGATAAAGGGTAGCAAAGGGTCCCATCCGGCCCTCCGGCCGCAGTTTGGAGACCCCTGGGCTAGACAGTTCTTCCTGTAGCCTGATAAAAACTAGACTCTCCCACTTACAGCCATCTGACTTTGCAAGTTTAACTATATAAAAGTACATATTTTATTATAAAATGTCTAGATCCATTCAATCATAAAGCACGTTAGCCCAGGGGTGGGAATAAAAATGGAAGTTTACCCAAGAATTATACAATGAACATTAAACAGACATATAACACATGTATCCTGATAACATCATGTTTGACCACACCTTGGTTGTCCAGCAATCAGCATTGGAAACTGCCAGCTATTTGGGTAAAGCTGACCATACATGGATCAAAGTTGGGCATGAACTGGACGAATTTTGCTTTGAGCAGCCCATGCAGCCAATCGGCCGCAGTGCTTATCTGTGTATTCTAGCAGCAGAGGAACATTGGAGCTGTCCTGCTGTCATAATACAACAGCTCAACAGAGATGATTCCCTTATCCACCTCAAGTGTGTTTATGGGGGAATTAGTTCTGTTATTTTCATTTAGCTGGCTGGCTGAACGAAAAAAAAAGACCTGAACCATGTATGACCAGCTTTACAATTCCTATTAGCTGTAGTGGAGGTACTGCAAGGCAATTTCCCCAGAGCTTACTTAGTGAATAACATGAAACTCTGTTGACTTCAACCACCCATTTAATCAAGTGTTACTTTTTATTTTCCTTGCACATGATTGGGTATTCTTTGCAAAATTAAATTTCAACACATTCACTAAGTTCTGGGGACGATCTGTTGTAAAGTGCACCTAGCCTATTTGCATTTTGTAAATCAACCCCATAGAGAGAATTCTGATTCTAGAGAAGTGATGTAAAAGCTAAGACACACCGATTAGGGATAATGATTGATACATATAAAAAAAAAGAGGTTTGACATGTCTTTCACTTTTAGCAATCAGCCAACTATTAATTATATCTTAAATAAACAATATATTTTCTGAAAATTTGAACAGTTTCCAACCTGGGTAATCCATTGCATGACCATGCTCTACTCCACTGTTGAGATTACATGACCTGGCTCTACCCCACTACTGATTATTTCTTCTAATAGTAGCACAAAATCTTTAAAACTACAAAGTCCAATCTAACTCATATAATCCACACAAATAAAACATAGTTCCAAAGTAAACATTGCCTATCTTGCCCTTGAAACATGTTTACAAGCAGCACAAAACAAACATACATGTAAAAAATGAAGTGGACAGTAAACTAGAACACTTATATTTAATATGTCCCTAGAGTTTGTTAAACTACTTCCTCCCACACTCCAGCCCTGCTGTACACAAACTGCAATAGGCTGGTGCCATGTAAAATTTAGGTACTTTTAGGTAATTCAGGTAAAGTGAACAAACCTGCTTTTAGTTTAATATATGGACCATGTACTGTATGTATTTGAGAATATGCCCACTCAATCTTCATGTGTTGAAGAACACAGCAAAATATAAAACACATTCACTGTGGAAGCACGGGACTAGGACAGTATCTTTACTGTTAGAAGAAATTTTCCATTCAGTGTAAAAATAAATGTTAAAATTAGGAAGCTGGTAACATAGTAATTACCTGTTCTAGAATATTCTGAAGTCTTTCAACTTCACAGTCTATTACAAACTTATTTTCTTGTCTTCGGTCCAAGTCCTCTAGAAGACGTCTGTAGCTAGCATCATTGAAGTTTTCCACACATATTGCACTCACTTGCCACCCATTCTGACCAGCCTTCTCCATGATGGCCTGAAGTATTGAATATCCTGAGGGCAGACAAGTAGCACAAGGAAATGTGTTATTAGTAATTCTAACAAAGGATTGTCCCACAGAGAACCGAACAGCTGAATTTGTCAAACAACATCTTTCTTAATCCACATAAAAGCACATTGTATATCTAAGACACAAAACATAATCCAAATAACAAAAATGTATTTAAAAACATAGAGGAGGCAAGTCAATAAACTAAATCATTTGTAATCTATATATTCACACTGGGAGGTTTCTGTGAGGACACCCTCAAATCAGTGTGTCTGCCCTAATGAACAACAGCAAATCAATAAATACCCACAATATTGTAGTTGATAAATGAGGAAAAGATATATGAAACTAATATAACATGAAGTTGATATAATTTATAATCAATACAAAAACTCACTCAGAAATACTCTGGAGGGAAATAACAAAGAAATAATAAAAATATGACGAAGAGAGAAATTCCCTATGAGGTCAACAAGCTAATTCACAAGACAACAGATGATTGATAAACATTTCCATTTTGGATAGCGATTTTACAAGCAATAAAGAAAAAGTAAACCTGAAAAACAGAAGTTACATGACTTGATAACTGGAACATAATATGAACATAATCACAAAAATAATGTAAAATACACAAGGGGGATCACAGAAGCATACAGTTGGAGCAGATATAGAAACAGTATCATAATAAGAATAGAACACAGTACAATAACATCCACTACATATCTGAATGGTTTCTCTTGTACAAGTTAGAGCTTGTCTTTGTACATTAATATACTGTTAATACATAACAAAAAGGCTTTAAAGAACCATTCCCATTAGTTCCTACTCCAGTGTAGTTTACAGTGCAATGTCCCTAATCATAGAAGAACACATACATAAAGTCCAATTTTTTTTTATTATAAATATTTATTAATTTATCAGTTCAAGTACAAATCACATTGACATTTCTATTAAAATGATATTCAAACAATATCTACCAATTTGCATAATTTATTTAAATCACTCCCCTCCACCCTCCCTCTTTCCCCTCCCCCCTCACTCAGTCTCCCCCTCCCCTCCCACCCCCCCTCCCTCTCCCACTCTGCGTTTTCTCTCTTCTCCTTTACACCATACATTTCTATTATTTCTAAATCCATTTCTAGGGGTATTATATCTTCATATATCTTATTTTTCTCTATACTCTTCCCATTTTTTCCATTTTGTATTATACATCTCCATCCTATCTATATGCATGTAATACAATTTTTCTGTCCCACAGATCTGATTCATTCTGCCCATCCAATCCTCCTCAGTTGGCACCTCTTTTTTTTTTCAAAACCTAGGTCTCAAGCTCTCCGCTGCGGTCAAATAATACCATATCCCCGAGAACTTATATGATTTCACTGGGAATTCTGTGATATGGAGAAGACATATCTCTGGGTCTAATCCTATGTTAGTTTTAGTGATTTTCCTTATTAAATAGACTATTTTCCGCCAAAACACCTGTATTCTTGAGCACTCCCACCATATATGATACCACGTGCCCACCTCTCCACAACCTCTCCAACATAACCGTGAAATTTCCCCATTCAGTTTATGCTCTACATTAGGTGTGATGTGCCATCTCATCAAACACTTATAATTTATTTCTACTTCCCTCATACTAATGTTTTTGTTAATTAATCTAAGCATTTTCCTTTGCTCCTCCTCATCTATTTCTCTTCCCATGTCTCTTTCCCGATTCTCTATGTATATTAGTTTTGTGTCGGTGTCTAGTTCCATTAATATCTTGTGTATTTTTGCAACTCCCTGTCTCCCATTTCCCCGTGTCTCCAATATTCTCTCTAATGGATTCCACTCTTTTCTAGTTCTTTTAGGCTTTGGGAGGCTCTCAAAAAAGTGTTTCAATTGGTAATATCGTAATCTATCCATCTTATTGAAAACTTCTCCCTTTTTTGGGAAGAGCAATTAACCTACTTGGATGCCTTTTGTGTTGTGGAAACTAACTAGGGTTCAGTGAAATTTTGTTTTCCTTTTGCTGACATTTTGGTGAAAAGTATGAGTTTTTAATGAAATTTCACCATTTTGTCAAAATGCATAGGATCAACGGGGAATTAAAAATTAAGGTTTTTCTTTTTAAGGTACAATGGGATTTTAATTGGTTCCTGAGTTGATGGCTTTTGCTGTCCAGGACCTGGTCTTGCATCATAAACAGTCCCTCTTTAGTCCCATTGTTTTAAAAACGTGAAAACCAAAAAATAAATACATGAAATAACAGTTACAACACACAAAAAAGCACAAAAGCAAAGTAAATGAAATAAACTAAATTACTCTTAATATGCCTCCTAAAAACACACATTTTCTTAAGAACTTCTTTTTTCACTCAAACTTTGCTTAATGCTTAAAAACCAAGAATTTGGTGTAACTGCTAATTTCTTGTCAAAATTAATGGAAACATTTAGCTCATCCTTATACTTAATTGGAAAACAAAGGCAAAGTCTACATGAAAATGGAGAAAGCATAAAAAACCCCCATAAATACAAAGAACACTATATGCAATAAACTACCCTTAATACGCTACCCTTAATATACTACCCTTACTATGATCTGGCATCCAAAACAGGCCCTCAAGATATTTCACTTTTTCTTTGAAGAGAAAAAAAAACAGATTGTGAAAAATGTAAAAAAAAAAAAAACTGAAATCAATGCACATAAATGCACACAAAAAACAACACAAACACAAAGAACACAAAACTAAATAAACTAAAATACCCTTAACCACTTGCCCTCCAGAAGATTTACCCTTCCTGACAAGGCCATTTTTGCGTTACGGCACTGCTTTACTTTAACTGACAATTGCACAGTCATGCAACGCTGCACCCAAATATATGTCTTTTTTCCCCACAAGTAGAGCTTTCTTTCTGTGGTTTTTGATCGCCTGTGGGTTTTTAATTTTTTTTGCTATAAACAAAAAAGACCATCAAATTTGAGAAAAAAGCAATATTTTTGACTATTTGCTATTACACGTCCAATAAAAAAATTTAAAAAAATCAAATTTCGGCATAAATTTAGGACAAATTGTGAAAATGCTCACACTCATGCGCTGCTACACCCTAAATGAAAATAAACAAAGGAAGATTGCTGCACCCACTCACTAAGTGTAATCTCACTTAAAATTTATATAAATCAAGAATGTGTAGTGCGCTAACTCCTCATCCATCATCTGCTATGCAGAGCCATATAAAGCAGTGTGCAGGAGCTGACAGGGGAGAGAACTGTATTGTTTACATACAGTTCTCTCCCCTGTCAGTAATACTCAGCGATCACCAGGTGCCGGTGAGTAATCACTGGCTGGGACCCAGTGATAGACAGCCAAGGCCCGAATGGCAGCGCGCACCTCCTACCCGGAACTGCTAAATCACATATATATATGTGATTTTGCACACCCCTGCTGCCCTGTAGCAGTATTGCTGCTATAGGGCGGAGGGGAAGCAGTTAATATGCCTCCCAAAAACACACATTTTCTGAGAAGAACTTTTTTTCAAGCAAACTTTGCCTAATGAGTGAAACAGAAAGTTTACTCTTAGGCGAAACTGCTCATTTCTTGTTGAAATGAAAGCATCGGCTCATCCTTATACATAATTGGAATACCTAAACAAAGCCTACTTAAAAATGGAGGAAGCATTAAAAAAAACACAAATACAAAGAACACTATATGAAATAAATGGAACTACCCCTACTGCTAAAACAATCTTGCATCAAAAACTGTTCCTCATTAGTCCAGTTATTTCACATTTTTTTCGTTTTAGACAAAAACCACAGTGAAAAATTCAAAATAAAAAATGAAATAAACAATACACAAATAACAGTTACATGCACACAAAAAAAGCACAAAACCAAATACTACATGAAATAAAGTAAACTACTCTTAAAAAGCCTCCCAAAAACACATAGAGGGATATTTTCTAAAAACTGGAGATTACACCAGTTTTAGTAAATCTACCCCATATTCTAAGAAGATTATTCCTTCTTTTCAAAGCAAACTGCCTAATTAGCAAAACGGTGAGCTTCCTTTTAAGCGAAATTGCTAATTTCTTCTTGAATTTAATACAATAGTTCAGCTCATCTTTATACCTAATTGGAAGACCTAGACAAAACCTACATAAAAATGGAGGAAGCATACAAAAACAACACAAATACAAAGAACACTATAAGAAAAAATAAACTACCCTTAAAATGTAAAAAGACAATACAAAAAATCCATGCGCTAAAGCCAAAACCAAATATTTAAACATCCCAGCTGCTGGGGAAAAAAACACTGCCCAAGAATTATAATTATACAAAAATATTAGCAAACCAGTGCCTCGGTGAACAATTAACCAAATATACAAAATTATAGTGAAATCACTCCCACTATGGTGTGCAAAAATCAGTGAAACTACATACAGTAAATTCCATGAATTTGTAAGTGTCCAAACTTTTATATTAAAAGTCTATAACATCAAATCCCTTTGTATTTAGGTGTGCTATAGTCTTCAGATGGGTAAGAGAGGCTTACCAGATAATATTGTCCCTTTATACATAAATGAGTCCTAAACACTTTTTAATGAAGTTAATGTCTGTGGTGGGTTTACCAGGGACATCTCCAACTCTATACTAGATAGGCAAATGGTACTTCCTTCCTTCAATCCACTCCACTGTGATGTAAATTTATGTTATACACAGGCAACCAATTGCACTGCTATCCAGATTTCAACCGATATGGGACAATTTTTTTTTTCTGAATTTTATTTTGTTTCCTCAAATGCTCAGGACCAATGTTAAGGCAAAAAGAGAAACTCATCGTGTAACGTGTTTTAACCTAACTCCCATACACATGCACTAATCCACTTATACAACAATTCACGTGTGCATTCTCTTTAAGAACACCAATCTCCATCACTTTTAGTGAGTGGAAAACACACTTTCCAATTCCCATACACACCTTTAAGAAGATAAATGGAAGGTCCACTGGATATATACATAACAGTAGGCATCTCAGAATTCCTGGAGTGTCCCTCTTTATTGCCAGGGAACCACTTTAAGCTGCTCCATTCCACTCCTTAGTTTGGATTCTCCCTTTATTTCTCCAAGCCCCTTGAGACTGCCACCTTTTATGCCTTTTGGCTCCACAGGCTCAGCATACAAGATAACATGACTCCATAGTGTGATACAGGGAAATATATAAGCACTTTATTAAAAATATACTCACGGTTAATAAAATAACACATCCCCTTTAAAATCACATGAAATCCCAGCACTTCTAGGTCCATGTGCATGAGACGTCACTTTCGCCATATGACTTCCTCAGTTTGTATTGCACTTTTTGCACACCATATTGGGAGTGATTTCACTATACATTTTAAAGTTATCTATTATTGCTTTTGAGAGTAGGTATATTGTTCACTTAAGTGGTGGTTTGCTGATATTTTTGTACCCTTAATATGCTTCCCAAAAACACATTTCAAGAACTCTTTTTTCTAAGCAAACTCTGCCTAATGAGCAAAACTGAGATTTTCCATTTAGGCAAGATTGCTAATTTTTTGTCAAAATGAATGCCATTCAGTTCATCCTTATATTTATTTGGAGAACCCAGACAAAGTCTACATAAATATAGAGAAACCAGGAACTGAAACCCAGGATATTCTCTAACTTAAAGTGAGAGCATAGAATAAACATAAAAAGTACTCTTTACAGTTCTTCCACTGAAAACACACTGCTTTAAAAGAGTTTTTGTTTATGCTTTGTGCATTGTCCATCTCCTAATCATCAATGGAAATAGCTTTGTCAGATCACAAATTCTACCTGTATCATAGTCTTGGAGTAGGTTGTACAAGTACCACTGGCTGCCATCCATGGCACTGGAAGAGTGACAGCCTTCTCTACATCCCTGTAATGTTTCCCAATTTACCCATACTAGAATTAGGCTTGTAAGAAACCATGAAGCAAGGTGAGACCTAATCATGCTTTCCTGAGTCCCATGGCAGGAATCACTATGATATGGTCCTGTAAAGGCTGTATTGTGAAGTTAGAAGACCAATCAAGCTTTTGCTACAGGAATGACTTGTTATGACTTTTAACTCCAACTTGGAGGGTGTTTCTATAAAGAAGAGGAGAGTTGCTATTGAACTCATGGACTAGCCAATTTTTGATAGTGATGCTCAAATCATTGCATTTTTGTATTTTGTAAATAACGAGCCATGGATAAGATAATATAAAGGATTCTTTAAGTTCATAATACAATATTAAAAACAAGGAACTGTATGTAGCTTACCTAAGAGCCCCCACACATAGTATTCATTTTACAAGAACAAGAATACAATCTTTATTTCTTGATTAAACAGTAATGAACCAAATAGCTTCTCAAAAATACAATCATTTTCTAATGCAGCATCTTTTTTTCTATCTAATGTTATGTTAAACAGGTAATAAAGCACAAGCAAGTCGTTCCCAAGGAAACTAGTTGGAACCAAATGTGACAATACACATAAAAGTTACAGGAAAAGATTTAGCACTCATAAGAACTGTTCATCGTCAATAAACCCTAAATATTACACCCTTTTCAGCAGGAAAACTCCAAATGTATGGCCAACAATAAAATATAGCAAATAAATCTAAATTGAAAAAAAAAATTCATATTAGTAGCTTGGTCCATATACCAATAGACTGGTAAAAGCAGGGGTTTCAAACTCAATTTCATTGTGGATCGCTTCAGCATTATGGTTGCGCTCAAAGGGCCAGTTATATCTGTAAAACTAGACGTCCAGAGCACCCCCCCCATCACATAATATGTCAAGAGTCCCCCCTACTATCAGAAATCCAGAGTCTCCCATCCTTCCTTACATCCCTGTGCACCTCACTTACCTTGTTCTGTTGACGGGGCGGACCTGGGAATCAAAAAATGCAAGGTCTGGAGGAGGACTAGAGCAGGGCTGGAGTCTTCTGAATTCTGAGTTCAGGGGAGGCATAGAAGAGGGGGCTGCACAGAGAGGAGCAGGATCTGTAGGAGTTCTGTCCTCCTCTCTGCTGCTGACTGCTGAGATGGGGGGGCAGAGATGAGCCTCTTCACAGCTGCACAGAGAAGCAGATGATCTGCCATACTTACCGGCTCTGTGCATTGGTTCTCCATAGAGCAGCCCTGATCCTCCACTTCTTGGGTCCTCCACTGGTGCTCCTGGCTCCCCCTCTTCTCCATGTGCCACCATAGGAAGCCACTTCTTATGGTGGCACATGTGCGGGCCTATAGACAGGGACTTGATCCCACCCTCTCTCCATCTCACTGAATTGGGTTGACAGCAAAAGGAGCCTATGGCTTCAGATCCTCTTACTGAGTGACGAGGGAGATAAAGACCAGCACTGCTGTTTTCAGGCACAGCGCTGGATTGAGATTGGGCTCAGGTAAGTATTTGGGAGGGGGGCTGGCAATAGGTTTTACAACCTCCAAACATAAATGTTTGATGGCAAAAGGGTGGGCTTTAATGCCCACATACCACACATATGCACTGCTAAGCGGCCGATGTTCATGTGTTGAAAACGCTCTCACTGTACAAAGACCGAGTTGTCAAAGACAGCTCTCGGTCCAGGCTAAAGATTGGTAGCCAACAGGACTAACTGTGGTCATATGACCTCTGATCCTTCCCCCCCCCCCCCACACTGTGTGCATTCAGGGCCATGCATCCGCACCAATGTCAGATTGGGGCATGCATTGATATGTGAAAAGTTTGTAAAATAATTGGATTTAGAGAAAGATCTAGCTTCCACTTTTAGCAAATGTGCTTGTTTGAGGAGAATACGCATTGTATTTGATCAAAGGCTCTGTCCATTCCAGCCTAAAAAGTGCTGCAGCTGCTCTGCCATAGCCTCAGAAGGGCAAAGCCTCTTTCATTTTGACATGTAAATGATCCAATTTGAGTGTTTTTTCCAGATTTCTTCCTGAAACATTGGGGTTGATTTACTAAAGACAAATAGGCTATTCACTTTGCAAGTTCAATTGCACTCCTTTTCACCAGAGCATAGTGAATGTGGTGAAGCTTCACTTTGTAAAGAATACCCATTCAGGTGCAAGAAAAATAAAAAAAACGTCATTCTTGCGTGCACTTTGGATAGAAATCAGAAGAGTCCCCCATTTACTAGGCTCTGGTGAAAAAAAAAAGCGCAATTGCGTTTGCAAAGTGCACAGTCTATCTGCCTTTAGTAAATCCATCCCATGGTATTAAAGAAATGGAATGTTAATAACGCTGAATTTTATGTTAGGCTATTTTCCATGGTTCCATTGGTCCAGCTGGGACCAATATAAGTATGTATGTGCCATACCTTTGGGATTCCCCTGGAAGCTGGAAATCTCTGAACTGCTGCTAGCTTTCAGGTCCTATAACCATACCTGGAATTCAGCTTTAAAGTTATTCACACACATAAAGGTATTCATTATGAAGTATACAATGAGGTTGACTTGCAAAAAGGAGTAGAAAATGTTCACTTTTGAAGTGATTTTTTACTATACAAAATGAAATTTCACCTAATTATAAGCTTGACAAGTAAAGAAAAAAAAAAAGAGATTTTGCTTCCATGTGACTGGATTAAAGCTCAACTCCGAGCAAAAAAAAACAACTTTCCCATGTAGTGGGGTTGTGCCTGCACTGCACAGGTTAACTGCTCATTCTACTGCTATAGTAGCAACTATATTAGCCGAGTGTGAAGTAGGATGTTTCAATTGAGATATCTTGTTATATAAGCGACACAGTGCTACTGCAGACAACAGTAACCTTTTCTCTGCACCCTGGAGTAAAAGGAGACAATAAAATAATTATCCACCCTAAACTCAAACTCACAGCTTTTGTGGCATGCACATGACCCATGGAATGTCAGATAAATATACAATAAAAATAAAATTCTTATTGCAATTTTATCTGATCCAACTAACACTCTCACATAAAACACCTATTAGCAGAACTGCTAACATGACCTCTATCTGCAGCATGGCAAAGCTTTGCTCCAGTTTCCCCCCATTGATTGTTTTAATTGCTATAACCCAAGCTGAATTAATTAAATGATCTTAAAGAAATACATTTAACAGCAGTTAATTAATTCAGCCCTAGTTATTGCAATGGGAAATACTTTGGGGAGATCTTTAAAGCTAAGCTATAATGTGCTAGAAAAAAATGAAATGAATGATGTTTGTATTAGTAAAGATAATATCAAAGGTACAGTACATTTCAATGCAGTGCCCATCCATGCCACGTTTTCCCATGCTTTTTGTGTGGTTGAGCTGGTTCAGGAACGCTACATGTATAAATACATCAGTGGTTCATATAGTAAATTCGGTGTAGAGCTATTCACCCTGAGGTAATCACAGAGGACAAGGGGACACTCTTTATCTGGAGGAAAAGAGATTTAATCTCCAAACACGGAAAGGTTTCTTCACAGTAAGAGCTGTGAAAATGTGGAACAGACTCCCTCAAGAGTTGGTTCTGGCCAGCTCAGTGGATTGCTTTAAAAAAGGCCTGGATTCTTTCTTAAATACATAGAATATAACTGGATACTAATAATAATGGGTAAAGTTGATCCAGTGACTATCCGATTGCCTCTCAGGGGTTCAGGAAGGAATTTTTTTTTCCCTGCAGGGGTAAATAGGATCATGCTTTGCTGGGTTTTTTTTGCCTTCCTCTGGATCAACTATAAGTATAGGATTATCTCTTCTTTTTTTTAACCATCCTAACGGTCTGATTATGTCAGTATTTCTGTGCTCAAAGCGGTACATTGTTTTCAATGGGAATATGTTGTTTTTTATTGTAGGCCTGTAATTCTTAGTTTGCACATCACTGAGCTTAGTCGCAAAATCGTTTTCCGTGTCTGATGACGAATTTCCCCACGAATCATTATCACTCAATTCTGCAAGTGGTTCTAATTTACTATCGCTGTTCTCTAGTTGGTCTAAAAACAACTTTTGACGTAAAGGGACGCTTTTTGGACACCATGGACGTTTCTCAGTTTCCAGGCAGAAAGAACAGTAAAAATGCAGGCAAGGTACAGGACAAAGCACTCGGGACAAAATGTATGTGAAATGGTTTGATACAGTAATGTAATACTATCAGATTTCAGTGTATTGAGTGAATGTCAAATTTTTAAATTTTTGAAATTCCCGCCGGTTCCGTCCCCCGTACTTCCTGTATGTCCCGTACGTCCCAATGCTCACAGGGAACAGAACCCAGAAGACGGATGCCGACATTGGCCGGAGGACATGGTCGGGATGCTGCAGGGGGGACATTGCGGGACCACAGGACAAGGTACAGTAAAGGAAATAAGTATTTTATCCCCTGCTGATTTTGAATGTTTGCCCACTCACAAAGAAATGATCCATCTAAAAATCGAATGGTAAGTGTATTATAACACTGAGAGACAGAATAGCAACAAAAAATTCAAAAGAAATGCATGTCTAACAAATTATGCATTGATTTGCATGTTCATGAGGGAAATAAGTATTTGATCCCCTTCACAAAACATGACTTAGTACTTGGTGGCAAATCCATTGTTGCCCCATGGGATGCAGCCGCATGGCAGAGAACAATGAACAATCCCCACACAATATTAGAACATTTCACACAATACTAGGAAAGATCACCCTGTACCCCTAACAGGCAGAGGGTGCCTTACACATAATGGTGGGAACATGGGAAGCTGAGACAGGGGTCCCCCCACCCCCAAAAGTCACTTCCATCACATATCTCCCCTTTCCGCAGGAGTAAATCCCAGACGGATGGACTCCGAAGTTAGTCTGTACTTCCAGTCCTCACACAGTACCCCAAACAAATTGTTCCATACAAAGCATTACTCACCCAACCAACCTCTGCCTGTCCCATAGAACATACCCGCCGCTGCGGAGAAGTACGGACTGGTCCTTCTCCCTGAAGTCCTCTCAGCCGCTGGGGGGAAGACAGGGTGGCTGGGTCGACTCCATCATGTGGTGGGGGATCTGGGCCGACTGCCCAGCATCCCTGGGTTATCCAGGTGGTGACTGTAGTCTCGTCCACTTTGACTTGATGGACATCCCCAAGTGTTCGCTAAGTAAGGCTGACATCCTCTTGCCAAGGGTCTTGCCAATGCCAGACCCTTTTCTGGGGTTGTGTCAGTGGAGACCGAAGTCCCATCCACGGACATCAGCTCAAGCTGCTGTTGTGAGGTGCCGATTGCATCCTCTTCCTGTAGCTCCTGTGGTGCTGATTGTTGTGGGCAAAGGACAACCACGCCATGCCCTGATGCCAGCTCTTCTGCGAGAGGCGTGCCGTCTGGTTCCTCCTCAACAGAAAAGTCAATCAAATCCCCAGTCTCTTGAACTGGTGTCTGGGGATAGGGGTTCACCAACTCCTGTCTGTGGAACTCAGAAGATGTTACCAGTGCTGGGCAGAGTTCACTAATGTTTGGCCTTGTTGCCAGGTCTTCTGCTGGTTCATCCTCAGCAGAGAAGTCTATCAAATCCCCAGTCTCTGGAATTGCCACTGCCGATTCTTGGGCATGCTGCCAAACATGTTTTAGCAGTTGCCTGTATGCCCTTTCCAGATGCAGTTATTTCTTCAGCAGGTATTCCAGATCTGGTTCAAGCTCTGAGACCCCTGTGAGACCGAACATAGCCTCTGTCTTCTCGCAACTCCTCCAGGGTAGGTTCTCCTCCATCGTCAAACACAAAATGATCTGTAAGGCTCTCCCACAGCAATCCAGGCCCAGCATAGCCATGTCCCTCAGGAGAGCACTCTGTTGACACCCCTAAATATTCCTGCTCTGCGTACCATTGCAAAGCCCAATATCTGTTGTCCAGTTGTATCTCCTGCTGGACCAGCCTGTCCAACTCAGTCACCCATTGCTCCTGGGGTTGCTCTCCCAGGATTGGCATCCGTAACTTCCAATGGTCCTTGGCCCTTTCCCCTGGGGTTGGATAGCACTTGCCTTTGTCCATACCAGCAGCCTGGAGGGCTCCTCTCCAAAGCACCTCCCAAATCCGCTGCCTGAGCTCCAGGTACTGATCCGTAGACACAGTCCTGGGGTATGTTGCAAGAACACTCTGCAGCAGCCCTGGGAACTCTGATGCCAGGTCCATGTCTCCACTGGGGTGACTGACGTCTCCTTTCCTGATCTTGGATCCCGGTAGTGGCTTGGATGTGTTCACAGCTTGGAAGCACAATCCCACCGCTTGCCACCAATGTAACGGAACCGGACCCAGACCGCACTTGGGTATTTCCGTTGGACTCCAGCTTCCCCATCCGAACACAAATCCCCGGACACCACCGCTGATCATGCAGGAAATAGACAGTACCAAACTCTCTTAAGTCAGGAAGTCAACTGCTTTATTTTAGCACAAACACAAGATATATACACAGGGCGGGGAAAAGAACCAGGAACAGGAAACACATCAGCAGGCCATCCCATCGGGGGGGGGGCTTCCAGAAACACCTGCCACCAAACCAAGACACACAATAGGACAATGGACAACCACATGGCAGTGAACAATGGACAACCCCCACACCAATACACAAACATTACATCCCATAATAGTTTGCGAGAACCATGGGATGCAGCCGCATGGCAGAAAACAGTGAACAATCCCCACACAATATTAGGACATTTCACATAATACTAGGACAGATCACCCTGTACCCCTAACAGGCACAGAGTGCCTTACACATAATGGTGGGAACATGGGGAGCTGAGACAGGGGTCCCCCCACCCCCAAACGTCACTCCCGTCACAGGGGTGTACTCATTTATGCTGAAGACTGTAGGTGAAAAGCACTACATGTATATTAAATAAAATCATAAAGTTTATTACACATCCAAATTAAAAAGAATGGACAAAGACATTAACATATGTCTATTTTAAGGGTTCAGACAATATTTACATCCAAATGATTTACATGTAGTCTCAACATGGAGATGGCAACAAGGATGGCAGGACATGTTTTGGGGACAAATCCCTTTCCTCAGAGCTGTGACAGCTCTGAGGAAAGGGATTCATCCCTGAAACACATCAGCAGGCTGACCGCACCATCAGTTGGACACCCTGCCATCCTTGTGGCCATCTCCATGGCCTTATAGGGTTTACATACATGCTATGTTTGTGAGTATATTTTTTGTTCTTTTATATTTTTAATAAACCTTGGATAGTGCACAAAGTGTTTGCGCCACCTGTATGCTTTTTCCCAGTTTGTTGATCTCCCCATCTGAGGAGGGCTGCATCTCCGGAACATTATCCTATTTATGCATCTGATCCCCTGGCCTTCCCCTGGCATTGGCTCCCTTGAGGCGCTGGAGAGTTTTCACTTCTATCCGCTTTCATAGAGGGGTATACTTTATTAAAATTTTATGTCTAAGGTTTACAACCACTTTAAAGGTATCTCACAACTGAGAGTTAATCCTGGAAATGCATAGAAGGAGCACAGCACCTACTCAGTACTCCAGTTTTCAATGCACTTTGTATGCTGTGCTATGCATTACAGTAGCCCACCTATCTCAGCAGTCTATATACTGTTCCTAATAATTAGAGTGCAACACAGTGTATAATGGATGATGTAATTGCATTGGAGAGGTGGGAACAAAGTTAGTTGGAGAAATTCTAGTGGTCAGACACATGAAACAATCTGATTGAACGCTTTTTCACAGAATTGGATAATAGGATTGAATCTATGAATTATAAAAAAAAGACACATACTGTGTCATCAATCCATTTCAAGCAAAACCAATCAATTTTATTGAAAATATTCTGATTAGTCTTGACAGTAAATCTAATAGTAGGAAACACAATAGAGAGTCTTAATTGGGAACTCCTAGTCCAATAAAAAATATATGGCATTTAAATTTGCTACAAAAGTCTTAAACATTTATTTAAATATGTTCCTTAAAACCCACAAAGGGTATACATCCACCAAATGCCATTACAAACCCAGTGGTCACCTTGTAAGAGTAAGGGTGGCATCATCACTGTTGTCAGGGCTTGGACTTGAACCTCTACTGTGTCTGGCAGTAATGCTTCCCACTGAGCTACCTGGGATGCTGGATAACACTGTGCCTGATCTATTGGCCAATCCTGCCTTGCTCCTTGTTTTCTGATGAACCTTGAACTCCTTGCTCCTCCCATGAACTTCCTGATTTAAGCCATGTCTCTGCACTTCCTGTTTGCCAGATTATTGTGCCTTCTCCAGTCAGTATATCGCTTTTGTCTCTCCTGCTGCCATCCATACCTTCGCTACCGACCTTTGGCTTGTTCCTTGACTACGACTCTGCCTCATCCCAACCTGCTACTGCTTGTTACCAACCCTTTGGCTTGTTTACTGACTACGCGTCTACTAGATCCCTACCTGCCATATCAGTTACTGGATCCTGGCTTGCTCACTTCCTGGCGGGGCAATCCTGAGAACTGCGACCTGGTACTAACACGCAACAAAATCCATCTCCACCATCACAAGCTCTGGTGAATACCGGTTAGTGCCTCAGTACCTCAGGTGAGCCTGCGTCATCTCTCAGGGTGACCTGCTTGTTTACCTATCCTGTTGGTTGGTCTGCTGCTATAGCTACTGGTCTCTGAACGTGACAACTCTGCTCTACATAGCAGGCAGCAGAGCTGTAAGAGGGATCCATAGGCCCCACCCACTACAGGCTGCCTGCAGAAAACTACAGGAGGGGGCGGAGACAAGACCTGTCATTCTGCACATGGAAAGAGAGCAGCAGTGACTGGTCTTTATTACAGGAAGTTCCTACACAGAGACAAAGTTTCACACTGTACAAATATGGAGGAATTACACAAGGCACACCAAGATTCAAGGCAGAATACACGTCTCTATTTAGATGAAATTTTCTTATCCTGGAATTCAGCTTACCTTCAGTGTGTTACGTCTAGTAAATCTTCTGTGTACACAAAGCGTCTCCTGTAGGACCAGGAGACTGCTTGCAGTTTCTCCTCACCCTTGCTCCCTCTCATGCACAGCCCCCTGTGGCCCAGCGTCTGTAGATAATGAAGGTCCTGATCCTACGATTGGGAGCCATTCAGAAGCCTTCCTCAGTGAATGATCACTGTGCCAGCCAATCACAGTGATCATTCAGTATACCATTTGTAAACAACAACAAAAGTAACAAAGTAGTTGTCTTATCTACTCAGTTCCATGACATACATGTATTTGTGAGCGAGAGAGCTGCAGCTCTGCACAAGGAATTATTTAACCCTTAATGAACCTGTGCCTGCGCTTCTTTAACCTTTATTTTACTATTTAACCCATTAATTTCAGTAGATCACCCTGTATAAGCATTATTTAAAGGGGAACTTCATCCAAAAGGGGAAGTTCCACTTTAAGGCCTCCTCCTCCCTTCCTCTATTACATTTGGCAATCTTTTGCCCGTTCCCACTTCAGCTTGGATCACATAGGCGATCCGAGCAGAAATGTTCTTTCACCCCTCCCTCCTTGCAGTGTTCTGGGACACAGCACAGGTCACAGAAGACTGTGGGACCAATCACAGTACACAGCGCAGCTAGCACATGTACAGTGGGCACCTGGCTGTCATAGCTAAGATGCCGGAACTGGGGACCAAGGACAGTATTCAGCGCCCCCTCGGGTGAGCACACCGCTGTATCCGGGGACAGGTAAGTGTCTGTTTATTAAAAGTCAGCAGCTAAAGTTTTTGTAGCTGCTGACTTTTAATTTTTACAAAAGCTCAGCTTTAACAGTTTTATCTCCTGTTCTATGTTTCCATTTTAAATTGTTTGTTGGAAAAAATAGAATAAATTATTAAAAAACACATATATACATTATTAACTTTAAGAGTTTACTGTTAAAAAAAATACATGCTAAATCTGTATTATTTGAACTCAGTAAGAACTTTAAATTACTGTTGCATTACGAGAAAAAGTTGAAATTTTTTTTTTTATTTCCTTTCAAGTAGCTTTAACATGCTTAGTACCAAAAATGTAACTTTAGTGCTGAAGTAAATAGATCAAGCAGCAGAAAAAAATGTATACATTGTTCCCACAATAATGGTGCTTGTATTCAAATTATTGCTGATCAAACTTGAAAAAGAATTAATTTTTTTCAAATTTTTACTTTATCTTTCTCCCTTAAAATGCAAATAAAATTAAAACAATTCTCAGAAGACCTTAGAATCACGAAAAAGCTCAGTTTGTCCCAAAAAACAATATATATATAAATTCTGTATCATAAGTACTTACAAAGTTATAGCTTCTTGAATACACTCAGGGCAGAAATGTGAAGTGGTTAATCATATTAAAAATGACCTTTTCTTTTCAATCTGAAGCTGCTAAAATTTTCGAAAACTGTTAAAAAATAATCAGTGAAATATGGCAGCCTGGAGGCAATCTGTACAGATTTGTATGTAATTTCCTGCTTGTGTAAAATCTTAGCCATCCCCAGCAGGAAAGGAATTTCATTTTTGCTGAGATGCTCCCTAAGGGTTAATTACTTCTAAAGGGATGCAGACACTGCAACATTTCTCATTACAACACTGAAAGTCCCCAAGGTGGTTATAAGATACTAGACCCTCCTATTCAAGTATCAGTCTTGCAAGGACTTGGTGAAACAAACTGCTATTTCTTCAGAACAGGAAAGGGTAGGACTTTGCTACAAAATTTGTTAAAATGCTTCTAATCGTTCACCCAAAGGGGATTTTTTTTCCTCAACAAAAGTGGAGTTACATTTTAAATGCATGGTGCATCAAACAATCTTTTCATGTAATTCTGATTATTCAACCACTTGAAGACCGCGATACGTATGTAAACGTTGCTGTTTTCAAGGGTTTTTTTTTTCAGCTGAAGGCCAGCTTTCTATTGAAAGCGGTGCTATCGACTATTCAGCCACTGGAACGCTTTCCATAGCAGTGTAAAGGAACGCCCCCCCACCACTCGCTTGTGGTTCTCGGGCTTACTGTTAAAACTGGTGGGTCTGACAGTCCGGCCAGCTGAAAATGGAGGCGATGAAAGACTCTATGATTACATCTGGTTGGCAGTGGAAGTAAACACATTTTTTATCTTTGTTAAAGCAAAAGTTAAAAAATTATTTATTTTTTTTATCTTTTGTTTTTAAAGGTAGAGAAGAGATTCATGATTTTTCTGACCCCAGATCTCTTCTTAAAGAAGACCTGTCATGCATATTTTCTATTACAAGGGATGTTTACATTACTTGTAATAGGAATAAAAGTGATAAAAGACCATAAATATCTTCTCTACCTTAAGAAAAAAATATTTAAAGTGCCCCCCTCATCCCTCCATGCTCTCACGCAGAAGCAAACGCATACGTAAATCGTTAACGCATATGTATACGGTGTTCACAGCACAAATGTGAGGTATAGCCACAAACGTTAGTGAAAGAGCAATAATTCTAGTGCTAGACCTCCTCTGTAACTCTAAACAGGTAACTTGTAAAAAATTTTAAGGCATCGCCTATGGAGATTTGTAAGTACCGTAGTTTGTCTCCATTCCACAAGCGTGCACAATTTTAAATCGTGACATGTTAGATATCTATTTACTCACTGTAACATCCTCTTTCATGTTTTACAAAAAGAATTAGGGTATATATTGTGGGGTTTTTATTTAAACTCACTAAGTGTATTTTTTCCCAGAATTGCGTTTGAAAAACTGCTGCGCAAATACCACGTGACATAAAAAATTGCAACAATCGCTATTTCATTTTCTAGGATCTTTGCTATAAAAAAAAATATATAATGTTTGGGGGTCATAAATCATTTTCTAGCAACAAATATACACTTAAACATGTAAACAAAACCTTGAAAATGCTTCAAGTTTAAACCATTTTTTCATTTTATTATTTTGGAGAGGAGGTGTTAGTACCCGTTCACATATATGCGGATTGGATGCCGTTTGAACCGCATCCAATCCTTATGACATGTGAAATACCATTGCTTCCTATGGTGCCTGTTTACACATGTCTGGTGCACGGCCGGTGCAGATTCAGTGCGAATTCAGTGCAGTTTTAAAAAGAGTCATGTCTGATTTCTGAGCAGTGGCTATAGGTTCGGCTGCTGATTACAGGCTATTGACTTCTATGGGAACTGTTCCTAAACCACATATGTGTGAACAAGATAAGATCCTGTCCTGAACCTGACGTGAACCTGTGAACAGCTACTGTATCAATTAGCTGTGAAACCTGAGCGTCAATCCGCACTGCATATGTGTGAATCAGCTCTAAAAGATTTTTGTACCCAACATATTACAGTTATGCTCTGTGGGAAATGCCATGATGCCTGCGTATTCATCCTGCACTGCATTGCAATTGAACCTGTGAACAGCTACTGTATCAATTAGCTGTGAAACCTGAGCGTCAATCCGCAATTGCATATGTGTGAATCAGCTCTAAAAGATTTTTTGTACCAAACATATTACACTTATGCTCTGCGGGAAATGCCGCGATGCCTGCGTATTCATCCTGCACTGCATTGCAATTGCATTGCTCTTGCGATATGCTGCAGGTGTCAAAACACGACACTCAAAATACAGGTTGCAAATGCATTGCTTTGCCTGCGATGGTTCACACAAATCAACTATGCGGTCTGGTTGAGGTGCGGCTCCAAAAAAACGGTGCTTGCATGTCTTTGGTGGGATCCAGTGTGATTAGAGCATATTCTAAATTAATGGGGTCAAATCACACCACACTGAATCACATGTGAATTGAACAGGAATCTATTCAATTCACATGTGGTTTATGATGTGAATCAGGGCTAAAATATGTATTTGTATGTGTTATATACAGGTGAAACTCGAAAAATTAGAATATCGTGCAAAAGTTCATTTATTTCAGTAATGCAACTTAAAAGGTGAAACTAATATATGAGATAGACTCATTACATGCAAAGCAAGATAGTTCAAGCCGTGATTTGTCATAATTGTGATGATTATGGCTTACAGCTCATGAAAACCCCAAATCCACAACCTCAGAAAATTAGAATATTTCATGCAATCAATAAAACAAGGATTGTACATAGAACAATATCGGACTTCTGAAAAGTATAAGCATGCATATGTACTCAGTACTTGGTTTGGGCCCCTTTTGCAGCAATTACTGCCTCAATGTGGCGTGGCATGGAAGCTATCAGCCTGTGGCACTGCTGAGGTGTTATGGAAGACCAGGATGCTTCAATAGCGCCCTTCAGCTCTTCTGCATTGTTCGGTCTCATGTCTCTCATCTTTCTCTTGGCAATGCCCCATAGATTCTCTATTGGGTTCAGGTCAGGCGAGTTTGCTGGCCAATCAAGCACAGTAATCCCACAGTCAATGAACCAGGTTTTGGTTCTTTTGGCAGTGTGGGCAGGTGCCAAGTCCTGCTGGAAAATGAAGTCAGCATCCCCATAAAGCTTGTCTGCGGAAGGAAGCATGAAGTGCTCCAAAATCTCCTCGTAGATGGCTGCGTTGACCCTGGACTTAACCACTTGCCTACCAGGCACTTATACCCCTTATTTACCAGGCCAGTTTTCAGCTTTCAGTGCTGCCGCACTTTGATTGACAATTGCGCGGTCATGCAACATTGTACCCATATGAAATTTTGATCATTTTTTTTCTCACAAATAGAGCTTTCTTTTGGTGGTATTTAATCGCCACTGGGCGTTTTACTTTTTGCGCTATAAATAAAAAAAGTGCAAAAAATTAGAAAAAAAAAAGTTTCTTTGTTTCTATTATAACATTTTTAAAACAGGTAATTTTTCTCCTTCACTGATGTGCGTTGATGAGGCAGCACTGATGGGCACTGATAGGCGGTACTGATAGGCAGCACTAAAGGGCACTGATGGGCAGTACTAATGAGGTGGCACGGACAGGCGGCACTGATAGACAGCACTAATGAGGTGTCACGGATAGGCGGCACTAATGTGCAGCACTGATAGGCGGCACTGATAGGTGACACTGATGATGGGTACTGATAGACGGCACTGACTGGCATCACTGCTGGGCACTGACTGGCGGCACTGACTGGCACAACCGCTGGACACTGACTGGTGGCACTGACTGGCAGCACTGCTGGGCTGCACTGGTGGGTGGCACTGGTGGGCGGCACTGGTGGGTGGGCACAGGTGGGTGGCACTGCTGGGCACAGGTAGGTGGCACTTCTGGGCACAGGTGTGTGACACTGCAGAGTGGCACAGGTGGGTGCACTGCTGGGCACAGGTGGGTGATCTGCTGGGCACAGGTGGGCGGAGCTAGTGGGCGCACTGCTGGGCACAAGTGGGCGGAACTTGCGGGTGCCACTGCTGGGCACCGATCATCAGGGCACTGATCATCAGTGCCCTGATGATCAGTGCCGATCCTCGCTCTGACAACTGCCGGTTCTCGGCAGTACTTTCCTCGCGATCTGACAGCGTGAGGAAAGTGCAGCCGAGAACCGGCACTTGCATTTCCCTCTGATCAGCGTGTCATTGGACACCGCTGATCACGTGGTAAAAGGCCGCTGTGATTGGCCTTTTACCACATCACGTGATCAGCTGTGTCCGTAGGACACAGCGATCATGGAGATCGCCGGGTGCGCGCCCCCTGGGGCGCGCAGGAGAGCGCGTTCTGGGAGGACGTCATATGACGTCCACTCAGAACTGGCCGGCCGCAGTGCAGCCGTCATTCGGCTATCTGCGGTCGGCAACAAGTTAATGAAGTACAGTGGACAAACACCAGCAGATGACATTGCTCCCCAAATCAACACAGACTGTGGAAACTTCACACTGGACTTCAAGCATCTTGCAGTGTGTGCCTCTCCATTCTTCCTCCATATTCTGGGTCTTTGGTGTACAAATGAGATGCAAAAGTTGCTCTCATCAGAAAAGAGGACTTTGGACCACTGAGCAACAGACCAGGTCTGTTTTTCTTTAGCCCAGGTAAGACGCTTCTGACGTTGTTTGTTGTTCAGGAGCGCCTTGACAAGAGGAATATGACATTTGAAGCCCATGTCCAGGATCCGTCTGTATGTTGTGGCTCTTGATGCACTGAGTCCAGCCTCAGTCCACTCCTTGTGAAAGTCCCCAACACTTTTGAATGGCCTTTTCCTGACAATCCTCTCCAGGCTGCAGTCATCCCTGCCGCTTGTGCACTATTTTCTTCCACACTTTTCCTTTCCACATAACTTTCTATTAATGTGCTTTGATACAGCGCTTTGGGAACATCCAACTTACTTTGCAATTACCTTTTGAGGCTTTCCCTCCTTATGGAGGGTGTCAATGATGGTTTTCTGCACAACTGTCAGGTCACCAGTCTTTCCCATGATTGTGATTCCTACTGAACCAGACTGAGAGACCATTTAAAGGCTCAGGAACCCTTTGCAGGTGTTATGGCTTAATTAGCTGATTAGAGTGGGACACTTTGAGCCGAGAATATTGCACCTTTTCACAATATTCTAATTTTCTGAGATTGTGGATTTGGAGTTTTCATGAGCTGTAAGCCATAATCATCACAATTATGACAAATCACTTGAACTAGCTTACTTTGCATGTAATGAATCTATCTCATATATTAGTTTCACCTTTTAAGTTGCACTACTGAAATAAATGAACTTTTGCACGATATTCTAATTTTTTGAGTTTCACCTATAGGTATAACTACTTCAATACCGGGCACTTTTACCCCCTTCCTGCCCAGGTGAATTTTCAGCTTTCAGCGTTCTCGCACTTTGAGTGACAATTGCTGTGCCCAAATTAAATTTTTATCACTTTGTTCACACAACAAGAGCTTTCTTTTGGTGGTATTTAATCACCACTGAGTTTTTTATTTTTTGCTAAATTAACAAAAAAAGACTGAACATTTTAAAATAAAATAAGTTTCTCTTTGTTTCTGTTATAAAATTTAAAAAATAAATAATTGTTCTTCAGAAAATTAGGCCTAGATGTATTCTGCTACATGTTTTTGGTGAAAATAACCCAAATCTGAATTTTTTATTTAGTCTGTAGGAAAGTTATAGAGTCCACAAACTATGGTATATATCTGAAAATCCATCAATACTGAAGTACTAATGGCCCATATAATTTCTTGAGGCCCAAAAATTACAGGAGAGTACAGATATCCCCCAAATTACCCCTTTTTTGCAAAGCAGACAGTCCAAGATATTTAGTATGAGGCATAGCAAGTTTTTTTGAAGCTGTAATTTTTCTGTCATATTTTTTGGAAAATGAAGAAATAAAAAAAAAAAATTCACAATTCTTTCTTTCTTTTTTACATACTGTCACCAGTGCAGTGCATATAACTGGTGTGGCGGTGATCAAAGGCACTGACTGGTGAAAGTATGAAAAAATAATAATTATTTTTCTTTCTTTCTATTTTATTTTTTTATTAATTTTTTTTTTTTTTTTTACATTTTTTTTCATAACACACTGTGACCAGAATAGTATAATGTTACCATAGTAACATTGTACTACTCTGAAGAAGTGATCAGTATTTTTTTTAATATTTTAACACATTATGATTGTTTATAGCAAAGAATTTCATTGTTTTAAGCAAGCATTTAACTGAATGAAATCGATTCATTCAGGTTTTTTTTTTGTGATTAGTTGTGATTGGCCACAGCTAACCACATGACATAGATGGGCTGTGATTGGCCCAGTGTGTACCATATGATTACTGTGACCAATCAAAGCTAGTGACACAACTGTATACAATGGATGGCATGAAAGAAAGCCATCCATTGTTTACAATTGTCATGTGACCTGCTGTGGTTGGTCACAGCGATCATATGGTACTGGAAACAAGCTGGTACACAGATCTGTTATTGGTTGTGTCCGAGGTACACAGCTGATGGCAGATCACTCCACAGCACGGCCCTGTGAGTATACGTGAGGCGCAATCTGGGAGGACATCATATGTCACCCACCCGGATCGACGAGGGTCCCACTTGGCCGCCATTTTGCTATTGGCTGAGCAGGAACTTGTTAACAATGTTTTTTGTAGATTACAGATGTCACATAGAAGTACATCATGTAGTATCAGTATGGGTTGATCTTTTTTTATCATGCTATTCCAAACTTGTTTTCAACCAAATTTGAGTATATGGTCTGATCATATCAAGTTATTTTATTTTGGGTGTTGTGCCTGATCACTTTTGCAATTGTAATTGCAAAACAGAAGTAAATTGATCAATAACGCAATCATTAATAAAATCATTCTGTATACGGCCACCCTTGAAGTTAACATGCAATTTATGAATGACATACTTAAAGCAGAGCTCCACCCAAAAATGGAGGGGAGGGGGCGGGTAACTGGTTTTGAAAGGTAGTCCTCCTCTTCCCCTTCTTCCCCACAGTCTCCTGGGACATGTGACCCTGAAGAGTGTGGGACCATTCACAATGTACAGAAGTGGCCACCCAGCTGTGAAGCCGTAAGCTGTCACAGCCAGGTGCCCACAGTTGAGATGCTGGCACCAGGGACAGAGGACTGAGGGAAGGAACAGCTTGGGTGAGCACAACGCTGGATCCTGGGATAGGTGAGTGTCTGTTTATTAAAAGTCAGCAGCTACAGTTTTATTAAAACAAAATTGACTGGAGCTCCTCTTTAAGAATGCTAGTTAAAATGTTACTAAACCCACAACAGTAAAATCAGCCTGTATATGTACTAAAGCATGCTTGTTATATTCACTGTGGAACCTAAGGAGTTAATCCTCTGCATTATGTAAAAAGGACCTTTGATTCTTTATTCTCTGTTCTTCCCCTTTTTTAAACGACCACCTCTTATCTCCTGATAAGTCAGACTGATCCACAGGCATTTTGCACATGCTCAGTTTAGTGTGTATTGCTAGAGAGGTTTGTTTTTTTTTCTTAGGAGAGTGCATGTGATCAGTACAGGGCCAATCAGCACTGGTCAGACAGAAGTCAGGGGTTTTGCATCCTCCTGCAGCAGAAAGAAAACTTTTCATACAAGCTTTAGCTAGTGCTTGACTGAACACTGATAGAAGTCACAAGACTGTTATAGATTCTGATGAGAAAATGTATTTAGCAGTTTATATTTATTACAATTGCATTTCCATGTTCTGTGTACTGTGGCAGACCAGATATAGTGGATGCAGGGTCCTGGGTTTCCACTTTAAACTGGGAATGCTTGAATGCAGATAGTAATCTACACTTTGTTTCCTCTGCTAAGAAACAAAGATCTGCTTTTTAACTCACTGGCTGACAAAATCTCCCATACGGCTTTCAGAAATACATTAATAAAATTTGCAAACAAAAATATATTCAACCTCCTGGTGGGTAAATATTGTGCTGTTGGCTGTAATTTTACAGAGCCATATGCCTGATGTTATTTCAGTGTGAAAATCACAATTAACAGAACATTGAGAAAATACTTTGCTGTAGCATATTGCCAGTGTGCAGATTGCATATGACAGAATTTATAGCCGGTGCTGGTCAGAGACAAAGCAACATCAGTGAATTCTCCAAAGCAGCCATCCGTCTGGCAAAGGCGTAGTTGTGTAGCTGGAAACTGTGATTTCAGGGGTTAGAACTGAGCTATTTTATTGCCTCTCTTGTTGTTTTTAAGAACTCAGGCAAAAACCAATTAAATCAGAACTGACAATATTGTTCAATCACAATGTTAGTAAAAGACAAAAAAAATTGCTCATAGGGATTCCGGTGATCTAACAGCAAGGCTTCATTCACAAGGGGCATACTACTGTGCGCTTACTCACACAGGGATGCACACGTGTTCCCCATACTGTCTGTGCTTAGGGCACCCGCACAGATGTCAAATTGGGAGCAACGTCTGTGTTTGTGCAGCCATCACCAGAACTAGTTTCCCATTTGGAAGATTTCCCTCTATTACTTTTCTGGGGACAACCCAAAATTTGGGATTTTCATTTTCTTTCACGTTCAATGATAATGGCAAACAGGACAGATAGAGGGTGAATCTCCTTAACCGGGGCACACACAACAATAAAAACTGACAAGTGTTCTAATCCATCTCCACTCTAATTAAAACTGAAAAAAAAAGTTTTGACTTTATGTATACTTTAAGACCAAGTGATATGCGCTCTTGTAAGAAAACTATCTACCCACTACCCACTAACACATGTCATGGCTGTGCTACCCCACCGTTCTTTTAAAGCTTACACAGGGTTAACTTCTGCCACCTCCTTATCAGGTGAGTGTTGGGGTCTACAAATTGCCAGCCTAGGCTTATGCACTGCTCCCTTGGGGGATGTCACATGCTCCATCACATGTGGAAGCACTGGGTATATACTGAGGACAATGAAAGATCATTGGAGAACCAAGCAGAAGGTAAATGTGTGTTGGCAGAGGAGGATAACAGTTACAGTATCTCTTTAAAAGGTTGGTGTTAGGATATATGAGATTAAAGCTGAGCTCCAAGCCAAAACAATATTGCGACATTAGCTAGGTACCAATACCATACCTCTAATGATGCTGCTGCATTCCTTGAAAACTGTGACAGTGATGCAAGCTCTGAACTTCCACAGTTATCACTGGACAACAGCAGTCACAGTGATCCACTTGCTCTGCAGCTCTTCCATTCCTAAAACATCTTGTACTTTTCAAAGGTTTTCTATAATTGGGCAAGAGTGCTTGCCCATCATGATCTCCCCTTGTCCAATCACAGAACGCCATTGCAAAATTTTTTGCACCATAAACGCACTATTGCAATCCATGCCACCGGGATTGGAACAATTACAATCCAAATGGCAGGCAGAGGTTTCGCATCTGGACAATGAGGACTGGGAAGACATCTGGGAATATCCCTTTCTATCTGCTAAGGATAGGTTGATTCAATTTAAGGTTCTGCATAGGATATCACTAGAGATGAGCGAATTTCTCAAAAATTTGATTCGGCTGATTCGGCAAATTCCAGTGTGAAATTCGATTCGATGCGAATTTCTTCGCTACGAAGATGACTTATAAAAAGGGTTTCTAGGCTTCAGAGAGCCTTTAAATTAGTGCAGAACACTGTACCTTTAATTTAAATGCCCTTGGAGATGAGGAAAGAGAAGGAGAAGGAGAAGGAGAAGGATGAGAAGAAGGAGAAGGATGAGAAGAAGGAGAAGGAGAAGGATGAGAAGAAGGAGAAGGAGAAGGATGAGAAGAAGGAGAAGGAGAAGGATGAGAAGAAGGAGAAGGAGAAGGATGAGGAGAAGGAGAAGGATGAGAAGAAGGAGAAGGATGAGAAGAAGGAGAAGGAGAAGGATGAGAAGAAGGAGAAGGATAAGGAGAAGGAGAAGGATGAGAAGATGGAGAAGGAGAAGGATGAGAAGAAGGAGAAGGAGAAGGATGAGAAGAAGGAGAAGGAGAAGGATGAGAAGAAGGAGAAGGATGAGGAGAAGGAGAAGGATGAGAAGAAGGAGAAGGATGAGAAGAAGGAGAAGGATGAGAAGAAGGAGAAGGATGAGAAGAAGGAGAAGGAGAAGGATGAGAAGAAGGAGAAGGATGAGAAGAAGGAGAAGGATGAGAAGAAGGAGAAGGAGAAGGAGAAGCAGAAGGAGAAGGATGAGAAGAAGGAAAAGGAGAAGGATGAGAAGATGGAGAAGGAGAAGGATGAGAAGAAGGAGAAGGATGAGAAGATGGAGAAGGAGAAGGATGAGAAGAAGGAGAAGGAGAAGGATGAGAAGAAGGAGAAGGAGAAGGATGAGAAGAAGGAGAAGGAGAAGGATGAGAAGAAGGAGAAGGAGAAGGATGAGAAGAAGGAGAAGGAGAAGGATGAGAAGAAGGAGAAGGATGAGAAGAAGGAGAAGGAGAAGGATGAGAAGAAGGAGAAGGAGAAGGATGAGAAGAAGGAGAAGGATGAGAAGAAGGAGAAGGATGAGAAGAAGGATGAGAAGAAGGATGAGAAGAAGAAGGATGAGAAGAAGGACAGTTCTGTGACAGTTTCTGTCTATTTCTGACAGTTCTGGGACATTCACTCCATACAGCTGTTTCAACCGCTGTATGGAGGGAATGTCATGGAACTGTCAGAAATAGACTATTAATGACAGTTCTGGGACTGTCCTTCCATGCAGCGGTTGAAACATTGTATGTATTTGTTTCCATAAATGGATCCATTTATGGAAACAAATACATACAATGTTTCAACCGCTGCATGGAAGGACAGTCCCAGAACTGTCATTAATAGTCTATTTCTGACAGTTCCATGACATTCCCTCCATACAGCGGTTGAAACAGCTGTATGGAGTGAATGTCCCAGAACTGTCAGAAATAGACTATTTATGACAGTTCTGGGACATTCACTCCATACAGCGGTTGAAACATTGTATCTATTTTTTTCCATAAATGACATTCTGCAGATACACTTAGAGGAGCGCTGCAGATACACTTTTTGCCGGCTTGGAATTATTCTTATTTTCATCCTACTTCTTCTTTTTCTTCTTATGAGGATGAGGATGAAGAAGAAGAAGTAGGATGAAAATAAGATTAATTCCAAGCCGGCAAAAAGTGTATCTGCAGCGCTCCTCTAAGTGTATTTGCAG
Organism: Staurois parvus; assembly: GCF_062004578.1. Taxonomy (NCBI): domain Eukaryota; kingdom Metazoa; phylum Chordata; class Amphibia; order Anura; family Ranidae; genus Staurois; species Staurois parvus. Next base: position 6,224,169 of record NW_028318218.1, on the reverse strand, counting down.
AATGTCATTTATGGAAAAAAATAGATACAATGTTTCAACCGCTGTATGGAAGGACAGTCCCAGAACTGTCATAAATAGTCTATTTCCGACAGTTCTGGGACATTCACTCCATACAGCTGTTTCAACCGCTGTATGGAGGGAATGTCATAGAACTGTCAGAAATAGACTATTAATGACAGTTCTGGGACTGTCCTTCCATACAGCGGTTGAAACATTGTATGTATTTGTTTCCATAAATGGATCCATTTATGGAAACAAATACATACAATGTTTCAACCTCTGTATGGAAGGACAGTCCCAGAACTGTCATTAATAGTCTATTTCTGACAGTTCCATGACATTCCCTCCATACAGCGGTTTCCGGCAAAAAGTGTATGTGCAGAGTTCCTCTATTCTGCAGATACACTTAGAGGAGCTCTGCAGATACACTTAGAGGAGCTCTGCACATACACTTTTTGCCGGCTTGGAATTATTCTTATTTTCATCCTACTTCTTCTTCTTCTTCTTCTTCATCCTCATCCTCATCCTCTTCTTCTTCTTCTGAGGATGAGGATGAGGATGAAGAAGAAGAAGAAGAAGAAGAAGAAGTAGGATGAAAATAAGATTAATTCCAAGCCGGCAAAAAGTGTATGTGCAGAGCTCCTCTAAGTGTATCTGCAGAATAGAGGAACTCTGCACATACACTTTTTGCCGGCTTGCAATTATTCTTATTTTCATCCTACTTCTTCTTCCTCTTCTTCATCCTCTTCTTCTTCTTCTGAGGATGAGGATAAAGAAGAAGAAGAAGAAGAAGAAGTAGGATGAAAATAGGATTAATTCCAAACAGGCAAAAAGTGTATGTGCAGAGCTCCTCTAAGTGTATCTGCAGAATAGAGGAACTCTGCACATACACTTTTTGCCGGCTTGGAATTATTCTTATTTTCATCCTACTGCTTCTTCTTCTTCTTCATCCTCATCCTCATCCTCAGAAGAAGAGGATGAGGATGAGGATGAAGAAGAAGAAGAAGAAGAAGTAGGATGAAAAGAAGAATAATTCCAAGCCGGCAAAAAGTGTATGTGCAGAGTTCCTCTATTTCTGACAGTTCTCTCACAGCTGCTTCACATGTACAGCGGTTGAAACATCTGTATCCTAAATGGAAACTAATAGATACAAATTGTATCTATTAGTTTCCATTTAGGATACAGATGTTTCAACCGCTGTACATGTGAAGAAGCTGTGAGAGAACTGTCAGAAATAGAGGAACTCTGCACATACACTTTTTGCCGGCTTGGAATTATTCTTCTTTTCATCCTACTTCTTCTTCTTCTTCTTCATCCTCATCCTCATCCTCTTCTTCTGAGGATGAAGATGAAGAAGAAGAAGAAGTAGGATGAAAAGAAGAATAATTCCAAGCCGGCAAAAAGTGTATGTGCAGAGTTCCTCTATTTCTGACAGTTCTCTCACAGCTTCTTCACATGAACAGTGGTTGAAACATCTGTATCCTAAATGTAAACTAATAGATACAATGTTTCAACCGCTAAACATGTGTTCCTTCTGTCAGAGAACTGTCAGAAATAGCGGAGCTCACTGCAGGGACACTTTTGCCGGCTGATCGGGAAATGTTCGATTCGCGCACCCGAAGTAGGCAAAATTTCGGTTTCGCCGCGAATCGAATATTTCCTGAAATTCGACTCGAATTCCGGTTCGCCTGGTTCGATTCGCTCATCTCTAGATATCACACCCCTGAGGCTACATAAAAATCTACTGAGGTATTCACCCTACTTGCTGGAGATGTGAGTGCAATTTGGATGCCTACATACAGTACATATGCTCTGGGACTGCCCACAGTTACAACACTACTGGTAGTCGTCCATTTCATTGTTCAGTTAACCACTATCCCCATTCTTCTACAAATCAATGTATGCCTGCTGGGGCTCATGGATACACTGGCTTTTACAAGAGCAACTATAACCTACTGAGTCTTTTGTTTTATGCCAGAAGGGCCATCATTCTGAAATGCAAAACACCTGTCTAACCATCTTTGGGATTTTGGAAATCTTTGGTGAGATCAGTAACTCCCTTGTACAATGCTACGCATCTCTTCTGTGGTTGCCCACAAATTTAACAATGTATGGGATCTCTGGATTAATGTATGGGACCTCTGGATTAATTCTGCCACCACTAATGACTCCTATTATTACTATACAGTATTTATATAGCACCAACAGTTTGCTCAGTGCTGTACAATATAATGGGAGACAGTACACGAGACAGCACAGTAACAATACAAAACAATACACGAGGGGTTCGAGGGCCCTGCTCCTTGGAGCTTACAATCTAGGAGGGAGAGGATAGTAGTACAGGAGGAAATAGCTGTGGGGAATGGAGTGGTAGGAAGAGTGGAGGAGATTGGCAATTAGGTGGGCCTATACTGGGTCTTAGTCCACATTACGATTTACATGAGTGATGATGTAGGGACCTCTTTATTTATAGCTTAGACCTGAAGAGTCTGACACTGGAACTTGATCCTCTTCTGCCTTATGATCTTTTTAGTTCTCATTTTCCCTATAGGGAACTATGAGCAATGTGTCCCTTTGCCTCCTCTCCTCTGCTCACTGCGAGCGAGCAGTTGTTGGTACTGTTGTACTAGTTATCCTTAACTGTTTATTGTACTTTGGTTCTTTTTTGATATTGCATACTCTCTGGGCCTGGGCATGCCCAAAAGTCTCTGTTTTGTAACTCAATCTTTTAAATATCTCAATAAAAAGAAGTTTAAAAAAAGCATGCCACCTATATGTGGCCACTCTTTCTCAGAATGGCACAAACAAAGAGGTCTAAATCAGCAAGAAAAACATCTTTGCCCCAATGAATCACCAGGAATCTCCCTTTCTCTTATTGTTTTAATTATAATGAAGCAATGGACTGATTAGGAAAGACACTGCAATCTCCTGCTGACAACTGTTGCATACAGTGTAACCACTGCATTTAAAACAGAGAGAATAACAGCAAGAAAATCACTCAGTATTCCCAAAGTCATTGATTATACCTGAGTCACTATTGATTCAGTTTTGTCCAGCGAATATGACCAGGAAAAAAATCTCACCAAAATTTTTAAAAAAAACTTCTAGCTCTATGCTTCAATGCTGATCCTTAGCGGACAATTGCACAGGAAGCAAACTCTCTGGTAGTTTCATATTTACAAGGACAGATCCACAATTTGGAAATCCATACGTGGATGTTTTTGAGATGGAAAATATACCAATTTTCCAACTTCAAAGAAAAATCCCCCTCCCTTTTGCTGCGGGCTTTTCAATGGTGTGAGATAGGGCAACAGTTTATATGGAGGAAGCCTACTGAGGTCTACATACAAAGCAAGCACATGGATTGTTTTTTGTTTTCAATTCTTTGTACATGTCAATTTAAAGCAAAACTCCAGTCAAAACATTTATGTTCCCAAGCAGTGGGGCTGTGTCCGCATTGCATGGGTTAAGTGCTTGTTTTGTCTAGGGAAAAGCTGTATTTACCTATTCCTCCAATTCTCCATAAAACCGCACTCCCCCACGTCCAGCAGTGGACTGTTCCTACCATCCTCATGTCTGCAGATAGTCTATGGGCATGATGACGTTAGGAACAACCCATTCACAAGTATGCAGGGGGGCAGGATCGGTGGGGACTGGTCTTGCACTTGGAGGATCGGCAGATTAGGTAAGTATATCTTTGATTTCTGAGCCCCTAGACAAAAACGAGTGCCCCTTGTGCACTGCATGGGAAAATAATCATTTTGCCCTGAATTCTTCTTTAAGGATAAATTGTACTTTTTAAAGCTGAAACAAACTGTATCTGAGCACCACAAACCAAAACGCTATTTAATTCACTTTTAATATTCAAACCAAACTCACCAACCCATCCATGTCTCCATGCTATATTTTGTTGGAAAATCGCTTTAAAAAAATGTTTTTTTATAAAATGTTTATAGTATTTACCCTTATGGGCTACAGTTATCATCAGCACTGTAAAGGTCATCACAAGCCTTTTTCCTACCAGGGTTCCCTTCATTGTTACCCTATTGCCAACTTTACTATTCTACTTTATCTCAGGTACAGGAGTAAGGGTTTGTTAATATGATGATGATCCTGAGTATGTCTTCCACAATCATGTTGGAAACCTTGTGTTATTTCTGTTTTGAAAAATATGGTGTATAAGCATATTTGACATGCTTTGTATTTGTAGGAATGTTTCAAAACTAATAAAAATTATTGGAAAAGAAAAATACCCTACTAGCATTTCTAGCCACAGCCATCTTGAATAAGGGAAGATGATTCATGTAGCATTTACTTCCTGGAATCCATCTGCCCTTAGCTCCGGCATACAGACAGGAGGGTGTACTTAACTTAGCCCCTCCTTGCCTCCAGATGAAAGCAAAAAAAATGTGTCTATGAAGACTTTAGGGATGTATAACGTCATTTGCCTAGGCCAGAAACCAGGAAGAAACTGTAGAAATGTACAAAAAGGTTTAAAACAAGTAAAAATAATATACCATTATATCTATTTACTAATGCTAGCAGCAAAAGGATTAAAATAGTTATTGAGAGATTTAAAGTGATTCTAAAGGCTTATTTATTTTTTAATATCAAACATTTCTATACTTACCCGCTCTGTGCATTGGTTTTGCACAGAGTAGCCTGCATCCTCCTCTTCTCGGGCCCCCCGATGGTGACCTGGTCCGTCCCTTCTGTTGGATGCCCCTATTGAGCAAGCAGCTTGCTATGGGGGCACCAGCTGCTCTGTGTCTATTCACACACGAAACCGTGGCTTGGCCCCATCAACTCGGTATTCTAATGGGCTTACTGGCTGTGATTTTCAGCAGTGGGAGCCAATGGCTCCCGCTTCTGTCTCAGCCAATAAGGAGAGGGAGTCAGGGCTAGCCTAGACTCCAGTCTCAAGACTTTCACCTTCCAGCAGGACAACGACCCTAAACATACAGCCAGAACTACAGGTGAAACATGCAAAGCAAGATAGTTCAAGCCGTGATTTGTCATAATTGTGATGATTATGGCTTACAGCTCATGAAAACCCCAAATCCACAATCTCAGAAAATTAGAATATTACATGCAATCAATAAAACAAGGATTGTACATAGAACAATATTGGACCTCTGAAAAGTATAAGCATGCATATGTACTCAGTACTTGGTTTGGGCCCCTTTTGAAGCAATTACTACCTCAATGCGGCGTGGCATGGAAGCTATCAGCCTGTGGCACTGCTGAGGTGTTATGGAAGACCAGCTCTTCTGCATTGTTGTCTCATGTCTCTCATCTTTCTCTTGGCAATGCCCCATAGATTCTCTATGGGGTTCAGGTCAGACGAGTTTGCTGGCCAATCAAGCACAGTAATCCCACGGTCATTGAACCAGGTTTTTGTGCTTTTGGCAGTGTGGGCAGGTGCCAAGTCCTGCAGGAAAATGATGTCAGCATCCCCATAAAGCTCGCCTGTGGAAGGAAGCATGAAGTGCTCCAAAATCTCCTGGTAGATGGCTGCGTTGACCATGGACTTAATGAAGCACAGTGAACCAACACCAGCAGATGACATGGTTTTCCAAATCAACACAGACTGTGAAAACTTCACACTGGACTTCAAGCATCTTGCAGTGTGTGCCTCTCCATTCTTCCTCCATACTCTGTGTCCTTGGTTTCCAAATAAGATGCAAAAGCTGCTCTCATCAGAAAAGAGGACTTTGGACCACTGAGCAACAGACCAGGTCTGTTTTTCTTTAGCCCAGGTAAGACGCTTCTGACGTTGTTTGTTGTTCAGGAGCGCCTTGACAAGAGGAATACGACATTTGAAGACCATGTCCAGGATCCGTCTGTGTGTGGTGGCTCTTGATGCACTGAGTCCAGCCTCAGTCCACTGCTTGTGAAAGTCCCCAACACTTTTGAATGGCCTTTTCCTGACAATCTCTAGGCTGCGGTCATCCCTGCTGCTTGTGCACCTTTTTCTTCCACACTTTTCCCTTCCACATAACTTTCTATTAATGTGCTTTGATACAGCACTTTGGGAACATCCAACTTCTTTTGCAATTACCTTTTGAGGCTTTCCCTCCTTATGGAGGGTGTCAATGATGGTTTTCTGCACAACTGTCAGGTCAGCAGTCTTTCCCATGATTGTGATTCCTACTGAACCAGACTGAGAGACCATTTAAAGGCTCAGGGACCCTTTGCAAGTGTTATGGCTTAATTAGCTGATTAGAGTGGGACACTTTGAGCCTAGAGTATTGCACCTTTTCACAATATTCTAATTTTCTGAGATTGTGGATTTGGGGTTTTCATGAGCTGTAAGCCATAATCATCACAATTATGACAAATCACGGCTTGAACTATCTTGCTTTGCATGTAATGAGTCTATCTCATATATTAGTTTCACCTTTTAAGTTGCATTACTGAAATAAATGAACTTTTGCACGATATTCTAATTTTTCGAGTTTCACCTGTACAATGGAATGGTTTAGAAAGCATATTCATGTGTTAGAATAGCCCAGTCAAAGTCCAGACCTAAATTCAATTGACAATATGTGGCAAGACTTGAAAATTGCTGTTCACAGACACTCTCCATCCAATCTGACAGAGCTTGAGCTATTCTGCAAAGAAGAATGAGCAAAAATGTCACTCTATAGATGTGCAAAGCTGGTAGAGACATCCCCAAAAAGACTTGCAGCTGTAATTGCAGTGAAAGGTGGTTCTACAAAGTATTGACTCAGGGGGGCTGAATACAAATGCACGCCACACTTTTCAGATATTTACTTGTAAAACATTTTGAAAACCATTTATCATTTTCCTTCCACTTCACAATTATGTGGCACTTTGTGTTGATCAATCACATAAAATCCCAATAAAATACATTTACATTTTTGGTTGTAACATGGCAAATTGTGGAAAATGTCAAGGGTATATGAATACTTTTTCAAGGCACTGTAGATTTTTTTTTCAGCCTGGCTAACTGCAACCCTTTGGGGTTGATATACCAAAGGAATACAGGCTGTTTACATAGCAAAATGAACAATGGTAAATAAGGTGAACTTGTGTTCACTTTGAAAGCCCAATAATTTGCAAGAGATTTTAAAAAAAATAAAAGATCAGGGAATTTTCTTCTAGAGCATAACCAGTTTGTTAAGGTGAACACAACTTCACCGTATTTGCTAAGCTCAGTGAACATTCGCTTTTCTAAATAACAGTTTCTATTCCTGTAGTAAATGGCAGAAAAAAACTCCTGCGCTAAAATGGGGCCCTAACACTCAAGCTGCTGACACTAACCTCTTACCTATGTGAGTAAAGTATGAAAATATATATATATAAACAGTGCAGCGCTAAAATAAATGTGAATAAATGTAAATAAATAATGCAAAAAACTCACCAGTGCACAAAGGGGTTAAACTATTATACAGTGCAACACGTGAATTCCCAACGGGAATAATAAATGTGTAAAAGTGACCAGTGTCCTGACCAACACTCTAAAAAATACCTCAAATAACACTCTGCCGTGATACATACAGAAATTGCACAATAATAAATACAGCAAATAAAATGTCCATGAAAGTGCTCAGAACACAATATTCATGCAAGTGCTGCTATGTGTTCACTCCATGCAAATCCTTAGTGGCCGAAGTGCCCCCTCACCTCCTTAAATCGACCCTACAGGGCCAGCTCACTCTGGGAATTAAAACCACTCTGAATGGCAACAGGATCCTGTTCAAATCCACTCCCAAGTCCTCCGATCCTTTTATGCACCGCTCTGTCAGCAGCATCCCCTCCGGATCATATACAAACAAAGAACCTCCATAGTGTAAAACCGCATTTTATTTGGATGTAAACAGTAAAGAAAAATTGCCCACTCACATGCTCCTTCTCCTTTAACACAGTTCTTTTACCTCATGCTATAGATGTATTGCAAGGGATTTCAAATATGGCCCCCATGCCGGAAGTGATGTCACCGCGCACCCGGAAATACCTCCCCGCGTACCGACGCGTTGCATCACGCTGGACACGTGACTTCCACATTTATTTTAGCGCTGCACTGTTTATATATATATATATATATATATATATATATATATATATATATATATTTCTGTAGTAAATCACCCCCAGTGTCTACAAAGCTGAAGCTACAGACCCAACACTTGTGCACAGGATCAGTAGGTACTCTAAATCATTCACCAAAGGTTTTTCCCTAAGCAACAGCAGGAATCAATTGTCTTTTTTTCGTGAGTACCATGGCATGGAATGTAGGTAGTCTGGTCTTCATTCCCACTGCTTCCTACTCAACAATGACTGAAGATTAGGTGACATTAACAGCAGGAAAGGACTAAAAATAACCAAATTGTGGTTGAAAGCATAGAAACTAGATGTCTGTAGAATAGCTTGACTGTGACGGGGCAAGATGTATGCCAGTCCAGATTAGAATCTTCCTCTAAACTAATGCCATTTGAGATGGAGGTTTAGTACTTCCCATAAGCTATAACAGGCATGTCCATCTTGGAAAGCTGTGCCAAGAACACACTGGTGCAAGTTTATCTATTTTCTGCCCTTTGAAATTCTCATAAAGAGCTGGCTGGTCAGAGAGATATTCAGATTAGTCTCCTCAGTCTGTCCCCTCAAGACCTTCATGATTAAACAGATAAAATATGAATTCAAATGTTTAAACATAGGAAGAAATTATGGTTCTATTTATCTGGGTTTAATACCTTTTCTACAATTGATATTTTTCCAATACTTCAGCCAAGTAGGGAGTCATTGTGGTAAAGATCAGTTATCACAGTACGTGATTTATAACATTTTGATATACTGTGCAAGTAAAGGTTATGACATTTCTAGCACTGAGCATAGAACAAGACGTTATTTTTTTCTCCTCTTAAGCCAAACAAAAAAAAAAACCTATAATGACATTCTCGCCTGGTGCTGAAAAAGCCTTTTCTATAGTTATAAGTCCAGAAGCCCCAAAGCTTATTCCAAGAAATCTCAGCTCCTGATCCTTGTTAAAAGATAAATACAGTTAAGCCTCCTGATTTTACAATTTCCTAGATTTAACCTTTTTACTTTCCCCAAATATATTAAAGAAGATCTGTGATCTTTTTAATTATTGTATTCACCAAATAGCTTGTATGACTTTTACAAAAGGTCCTCAGATGCCTATTTTCAGCATCAACAGTTGGCCCGCTTACAATGGCCATTTTACAACAACTGTACACAGTACTGTTCTACAGCAGTCTTTATTTTTTCATAATCTTTCCTCTTTTTCATGCACTAAATCATAAACTAGAATTGTGGCCCCTATTTACATATTATTAATACACAGTTTTGAAACAAGCCTTCACTGACCTCTCTAGTTGCAGGTAACTTGAAATCTTGCGCGGCAAAACAACTCCCAGTATATGACATACAGTATGACATTACCTAGCCAATCAACCTCATAGATATAGATATGAAAAGACAAGAGTCCCAATACACAATATATATATATGTATATATATATATATATATATATATATATATAGAAACAAAAGCAAACCTAAAAGTACACAAGATCAGAAGCAAAGTCAGTTCAGGTCAGCTAACAGGATCAGATCATAATTCTCAAGACAGAAGAGCCTAGCCCAAACTCAGGAACAGACAGAGGCCACAGTTCTAAAGTCTTTACGGGCTAGCCTGGTGAGAAGTGAGACTTTAAATAGCCCAAACGCAGAATAAAAAGGACACAGGTGAAAAAAAGGACACAAGTAAAGACAGAATCACAGAATTACCTTGATAGGCAAAACCCATCAGATTCAGGATGTTAATGCGTGTACAGCAAGGACATTCTTTTTTGGAAGTATTTAAGATGTTTTTCAGTTTAATGTTTGCTGTCAGTGTCCCATTGGGGAGATTTCTCTTACCTTCATGTCTTAGAAAAAGAACAGCAAAGTTAAAGGAATTAGACAGTTGTCACCAAAACAGGTGCCCATTTAGATTTCCCTTTTCACCTCTCATTCTGATGTCAACTCAAAAATATTACACTACCTATAACTTTCTGTCTCTGTGAAAATAGACAAATAGAGTTATTGATTCAACATAGCAGGGACAGAAACAGCAATTAAAAATCGTCAGGGGTTCCAAGCCAACCTCTCTATCCAAAACTAAAAAAAATGTTTGACTTTACATCAACTTTAAAGCTGAACTGCGCAAAGGTTAAAGGATAAGTTCACCTTTGGGAACATGTTACATTTTCCATCCGTTTTTAGGGTTGAACATGTAACATGTTCCCATAGCTGCAGCCGCCCCCCTCCCTCCCCGTACTATCTGTCAGATTTGAAAACGGCGCAGCCATGTGTGGCTCTGCCCACACGGCCGCATCATTCATTCATGGACTTCTGTGAATGTACTGTGAATGTACTGCAAGTCCTGGCAATCTTAGTGGCTGTGGGCTTGTAGTTTTCAGTGAACTACCATGGCACTGTGGAGCACCATGGTAGTTCCTTGAAGCTTCCTGTCAGAATATCTGTTTGCTCATACCTCCCGTACAGCAAGCAGATATTCTGACAGGTCTGCAGGAGACCTGCATGGCATCATCTATCAACTGATCGCTGGTGCAATGCTTTCCAGGCTCCTTTGGGCAAAAATAATAAATGCACATTTTTTTTACCTGCAAAAATAATGTGTTTTTATTATTTTTGTCTTAAAGGTGAACTTATCCTTTTAACTGTCATTTCTGTCTAGGGAATGAGAAAAGCCTTTTTACTTACCTGATCAGTCACTCCCATAGTGGAAGGCACTTCCCCATGCTCTGATGGCTGGTGAGTGTCCCTCAGCTTCCTCCTGTCCAGTGCAGGGCTATGGGCTCTACATCAGTCTTGATGGAGTCAGAGGACCATGGACTACTAGAGTGCTGGTAAGAAGAGGTTGCAGAGACTGGTCAAGCAGTGTGAAGGACCAGGTAAAAGAAAACCCTTTGCCATGCTGGTGCAGTCCCAATGCAAGGAGTTAGTTCAGCTTTACAAAAAAAACTGCCTATGGAGGTAAGGGGCACCTGTAAATAAAAGCAAACTGTGCAGCTTTGATTAAAGTTGAATAATGCCCTTGCTATGTTTGTAGGCCTCCCAGAGATGGTATCTTTCCATCCTGCCTTGTTGCTAGGATGTTGCTAAGACACTCCTACCTGATTTAACCCCTTTGCATACATTCTCCCTCCCCTGAATGCAGAAGCTTTGAGGTCAGCGATGCTGAGACTGAGGAAATAGTGAACCATTAAGGCCACTCAATAGATAAACTGCTTTCGTTAGCTAGGAATTATCTTTCACAAAAATAATAAAACCATTCTGGATATGGTCAGCACCTTCAATAAAATTGATCACTTGGTGACCATGGAAACGGCAACACACTAGCATAGTGCTGAAGGAGATCATTCACTGTATAGAGTTACAGGAAAACCATAACAAATATTGATCTAGTACAACAATAAAACGATCATATCTTTGCTTAAACAGCAATTCCACCAAGCACTGATAAGTGGTGAGGTGAGTACATTATAAAGTGCACTTTTATGGCATTGCGATACACCTTTTACTGGCACTTACAAATAAAAAACCCAACCCCAAACAATCCCTAGAAATTGAGTAGCCCTTTCAGTTGCATACATTTGAATATTGGAATAAAGTACATGGTGGAGGTTCCTTATAGTATTTGAGGGCAGAGATCAAAGTGCCACACTTAAGTGTTAGAGGCCAAAATGAGATTTGATTCCAAACCTATAATGGGCTGTAACACCCATTTTTTGTTTGGAATAAAACCTCATTTTGGACTTTAACACTCTAGTGTGGTGCCTTGATCTTCAGAGTCAAATATTACTTCCATATTTTGAGGTTAATGCGGCAGTTCTTCAATTCACGGAAGCAGTTAATTTTTCACCCAGACACCCTATTGGGATACAGCCAGTACAATTTTGCCAAATACACCAATAGCTCAAAAGTATTTGTTACCTAAAGTTTCAGTGCCATCTATCTATCACTTCTGGGTAGATCACCATAGTCCACAAAAGTCTTGTATGATGATGTATTGTGGCAAAATGAACGGGAAGGCAGCATTGTTTATGCTTTCCCTGAACAGCACCGATTTTTAAAAAGAGCAGAAGGTGCGCAAACTGCATTTGTGTACAAACTCAATATTTTGCCACTTTCAATCATAAAAAACCAACAGGTGAGATTGTTTTACGCCGTCAATAGACACTGTAGGCTGTTCCATACAGCCTTTGTGGACAGAATTCCCTGCTATGCCCAGTTCATATTGCTCATTAAAGTGATAATAAACCCTCTCAGGAAAAAATAAATACATGTAGCTGCATACCTTATGTCCCTATTGCTTCATGTTCCTAGTTTTGTGCAGTCTTTACAGTATTACAAGTCTATGAAAGTTTCCTCTACGTTTCCACCTATAGGCACTGGCACTGAGCTTGGTCAGCGCCTGTGCAGTGGGGCTGATCTGGAAGCACAGTAGAGGCTCCTGTCTTTATGAGATCTGAAATTAGATTTCAAAGCACTATATTAGCCAGCTGGAGCATCAACGGCCCCCTACTGTGCATGCGCCAGATCTCAGAAAGGTAGGAGCCCCTACACAGGCCCCTGCTGTGCACACGCTGGCCAGGCACAGCACCAGCGGCCCTATTGCTGTGCAGACAGCATACACTTAATGGTATAAAAAAGGCTTTAAAAAGTTAGGATGGGAGGTACAATAAATTATTTATACTATTTGGTTGGAGCTTAAAGTGTTACTAAACCCAGTACCCTGCAGGCACTATATCTGGTTTCCCACAGTACACAGAACATGGAAATGCAATTATTTTAGTAAATATAAACTGCTGAACACCTTTTCTTATCAGCAGTTAGAGCAGTCTTGTGACTTATATCAGTGGACTTCTTACAGCTTGTAGGAGGAGTTTTCATTCTCCTGAAGGAGTATGCAGGACCCCTGACCATCTATCTGGACAGTGTTGATTGGTCCTGTGCTGATCACATGTGCTCTCCCAAGAAAAAAAAAGTGAGCATGTGCAGCTTGCCCCTGAGGAGATCAGGAGATATTTAGGAGACACTTGAAGAAGGGGAGGATCAGAGAAGACAGGATCAAACATCCTTTTTACACAGTGTGGAGGATTAACCCTTAGGTTCCACAGTGAGTGTAACAAGCATGCTTTACTGAATATACAAACTGATTTTAAGTTGTGGGTTTAGTAACACTTTAATGTAAAGGACAGTTTTACTTTTAGGGTTTATTACTAATTTAATTCCAAGCTTCAACACTTCCCAATAGTGACAAAGCTTGCCCTCCTCCACCTGCCTCCTGGACGTTCCTACTGGCCATTGAGGCAGCCCAACACAGTGAAGTACCAATGAGAATGTGGGGGACAGGAGGTAGGGGTATGCTCTGACGCTACTCAGAAGTGTTAGCACTTTACCTATTAGATTGGCCCAGAATTTAGCCATAAAAAAGAGACAAGGTCTCTTTAAAATATATTCTATCACTGACAGCGTTTATACAAAATTTTATACATCCTGCAAATGTTCAAATGACAATGCCTTTTATAAATAGAAATTATAAAAAAAAAGCTGAAGACGAAGCATTCTCAGAAAAAGCATATACATCTTCAAAGCTTCAGAGAATAATGTAAGACTGAACCTGAGATTTCTGCGGGAAGCTTACCGATTCTGTACTGACAAAAGCACTTGGCTCTGTGCCCATGAAAAACAGAGGAGATGCCAGATCTGTGGAATCTATATGGGATCCGCACTGCTATAGAAGATTGTCTGACTATGTCTATCTCCCTACCATCTCCTTTATCTATCACAAGTCTGATGTACAGCAGGCGTGTTACCGCGATTTAAAAAATAAAATAAAATAAAAGGCACAAAATCAAAGCATGAAAATTACAAAAAGCTATGCTGATATGTAAAAAGTTTCGAAGGGATGTCGTTTATAAACTTATTTCTGAAAACTAGCTTCTTACATATTTCCCATGTGGCTTTGTGAAGAACCATTCATGCTGAACTAATATGATTAGCGTTTTTGAGGTGGTACATTTGGCACTGGATCAAGGCACGTCTGAAGGTGTTATATAATCAGATTCTCAAATTGCTCATTGCCCAAAACACACATTGACAACCTCTATGTATTGCAAAAGTACTACTAAAGTAATAATAAACGTACTACTGGAATCATAGCCACACACTGGGCAATCTATAGCAGTTTCAACTACATTTAACCAGTGTTTACAAAACAACTTAACAGGTCATGGCAACCTACCACCATATATACAAACATATATATATATATATATATATATATATATATATATAGTATATATACATTTGTGGTTATTACAGGAACAGTGGTAGGTTGTAGTAATCTATCCAATAATGTTGAACTCAACAGCAGGTTGATATTATGGGAAATTCTCCCATGTGTATGGTCAGCATTCCATAGCTTGCCCACCTATCTCATCCATTGCTCTACAAACTCCAGCAGCAGTAGACACTAGTGGGTAGCAGGGAAGGTATGGTAGGTTTTAAAAGAGAAGTATTGGGTTGTGGAAAAAAAAATATATACTCACCTAGGTGGACACAGCATTGGTCCTTCCAAGATTGAGAACTGATTGATCAAAGACAGCTGATCGCTCGGTTCTCAGTGTTCCCGACCATTGGGTCGGGATCTTTCCAGAGCCTTAACTAGCTCTGTGATGTTAGCTGACAGTGGGTTTTAGCCTGCTGTGGGCTAAAAATGGGTCATAGGAGAGCAGAACGAACTGCAGCCCTGTGCTCAATAGGAAGCAGGGCCAAAATACCCTTAGCTAAACTTCTCCTTTAAAAACTTGCACACATGGGTACATCTGTAAAGCAATGAGCCTGACATTCACCAAAAATTCCAGGTGCATGGGTTTTAAATAACCATTATTTACTCACCACCAGTGAATGTTCAGTGACCGCTACATTAACTGCTTTATAAACATGTCTCAAGGTCTTTAAAATGAGCCAGTTGGAGAATGGATCTGATGTTTCCATTGTTGCTACACTGAGACACATGGATTCCCCACAATTACAGGTTAAGCCTGCTTAGTCACTTGGGCTCTCACTGAACTAAGCCTTGCTAAGTATAAGAACATTTCAAATAATTTACTATCAAAGTGCTAATGTGAGTCTGTACTTTGCTTATTCTGGGTATAGAGTATTTACCCTATGAAGCATAAGCAGAATATACTTGCCTTTAATCCCTTGCAGTAACCTCATCAAGATTACTGTTTTTAGTTGCTGTGCAAATCCATACCTGAGAGTAATGGGTATTCTTCATACATAGTTACAGTACATAGTTAGTCTGGCTGAAAAAAGACAAAAGTCCATCCAGTTCAACCATTAAAAAAAAAAAGTTATAATCCTATACCCACAGTTGATCAAGAGGAAGGCAAAAAAAACCCCAGCAAAGCATGATCCAATTTGCTCCTGCAGGGGAAAAAATTCCTTCCTGATCCCTGGATCAACTTTACTTATAAATGTTAGTATCCAGTTATATTCTGTGTATCTAAGAAAGAATCCAGGCCTTTTTTAAAGCAATCCACTGAGCTGGCTACAACCAACTCTTGAGGGAGTCTATTCCACATTTTCACAGTTCTCACTGTGAAGAAACCTTTCCGTGTTTTGGAGATTAATTTTCTTTTCCTCCAGACGTAAAGAGTGCCCCTTTGTCCTCTGTGATGACCTCAGGGTGAATAGCTCTACACCGAGTTCACTATATGAACCACTGATGTATTTATACATGTTGATCATATCCCCCCTTAATCTCCTCTTCTCAAGAGAGAATAAATTCAGTTCCTCTAATCTTTCCTCATAGTTGAGCTCCTCCATGCATCTTATCAGTTTGGTTACCCTTCTCTGTACTTTCTCCAGTTCCCCAATGTTCTTTTTGTGAATTGGTTCCCAAAACTGAACTGCATATTTCACTTGAGGTCTTACTAATGATTTGTACCGGGGTAATATGATATCTCTCCCTGGAGTCTATACCTTTTTTAATACAAGAGAGGATTTTGCTCGCTTTAGAAACCGCAGCTTGGCATTGCATGCCATTATTAAGCTTGTGATCTACCAGAACTCCCAGATCCTTCTCCACCATTGATTCCCCCAGTTGTACCCCCCCTAGTATGTATGATACATGCATATTCTTAGCCCCCAAGTGCAGAACCTTACATTTATCAACATTAAACCTCATTTGCCATATAGTTGCCCAATTAAACAGTGCATTGAGGTCAGTTTGTAAATTGGAGACATCCTGTAAGGACGTTATTCCACTGCAAAGCTTGGTGTCATCTGCAAAGACTGAAATGGGATTTTTAATCTCAGACCCTATATTGTTTATAAATATATTAAACTGTAAGGGTCCCAACACTGAACCTTGGGGTACACCACTGACAACCCTAGACCATTCAGAGTATGAATCATTAACCACTACTCTCTGAATACGATCTTTTAGAAGTTTTCTATCCATTTACATACAGATTTTTCCAAGCCAGTAGACTTTACCTTACACATTAACCACGTCAGGAACTGTCCTTATATTATATTTTTGCAAAATCCTAGTATACCACGTCGACTGCCACCCCTCTGTCTAAGGTTTTGCTCACCTTCTCATAAAAAGAAATCAGATTTGTTTGACAACTTCTGTCTTTCATGAATCCATGCTGTCTATGTGGTCTTTTATTAAATTCTCCAGTATCTTCCCAACTATAGAAGTTAAACTAACAGGTCTATAATTACTTGGTAAAGATTTTGCCCCCTTTTTTAAATACTGGCACCACATTGGCCTTACGCCAATCCAGTGGTACTATGCCAGTCATTAAAGAGTCCCTAAAAATGAGAAACAATGGCTTTAAAATGACAGAGCTCAATTCTTTAAGGACCCGTGGGTGTATGCCATCTAGTCCAGGTAGTTTATTCACCTTTATTCTGTCTAAATATATTTGGATCAATTGTGAGCCAATGTGAATCATCTGAAGCTGTATACACAGAGCTGCAAGTACTGGCTATTCCTCCTTTGGCAGTGGTACCTTTACCAGGCTAAATAAAAATATCCACCTGCGCTCCACAGACTCCTTAAATATAGCTAGCTGCTATCATCTACACCCTATACCATGGGACACATAAAATAAATATCAAGATATTGGATGAAGCGCTCTGCTATAATAATGCTAAAAAAATTAAAATTTTATACACAAATGTAAAAGTGACTAGTACTTAAATAATATATGTGCTAAAATTATATAAAAAATCCATATAAGACCAGTCTGCCCCCAAATGGCTAAAACTGGTTATACATGTGCACATACAAAAAAAATAGAAAGTGACCAGGTGCTTGGGTACATAAATAGTGTCTTAATAAATATAAAAAAAATTTTAAAATCACAGTGAATACTCATAAAAAGTGCCAAGTGTTTAAATAACAATCAATATACATATAATATAATCATGTGCAAAAAACATGCTATCACTCTTCTGTGAAGAAAATATATATATAGAAGTGCTTTTTCATTCAAATAGTGCTCAGACCAAAGTGTCACTCCAGTGAATCAATCCTAAATATCCAGAGTGCCTCCTCACCTCCAACATTCGACCCCTAGAGGTCACAAATCATTTATTTAAATGATGTTCCAAAAACCGACATCAGGATATAACTTGTCCCACGATTCAAAATCTCAATATATACGATGCCTCAGCCATATGTCCATGGACCATGGAAGATTTAAGCACAAAGAGAGATCTCCATAGCGCAACATGTAGTTTTATTATAAAGAAAAAAGCAGATAGAAAACTCACATGCTCTTAGAAATGTACAAGCAGTTTCCCCATATCCTATGGGTGTAATAGGAAATCGTGTTTGCCGAAAACCGGAAGTGCATCACCGAGCTCCACCCGGAAATGACGTCAATGAGCTCCACGCGTTACACCACTGTCACCTGGCTTCTTCAGGATCTTTACCAGGCTACCACAAACTGCTGCCACAGCTCTCAGAAAAGCACACATTTTCTAAGTCAGTATTTGCATTAGGCTTCTCCTGGCTTCCCTGCATCTATTTGACAGTGACCGGACCTGGTTAAGGGTCCCCTATTTACTGAGCACTGCATTATGAAATTTATACATTTCAACTGTCTCTCAATGGGAGGTATTTTATACATTTTTGGAACAAAGTTACTGTCCTCAATCTTTAAAGGTCCTTCTTTTAGCACGGGCATAGATCTCCATAACTTAATATACTATTTTGCTGCCATTTGTATGTATATTGGCTAAACGTTTTAACTATCCTTCAAATGCACTGATTAGATTAAACAACTAATATTAAGATGAATAGCTTGAAAAAACAATAGTGGGTCCCTTTCTTGCTCTTTTATTCGTCATTACCCATTTGATCGGGAATGTGGCTCATCTTTGCCTAAATATTCTATACTAAAAGATGTCCATCATTCCAATCTCAGAAGGTTGGGAAGTATGAAGATGAGGAAGACAGCATGTCTACCCCTTACTATGAGGTTTTTTTTTCCATAGAGCTGGCAGAGGAGGATCGCAGCAGCAATCAGGAGCACTAAAGGTAATATGTGGTAATCTAGAATGCCTGCTATAAACCTGAAGATCACTTTGCTTCGAAGACCCTAATATAAGTCTGCATTAAAATCTCAAGTCTTGAGGACCATATACTGTATAACTCTTCAGTTCCTTTTCCAAATGCACTAAATTGACTCTACCTGAACATATTATACAGTCATATCTGGGTACAGATGAAACTATTAAAGTGAAGTTGCTACTTCTGGGAAAAAAAAATGGCATTCTCTTTACATTTCTAATAGAAACCGGCATTTAAAGACCATATATTACATTGTTCAGACACAGCTGAAAGAAAAAAGTCTCAGTGGCGTCTCTAAAGCAGAAAGAGAAATGGACACAACGCAGTATTTCTGGATAATATAAGAGAACACTGAAAGCACCTTGGAAAGTCATCAATGTGATGTAGCACAACAGTTACATTATAAAAGCACAATGTGCTGGAGGTAACACCCACAATCTATTCAGACTGCAAGAAATTGTAGATGAATAGAAATGTTACACTCTACTATGAGGCATAAATATTTCATAATGACATCAATGCAGAATACCTTTCGTAAAAACAAAACCTAATCTGCCGTAAAGCAATTGATCAACACTAAAGCATGAGTTCCGCATATGTAAACAAATTAGGGGTCTAGCTGGCTAACACTGTACTAAAAGTTAGCTTTTCTAGATATCAACTTCCCATTCTGGTTATCCTGCTACCGGTTGAACTAGAATCAGATACAATAAAGCACACAGCTTACAATAAGGCACATAGTAGCAAAGCAATCTTATGCATACAACCATTATTAAATACCAGTTGATCCTGTCAATGACTCCCCCTTCCTTCAGAAAGGTGACAATGATAAAGCAGTAAATTCCCAGCAGTGTTGTCATCTTCAGCATTGTCACAAATTGACATCTCCAATATCCCTCCCACTCACTGCAATCAGAGCTGCCCACTTCCTATGCAGGAGACAATGCAGGGTATCCTCTAAAACCCTGACTCTGACAGAGTAGACCTTGATGTCCTGTAATGATATACTGGGGCAAAGAAAAAGCATCCATCACTCATCAGAACAGACAAGTAAAAGAAAACACAGGTTGGCACTGTGAGAAGGAAGGGGTGGCAAGTGAAAATAGATTAGAAAGAGCTTTTTTAAGCTTTAAATACATGCATACTATGTAACAGGGGCGGACTGACAACTCATGGGGCCCCCGGGCAATAGGGGATCATGGGGCCCCTGTGTCCTTGCCCAAACTCAAAAAAGCCTATGAAAAAGGTACCGGGGCATCTCATGGGGCCCCCTACTGACCCCGGGCCCTCGGGCAGTGCCCGAGTTTCCAAATGGTCAGTCCGCCCCTGCTATGTAATATGTAAGCTTAATACAGTTATTTGTTACTACTCACAGGACTCACAGTGTTCCTTCTGACAATGCCCTTATGTACTTTTTCCTCCATAAGTACAGCGCCATCTTTGTTCAGATACTAGCAGTGTCTTAGAAGCTGGCCCTGAAATAGTGCAATTCTGTAAATCCTGTTGCCTTTCCAGTTCTTGACTGTTTCTGGCTCGGACCTACATTAGAATTTGCTACAATAGATTACAATGGTGCAATCTGATTCTTGGGGAAGAGGAGACTAAGGAAACGCTTCCTCCTTCCTGCAGCAGACTGGTGACATCATACCATAGGCAGAGGTACTAGAATGGAGCCCAAGACTGCATTCTAAAGTGGTAGTAAAGTCTACTGTTTAACTTGTACCTACAGGTAATAAGGCTTAACTGTAGGTACTGTAGGTACTGCAAATATCTCCTAAACATGCACCGAGATATTTACCTGTGTAGAGCACTGGCACATGTGCTCTGAAGGAACGGCATGCCTGTTCAGGGCTGTGTGCCGTAAAAAGTGACTCCCGAGCAGGGGCAGACTGACAACTCATGGGGCCCCCGGGCAATAGGGGATCATGGGGCCCCTGTGTCCTTGCCCAAACTCAAAAAAGCCTATGAAAAAGGTACCAGGGGCATCTCATGGGGCCCCCTAATGACCCCGGGCCCTCGTTCCAAATGGTCAGTCTGCCCCTGCTCCCGAGGGACGTCATTGCAGCTCGGCCATTCAAGCCACCGAAGCCCACGAACCTGGAAGAAGAACTGATTAAAACCAGAAGCCCTGTCAACAATTAGTGGTTTAAATAAGCTGTGAGGAGGTGACACTGGACGACACTATGCCCGGTGATCTTTGACTTCTCCCATGTTGTTTAGATAGATCTCCACCTCTTTAAGGTTGCCTACCCTTGCTATAGACTGGCCAACCAACTTAGGACTCACCTGAAGGCATATACTGCCCTCTATTCTACTCCAGGTGCAATAGATTGAGGCCCTGCATTTATGCTTTTGAGGCCTACCTCCTTTTTGTCTATAATCCTTCCCCACCTTTTCCTTCCCTATATCCTCCCTCCCCCCTTCCTTTTTTTCTCGTTTCTTACTTTTTTCTTCTCCTCTTATAATTGCTTTTCTCTCTTTCCCCACCACTCTGTGGTCTCTTTGGTTCTTTACTTCTCTCTCCGGATTCTGTATCTACCGCTCCCTGCTCTGCAAAGCTTTGTCCACCAGAACCTGTAGCTACATAGTTAGTCTGGCTGAAAAAATAAAAAAGTCCATCCGGTTTAACCATAAAGAAAAAAAAAGTTATGATCCCACACCCACAGTTGATTCAGAGGAAGGCAAAAAACCCAGCAAAGCATAATCCATTTTTCTCCTTCCTTCCTGATCCCCCCGAGAGACAATCAGATATTCTCTGGATCAACTTTACATATAAATGTTAGATTCCAGTTATATTCTGTGTATCTAAGAAAGAATCCAGGCCTTTTTAAAGCAATCCACTGAGCTGGACAGAACCAACTCTTGAGGGAGTCTATTCCACATTTTCACAGCTCTCACCGTGAAGAAATATTTCCGTATTTGGAGATTACAGTTCTTTTCCTCCATTCATAAAGAGTGCCCCCTTGTCCTCTGTGATGACCTCAGGGTGAATAACTCTACACCGAGTTCACTATATAAACCACTGATGTATTTATACATGTTGATCATATCCCCCCTTAATCTCCTCTTCTCAAGAAAGAATAAATTCAGTTCCTCTAATCTTTCCTCATAGCTGAGCTCCTCCATGTCTCTTATCAGTTTGGTTGCCCTACTCTGTACTTTCTCCAGTTCCCCAATGTTCTCTTTGTGAATTGGTGCCCAAAAGTGAACTGCATATTCCAGATGAGGTTTTACTAATGATTTGTACAGGAGGAAATGATATCTCTGTGGAGTCTATACATCTTTTAATACAAGAAAGGATTTTGCTGGCTTTAGAAACCGCAGCTTGGCATTGCATGCCATTATTAAGCTTGTGATCTACCAGAACTCCCAGATCCTTCTCCACCATTTATTCCCCCACTTGTACCCCCCCTAGTATGTATGATGCATGCATATTCTTAGCCCCCAAGTGCAGAACCTTACATTTATCATCATTAAACCTCATTTACCACATAGTTGCCCAATTAAGCAGTGCATTGTGGTCGGCTTGTAAGTTGGAGACATCCTGTAAGGACGTTCTTCCACTGCACAGCTTGGTGTCATCTGCAAAGACTGGAATGGGATTTGTAATCTCAGACCCTATATCGTTTATAAATATATTAAACAGTAAGGGTCCCAACACTGAACCTTGGGGTACACCACTGACAACCCTAGACCATTCAGAGTATGAATCATTAACCACTATTCTCTGAATACGATCTTTTAGCCAGTTTTCTATCCATTTACATACGGATTTTTTAAGCCTGTAGACTTTACCTTACATATTAGCTGTGTGGGGAACTGTGTCAAATGCTTTTGCAAAATCCAAGTATACCACGTCCACCGCCACCCCTCTGTCCAAGGTTTTGCTCACCTACTCATAAAAAGAAATCAGATTTGCTTTACAACTTCTGCTTTCATGAATCCATGCTGTCTGTTGCTTAAAATATTTTTTTCCAGCAAAAATTCATCTATGTGGTATTTTATTAAACTCTCCAGTATCTTCCCAACTATAGATGTAGCTACTTCGAATAGTTCTTGTAGCATACAAGAGACTATCCCCCAGGTGCCTAGCAGCTCACTGTAGTTAACTGGTGCTCTCCTTCTTGAATTACTGACAATCTACTCCAATGTGGTTAACCATAGGAACACTCATTTAGTGAATCCACATTTCTTTTAATCTGCTCTACGCTGATTTATTTTTTTTGAGCCAATCATTTATTGCCATTTACCATATGTTTACCATTACTCTACAGTGTATTTTATGATGTTTGGATAGAAAGAATAATCTTCTCTTTTGGACCGCCTTTTTTTCTGTATATGCATTGAATTTATACGCATTGAAAACTTGATAAAATCTTTATGGAAAAACATTTTTTACAAAATTCTGGAAATTTTGTCTGCATTGCTTTACAAGAGAAAAATAAATCTTTAAAATAAGAATATTTAGCCTACATATTTAAAAAAGCCTAAAATTACTGATATATGAATACATGAAATGACATCTAAAAAAATATCTCTGGGGGTTTTTTTTAGACCTTGAAGGTTTACTAAAGACACTATTTGCACCAACTTGTGTGGGACATACAGACCTAAAAAAATTGGCAATACGTTTGCATTATGTATGACTAAACAAAGACCTGACAAAACAATAACTGAAACTTCTGAATGTTACCCACAGCAAGATTATATTCAGATAACTTTTCAAAGTCTTTCTCTCTACAGAGTGTGACAGATTTAAATACAATGCCTTTTCCCAGAGCCAGCTGCTTAGTGCACAGAAGGTTCTGCTGGTATGATAAAAGAAAAAAAAATTCATGACCCTGGAGTTTATTCATCTTCTGTTCATGTGTGCCCAATCATCAGCAAGCAACTAACTAGACAGTTCATTTCTTACTAAAGGCCAAGCAGCTAAAGGATCAGGAGAATACAGCAGTAAAATGTTTTAAAGCAAAAAAATTATGATTTTGAATTATTTAGATTTTTTTTTTTAAAGTTTGTAATGTTTGAAACATTTTTATTTTTTATTACTTTATGTATACAATACTTGATTCTCAAGAATATACTTCATACATGAAAAAGGATTCCCAAAGCACTACAGTGTTAGCTAAAGAGACAGAGCACTAGCTTTCTGCCTAGAGGCACAATTTGTCCTTCAGGAACCTCATATGGAACAATCCAATAAGAGATGAATCACTGCTATAAGTCTTAAATGTGTCTTATTGCAGAGTAAGTTACCAAGCTCTCTAAAACTAGTGGAAAATCTGCTGCAGGAAGACCACCGCCAACACTGGTGACTAGTATACAGTATGTATGTATATGTTCATTTTTTAATTCATTGTATAATTTTTTCAATCCTATACTTGTATCTACAATTGCAGTATTGAACAGGGTCACAATGGCCTCTGCAAGCTGAAACCAATTTTCTTCTGAATTAAACCTTCACCTTGTATGTTATCACTATGATCACATGATCAGTACTCTGATTTGCTTCTGATCATTAGTGGAGATGGAAGCTGTCAGTGACAACTAGGTTTGAAGTGTTGGCTGGCAGCTGTCAAAAGGACGATGTTTATGAACATATTCTCAGCAACTGAGGAAGATTTATATACAGACTGCAGGTGGTACGAGATTAACAAGAAAATAAAAGGAGCCACATTTGGTGAAGATAAAATAATCTTTCATGAGAAAAAATAAAAGTCCATGTTATTTGAGTAGTTAGATGTCAACCCAAAGAGGAAAAAATAACACTCCCACATCCACATGAAATTTTGATACATAAACAGTATTTTGATGTGATTGTCAAGTGATAATATATGTACATTTTTCTTTATCCAGTAAAATTACAAACACGGTTAAAAATGTCAAGCCAGGTGATT
Source organism: Staurois parvus (assembly GCF_062004578.1). Lineage (NCBI taxonomy): Eukaryota > Metazoa > Chordata > Amphibia > Anura > Ranidae > Staurois > Staurois parvus. Next base: position 6,199,618 of record NW_028318218.1, on the reverse strand, counting down.
TGACCCCAATTTCATGCTAAGAGGAACTTCCATGTGGACACAGCTAATACATAGATGATTCTGAAGGTCAACCAATGCTACAGAGACACTGCGTGATTGCCTTTAGATTCTGAATGAAGTCTTTTGCAAGCCAAGGAAAACCATCCTAATGTATCCAATTCCAGAAAACACTGTTCAGTCTCCACACTGTAGGAACCAAGTTAAATTATGTGGCACCACTGTCACTTCCATTGCTTCCCATTCACAGGCAGTTCACGCTTACTGTGAGTACCATATGGTGTGTTATATGCTTTGTTTTCTGTGTGTCTGCAAAATGCCAATGCAGCACAATGTGTATGCTGTATGTGTGCTGTCAGGCTTTTACACTCATTGAAATATGCATGCTTTACACTATTTACATTTACCATTAGGTATGTAAACAACACCCTTTTTACCACTATATCTTGTATTAAAACCTTTCAGGGTAAGGCTCCATGTTAAGCTCACAAAATGGTGGAAAAAAACGCTGGGTAAAAAATGCTGGTAATAGTGTTTTTTTAGTAGCGGTTTAGTGGCGTTTAAAAGCATTTAGGAGAACTAGCGTTTTATCAGCATTTTTACAGTATATGTAGAGGAAAAATAAATAAAAAAGCGTTTTTTAAGCATTTTAATCACGTTTAGAGGGGGTTTTTTTGGTATAAAAATGCTCCAAAAAAAACTCTACAAACAAAATTTCTTTCTGCTCCAAAGTGCTGAAATACTCCAAAAAAACTCTACAAAACATTTTTCTTTCTGCTCCTAAGCGCTGAAGCTCAAAAAATGCTAAAAGCCTAAAGTAGTGTGCATGGACACATAGGATAAAACTACTTTGCTTCTAGGAGCAGAATAAATGCTAATAACAGCTTCTAGGAGCTTAAAGACACACTAGTGTGCATGGAGCCTAAAGAAGCAGGGATAGTTTAAGCTGAGCTCCAGGGTAATATTAAAAAAACATATACCGTATTTTCCGGCGTATAAGACGACTGGGCGTATAAGACGACCCCCTACTTTTCCTGTTAAAATATAGGGTTTGGGCTATACTCGCCGTATAAGACTACCCCTCTTCCAACGCACACCAAATAAAAATTAAACAACATCAGATTTGATTTCAATATGGTATGGTATTTCAGTATGGTATTCCAATGATGGGGTGCTATTCCTCCCACTGACACCAATGATGGGGCACTATTCCTCCCACTGACACCAATGATGGGGCACTATTCCTCCCACTAATACCAATGATGGGACACTATTCCTCCCACTGATACCAATGATGGTGCCCCCACCGGTGTATAAGACGAACCCCGACTTTTCAGAAGATTTGCATGGGTTAAAAAGTTGTCTTATACGCTGGAAAATACGGTATGTAGATTTGTATTTATTAGAAAAATCATTAAAGCATACGTGAACCCTCCCCCTGTAAAACAATCCATTCAGTTTAAAATAGAAATGGAATGAAAATCATTTGTGTATAGATATAAAAAACATTAGAAATACCTTTTTCCCCCCTTTTTTTATGTGATCACAAACCCTCTGTTCTCAGAGAGGTGGGAGAAGAGAAACAACAGTACACTGAACTCTCCAGTGCATGGTTGTGCATGAAAAAGAGAGGGGGGGGGGGCATCAGCAGAAGTTTGATCATTGGAGGAAAGCAGGCTGAGTACTGAACATGCTGTGTTCTCATGCTTAGTGGGGTCAGTTTTGCGGAGTGACTGGCATCAGCACCAGGAATTTTACACAAATGAAGCAATACAAAAATAACAGGATACAGTAATTTTTAATTCAAGTACATGGTACAGCAGTCAAATATAAAGAATACGAAATGTTGGATTTACATATTCTTTAAGTGTATTTTAAATACAACTTCATAAATATCTGAATTTGATTTGATTTCAGCTTTGCAAACACTAATCAACATGCAGAGAGGAGGAGACAGCACAGAGATTACTTCACTTGTTCTTGCTTTTTCACTATCCAGTTACAAACAGGGGCAAGGAAAATTTAGGTAAGCAGCCACGCTTGTTGGTAATGAGTAGGTTTGATGTGAAGGACTGAAGATGAGGAGCAGACTTTTTGTGGGGAACCGGTGATGAGTAGGTTTGGTATGGGGCACTGACGACGAGGGACAGGCTTGTTGTAGGACACAGGTGCTGAGTAGGTTTGGTGTGGAGCACTGGAGATGAGGAGCAGGCTTGTTGCGGGGAACTGGTGTTGAGTAGGTTTGGTGTGGGGCACTGAAGACGTGGAAAGGCTTGTTGTAGGGCACTGGTGATTAGTAGGTTTGGTGTGGGGCACTGGAGACGAGGTTCAGGCTTGTTGTTGGGCACTGGTAGGTTTGGTGTGGGGCACTGGAGATGAGGAGCAGGCTTTTTGCAGAGAACTGGTGTTGAGTAGGTTTGGTGTGGGGCACTGGCAACAAGGGGCAAGCTTGTTATAGGAAACTGGTGATTAGTAGGTTTGGTGTGGGGCACTGGAGACGAGGTTCAGGCTTGTTGTTGGGCACTGGTAAGTTTGGTGTGGGGCACTGGAAATGAGGGACAGGCTTGTTGTAGGACATTGGTGATGAATATGTTTGGTGTGGGGCACTGGGGATGTGAAGGAGGCTTGGAGTGGAGCACTGGAGAAGAACAGGCTTTGAATGGAACACTGGATATAAGTAGCAGGCTGCATGAAGAGAATATTACCATAATTCAACCCCTTTAGAATTTACTCACCCACTGTATAAATAACCCCCCAAACCCCTCCTTACCAACACCCACCTTCCCCTGAAATCTTAGGCCCAGGGACCAAAACTTTCCAGGTATGTATGTAGTATTAGACGAACATACCATGTGCACCTATTTTTCATTACAACATTTCTCCAACTGGGAAGATCCTGAATTCAATCTGGGTCTTCTAAACATAGCTATGAAAAATAATAGCTTTCAGTGAGATTTTTTGTGCCATTTTAGCCTTTAATTTAAACATGCTGTTTCTTCCTTGATTATAAATTGGTTCCGACATCCTGTACGCATGCAACGTATTCCGTGTCCTCAGGGATAACAACTTTCAGTGCCACAGTTCATAGACTAGCAGGAAAGGTCTCTGCAGTGCCAAGATAAAAATATCAACCTGGAAATGGTATATTCTTTAAATAATTCCCTTTCATGTCTCTACAGAGGAATCCACATTTCTATGAGCCTGTGTAGGCACAGTTATGGGTCAACGCTTACAATGTTTGATGTCGAGAGTCTGTCTCCCTAAATGTACAATACATAAGAAAAATGTGAACAAAATGTTACAGGTTCACATATTTACTGTATATTATTCTTACCCCAGTTTATGTCATTTTTTTGTGTAAAACCTTAAAGGGGTTTTCTACTTTACTTGTAATTTCATCTTATCTACTCTGATTACAAAATGATGCAGGCTTCCATGTTATCACTCACTATATCTAAGATCCCCTTCCACTCTTAAAGTGGAATAAAAGTTAATTATTTAAAAGTTGTTGACATACAGGGTACTTATGACAGAAGAGACCCTATTGGTATCTGCCATAAATGCATCCTCCTGCCTGTCAGTTGTCATGTACACTGAGCCGTACATGCGCAACTCAGTGAACATTTTCGGCCCTAATCTGCCATGGCAATGTGATTCCCCTGCATATGTGCAGGAGTGACATCTTTGTGGCCTGGCCTATCTCAAGGCTGGAGACACGGGACCCGGAAGGAAGACCAGGCAAACATGAAAGCGCCGGGGCTCTTCTGATCGATCCCACCACAATGATGGAGGGCACTGTTTGACAAGTAACACTGCCATAATGTACTAATATGCATACTAGTACATTACAGCATAACTCACCTGGGGGGCCCCAGAATCAAAATTTTACAGCAGAGTGTGCTAATGCTTTAATATTTTTACCGTTTCTTGATGGGGATGTAGAAACCATAGTAGAATAAATGGATTAAGCAATGTTAGACTATACCTAAGTAGCAATATCTCATTGATTGTTATGTCATTATGTTAGCTATTTTAATTCAATACTTCTGGTCACTGAGAGGATTTTAAAGCTGTATAGCATTACACTCACCGGTCACTTTATTATATACCTTTTCAATTACTTGGTAAATTGCTAATCAGCCAATCACATGGCAGCAACTCAATGCATTTAGGCATCTAGACGTGGTGAAGACAACTTGCTGAAGTTCAAACCAAGAATCAGAATAGGGAAGAAAGGGGATTTAAGTGACTTTGAATGTGGCATGTTTGTTGGTGCCAGACGGGTTTGTCTCAGTATTTCAAAAACTGTTGATCTACTGGGATTTTCACACACAACCATTATTATTATTATACAGTATTTATAAAGCGCCAATAGTTCGCTCAGCGCTGTACATTACAAAGGGGGACAGAACATGTGACAGAACAATAACAATACAATGCAAAACATGAGGGGATCGAGGGCCCTGCTCTTTCGAGCTTACAATCTAGGGTTTACAGAGAATGGTCTTGAAAAAGAGAAAATATCCAGTGAGCGGCAGTTATGTGGATGAAAAATGCCTTGCTGATGTTAGAGGTCAGAGGAGAATGGGCAGACTGGTTCGAGATGACAGAAAGTCAACAGTAACTCATGTCAATATGGACCAAAATCTCTGAGGAATGTTTCCAACACCTTGTTGAATCTATGCCACGAAGAATCAAGGCAGTTCCGAAGGCAAAAGGGGGTTCAACCGGTACTAGCAAGGTGTACCTAATAAAGTGGCTGGTGAGTGTGTGTGCTAACAGAGGAAGTAAAACAGAACTTAACTCAAAAAGTTAAGTACGGATGGTTCGCTCCCTCCCTACAGTCTGTAACTGAGTTACAGGTTCTTTTGGGGGGAGGAGGGAGGGAGTACCGGTACCTGCTCCCTTAATCTTTGCCTGAATGAGTATGACGCTACTTGCTCCATTCCTTCTGCAGCCTCCTGGGTCATGTCACATGTTCCAGGAGGATGAAGGACTGCATGAGTGGGAAGCCGTCTCTCTTATCCAAGATGGCAGGGGACCTTCAGTGGTAAGAAGAACAGCCAAAAAGATGACTGGTGTCAAGCTGCTGACTCTGCCAAACGGTGTTAGTTCAGCATATATTCAGGCACCATTAAATGGTTTGTCAATAAGTCACAGTTGAGGAGAACCCCTAGCAACCCTTGGAGGAACTCTAGCAATCCAAAGGACCCAGGTTGAATATTGCTGATATCTAAGCGTTAAAGCATATGTAAACCCAACATTTCATATTCCTGATATGTGACTGCTGTGCCATGTACTGTTCTCTTTGTGCTGCTTCCTTTGTGTGAAATCCCTGGTGTTCCTGCCAGTCCCTCTACTTTTCTATTAAAAATTGACCACACTAGGCATGAACGCAGAGCGTGGTCAGTGCTCTAGCTGTGCTGGGAACTCAGTGTGCTCTCCTCCAATGATCAGACTTCTGTTCACATGCCCCCCCCCTCCTGTACAGTCATTCACTGGGAATATCAGTAAGAAGAACAGTGCCTCGAGGGTCGGACTGCAGTTTGGAGACCACTGTTTTTATAAGATGGGGGTTTACAATTACTTTAAGAAACACCTGTTGATCCTGACAGGATCTGCCTATTTCTGTGAATGGATGACAACACTATCCACCTACCCACAGGCTACTTATGCTGTGATAACTCTATTACCCTACTGTGTGAACTCCTCTATTGTATCCAACTTGCCTATAGAATCCCATTGTCAATTTGCCCCGAAGACTTCTGAAGCAGGCAGCAATATTACCAGCAGCATGAATTTCACCCCACCCATAAACCATGTAGGCACCAAGAATATTAGATGCACTGTGGCCATGTGACTGTTGAATAAAGATTAGTTTTAGGGTCCTTAGCAGTTTATTTTTTCAAACATTGGTATTTGAAAATTCTGTAAAAACTATATTTCCTGTATGCTTGTTATTTGGCCGTACCTTGGGAAGCAAGCCACTAAATCTAGAAGCATGACTTAGTCTGACATTTCTGTCACAAGCTGGTAGATCAAGTTGTATTTCCGAGTCTCATCATTTGCTGCATCATATGTCACCAGGACTATGACATAATAATCACCGAGACTTATCATTCCAAATGAGTCATCACTATTTTTCCTCCTATTTATAGCCGACTTTAAACAGATGAAACCCTTCAGTGTTCCATTTTAATTGCTGTATGCTGGAGCCAAATTACCTGTTCAATGTCATATAACAAAGGAAGAGATTGTAGGTGCTCTGAAAGGACCCGAGAATCCATTCTAACAATAGCTGGAAAGACGTCATCAGTGCAAAACAGACCGATTATACGTTTTTTCAGCAGGAGTTATATTTTTCCGGGTATTTGTACAAGTACAATAAGCATTCGTAGATACTCCCTATAAGATAGCAGTTCTTCACTTCAGATCCACTGGGAATCAGATCTAAACCCTCCTGACCTTCACAGCCAAGGAAGCTTCCATCTTAGCCTCTGTTTGATGTGCGGTTGCCATTGTATTGCATGTGATCAGTTATGACACCAGCCATTGGATGGCTTGACAGCTCGACACCTGGGACAGTTGGGGCACTTGGTTTCCCCGCACCGTGGGTACAGTGCTGATTGCTCGCATTTTTGGAGCGGGTTAAGCCAGCTATACACAGGTCGAATTTTGAAAGAGTTTTCTTTCGAAAATCTTTTCTTAGAATTTTCGTTCAAATTTCGCACCATTAGTGGGCCACAGGAATGGCTAATTTTCGTGTGACCATTGAGTGATCGGGCATCTTGGAAATTTTTTGAAAAACGAACAAATTTCTAATGAATGATGGAAGAATCATGCGAGAAATATTATTGAAAAAGAAATAAGCATAAGCTGTGACCTGGAAAGAAAAGAAAATTCTTGGCCACGAAAATTCTTTTCTGTAGCAATATGAGCTGAAATTGAAGGCTTGGTTGGTCGAATTTTTAAATCAATGGTGGCAACATCGGATTACAAATGTACAAAATTTCTGATTTTCAAATAAAAATTCGACCAGCGTATGGTCTGCATTAGGTGCACTTTTCCATAAAGTTATATCGCGGTTGATTTACTAAAACTAGAGAATGCAAAATTTGGTGCAACTCTGCATAGTAACCAATCAGTTTCCAGGTTTTTTTATGAAAGCTTAAAGTGGGTACAAAGACTAAACATTTTTTTACCTTATTGCATTCTTTGCATTAAGGTAAAAAATGTTTAGGCACCGGTTTTGGTCCCTCCCCCCCTCCTTTTACTTACCTGAGCCCTTATTTGATCCAGCACTGTGCACATCTACAGCTCTTCCCTCCTCTCACTTCCAAGGCTCACCAGCTTTCCTGGGGCACTGAGATCCACCGCCTCCCACTGCTGTCAATTAGAGCCAGTGACCAGGGAGCAGAGAGGGGAGTGGGGCAAAGTATTGCTGTCTATATAAATTTACGTAGCAGCTTGGCTTGGGAGTGTGCTTGCACAAGTGCCCCCATTGGAAGCAGCTTCCTATGGGAGCATTGGACACAGAAGAAGAGCCAGGAGTGCCAGCAGGGGACCTAAGAAGAGGAAGGTTCAGGCTGCTCTGTGCAATTCCATTGCACAGAACAGATACGTATATTTATGTTTTATGGTATTTAAAAACAAAAACTCTTTACAATACCTTCAATTGAACAAGCTGAAGTTAGAAACTGATTGGCTACCATGCACAGATTCAACAGATTTTGCACTCTCCAGTTTTAGTAGATCAATCCCCTTATGTCCAATGTGTTTGGTGCACTTTCTGAAAGCACACCAAGGATGCAGGACACAACATAACTATATGGGAAAGCACAGCTAACCTGCTCCAAACACACAGGTAAGATGTGCGGCACCCATCATGCAGGAAAAAAGCACTGCAGTAGTGTGAAAAGTGCCCTTGTTGTTCACTCCATGCCTTGACTTTAAAGTGTTACTAAACCCACCACAGTAAAATCAGTCTGTATATGCTGTAAAGCATGCTTGGTATACACACTGTGGAACCTAAGGGGTTAATCATCTGCATTGTGTAAAAAGGATGTTTGATCCTGCCTTCTCTGATTCTCCCCTTAGTCTACTATCCCCATTTGTCTATCTTCTGATAGTACAGAGCTCTAAGAGTCACTCTACACATGCTCAGGTTAGTGTGTATGGCTAGAGAGGTTTTTTTTTCTTTGGGAGAGTGTATGTGATCAGCTCAGGGCCTATCAGCTCTGTCCAGACAGAGGGTCAGGGGTTATGCAGCCTCATAGGACAGTCAGAGGAGAATGAAAACTCCTAAAAGCTTTAACCAGTGCTTAGCTGGACACAAGACTGCTATAACCGCTGAGGAAAAAAGGTATTTAGCAGTTTATATTTACTGAAATAATTGCATTTCCATGTTGTGTGTACTGTGGGAGACCAGATATAGTGAATGCAGGGTCCGGGGTTTAGTACCACTTTTTAAGCTCCAACCAAATAGTATAAAATAATGCTGTGCACAATGCTGTGCTTCACAGTTGCAGAAAAAATTAAACAGCATGTTGCTTTCAGCGGATGTTGCTGCCACCAAATGCAACTATGGTGTCACTGGGCAACAGTACACAAGGTGCTGCTATGATTGGGTTAAATCTGGTGATGAAGAGGCGACATTTATTTATTTCAGGGACTTATATAGTGCTGTCAATTTATGCAGCGCTTTTTACATATACAGGTAAAACTCAATAAAGTTGAATATCGTGCAAAAGTTCATTTATTTCAGTAATGCAAGTTAAAAGGTGAAACTAATATATGAGATAGACTCATTACATGCAAAGCAAGATAGTTCAAGCTGTGATTTGTCATAATTGTGATGATTATGGCTTACAGCTCATGAAAACCCCAAATCCACAATCTCAGGAAATTAGAATATTGTGAAAAGGTGCAATATTCTAGGCTCAAAGTGTCCCACTCTAATCAGCTAATTAAGCCATAACACCTGCAAAGGGTTCCTGAGCCTTTAAATGGTCTCTCAGTCTGGTTCAGTAGGAATCACAATCATGGGAAAGACTGCTGACCTGACAGTTGTGCAGAAAACCATCATTGACACCCCCCATAAGGAGGGAAAGCCTCAAAAGGTAATTGCAAAAGAAGTTGGATGTTCCCAAAGTGCTGTATCAAATCACATTAATAGAAAGTTATGTGGAAGGGAAAAGTGTGGAAGAAAAAGGTGCACAAGCAGAGAGATGACCGCAGCCTGGAGAGGATTGTCAGAAAAAGGCCATTCAAAAGTGTTGGGGACTTTCATAAGGAGTGGACCGAGGCTGGAGTCAGTGCATCAAGAGCCACCACACACAGACGGATCCTGGACATGGGCTTTAAATGTCATATTCCTCTTGTCAAGCCGCTCCTGAACAACAAGCAACGTCAGATGCGTCTTACCTGGGCTAAAGAAAAACAGACCTGGTCTGTTGCTCAGTGGTCCAAAGTCCTCTTTTCTGATGAGAGCAACTTTTGCATCTCATTTGGAAACCAAGGACTCAGAGTATGGAGGAAGAATGGAGAGGCACACACTGCAAGATGCTTGAAGTCCAGTGTGAAGTTTCCACAGTCTGTGTTGATTTGGGGAGCCATGTCATCTGCTGGTGTTGGTCCACTGTGCTTCATTAAGTCCAGGGTCAACGCAGCCATCTACCAGGAGATTTTGGAGCACTTCATGCTTCCTCCCGCAGACGAGCTTTATGGGGATGCTGACTTCATTTTCCAGCAGGACTTGGCACCTGTGCACACTGCCAAAAGCACCAAAACCTGGTTCAATGACCGTGGGATTACTGTGCTTGATTGGCTCGCAAACTCGCCTGACCTGAACCCCATACAGAATCTATGGGGCATTGCCAAGAGAAAAATGAGAGACATGAGACCGAACAATGCAGAAGAGCTGAAGGCCGCTATTGAAGCATCCTGGTCTTCCATAACACCTCAGCAGTGCCACAGGCTGATAGCTTCCATGCCACGCCACATCGAGGCAGTAATTGCTGCAAAAGGGGCCCAAACCAAGTACTGAGTACATATGCATGCTTATACTTTTCAGAGGTCCGATATTGTTCTATGTACAATCCTTGTTTTATTGATTGCATGTAATATTCTAATTTTCTGAGATTGTGGATTTGGGGTTTTCATGAGCTGTAAGCCATAATCATCACAATTATGACAAATCACAGCTTGAACTATCTTGCTTTGCATGTAATGAGTCTATCTCATATATTAGTTTCACTTTTTGAGTTGCATTACTGAAATAAATGAACTTTTGCACGATAGTCTAATTTTTCGAGTTTCACCTGTATATTGTACATTCACATCAGTCCCTAACCCTCAAGGGGTGTACAATCTAAGGTCCCTAACTCACTTTCATACATACACACACTGGGGCCAATTTAGACAGGGTCCAATTAACCTACCAGCAGGTTTTTGGAGTGTGGGAGGAAACCAGAGTACCCGGAGGAAACCACACAGGCACAGGGAGAACATGCAAACTCCAGGCAGGTGGTGCTGTGGTTGGGATTCAAACCAGCAACCCTAGTACTGCCAGGCAGAAGTGCTAACCATTTAGCCACTGTGCTGCAATTCCCTCCTCATCGCCTGTCAAATGCCGCAGCCCCTGCCACACATAGAAAGAAGCCCTGTTTTGGAAAGAAGATAAAATGGACAAAGTTAGTTCTGCTGTAAGGGGGTGGGGGTCAGCCTAACTCTAATAACCCTCCTAAGGTGCAATCATGTGTGCCTAATTACCGAGGCAATTGCTAATGGGATATTGGAGTGACAGGTAGGTATTTCAGAGTTCAGTTTAATTTTATTGGTTCCACAGCTCAGAATAGAGAGGGGCAGCCTGACAGGAGGATGGCTCTGCAGTAACCGTCCTCCATCATTTCACATCTACTATATTTAATGCTTGTCACTTTACATTTCCTCAAATAATGCAGCCCATCTTGGACTACAAGCAAACATTTTCTTAAAAGGAGATAGTTCAGAAGGTGCATCTTTCTCTCCATTTGACATCAACCATTATATCAGACCGGCAAAGTAAATCTACTACTCCGTGAAAGAGAATCGCGTTTAGCAAATCTGTCTGTTTTTTTTTTTTTTCAAGGCTTCAGCAAATGAATAAAATGTGTTACTGAGTGTACATGATGTATGATTCATAACTTAATCCTCAGACATGGGGCTGAGCATCCTGATATTCCTTTCAGATAACTGATTCGAGCTTCCTGGCAAGAGCAAAACTTCAATCTGAGAAACTATAAATAACGTTTATGCTTTGTTCCGATTCTTTCAGTTCTTCTGCAGTTACAACCCACAAGGTTCAAACTGAATGCTGTGTGTGATTCAAGAGCGAACGTACTGTATAGGTCTACCTTTGAAGGGATATTGTGCAATTTCACTTTCCCCAACAATGAAAAATGACTGTACTAAGCCCAGGGCCAGCTTGGGTCTCCATAGCTCCAGCATATACAAAGTACACCGATGCCCAGCCTTGCCGAATCTGCTCAATGGAAGAGTGTATGTAAAGGATCCACATGTGAGAACTGAACTCCTTTATAATTCTAAGATTGAAGTTACTTAGATCTCAAAATGTAACTAGTTAAAGCGGTATAAAATCCCAAACAAAAAGGTTATATATTGCAGCTTACCATTTGCTAGGCCTCTTGCACTCCGGCCTTTTTTTTTTGCAAAGGTGTCTAGGGGAGGAAAATGCAGCTTAAAGTGTTACTAAACCCACAGCAGTAAAATCAGTCTGTATATGCAGCAAAGCATGCTTGTTATACTCACTGTGGAACCTAAGGGGTTAATCCTCTGCATTGTGTAAAAAGGCTGTTTGATCCTGTCTTCTCTGATCCTCCCCTTCTTCCAGTGCCCCCCTCTTATCTACTGATAAGTCATATTGTGTGCCGACAATCTGCATATGCTCAGTTTGGTATGTATTGCTAGAGAGTTTTTTCTTTACTGGGAGAGTGTATGTGATCAGCACAGAGCCAATCAACATTGTCCAGACAGAAGGTCAGGGGTTCTGCATCCTCCTAGAGCTGAATACTCCTCCTACAAGCTTTAACCAGTGCTCTGCTGGACAGAAGTCACATGACTGCTCTAACCAACGTATGAAATTCAAAACATTAACAATAACATATAAAGCCATTTATAACTCTGCCCCAAATTACATCACCAATCTTGTCTCCAAATATCACCCAAACTGTACTCTCCGCTCCTCGCATGACCTCCTGCTCTCTAGCTCCCTTGTCTCCTCCTCCAATGCTCATCTCCAGAGCTTTCCCCATCCTCTGGAACTCTCTACCCCAATTTATTAGACTATCGCCCACTCTGCTCACTTTTAGGCGATCTCTGAAAACCTATCTCTTCATGGAAGCCTAGCCTGCCCTTTAGCTAATAATGAAATCTTCTACTCCTCCTACCAGCCCATCCCCCACAGTTGTTACCTTTTGTACCACCAGCCCCTCCCTCTTAGATTGTAAGCTCCGAGGAGCAGGCCCTCCTATCCTTCTTGTATTGAACTGTATTGTTGCTGTATTGTCTCCCTATATATTGTAAAGTGCTGAGCAAACTGTTAGCGCTATATAAATCCTGTATAATAATAACTGCTGATGAGAAAAGGTATTTAGCAGTTTATATTCACTAAAATACTTGAATTTCCATGTTGTGTGTACTGTGGGAGACCAGATATAGAGAATGCAGGGTCCGGGGAGACCAGATATAGAGTATGCAGGGTCCGGGGAGACCAGATATAGAGAATGCAGGGTCCGGGGAGACCAGATATAGAGTATGCAGGGTCCGGGGAGACCAGATATAGAGAATGCAGGGTCCGGGGAGACCAGATATAGAGAATGCAGGGTCCGGGGAGACCGGATATAGTGAATGCAGGGTCCGGGGAGACCAGATATAGAGAATGCAGGGTCCGGGGAGACCAGATATAGAGAATGCAGGGTCCGGGGAGACCAGATATAGAGAATGCAGGGTCCTGGGTTTAGTAACAATTAATATTTTACAGTGAAGCCGATTTATTAATCCTTTAACAGGCTATTGATTTTTTTTTTTGTGTTATTTTGGAGTTCTGCTGTAATGTTCTGTGTCTGCTACCCCTCTTTGCCAATCCCTCCACTGGCTTCCATTCACCCAACGCATAAAATTCCAACTACTAACAACTTACAAAGCCTTCCACAACTCTGCCGCCAGCTACATCACCAACCTGGTCTCAAAATATCAACCAAACCTCTCTCTGTGATCCTCCCAAGACCTTCTGCTCTCTAGTTCCCATGTCACCTCCTCCCATGCTCGCTTCTAGGATTTCTCCTGAGCTTCTCCCATCCTATGGAACTCCCTACCCCAATCTGACCGGCTATCTCCTAATCTATCCACCTTTAGAGGATCCCTGAAAACTTACTCTTTAAAGAAGCCTATCCTGCTTCTAACTAGTAAACTGCCTTTTAGTTTCTCCATCAGTTCATCCCCTCCACAGATATTACCTTTTGTATCACTCAACCCTTCCTCCTAGATTGTAAGCTCTAATGAGCCGGGCCCTCTGTTTCCTCTTGTACCAAATTGTATTGTAACTGTAATGTCTGCCTTCATGTTGTAAAGCGCTGCGCAAACTGTTGGCGCAATATAAATCCTGTATAATAATAATAATGTTGCAGCTTTATACACTTTTTTTTATAGGAATGGCAATGCTAGTTGCCTGGACATCTCTGACAATATTTTTGGAATCATTGACCGTGAGCAACCAGGCCGAATTTCTGAATTGCATACTTGTTCCAGGATTTAAAAAGTATTGATGCCTTTGATCTCTAGAATTTTCATTAAAAAAGGTGTGCAATGTTTTCTTAGCATGTTTCCGAAAAGAAAAAAAAAATTGTGTCTGGCCTTTTATTCTTCTCAGCATGTCACAGCTGTCAGTGATGGAGGCAGTCATGGACACAGCATGTCTTTTAATGACTCTCAATGATCCTAATGCAGCGCAGACACATCAAATTATTATGTTAGTCTCATTAGATTGGCCAGCTTGGATATTTGCAGTCATCTCAATTTAGAGATGAACTTTAAGCAGATACTTAAAAAATACCAAAGAATGCAGTTAAAGTGTTTATCAAAAATTAATAAAATACATTTTAAATGAATCTACTAAAAGTACATGACTTTGACTTGGCATCAGCTTCTTGTGATCCCCTGTACAGCAAAGCTCAGGTTGGAAGGGGGAGGGGCAGTAAAAGGAGCCAATCAGGTGGACTGCAGTGTACATGTGATGACATAAAATATGGTAAGAGAGGAAGAAAGGGGATGGAGCAGCGAGACGAGCTGATTTGTCTATAGCTGTCACCAAGTTATACTTTTCAGTATCCTTACATGTATAAAATGTGATAGCAATTTATTATGCCTTTTGTTAGAAGAGCTGGCCATGCATGCATAGATTTTATTGAAGAAAAGTAATCTAACAGATTTCTCCATCCACTCTGTCTCCCTTACTGGCTACTGTATTCTGCCAGCCAGCATCCATGGTTGTCAGAATACCCAAACAGCGACAGCAGCGAATTAGCTGCAGTCACTGTTAGGCTGGCTATACATGGATCATTATTTTCGATCAGCCAGCAGGCTGATAGAAAATGAACATAATCCCCATCCACACTGCAAGTTCTTTTAGGCTGTAGTAGGGTCCTGAGCGCAGATATGCCGTGATTGCCATTGCAGCATCGGCATCTTCAGCAGGCCAACAGGACGGAGCCCGGCAATGGTTATAACAGCAACTTTAGGCTTCCCATAGCTCTCCACCTGCTTGATACAGACCTCTGCCCCTTTTATAATGCACAGAACCAGTGGGTCAGACCCAGAAAATCCCGCCAAGAAAAGAAATGGGAATCAAGATTAACCCTAACCTTCCCAATATGGGCAGTGTTAACCTCTACCTGCCTACAAGCCCATTTAGGAATGGACACATTTCACTGTCAAATTTCGACCCATCTATGGCCAGCTCTTTTGATCTTTAGACTGAAGTGTGTGAAGCAAAGTAATGCCAGAAGGGCTGATTCAAAGGGGCAACCTATCTGGTCACTGCCGCCAACTGATCCACTGCCACTTTAACTCACGGACTGATTGCTATCAGGGAATTCCCCAGGTACTGGCTGGCATTACATCTTCCTGAGATCCAAATCAGTCCAGCATGTAATAAGGCAACCATGCCATTATCTGATTACCAACAGCCGCACAGCATCTTCGTCCACTTTACATGCTAGTGTCTGCATCACACATAAACTAAAAGCATATATAGTTTGTATGTTTCTTTATTGAAACAAACTTTGCTTACAAATGTCCATTGTCTACCTTGAATAGGACTTGAAAAAGCACAGTTCAAAAATACATGGTAAAGATAACCCCATAAATGTGGTAATATGGACTTCAAATAATGGTGGCAGTTCCAACTTTCTGGCATTAAACTTACATAACAGTCAGTCCCTTTTGTCCTATGATACAGAGGGGTGCTGCAGTGCTATATAGTTCCCATTGCTCCACTCAAGTTTCCTATGATGAACGGGATTGAGGCCTAACTAAGACCATCACTCACTCTCTGTATTCCATCCTCTGTGCCCTGGCTATGGACCAGCCTCACACTTACTCTTCCCTACCTATATATGGGCAAGAGAAGGACTTCCATGCTAGGTGGGCAGGAAAACCATTTAGGGTGGTAATACTTTTTTTACACACCTGAGCAATGATATCACTGTATCTGGGCTCTTGGGAGCAAAGACAAATTCCAGCATCAAGGTTGTTGATGTCCCAGCGAAAGTGAAACATTAAGACATCCAGTCACCAGAATTGTTCGTCATACAAAACTTGATTAATTGAGCTGAAACTTCTGGTAGAATAAACAATCAACCTCATAAAATAATGGAAAAGCTGAAGGCACATTTTGAAACAGTTCAATGATGCAGAGCCAAAAGTTTCAATAATTTCAAGAGACTTTGAGGAACCGCACAGACTTGCATCTAAACCACACAATATGCAAATGAATTGTATCACTTACAGAACATCTCTTTAGGCAGATTCAACAATTATTTAGCATCTCGTAAATAAGAAGAGATCCTTATTTAGAGCCTAATGATATGGTTAAAACCCGGCGTCGCCGCTTACGGTTTGGCGGTAATATTCTGCAGGATCCTGTCTAGTTCAGCAGAGGAGACTGACGACTGCGAATATAAAGTGGACTGCATTGTAGAGTCTTGATGAACAGCTGTAAATTCAATGTTTTAGCTGATTACTTTCTGGCATGATCATTATTTGATCTGAATCCTCAGTTGTATGTTACTTCCTCTTGGAGGAATTAAGAATTCTCGAGTGTGAATAGAATGACGTGCTATTTGATGCAGAATACTAATCTCTGCAGCTGCGTACGAGCTGGAATGACTATGCAGATGACAAGACACCTCTGTAGAGGCATTTCCAATTATATGACATATATTATTTCGCTGTGCTGCTGTCACACAGACATGAGTGTACACTATAGGTCATACAGTAAATTCTTGGGCACTTTACACTTGAATTTCTTGGTTTATTATATAATGGAAAGTGCATTGGTCATGTGGCAAGCATAGTAACCCATTTCAACAACAAAGGGAGACTGGGTTTACGTGTTCATGTCTTTGATTTATACCCACCATTTTTTAAAATAAAGCTAAATTCTGGGATGTAGACAAAACCCTAACCTTGCAATGGGTCCCCCCATTCATTTAGTTTAGGGGAGCAGCGTGTGATGTTGTAGCTGTCCTACTTCGGTTCTAAAACCGAGAACTAGGAGTGGAAGGCAGTGACTGTCAATCACTGCTCTTCTCTCTGCACCTCCAGTGCTCACTGGAGCACCGGGCCAATGAGGTGGTGGGCTCAGCTGGCTCCAACTTTCAGCTTTTAGGACTGCCATCATGGGACAAGGAAGAAAACCCATGATGTCAAATGACCAGTTCGAGGACTACAGCAATTAAAGTGGACCTTTGCCCCCACAAAGCTGCATTCTCTGCTACAAAGATCCAAAAGGCACATGTAAAATAACTGATTTATTAGTGTACTTACATTAAACTTTATTTTATTACTGGCATTCTGATCCACTGGTACATGACCTGGAATTCTGAGCCACTGGTGACACGTCCTGGCATTCTGAGCCACTGGTGACACGTCCTGGCATTCTGAGCCATTGGTGACATGGTCACTAGGGCCTTCCAGGGGGATCTGGTCTGTAAAAAAAAAAGTTCAAGAACTTGGGGAGGAAGGGCTTTTTTCCCAGAGATCTGTCCAAGATCTGTCATTGACATCAACGGTGGACTGGTAGAAAAGAAAGAAGAAGCCAGCCACTGATGACTTTTTCCAGTTAATGGCAGTGCAGGTTTCTGTCCAGAAGGGGGGACAAGGAAGAGGCAAGCAACTATAACTAACAGAATGTATTGTAAAACCGAGGTTGCATTAGTAAGATGTGGTTGTCTGCTATGAGGTATTTATACAAGGAATGTTTAAGTAAAACCGGGACTTTTGAGTTTATATAATAAAAGAACAAATTTCAAGGAGTGGAAACTGCATTTATGTTTCGACATACTCCCCTGCTACATTTATACACTTATCCCAACGTTTAACTAATGCCTGGAAAGATTCGACATAGAAAGATTTGTCAGTACGCCTGAACCATCCTAGGACAGCCTGCTTCACTTTGTCATCATTGTGTTCACCGTTCCCACAGAAAAATTAGTCTCTTATACAGTTTCACGACAGGTTATGCGTGATTATCCAGGATGACTGCTGTGGACTGTGAACCACTACAGCCAGGATCGTCATTGATGGACGTACAGCCATCTTTGAAACGTTTACATCATTTTTTTATGCCTATGTTCACAAGAAACTTCATCAGCACACGCTGTTCCATGCATGCACTAACACTGTTGTCTGTCATCTTGATTAACAGTCTCTGGACTGGCCCGCGACATGTGCTCCGCCTATCAGTAATAGGACACACTTGCCGACATGTGCTCCGCCTATCAGTAATAGGACACACTTGCCACTTACTACTGCGTGTAATACCGCCATGCTAGCATCCCTTTTTACACCTGCAAAATAAAAAATCTCGATTTGACTTCAACGCCCCTCGTACATTACATAACTTAACAAGGGCATTAAAGTTTTACCAAACCCAGGACTTTGCATTCACTGTATCTGGTCTCCCACAGTACACAGAATGTGGAAATGCAATTAGTTTAGTAAATATAAACTGCTAAATACCTTTTCTCATCAGCAGTGCACAGCAGTCTTGTGACTTCTTATCAGTGTCCAGATCAGCACTGGTTAAAGCTTGTAGAAGGAGTTTTAATTCTGCTCTAACTGTCCTATGGGGTTGCATAACTGCTGATTGGCCCTGTGATAATCACATGCACTCTCCCAAAGACAAAAAAATCTCTAGCAATATGCACTAAACTGAGCATGTGTACAGTGACTCCTAGTGCTCTGTACTATCAGCAGATGGAATGGGAACAGTAGAAGAAAAGAAAGAAAAGGAGGACAGAGAAGACAGGATCAAACAGCGTTTTTAAACAATTTGGAGGATTAACCCCTTAGGTTCCACAGTGAGCATAGCAAGCATGCTTTACTGTATATACAGACTGATTTTACTGTTGTGGGTTTAGTAACACTTTAAAGCAACCTATGCCAATTGTGAAGCCTTTTGGCTGATTTTACCTGTTCACCTATATTTTTCTCACTACACTAGTAGTGCATGGTAAGTTACCTCTCAAGGCATCACCAGAGGCTCAGTTTTATAATTTTAAAATGTTTAAAGGTTAGGTTAGATTGGGTAGGTTCAGGTTAAGATTTACATTTTAGGGGTCAGGTCAAATGTCAGGTTTAATTTTTTTTTCTTTTCTAGCATGATGTCATATTTTTTAGATGTGACAAATTATAGAAGGAAGTATCACTTGTGTGATATGATCAAGCTGTGCCACCTAATATCTTGGTCCAATTAAAATGACTTTTACTAAGCAAAAAAGGTGTCCCATTGTTGCATGCGGTGAATTTTCCAGCTGGCCCCTACACTCTACTGTGTCCTGTAGTGCCATAGGGTCGGATAATGGAGCCACTTTGGCATCTGACACTCCCGGAGGTGCTAGATGCTGAAGGTTCTGCGGGAGGCCATAGATCTTTCAAAGCATGAACACAGAGTCACTTTAAGGCTTGGGTGCTCACGTTTTCTTGGCACATTTACATCAGTCTTCAAGAATCTTCAAGAATCTTATGTTTAACCTCCTTCTCCTTGCTATTTTTTTTTTGTTCTTCCAGCACTATCTATTGAGAAAAACAATTTTTTTTTGTATCTGCACAAGACTCTTTACACAACAGAAGTTAATGTTTTCTAAATAAAAACACACTTTGGCAACTCTACGCAGCCTAAACTTTCTGTGATTGCTTGGAGCTGCCAGCAGCTTCTGGCGGTCTTCGTTCCAGTCTCTTTTGTCTTTTTAACCACATGCTTTTGTGTTCTTGCCAGCACCTGTGGGCACACAAAAGAACGCACACAACAGCTGCAGGACTCAGATGTCAAAAGTGAAACGCGTTTCTAATACTGAAGCATCTCGGTATACAGGCAACTTCCTTCTTTCCAACACTGAATTGTTGGCAAGGGAGGTTGACGGGACTATTAACTGTCCCTTTTCCTTTTTATTAGAGGTCTGACTTGTGAATAGTGTTGCAGTTCTTTTTAAATTTCAGAGAAAACGGTACATTGAGATGTATGTGAGGTGAATGTCAACATTTCCAGCATATATAGGACTAAGAAATTCTACAGTCTCGAAAAACTATTTGTGACACGGCAGCCCAACACATAGGTGAGAATGGGCCCTTTGACCTGTTGCACACCTATGCATTTTTTATTGCTTTTTGCAGAAACGCACTACAGTCCATTTAACATGGTTTCCTATGGGACATGTTCACATCTATGTGTTTTTCAACCACTGTGTTTTTAGGCCAGGAATGCAAAAAGCAGTGTTTTTGCTACAATAGAGTTCAATGGAGACACCGCTGAAATACATGTAGTATGTCTTTGACGCATTTTAAGTTTTTTTTTCCATTATATCTTTTTTTTAAATTTTCTTTTAAGAAAACAAAACACCTTACAAAACCATCATAAATTATTTTACATCATACATATAAACTTTATCCCCATACATATCCCAACACACCCCTGTCCAATCTCATCTTATCCTCTCTTTCCCCTCCTATTAATCTAGTCATATATATATAGATCTCTTTAACCATTTAAATTCTCTGGTACTACTATCGGGGGACCTTTCATTTTTAATTATTATTCTGAAGTTCTAAACTCATATCATTTACCCCAAATGTTTCTAAACTTTTCCATTTCATCTTTCTCCATGTAACAAAGTTTCTCCATCCTGCTAACATATTCTACTCTGTCTATCCAATCCCTCATTATTGCTGGATCCTGGGCCTTCCAAAACCTAGGAATTAAACCCTTTGCCTTGCTTTTATTGCTTTTTGCAGAAACGCACTTCAGTCCATTTCACATGGGACATGTTCACATCTATGTGTTTTTCAACCATTGTGTTTTTAGGCCAGGAACTTTTTTTAAATGCAAAAAGCAGTGTTTGTGCTACAATAAAGTTCAATGAAGACACCACTGAAATGCATGTAGTGTGTTTTTGCCACGTTTTACATTTTTATTCTGCCCAGCAACAAAAGCATTTCCCCTTTAACAAAACAAAAAAAAACATAAAAAAGATAAAAAAAACACAAAACGTAGTAAAAACGCATCAAAAACGATTGTGTAACAGTGAAAAGCGAAACGCAAAAAGCATTGCAAAAATGGATCAAATGCAAACTGCATAGGTGTGAGTCAGGTCTTAAATTAAGTGCCATACTACTGAAATGAGGCACTGGTACTCTTGCTATTACTCTTGATATTATTTTTAATATTAACAAGAGCAACAATAACAGTGAGTCATACCTTCTTTTTTATATATATATATATATATATATATATATGTATACAGTTGTGTTCAAAATAATAGCAGTCAGACATCACTAACCTGATCAATCACTGTTTTTGGTAGAAATTATATTTCTACATGGCAAATAATTTACTAGCAGGTGTAGTAGAGTAATAGAAATCCAACAGACCCAACAGTCATGACATGCATGTTGCCGATTCTGTGTAATTGAATCACTAATTGAAAGGGGCATGTTCAAAATAATAGCAGTGTGGAGTTCTATTAGTGAGGTCATTCATTCTTTGAAAAACAGGTGGCAATTATTGCCCTTATTTAAGGAAGGAAGGCAGCAAATGTTGTACATCCTGGTTACAGTGCATTTCTCTCTGAAATTCTGAGGAAAATGGGTCGTTCCAGACATTGTTCAGAAGAACAGCCTTGATTAAAAAGTTGTTAGGAGAGGGGAAAACATATAAAGAAGTGCAGAAAATGATAGGCTGTTCAGCTAAAAATGATCGCAAATGCTTTAAAATGGCAACCAAAACCTGAAAGACGTGGGGGAAAGCAAAAAACTACCATCCGAATGGATAGAAGAATAGCCAAAATGGCAAGGACAAGATCAAAGAAGGTCTAAAGTTCCCTGTGAGTACTGTTACAATTAGAAGACGCCTATATGAAGCCAAGCTATCTGCAAGAAGCCCCCACAAAGTCCCACTGTTGAAAAAAAGACATGTGCTGAAGAGGTTACAATTTGCCAAAGAGCACATTGACTGGCCTAAAGAGAAATGGCGCAACATTTTGTGGACTGATGAAAGTAAGATTGTTCTTTTTGGGTCTAGTGGCCGGAGACAGTTTGTCAGATGACCCCCAAACACTGAATTCAAGCCACAGTACACTGTGAAGACAGTGAAGCATGGTTGCTCAAGCATCATGATATGGGGATGTTTCTCATACTACGGTGTTGGGCCTATTTATCGCATACCAGGGATCATGGATCAGTTTGAATACATCAGAATACTTGAAGAGGTCATGCTGCCTTATGCTGAAGAGGAAATGCCCTTGAAATGGGTGTTCAGACAAGACAACGACCCCAAACACACCAGTAAACGTGCAACATCTTGGTTCCAGACCAACAAGATTGACGTTATGGAGTGGCCAGCCCAATCCCCGGATCTTAATCCAATAGAAAACTTGTGGGGTGACATCAAAAATGCAGTTTCTGAGGCAAAACCAAGAAATAGAGAAGAACTGTGGAATGTAGTCCAATCATCCTGGGCTGGAATACCTGTTCACAGGTGCCAGAAGTTGGTTGACTCCATGCAACACAGATGTACAGCAGTTCTCAGAAACAGTGCTTATACAACTAAATATTCATTAAGTGATTCAAAGGAAAGCAAAATCTTCAAACATTTTTCAGTTTATATAGTGAATGTTTGAGTTTGTAAAGAAGAATACAAACACTGCGTAATAATAATAATCTCCATTTACTATCATCAGACCATGCATTCTTTGTAGGTATATTCAGAACATGATCATCTCATCTTTTGTTGGACAAGATAAAAATAACGCAGATATTATTCACTGAGATCTCTCGCCAAGCAATGGAGTCCCACTGAATAAAAAAGACTACCAATTATTTAGTGCAGTTAGCGTGCTATAGTTAAGAATGCCAAGGGTCATTTGTGAGCTATAGAATACACATACATTACTAATTGGTGGGAAGCTAGAAGGGGGACGTGACGGTACCTCCGCTCCTGCCCAGGGGGTACTTTCGTTTTTGCTGGTGATGAGGGGGCCTCCAGTCTAGAAGGATATGCTCATTTTGTACCTGCTCCATTGATCTCTCTGTCATACAGTTGCAAGAAAAAGAATGTGAACCACTTGGGATTACGTGGAGTTTTCCATGAATTGGGCATAAAATGTGCTCTGAATGTCATCTAAGTCACAACAATAGAAGAACACAGTCTGCTGAACATAATACTACACAAACATTAGATGTTGCCATGGTTTAATTGCACATAACATGTAAACATTCACAGTGCAGGGAGGAAAAAGTATGTGAACCTTTGGACTTAATAACTGGTTGACCCTCCTTTGGCAGCAATAACCTCAACCAAACGTTTCCTGTAGTTGCAGATCAGACCTGCACAATGATCTGGAGTAATTTTGGACCACTCCTCTTCACAAAACTGTTTCACTGTAGCAATATTCTTAAGATGTCTGGTGTGAATCGCTCTCTTAAGGTCATGCCACAGCATTTCAATCGGGTTGAGGTCAGGACTCTGACCGGGCCACTCCAGAAGGCGTATTCTGTGCTGTTGCAGCCATTGTTTTGTTGAATTACTCGTATGCTTTAGGTCATTGTCCTGTTGCATCACCCATCCTCTGCGGAGCTTCAGTTGGCGAACAGATGGTCGTACGTTTTCCTGCAAAATGTCTTGATAAACTCTGGAATTCATTTTCCCATCAATGACAACAATCCATCCAGGCCCTGAGGCAGCAAAGCAGCCCCAAACCATGATGCTTCCTCCGCCATGTTTTACAGTGGGGATGAGGTTTTGATGTTGGTGTGCTGTGCCTTTTTTCTCCACACATAGTGTTGTGTGTTCTTCCCAAACAACTCAATCTTGGTTTCATCTGTCCACAGTATATTTTACCAGTAGTGCTGTAAAACATCCAGGTGCTCTTTTGCTAACTTCAAACGTGCTCTAATATTCTTTTTGGACAGCAATGGCTTCCTCCGTGGTGTCCTCCCATGTACTCCATTCTTGTTTAATGTTTTCCTTATTGTAGATGTGTCAACAAAAATGTTAGCATGTGCCAGAGATTTCTGTAGGTCTTTAGCTGACACTCTGGGATTCTTCTTTACCTCATGCAGCATTCTGCGTTGTGCTCTTGCAGTCATTTTTACAGGACGACCATGCCTAGGGAGAGTAGCAACAGTGCTAAACTTTCTCCATTTGTAGACAGTCTGTCTTACCGTGGACACATGAACATCAAGGCTTTTGGAGATACTTTTGTAACCCTTTCCAGCTTCATGCAAGTCAACAATTATTGATCGTAGGTCTTCTGAGAGCTCTTTTCTGCGAGGCATGGTTCACATCAGACAGTGCTTCTTGAAACCAGTAAACCCAAAACAGGTGTGTGTTTTTTAAGGGCAGGACAGCTGTCAGCAACACATCCAATATCATCACACTGATTGGAGTCAAGGTTGGCTCACTCCTGGCTCCAATTAGCTCTGGGAGAAGTCATTAAGCTAGGGCCTCACATACTTTTTCCTCCCTGCACTGTGAATGTTTACATGTTATGTGCAATTAAACCATGGCAACATCTAATGTTTGTGTAGTATTATGTTCAGCAGACTGTGTTCTTCTATTGTTGTGACTTAGATGACGTTCAGAGCACATTTTATGCCCAATTCATGCAAAACTCCACGTAATCCCAAGGGGTTCGCATACTTTTTCTTGCAACTGTATATGGACTTCTTTCCCAGGTTTCACTTGCAATTTTCAGGATAGGAAACAGTCACATAAATGTCCTGCAGAGGGACAACGCTTCTGACCCATCATGGGGGGTCCCACATTCTCTCCTATACCCCAATTATTGTAACCATAGTGCTGGCTGTGCCCCACCACTGCCCATTCATTACTTATTATGCCTTCTAGGCCATCAGTAGCAGGCTCTAATATTAACTGTACAACCAAGTCTGACAGGCTGGGGAAGTAATATTCCAGCCAATTTTTTATTAACGGAAAGAAACAATGGCTGCAGTCCACTTTGGGACCCAATCCAAGCAAAGTTAATTTCACCAACGTCTGACAGACAGCACAAGGACACAAAAACTGTTACTCTTAACTTTTTTATTACCAAGTCTGACAGGCTGGGGAAGTAACATTCCAGCCAAACTTGTTATTACTTCTAATTAGGAGAGAGTTGAGAAGGGTTAGAACCTTTGTCAGCTTTGCTGACGTTGTAAGGCATCGATAAAACACAAAAAAGTTTGAGTCCTTAAAGTGGTTGTAAACATCAGATATGAAATATGAACAAACCACATCCATTTATAGTGTGCACTTGTCTCAATTAAGAGCACTAAGTGTCATTTCTGTCTGCTGCTTTGTTCTTTTGCTATCAGCATGAGGAAGTTTTCCTGACACCAAGAGAAAAATGGTGATAGGGGAGGGACCCAGGGGCGTATTTACCACAAGGCAAACAAGGCATTTGCCTAGGGTGGCACTTCAGGAGGACAACGTCGTCCACCGGAAGAAGGGATCAAAGAAGGGACACACGCAGCATGGGGACCAGGTGGGATCCGAGAGAGGCTGCGGGCTGCTTGATGGTGTATGCAGAGCCTGACTCTCCTTCCCAGGGATGTCCAGAGCTGTGAAGGTGAGTGTCTTCTCTCTTTTGCCAGGATGGGGGTGGGTGGTCAGTGTATCGGGGGCGGTGGTAGTAAAACGCTCTCTCAGGTGGGGGGGTGTCAGTGTCAGGGTCTCTCTGTGGGGGGGTTGGGGGCCATTTTTATGTTGCCTAGGGTAGCACGAAACCTAAATACACCACTGGAGGGACCTCCACCAGATTGACAGCCTCAGCTCTGTTCCTGTGAGCTGTGTGAAGGGGGGTGTGCCCCTTCCTTCCAATCAGCTCTCAGAGCTCTCCTGAGTGTAATTTCAGCTCTCCGCCCCCCTTTTTTTTACAGTTCTAGAAGCTTTATAAATTCATCACTTCCAACGAATGTAAAAAGAGAATGCTATAGATAAACAAGTACAACTTACGTAGGAGGATGTGTTTCATTTCTGTGTATCACCTGAAGCCAGTCACTTAATTAATTATATGTAAGGGTTTACAACCACTTTAAAGCATATTTCCAATCTGGCAATCAAATTTGAGAAAATCCCACTATACATTTGTTATGCGTTCCCATTTACACAGCATGTCTAAAAAATGTTTTCAAAATATGTCTTACCTTTTAGCTCAGCTTCACACTACCCCGACGCAGTCACGTGGTTCTTTGAGCAAAACGCAGGTAACCCGCAGGATTTATGAGGGTTAGCTGCACTTTCCCATAGAGTTGTATGATGTCTGTAGTTTTGGTGTGGTTTCATAAAGAGCACCAAAAACGCAGCATGTACACTTTCTGAACCTGCACCAAAACCACAGAACCTCATAGAAGTCTATGGGAAAGCGCAGCTAACACACGCAACACCGCATTAGCTGCACTTTAGCAGGGGGGGGGTGGTAGGGGCAGTGTGAAGCCACCCTTAGCTGTTTCTCAGGAGAAGGTGTCATGGCTAAATGCAAGCTTTCTGGAACAATGCTAAAGTGAGCTTGTCCCATGTCTGTCTTCATTAGCCACTTGCCCTCCTGAGGATTTCCCCCCCTTCCTGACCAGGCCATTTTTTTGCAATACGGCGCTGCGTTACTTTAACTGACAATTGCGCGGTCATGCAACGCTGCACCCAAATTAAATGTCTGTCCTTTTTTTCCCATAAATAGAGCTTTCTTTCAGTGGTATTTGATTGCCTCTGTTTTTTTTATTTTTTGCACTATAAACAAAAAATGACCAACATTTCCAGTAAAAAAATTTTAAAAATCAAATTTCCTCATAAATTCAGGCCAAAATTTATTCTGCTACGTCTTTGCTAAAAACAAAACCCAATACGTGTAAATTAGTTGGTTTCTGTCAAAGTTATAGTGTCTACAAATGGCGGTATACTGTATATACTGTTTTTTTTTATACTAGTAATAGTGTCGATCAGCGCCTTATAGCGGGACTGCTGCGGGCATTCTGACACTGGGGGGGAACTGACTAATTGTCACTGACATCCCAATGACACTAATACAGTGATCAGTGCTAATAAAAAGCACTGACAGTGTACTAATGGCACTGGGCAGGAAGAGCTTGACATCTGGGGCGATCAAAGGGTTCACTGTGTGCTGTGTGTGTTTTACTACGGAAACATGCTGCTGTGTATTTCTCTGATGTGCAGAGAAATACACAGCAGCATGTTACTGCTGGCAGGAGAGAGAGACCTGTGTTGTTTACACACAGGTATCTCTCCTGTCATTGTTCCTCGGTGATCGCTGGGTGCTGGCAGGGAATCTCTGTCCGAGACCCAGTAATCAACATATGTAGCCGCCAATGTTGGATTGGGTAGGGAGGCACGCGTGTGCGCCTCCTACCCAGAAATGCAAAATCACGTATATATGTGTGATTTTGCACAGCTCTGCCGCCCTGTAGCAGTAGTTCAGGGGAAGCAGTTAACATACAATTCAAGCCCATGCTCTATACCTTTAACCGTTTGTGTGGACAGACAGAGATCTAATCTAGCTAAATTCATAATGAAGATCTGCTTTCACAATACAGACAGTGGTAATTATGACAAACACAGCAGCCCAGCCCCCTCATAAACAAAGAGAACTACCTAGGATTTTTCTCTTCTGCAGCGTCTAGAATAGGGTAGCTAAAAAAGGTAAGCTGATTTTTTTTTTTAGTTATGCTATGTGATTCAGGACATGTAACAATTATACGTAGGTGTTATTCTTATTTGGCTACAAATGTGGAAATGCATTTTAAAGCAAAACTCCAGCTAAATAACACAATAAAAATAAATAGTCCATTAAAAGATAAAATAATAAAAGCAGCTTTTGCTGCAATGTTCAGCTTCAAGTTAAAGATTTCCCTTTGCAGTATTTTTTTTTCAGCCACTAGATGTCCTCAGTTGGAAGGCCAGCAGCATTCAACTCACTTGCTCTGAGCCGAGGTCATCCTGAACCTGCCCCAGCCTGTGACTGCACAGTGAAAGGAGAAGCAGCACAGCGATGAGCTTATCTCTCTGTCACTCTGCTTTTTTCTCCTATCAGCATGCTTCTTGTCAGCACATACATACTTGGGCCAATTTATACAGGAGCAAATTAACCTACCAGCATGACTTTTGAGTGTGAAGGAAACCCATGACTCACAAGGCGAAGATGCAAACTCCATGTTCTGGACAGATATCCAACTAAGGACCCCAGTGCCAAAAGGCAAAAGTACTAATCACTGAACCACTGTGCTGCCCGACATATCCATCTCTTCATTCCCACAGCAACTGCCAAAAACCAGCACTGTCATGTGGGAGGAAGGGGAGCAAATCACATGCTACCCCAAAACCAGAAGTACTGGGTATGTCACTTCTCTCCCACAGATAGACAGAGCTGCTGGAAACTAAAGGAAGATATTTTAGGCAGCTACGAGGGTTGGCATTTAAGTGAACCTGTTTTCTGTTGAAAACCGGCCTAGCATGGGTTCACTAGGTTCTTTCTCTGGGGTTTGTCTTGCTTGTAGAGGTCCTGCATGGGTTTCTGGCTGGATTCCCCTGTTCTTTTAGCTTGCTTGGGGGGCCTTTATTATCCAGGGCTAGACTATATGCAATATGAAGACTGGGATGTTTTGATATGTAAAGTTTTTTTTTTTGTAATTTTGATTAATTTTGTTTTAAAATATTAGTAGTGCAGAGATCGTTTTGCTCCTAAAGAAGTGCATTAGGTCCAAGAAAAGCATTGAGCTATATGAATATTAATATTACTATACAGGATTTATATAACGCCAACAGTTTGCGCAGTGCTTTACAACATGAGTGCAGACAGCACAGTTATAATACAATTCAATACTGGAGGAATCAGAGGGCCCGGCTCATTAGAACTTACAATCTAGGAGGGAGGGTCAAGTGATACAAAAGGTAATAGCTGTGGGGGGTGAGCTGATGGAGAAAATAAAACTCCAGTTGTTAGGTAGGGTAGAACAGGCTTCTCGTGTAAGAGCAGAGTAGAAGACAGTCGGACGATGTGCGGTAGGGAGTTCCATAGGATAGGAGAAGCTCAGGAAAAGTCCTGGAGGCGAGCATGGCAGGAGATGACGAGGGAGCTAGAAAGCAGGAGGTCTTGAGAGGAACGAAGAGAACAGTTAGGTCGGTATTTAGAGATTAGGTTATTGATTACACAAGGATAATATGACTTCAAGCCATTATTCTGCAAGTTATTGTATTTGTTTTAGGGATATATCTGTCAACCAATGTATGGCTATTTATAATGTATATGAATAAACTTTTTCATACATTTTATTTGTGGTTTGTTGTGCCTCAAAAGGCTCATTTTTTCATAGTCCTTTAGGTAGGACATTGACATGATAGGGATGTGGCATCTAAAATGTGCAATTTTTAACTTAAGAGGGTGTGACTGGAGTGACTTTTGGGGGTATGGGGACCTCTGTATCATCTTCCCAAATTCTTATGTTTAAGTGACCCTGTGCCTGTTAGGGTACAGGGTGTGTAAATGTGAATGTCCCAGTCTTGTGTATAGTGTGTGTTCCTTTGTTCTCGGCCACATGGCTGTCCATTGTTTGTTTGCCATGTGCTACCCCCCATTGTGCTGTGTCTTCCTGTCCAGCCAACTATTATGGGATGCATGTGTCCCTGTATTGTCCCTGCCATGTGGTTGCCTATTGTTCTATGCCATGTGCTTCATCCCATTGTTCTGTGTCTTGGTTGGATGGGGAGGGGTGATGAGGTGTTTCCTGCAGCCTCCCACTGATGGGGCGGGCTGATGATGTGTTTCCTGTCCCTGGTTGTCTTTCCCCACCCTCTGTATAAAACATGTTGTTTGTGTACAATAAAAGTTGTTGGCTTCCTGTTTTAAGAAGAGCTGGGTGCTGTCTTTTTCCTGAGGGATTTCAAGGGTGTGGTCCGTGGATGGTGTTCGGACAGGGGAAGCTGTGGTATAACGGAAAAACTCAGTGCGGTCTGGGTTCCGCATCCGTTACAGAGGGGTAGTAGTTGAGGGCAGTAAAAGAGCAGCTCAACTGCAGGGTTTTATGCCCCACCACCCCAACCCCAGGTGTGAACAAACTCTTAGACTACGTTCACACTGTGGCTGTCTCTGAAAATAAATCCACTTTTTAGAAGGAGGCTAAGCAATGGCCCACATCAACCTGAATAGGTGAGTTTAGCAGGTGGTGCCATCTGTCAACTCGACAGGCTACATTAAATGTTCCACTGTGCAAAGGCTGAACTGCTGTAATACTGACACTCAGTGGCTGAATGTCTCCTTGCCATGGGAACTCTGCCATACTGAAGTCTCTATCTGCTCAACCTAGCTCTGATGAAGAAGGGAGCACCCTTCGAAATGTGTTAGCCTTCATCCCCCCCCCCTTTTGGATTTACCTGTAACCCTGTTTGGATTATGGTTACTTATGCCTGTTATACCATCACTTTGTGAGTATATTTCCTTAATAATAAAATTAGTCACTATTTATTGAGGTAATGCGCAAGGTTTGTGCGCTCTTTCTTTCATCTTCTTCTATGGTTGCAGCCCCCTACAGCTATTTGTTAGGTTTTAGGTGGGTGGCAGGGGGATGGGGGGGGGGGTAAAACCACAGCTTAACCACCTGTTTGACTAGAGACTCATATGATAGAAGCCTTACCCTAGGTTCACACCTAAGCGTTTTCTGCAGTGTTTTGCAGAAACGCAGTACAGTCCATTTAACATGATTTCCTGCGGGACATGTTCACACTTGTACGTTTTCACCTGGTGCATTTTTGGAAAGGGTCAGGGACTTTTTTTTAATGCAAAAAGCTGCGATTTTGTTTCTATAGACTTCAATGGAAAAGCTACAGAAAAGCATGTACTGCATTTTTGCCGCATTTTGGATGCGTTTTAAATCTGCCTAGCAACAAGAAAAAAAAACCTGAAAAAAAACAAAACAATGCAAAACACATCGAAATGCGGCAAAAATGCAAGTGCAAAAACACAAAATGCAACGCAAAACGCAATTCACAAAAAGGCTCAAACGCAACCTACACAGGTGTGAACCTAGCCTTATGGAGCCCTGGATAGCAGGAAACCTGATCGAGGTTCTAATCCATCCTCACTCTGTATGAAGGATAAAAAAAAATGCCACCAATAAATTGACATTGGATCGTACAGAGGAAGTGCTAGTAAGGTACACATAGAGAAAAATAATGTTTCTGTCTTTGAAGCCATCTTCCTTTATCTCTGGCCTGCCAATTAAAACATATATTCCATCTCTGCAGAAGCTCTAAGCAACCGGCTGGATGTTTGATTCCATCAAATGTGAGGTTGCTTAGAAACTAAATAATTATTTTTCTTCAAACATTTTGAATGCAGCGGCAGCCTCTGCAATCATACCTATTAATTTCTAGATTAAAAGTCATGATCCTCCCACAGTCAACTGAACACACAACCACCTGTTATTCATGCAGCTCCATATACGTCTGTTAGTCTATGCCAGCCATCCGTATAGCAAATAACCTTTTATACATGGATTTGTCATGACAACTTCTAATGCAATATCACATATCCCACAGCAAGTCCATCTAGATCAGTGGCCTCCAAACTGTGGCCTGTGGCCGGATGCGGCCCTTTGCTTACCTTTATCCGGCTTTTTGGGCACAATTCCTCCTACTGATACTAACAGTGGGCATAATACCTCCCATTGACATCTACAGTAGGGCACCTATATGTAGCACTGTTCCTCCTACTGATACTAACAGTGGGCATAATACCTCCCATTGACATCTACAGTAGGGCAAATATATAAAATACAATTCCTCCCACTGACACCAACAAATGGTGCATAATTCCTACTATTGGTGTCAATGATGGAGCACTATTCCTCACAGTGGCATCACTAGGGTTGGTGTTGCCTGCTGCGGTGAAACATGGTGTCACACCCCTCCCCCCAAATACCTTTTTCCTGTTTTTTGAAAGTGCACCAAAGATGCAGCAAGCAGTACTTTTGGTGTGCTTTCAGAAAAAAATGTGCAACCTATTAGAAATCTATAGGACTGAAGCTATAACTGCGGGTAAAATGCAGGAAAACCCCCTTTACATTACGCAGCCCCTGCACTTCTGGACCTCTGTACATTACACATCCCCCTGCTCCTCCGGGCCTCTGTACATTACACAGCTCCCTGCACCTCTGTACATTACACAGCCCCCTGCACCTCTGGACCTCTGTACATTACACAGCCCCCTGCACCTCTGGGCCTCTGTACATTACACAACCCCCTGCACCTCTGTACATTACACAGCCCCCTGCAACTCTGGACCTCTGTACATTACACAGCCCCCTGCACCTCTGGGCCTCTGTACATTACACAACCCCCTGCACCTCTGAACCTCCATACATTACACAGCCCCCTGCACCTCTGGGCCTCTGTACATTACACAGCCAACTGCACCTCTGGACCTCTGTACATTACACAGCCCCCTGCACCTCTGTACATTACACAGCCCCCTGCACCTCTGGACCTCTGTACATTACACAGCCCCCTGCACCTCTGGGCCTCTGTACATTACACAGCCCCCTGCACCTCTGGACCTCTGTACATTACACAGCCCCCTGCACCTCTGGGCCTCTGTACATTACACAGCCCCCTGCACCTCTGGACCTCTGTACATTACACAGCCCCCTGCACCTCTGGACCTCTGTACATTACACAGCCCCCTGCACCTCTGGACCTCTATACATTACACAGCGCCCTGTACCTCTATACATTACACAGCCAACTGCACCTCTGGGCCTCTGTACATTACACAGCTCCCTGCACCTCTGTACATTACACAGCCCCCTGCACCTCTGGACCTCTGTACATTACACAGCCCCCTGCACCTCTGGGCCTCTGTACATTACACAACCCCCTGCACCTCTGGACCTCTGTACATTACACAGCTCCTTGCACCTCTGAACCTCTATACATTACGCAGCGCCCTGTACCTCTATACATTACACAGCCAACTGCACCTCTGGACCTCTGTACATTACACAGCCCCCTGCACCTCTGTACATTACACAGCCCCCTGCACCTCTGGACCTCTGTACATTACACAGCCCCCTGCACCTCTGGACCTCGATACATTACACAGCGCCCTGTACCTCTATACATTACACAGCCAACTGCACCTCTGGGCCTCTGTACATTACACAGCTCCCTGCACCTCTATACATTACACAGCCCCCTGCACCTCTGTACATTACACAGCTCCCTGCACCTCTGTACATTACACAGCTCCCTGCTCCTCTGTACATTACACAGCCCCCTGCACCTCTGGGCCTCTGTACATTACACAGCCCCCTGCACCTCTATACATTGCACAGCCCCCTGCACCTCTGTACATTACACAGCCACCTGCACCTCTGGGCCTCTGTACATTACACAGCCCCCTGCACCTCTATACATTGCACAGCCCCCTGCTCCTCTGTACATTACACAGCCCCCTGCACCTCTGGCCCCTTTATATTACACAGCCCCCTGCACATTACACAGCCCCCTGCACCTCTGGACCTCTATACATTACACATCCCCCTGCACCTCTGGGCCCCTTTACATTACACAGCCCCCTGCACCTCTGGACCCCTTTACATTACATCCTTAACATTACATCCCCCTGCACTTCTGTACATTACACAGCTCCCTGCACCTCTGTACATTACACAGCTCCTTGCACCTCTGGACCCCTGTACATTACAGAGCCCCCTGCACCTCTGGACCCCTTTACTTTACACAGCCCCCTGCACCTCTGGACCCCTTTACATTACATCCTTTACATTACATCCCCCTGAACTTCTGTACATTACACAGCCCCCTGCACCTCTGTACATTACACAGCTCCTTGCATCTCTGAACCCCTGTACATTACACAGCCCCCCGCACCTCTGGACCTCTGTACATTACAGAGCCCCCTGCACCTCTGGACCCCTTTACATTACAAAGCCCCCTGCACCTCTGGACCCCTTTACACTACACAGCCCCCTGCACCTCTGTACATTAAACAGCCCTCTGCACCTCTGTACATTACACAGCCCCCTGCACCTTTGTACATTGCACAGCTCCTTGCATCTCTGAACCCCTGTATATTACACAGCCCCCTGCACCTCTGGACCTCTGTACATTACAGAGCCCCCTGCACCTCTGGACCCCTTTACATTACAAAGCCCCCTGCACCTCTGGACGTCTGTACATTACAGAGCCCCCTGCACCTCTGGACCCCTTTACACTACACAGCCCCCTGCACCTATGTACATTACACAGCCCCCTGCACCTCTGTACATTACACAGCTCCTTGCATCTCTGAATCCCTGTACATTACACATCCCCCTGCAGCTCTGGACCTCTGTACATTACACAGCCCCCTGCACCTCTGAACCCATTTACATTACACAGCTACCTGCACCTCTGTACATTACACAGCCCCCTGCACCTCTGGGCCTCTGTACATTACATAGCCCCCTGCACCTCTGGGCCTCTGTACATTACACAGCCCCCTGCACCTCTGGACCCCTTTACATTACACAGCCCCCTATACATTACAGAGCCCCCTTGAAGCTGTTCCCCCTCTTTTACATTACTCAGCCTCCACAACTCTGCCCCCTCCTACCTTACTCAGCATGCAGAGCTGGAGACAGCAGTGCTGAATAGAAGGCGGGAGCTGCTGGAGTTCATTTTTAATATTAACAAGCTGGTGATTGGTTGCTAGGACCACCTAACAACCAGTCACCAGCTGGTTAACTCCAGCAGCTCCCGCCCTCTTTTCATCTAAGTGTTCTGCCTCCTTCTCTCTGCTCTGCTGCTTTAGTGACAGCAAGTAGTGGAGGCAATCTGAGGGACGGCCCTGGGTGTCAACCCTCTGGTGACGCCGATGATTCCTCACACTAATACCAATCATGGGGCACTATTCTTCCCACTGATACCAGTGATGGGGCACCATTCCTCCAACTAATACTAATGATGGGGCACTATTCCTCCAACAAATACTAATGATGTGGCACTATTCCTCCAACAAATACTAATGATGGGGCACTATTCCTCCAACAAATACTAATGATGGAGCACTATTCCTCCAACAAATACTAATGATGGGGCACTATTCCTCCAACAAATACTAACGATGGAGCACTATTCCTCCAACAAATACTAACGATGGAGCACTATTCCTCCAACAAATACTAACGATGGAGCACTATTCCTCCAACAAATACTAACGATAGAGCACTATTCCTCCAACTAATACTAACGATGGAGCACTATTCCCCCAACAAATACTAACGATGGGGCACTATTCCTCCAACTAATACTAATGATGGAGCACTATTCCCCCAACAAATACTAACGATGGGGCACTATTCCTCCAACAAATACTAAGGATGGAGCACTATTCCTCCAACAAATACTAACGATGGAGCACTATTCCTCCAACTAATACTAACGATGGAGCACTATTCCTCCAACAAATACTAACGATGGAGCACTATTCCTCCAACTAATACTAACGATGGAGCACTATTCCTCCAACTAATACTAAGGATGGAGCACTATTCCTCCAACAAATACTAATGATGGAGCACTATTCCTCCAACAAATACTAAGGATGGAGCACTATTCCTCCAACAAATACTAACGATGGAGCACTATTCCTCCAACTAATACTAATGATGGAGCACTATTCCTCCAACAAATACTAACGATGGGGCACTATTCCTCCAACAAATACTAAGGATGGAGCACTATTCCTCCAACAAATACTAACGATGGGGCACTATTCCTCCAACAAATACTAAGGATGGAGCACTATTCCTCCAACAAATACTAACGATGGAGCACTATTCCTCCAACAAATACTAACGATGGAGCACTATTCCTCCAACAAATACTAATGATGGAGCACTATTCCTCCAACAAATACTAACGATGGAGCACTATTCCTCCAACAAATACTAATGATGGAGCACTATTCCTCCAACTAATACTAATGATGGAGCACTATTCCTCCAACTAATACTAATGATGGAGCACTATTCCTCCAACAAATACTAATGATGGAGCACTATTCCTCCAACTAATACTAATGATGGAGCACTATTCCTCCAACTAATACTAATGATGGAGCACTATTCCTCCAACAAATACTAATGATGGAGCACTATTCCTCCAACTAATACTAATGATGGAGCACTATTCCTCCAACTAATACTAATGATGGAGCACTATTCCTCCAACTAATACTAATGATGGAGAACTATTCCTCTGATAATTACCAATGATGGGGCACTATTCCTCCTACCAATACCAATAATGGTGGTACTATTCCTTCCACTGATACCAATGATGGGGCACTTTTACTCCCATTAATACCATTTAGGGGACACTGTTCTTCCCACTAAGACCACTGACCCCAATGATGGGGCACTATTCCTCCCACTGATATCACTGATGAAGCACTATTCCTTCCACTAATACCATTGATAGTGGACTATTCCTTCCACTAAAATTAATGATGGAGCATTATTCCTCCCATTGATACTATTCTTGGGGCACTATTCCTTCCACTAATATCATTGACCTATTCCTTTCAATCTAATACTAATAATTGGACACTATTCCTCCCACTAATACCAATGATGAGGCACCATTCCTACTATTGAAATTGTTGATGGGGCACTATTCCTCCCACTAATACAAATAATGGGGCACTAATCCTCCCACTAATACCAATCACTATTCTTGGGGCACTATACTTCCCACTGGTACCAACGATGGAGCACTATTCCTCTTCCTATTGGCCTTGGGAACTATGTAATTTTTTTACTTCCACTGACCAACAAGCCTGAGGCATTGATGACTCCCCAAAGCGTTTTCTACTCCTATAGGTCACTGTATGCCCCCCAAGTCTAAGGCTCAGTTTAAACCTCACGTAGCAGGAACAAGCTTGTGATTTACACTAGTTTCCAAGTATTATGCATAAGGCAAAAAAGGAATTTCAGTTTCTCCCAAAAAAATTTAAGTTATCAGCTACAAATACTGTAGCTACTGACTTTTAATAAAAGGATGCTTACCTGTCCAGTGCTGAACTTACCTGAGCTGGCTGCAGGCAAAGGGGGAGCAAACTCCTCCTTGGATCACTTAGGTGATCTGGGCAGAAGTGGGAGGGAGAAAGGAGGCGGAAAAGTGGAACGTCCCCTTTTGGGTAAAGTTTTGCTTTAAGTAATGGTTGCATGGCATTTCTCAGTGTAGCTTTCCTGGTGATGACATACCTGTGCAATGTTGTGGGGGCAAAGAGCTTGTAGTCACTTTTGGGAGAGCATGTGACAGGATGGCAATGCAGAACCACAACAGAGACACAGGGACAGAGCATTGTCACTAATAACAGGAAGTGCCTAAACTAGGACCTTCATAGTGGGTTAATAGGAATTTAAATTATTGAAGGCTGCAGCTTTAAAAAAAAGTGACTTTTTAAGTACCGTAATTACTTTTTTCACGTTAAAGATCACATAGGATTTTAGTGGTCGAGTTTACATACATTTTATTAAACTGTCATAAAGACTTGCTGATGCCCATTCAGCTGCATGCAGTGCGCTAGGCTAGGCTCTACACTTTACAATATCAACCAAGTTTTTACACATTTCTAATTAACACAGCTGAGAAAGTAAAGTCGATTGTACTGTAATTGTTTTTTTTTTTCGATACTCACTTTAGGAAAACCATAAATGACATAAAAGACCATTTCATAATAAACAAAATGCTCAAAAAGCTCACTCTCCTACAAAGTGAAATAATATGACAATTAACACAGTGGGAACTACAGGAAAACTTGATCAGTGCAGAAAAACAATCAATATAATATTGTAAAGCTGAATTCCAAACTGCAAGCAGCGGAATACACTGGTAAAATACATACACAAAAACTATTTCAAATGCCAAAACACTGGTAATTCTGGCGAGCCAGACCAGTGATCCCGCTACCCCTGTCAGATATCACAGAAAGATCCTAGACCTCCTTAAAGTGGACCTTCACCCAGTTTTTTATCTTGCTTATTACTGATCCCCCAGAACCTACCTTTTTTATGAAGCTGGTCTGGACTACTGTAATTCTCACTTAGACGAGAACGGCATAGTCCCAGTCACCTGCAGCCTCCTAGGATAGCACATCATGTAGAACCCGGGAGGCTTCTGGCCAAGTTACACCACCTTACATAGTGCTTGTCATCAGGGGGCAGGCTGCAAGGACCCGAAAAAGACAGACAACTCTCAATGATGTCAAAAAGGAAGATGGCGGTGGAGATTGGCAGGTTACAGAAGAAAATTCTGGATTTGCTGGGTGGGTAAGCAGGCTATCTGAGCTCAACCCAGTCAAGGTAAGAGGTGGTTTAAAGCAAAACTAAACACAGGGGTGTAAAGTTCATCTTTAAAGACTCTGTCACTGCCACATTAACAACAAAAAAGCTACCCATTTTACCCATCCTCTCCTGCCTCCCACATGTTTCCAAATGCCAATGGGGCAGCTCTTTATAGTGTTAGGTTACAAGGAATGTACGAAATTTGGGTATTTATACTACATTTACATAAAAAAAGAAAACATTTTATTAATACACACATGCATTAGTTGGTGTTTTTAGAAACTGAGTACAAAGGACCTCTTTTAAATAGGGTAATTAAACTAAGTTGGGGATATTAAAGTGGAACTACAATGCACCACAAACCAAAAAAAGCTGTTTATTTAATTTTTAATATTCAAAGCAAACTCATCCATCCATCCATGTCACCATACTTTATTTTGCTGAGAAATCCCTTTGTAAAACACCCGACTAGCATTTCTAGACAGAGTCATCTTGAGTAAGGGCAGATGATTCATGTAGCATTTACTTCCTGGAATCCATCTGCCCTTAGATCAGGTATGCAGACAGGGGAGTATGCTTAGCTAAGAAAACCCCTCCTCCCCTTTTCCCCTCCTGAAGACTCCTGGGATGTATGACATCATTTGCATAGGCCTAGATACCAGGAAGTAACTGAATAAATGTAAAAAAAATATTAAACCACGTGAATATGATATACTTTCCTATCTATTTGCTAATGCTAGCAGAATTAGGATTAAAAATTGTCAATGTTGATTGAGTGAGTGAAATTCTGCTTTAAAGTCTCAAAGTGAAGCGGTGCTCACCTCCAACATCCAATCACGTGTAGGGAAGCCAAAATCAAATCCAGAGCTTAATTGTATATTTGAAATGCACTCAGGTTCACTTTGCCTCCATTGTGCCATACATTACAAAGAGAGGTAAAGAAAACCTGGGTAAGGTGAAAGGATAAAGAAAACAGCTGCAAAATAAAAGCAAGCTAGGGAAATTATCAAATTGAAATTGTTACTAATAAAGATAATCTTGATATTATTTGCATACATTTTATTGTGGTGGTACTCTTATTTTTCTGAGGGGGGCAAGTATTTCTTTTTTGATATGTAAAAAAAATTGACCATTTGGTTACAATCTCATCTCTGTGGTGACAAAATAGGCCAGCAGCTTGTGGAAGGACAATGATTGGATTGGTAAAAAAGTTTGCAATTGTCCAACCATGAGTAACAAAGATTTAACAGCATTTAATACTGCCCCTCCACCTTTGCAGTGATAAAACTTTGCTTGGCATATTTAAGGAAGGGATCCACAATGCTCAAAATATATGCTGCCCTGAGCAGTGACTGGATTGTATTGCCTCCCCTAGTTCAGCTAGTCATGGAATGGCGGACTGGGGTCCGGATGTGGACTGAGTCACTTTCCCATCTGGACCCATTCAGTCCTGCCATTTATGAGCCTTTTCTTCCCCCAGCTGTCTCACAATCATCCTCACAGAGCTGACAGCGGGAGGCAGGACAGTTTTGGATGGAGGGTGGGAGTTGCCCGAGGTTAACAAGCGGGTGATTGGTTGCTAGGATGAAGGGCAGTACTAGCAATTTGTGTAAGGTAGGACAGCAGGGGGGCGAAGTTAAAGGGGCTAAGGACATTAGTGTAAAGGGGGGCTGAGAACAGTAATGTGGGGACTAAGGACTGTGGTGTGTGGGGGCTGAGGACAATAAAGAGGGAGGGGTTGAGGACAGTAACATGGGAGGGCTAAGGACAGTAATGTGGGGGGCTGAGGACAGCAACATAAGGGGGCACTGATGACAGTAATGTGGGGGATGAGAACAGTAACATGGGGGGGTCTGGGAACAGTAACATGGGGGGGCTGAGGACAGTAACATGAGGGGGGCTGAGGACAGCAACATGGGGGGCTGAGGATAGTAATGTGGGGGCTGAGGACAGTAACATGGGGGGCTGGGGACAGTAATGGGGGGATGATGTAAAAAGGGGCAGAGTACACTCCAGTGAAGGGGGCAGAGGACAGTACTGTTGGGGGGGGGGGGTTGATGTCAGGGAAGTGTGAGAACACCACTGTGAAAGAGGTGGAGCGGGGTGATGTAAAAGGGGAGCTGAGAACACTCATCAAGAGGGATATTGCTGTGAATGAGGAGGGGACTGTGATGTGCAGTGAGGATTGAGGACACGGATGTGAGAACAGGTTCAGATCTGTACATGTGCATTTGGTGTACGTGTTGTGGATAGGTCAGCACTACCTGCTAGAAACCTGAAGAAGTCCCTGACCCTTTTTTTCAAAATCGCACCGCAGCAACACGTGGTTTGGCGCACACAAAAGTGCACCACAGGGGCCTACATGAGATTCAGACCTCTGATGCATGCAAATTTTACTGCCTGGACCTCTGTGAATTTAAATTCAATACACCTGCTCTATGGGTTTCAAAGTAAATAATATCCTTTTATAGTGTAGTTTCACTTTAAATTGGCTTGTTATCTTTAAAAGTTCACAATCTTCTAGATCTGCAATAATAAATAGGGATATACAATAGTCTCTAATGACCTACATCTGCCAGACTTAAAGGTCATATCTGCTTTGTGAGTTTCAATGACCTTACTGCTATTTTCTGACAGTGTTTTGACATTAGTTTCTCCAAAACACACAAGTGCTGTCAATGTCATCATCAGGATCCAACCAGGTCTTTTCTTTGTTGGCTATTTCAAACCTGCTATTACAGTATTTCCATTAGTCCCGGAAAATAAAGACCCTTGCCCTTCCACGCCTATGTTACCCTTATCAGCTTTTATTATTACACTGTGATTGCTTTTTTCTTTGCAATTTTGTACTATGTCTCATTATACTGAGGTAGAATGAAGTCATGAATACTTTCTACTAGAATAAATGGAACATTTATTTATGGTTCAATAAAACCTAAAAACATAAACCATCTTAAACAATATAAATGACTGAAGCACAATATGTATCTAAAACCACAATTTAGGAGCCAATAGCTTCTCTTTAAAGACCTGAAACAATTACATACATATTAATTAACTTAAAAAGGTAGGAATCATCTATAGGAAATTTGGCTGCCTGACTCCCAAGATTTGGATCAATGGACTAAGGTTGGACAGATTTGAAGCTGAATCTGTCAAATCTTAGGTTGCTTGGAAACCGAATGACCATTTTTATGGGTTTAGACCAGTTTGCATGTACAATCCTCCATAATCATGCTTATTAATTTCTATATAAAGAAAAACTAAAGGCAGCTAAGCACTGTTTGCATCTGACCTCAACACCTCATTGCAATATGTTAGTTACTCAATTCCATGTTCTTCACTCCTCACCAGAAGCTTGCAGTACTATTCCGAGCAATATCCATGCCTACAACAAAACGGCACACTGCCAGTACATACAGTGAGCTCCTCTTGGTAAAAAATGGCTTCAGCTTGGTCTCCTAGCCATGGAAGAATCCCCTCTGACATGTTTCACCCAGTAAGGGCTTATTTGTAGGGCTCTACAATCAAGCCCCTACGAGGTAAAACATGTTAGAGGGGGTTATCAGGGGGAGATCAAGCTGAAGCCATTATCTACCAAGAGGAGCTCACTATATGTACTGGCAGTGTGCAGATGGGCACTGTTTTGTTGAAGTCCTTGATGTGTCTGAGGAGCCAGTATTCAACAGAACCAGCACCTGCAAGCTGGGATAACAGATTGGGGCATTCAATTCAATTTTATTTGGTTTCTGAGGAAAATCCATGTGTTACAGCTTTTTTTTTTATTTTGGGAGACTAGGGCAGGCTTTTTTTAA
Organism: Staurois parvus; assembly: GCF_062004578.1. NCBI lineage: Eukaryota > Metazoa > Chordata > Amphibia > Anura > Ranidae > Staurois > Staurois parvus. The sequence continues at coordinate 6,157,622 of NW_028318218.1, read as the reverse complement.
ACAGGGTGTCTTCTGGGTTCTTCAGGGGTGCCCTTGCAAAATGCTTAAAAATTGCCCATAAATTGTCAACAAGCTGTCAGGTGATATAAGACTACCTTCTTGTTACACAAAGCCATAGATTTTCATTGTGCAAGTTTTCATTGTACAGCTTTACAACCTTGCGCACCATGTGGGTCAACTGCTGGCATTCTAACAATCAATGATGTCATTGGTTGACAAGGACAACTTCTGGCACCTGTGCAACATCCTTGTTTGCCATTCTCCTGCCTCTATCCTTCAGCACTGGGGTCATGTTAGCTGAGTAAGGGAGAAGGGTAGTGCAGGAGTACTAGTCAGTATCAGTGTGCAACGTTGTATTTGCATTATAAGAATAAATTGTCTCTAATGTTGAGTGTCCTATGTGTGTGAATATGTAACACTTTTATCTCAGTTTTTTACATTTTAGAATGGGCTACCTCAAAACTTTTTAAAGGGTGCCTTGACTGAAAAAAAGGGGGAAAAACACTGGACAAGGGATGACGTTTTCCTGTTTTTACTTTGGTTTGTTGCAGGCTGGCTGGTAAGTTAGCTGGGAATTTTTGTTTGCTGTTTTTTGACATGTGGCATCTTTCCACGTGTTCCTTGCTGCAAAGACCAGTTATAGTTTGGTGTGGTTGTCATTGGTTTGTACTGTTGGTGACTTGGTGTGGGGACGCACTGCATACCTTCACTGCCATTGTGCTATTGCTGGGTATCCGGTGTGTTCCTATACCTTTAAGCAGGGGTGGGCTCCATCCAGGCATACCTGGTCTAATCTGTTCATTTTTATACATGTGCTCCAACTTTGGAGACTCTCAAAATTTATTATTTATTATTATACAAGACTTATATAGCGCCGACAGTTTGCTCAGTGCTTTACATTATGGAGGGAGACAGTACAGTAACAATACAGTTCAATAGAAGAGGGATAGGAGGGCCCTGCTCCTTGGAGCTTACAATCTAAGAGGGAGGGGATAGTGGTACAAAAGGTAATTAGCTGTGGGGGATGGAGTGGTAGGAAGAGTCGAGGATTCCAGTATTAGCTGGGGTCGGGGTAGGCTTCCCTGAAGAGATGGGTTTTCAGAGTGCGCCTAAAAGTGAGCAGAGTAGGCGATAGTTTGATAGATTGGGGTAGGGAGTTCCAGAGGATGGGTGAAGCCCTTGAGAAATCCTGGAGACAAGCATGGGAGGAAGAGACAAGGGAGCTAGAGAGTAGGAGGTCTTGCAAGGAGCAGAGAGTACGATTTGGGTGGTATTTAGAGACAAGGTCGGTAATGTAATTTGGGGCAGTGTTATGAATGGCTTTATACGTCAGTGTTAGTGTTCAGTGTTATATAGTTAGGACTGCAGATATACTGGGGTGCCGTGAAGTGGCCTCTGTAGCTTACGCATATACTTTTAAATACTGTATGTGCAAACTAAACCCCTTGTTTTAATGTGAACTGTTAGACAGGGTAATTTGGTTAGTTGCAGGCTGGCTGGTAAGTGAGCTCGGAATTTTTGTTTGTTGTTTTTTTATAAGTATCACCCTTCCACGTGTTCCTTGCTACAAAACCGATTAACAGATTGGGATGGTTGCCATTTGCTTGTACTGTAAGGGACGACTTTTTGTTGTCTGTGTCATACTGGGGAGATTTTTCTTCACTTCCTGTCCTAGAGAAGCAAAATAAAGTAAAAATAAATCCCTACAAAGTGTGGGAAGTTCCTCTTTGAGCAAGCTGTCACAAGAAAAGGTATCTCCCTTAGAAGGTACTTCTCACTTCCTCTCACTTTCATTGGTAGCTGCGAAATTTTGGATTTCTTCCACCAGAATAGACAGAGAGAGTGAATCTACCTAGCAGGGGCAGAGACAGAAGTAAAAATTTCCAGAGGTTCTAATCCTTCTCAAACTCTTACACATAAAAACTGTTTGGCCTATACATATGCTTTAATTTTGTGATTTTTACTTTACAAAGTAAAAAAAACTGCTTGATCCAGATAATACAATTTGTAGTTGTGTCGAACAGTAAAAAATTATTTTTTTAACTGTAAAAAAAAACCCAGTAACAATTGGGGTGGTCAATTAAAACAGGAGCACACAGAAACTGAGGCAGCTGTGCTTAGTAACCAATCAGCTTCTAATTTCAGCTTGTTCAATTAAGCGTTGACAATAAAACCTAGAAGCTGATTGGTTACTATGCACAGCTGCGCCAGATTTTGATTGATCCAGTTTTAGTAAATCCCATGTTATGTACGTTGGAACTGCAGCCTGAAAAAAACAATTTAGGTGTGCTTTTGCCGCACTAGAATGCACCTTTCCAGTGTGACAAAAGTACATCAAAATGATTCCCTTTTAAATCCTATGTAATTTTTCACATTGCTGCTCTGCATTTGCTCTTTGTTTTGAAAAGTCCTGTGTGCTGCAACTATGGTGCATTTTTCAAAAGCGCACCAAAAATGCATCTTCCATTGTAAGCCAATGGAAACGCTCCAAAAGCGCACCAAGGGTGTGGTTTTTATGTGCAGTTTTGTGGTCACATGACAATTAAAAAAAAAAAAAAGAGATGCTGGTTGTTAAGTATCCGGCACCCACCAGCGCCCTTAACAACAAGTGAATAGCTGGTTGTTAAGGAGCCGGCACCTGCTTTGGATAGAAATTTATTTTTAAACTTCTCCAAAATCTAAAGCTATTTTTTCTATTACAACAGAAATAAGCATGTAACAGTGTGATAAGTCATGAGTGTGACAGTTCTCACCCCATTACAGAAAGTGATGACAAACGACCTTCATGGCAGGATGACAAGGTATTATTTTAACGAAAGCTGCAGATTTAAAAAGATTAAGCACAACTTTTTAAAATTACATTTCTGAAAAAGTCTTATATCTCCGCCAGTCAAAAAAACTCTTGAAATTACAAGAACCACTTGAGTCCCCAGGCCTATTGCGTCCCATTTACAAAGCAGATAGGCCGGTTTTAGGCCTATTTGTGTAACCTTCTATTTCAGAGTGAAATAGAAAGTTGCACATTTTCTGCACCTAGTTACCAAAGAGATTAATGCAGTTTTCCATATAGAAAACTGCCGCAGTTCCCCGCTTGATTGGACCCGTGTACAGAATATGAACTTTCTGCCACTAATCTGGCAGACAGTCACGTGCCTCTCCTTGCCAATGCAGTGAACACATAGCAAACAGCCAACGTTGTTTTGCACTGTATGCTGTGTCTGGCACAGACACAGCATAGAGAATGGAGCAGATCACTCCCAATTAACAAACAAGCTTCTGGCCATTTTGTTAATTAGAGGAAGGATCTGATTTCTCAGTGTGGAGGAGTGGTGCAGGCATTATGCTTGCTCCAATCTTTGATAATTTCTCTCTATATGTTTGTTTTTTTAATTTTTTCCACTTTTGTTTCATGAAGGGTTTCTTTCTCCCATGTAGCTGTGTAACAACAGATCACTTCTAGGAATGGTCTGAAGCTTGATGCAATCAGCCAGCAATAGACCAATATAGCAGTGATATTGCTGCAGAGAGAACCTGGACAAAGCTGAAACAGCTTTGTCATGTCCTCCCTATTTAGAGGAAGTGATGAGATGTCACTTGTGACATCATGTCCTTTTCAATGTAAACACAATGTGGAAGTATTGTGCTCACAGCAATCTGCTAAGGGCATTTCTATTGAGCACCTAGTGTAGGACAACTGGAAGCCCAGTAGCTGATGGGGCTACTATCGAGTCCACTATCTGTGAACAGCTCTGAAATGAATAGCTGCTATTCCTGCATCTTTTCAAAATGGCATCCAGGACTCAAGTGGTTAGAGCTTTAAAGCTTATATGACATTTTTATGGGTTTAGATCTTCATTAAATGTAGGGGATTGTAGATTAGCGACTATCCCCACTCGTAATCTCTCCTAAACAAGATCAGCCACACAGCGAGCATGTTGCTTTTAACGAAATGGCCAACCAATTGATTTGCATTTTGAGCTTTGCAAAAAGGAAGCAAATCCTAAGTATGTAATGAATAATTATGAATGGTTCCACATTACATATACATATATAATTAAAAAACTACACATAGCAAACAAGATTTTAAAGTGGTAGTAAAGTCTGTTTTTCAACTTGTACCTACAGGTAAGCCTATAATAAGGCTTACCTGTAGGTGCTGTAAATCTGATACGATACACAATTAGAAGATATTTACCCGTGTAGAGCACATTTTCTGCACCTAGTTACCAAAGAGATTAATGCAGTTTTCCATATAGAAAACTGCCGCAGTTCCCCGCTTGATTGGACCTGTGTACAGAATATGAACTTTCTGCCACTAATCTGGCAGACAGTCACGTGCCTCTCCTTGCCAATGCAGTGAACACATAGCAAACAGCCGACGTTGTTTTGCACTGTATGCTGTGTCTGGCACAGACACAGCATAGAGAATGGAGCAGATCACTCCCAATTAACAAACAAGCTTCTGGCCATTTTGTTAATTAGAGGAAGGATCTGCTCTGATTTTTCAGTGTGGAGGAGTGGTGCAGGCATTATGCTTGCTCCAACCTTTGATAATTTCTCTCTATATGTTTGTTTATTTATTCAATTTTTTCCACTTTTGTTTAATGAAGGGTCTCTTTCTCCCATGTAGCTGTGTAACAACAGATCACTTCTAGGAGTGGTCTGAAGCTTGATGCAATCAGCCAGCAATAGACCAATATAGCAGTGATATTGCTGCAGAGAGACCCTGGACACAGCTTTGTCATGTCCTCCCTATTTAGAGGAAGTGATGAGATGTCACTTGTGACATCATGTCCTTTTCAATGTAATGCATGCGCTCTGAAGGAACGGCATGCCCGTGCTGTTTCTTCCGAGCTGAGTGCCATAATGAGTGACTCCCAAGTCCATGCACAGGAGTGATGTCATCATGGCTCGGCCATTCAAGCCACTGGAGCCTGCGAACACGGAAGAAGATGCGACGCAAACGCTCCTGTTAGAACAGCACCATGTGCTGTAATGTGCAGAGTTGGCAGAGGCGTTTGGGAAGCGGTAAAAACGCTTCCCAAACGCCTCTCTGCCGCCTGCACACAAGGCTAGTGTGAACGTAGCCTTAAACAGTTTTTTTTTCCATCAAGTTTATTTTTTTTTTGTATATCTAAAAAAGATTTAAAAGACCTTAAATTTCCCTTTCCGTAAGGTTCGCATTCACAGGGAAATAAATAAAGACAAAAAGATAAACCTTGACTAGAATCTCTTATCTTCCCAAACGTCATTTTGTCAGCTGCGAGGCCTATTGGTTGAAAAGTTCAGCTGGAAGATCTTTGTATTGACCTTGAATATCTTGATTGTTTTCTTTCTCAGTTATAAAACCTTGACATTTTTATTCCTACGTGCTGATAAATTGCGCTGTCACTGCACATTTCTTTGTTATGCACCTCAGCTTTTGTACAATTCTCTGTTTTATTTGCTAAAATGTAGCAGAACAATGGGATCACTTGGATGCATTTTTCATAAGTGAAACCACGTACAAATGAAATGCACTCTGAGGAAGGGCTTCCTGTCAAATGTGTCTATATTAACAGCATACTTCAATGTCAAAATGTGATTGTTTATTAAAGTAGAACTCCATACATTACAAAAATACCAATGAATGCAATCATATAGTATATTTATTATACTCATTAAATGTCTTTTAAATTCAACTTGCCGATTTCTAAAATTCGCTCTTTCTTAACCACTTGAGCTCCAGAGGATTTACCCCCCTTAATGACCAGGCCTCTTTTTGCTACTCGGTGCTGCACTAATTCAACTGATAATTGCGCGGTCATGCAATGCTACACCCAAACGGAATTTACGTCCTTTTTTTTCACACAAATAGAGCTTTCTTTCGGTAGTATTTGATCACCTGTGCGCTTTTTATTTTTCACGCTATAAACAAAAAAAGGCCAAAAAGTTTGAAGAAAAACAATATTTTTTACTTTCAGTTATAAAAAATATAAAGTAAACTCAAAGTGGGTTATAAATTTAGGCCAAAATGTATTCTGCTACATGTTTTTGGTAAAAAAAATCCCAATAAGTGTATATTGATTGCTTTGTGTGAAAGTTATAGCGTCTACAAACTATGGTATAGATACTGCAATTTACGCCATTTTTTTGCTATACAGCGCTGCGCTAGTTTAACGGACAATCATGTAATACGGTACATAAATGAAATTTACATGCTTTTTTTCCCCACAAATTGAGCTTTCTTTCAGTGGTATTTGATCACCTGTGCGGTTTTTATTTTTTGCGCTATAAAAAAAAAAGTCTGACAATTTTGAGGAAAAAAAACAATATTTTGGACTTTTTGCTATAAAACATGTTCAGTAAAAAAAAAATTTAAAAATCAAATTTAGTCATAAATTTCTGCCAAAATGCATTCTGCGACATGTCTTTGCTAAAATAAAACCAATACGTGTAAATTAATTGGTTTACATGAAAGTTATAGCGTTTACAAATGGCGGGAAAGATACTGGGATTTTTAGTTTTTTTTATACTAATAATGGTGGCGATCAGCGACTTATGGCGGTGATCAGAGACTTATGGCGGGACTGCGGCGGACATTCTGACATTGGGGGGTACTGACTTGGGGTCACTGACACCAATACAGTGATCAGTGCAAAAACAAAAAACACTGACACTGTACTAATGGCACTGGGGAGGAAGGGGTTAACTTTATTTTTCAGGGAAGGGTTATCTGTGTGAGGGGGAGTGTTTTACTAGGGGGCGGGGGGGTGTGCTGGATGGGGACAGACTGGTCGGGAGAGAGAAACTCTTCTGTCCCGATCAGCTTGTACTCGAGCTATCAGGGAAGTGACAGACAACACAGCTACTGCAGCTGTGCTCTCTGTCACTGATTGCCGCCGATCACCGGGAGATAGCCGTAAGGACCGGCTGTGACCCGGCGACTGACATCCGCAGCCGTGATCGGCGGGACAGGTAGGGCGGCGGCGCGCCTCGTGCGCGCCCCCTACCTGTTTACAAAACACACGTTTTAAAACGTGGTTTTGCCTGCCCGTTCCACCCTGCCACCGTATTTATACAGTGGCTGGGCGGCAAGAGGTTAACCAATGACACCACCAAGATAGGCATTCGCTACCCTGTCATCTTTTGCCTTGATTACTGCACCACCCTCCTAGTCGGTCTATCTCTACACAGGCTATCCCCCCTTTAGCTCATCATGAATGCTACTACAACACTCATCCACCTTACCAAATGCTTAATATCCACCACTCTCCTCTCACCAATCCATGTACTGGCTTTTGCTAGTTCAATGAATAAACCACACAATTCTAACAACATACAAAGCCATCCACAACTCCTTCCTTCTACTTCATCCATCCTCTCTGCTCCTCCCAAGACCTTCTGCTCCCTTGTCCATTTCTCACGTGATCTCCTCCAGGACTTCATCAGAGCCTCTCGCAACATCTGGAACTCTCTACCCCAATCTATCCATCTGTCTCCTACTCTGTCTTCCTTTGCGCAATCCCTGAAAACTCATCTCTTCAGGGAAGCCGATACCACCTCTACCTAACAACTGAACTTTTTCTTTCTCCATCAATTCATCCCCCTCACAGTTATTACTTCTTGTATTAGATGACCTCCCCATTTAGAATGTAGACGCTCATGAGCAGAGACGACCTAACCTTCTTGCTTTCAGTTGAAATCTCCTGAGAACAGACTGGGAAAAGAAGGGGCAGCAAAAGTAGCCAATCCAGGTGTGCTTCATGCACATGCGAAATATATATATATATATATATATATATATATATACATATATACTGTATATACACAGTGCATTCATAAAGTATTCAGACCCCCTTCACTTTTTTCAATTTTGTTATGTTTGAGCCTCATACTCCAGTTGTTTGAATTTTTTTTCTCATTAATCTACACTCGGTACCCCACAATGACAAAGTGAAAACATGATTTTAGAAATGTTTGCAAATGTGTGAAAAAGGAAAAACGAATATTTCACATTGGAATAAGTATTCAGCCCTTTACAAAATCACTTGAAATTTAGCTCAGGTGCCTCCCATTTCACTTGATTGTTGCTGAGATGTTTCTACACCTTGATTGGAGTCCACCTGTGGTAAATTAAATTGATTGGACATGATTTGGAAAGCCATACACCTCTCTATAAAAGGCTTCACAGCTGGCAATGCAGACCGTATCAGGGCAAAAGCCATTAGGTCAAAGGAACTACCTGCAGAGCTCACAGACAGGATTATTGCAGGGCACAGATCTGGAGAAGGCTACAAAAAATTGCTGCTGCACTGAGGATTCCCAAGAGCACAGTGGCCTCCATAATTCTAAAATAGAAGTAGTTTGGCCCAACCAGGACTCTTCTAAGAGCTGGTTGCCCAGCCTAACTGAGCAATTGGGGGAGAAGGGCCTTAGTAAGAGAGGTGACCAAGAACCAGATGGTCACTCTAACTGAGATCCTGTGTGGAGATAGGACAAAGTTCCAAAAGCACAACCATCTCTGCAGCCTTCCACCAATCTGGGCTTTATGGCAGAGTGGCTATATGGAAGCCTCTCATGCAACACACACATGAAAGCCCATTTGGAAATTTGCATATACACACATCATAGTGTGTGTCGCTATGTCCGCAGTGTGACATCTAGCCTGTAGCACCATGATCCAGAGAATAATCTGTAGGTCTGAATATTATAGCAGACGCTCATACTTTTTTTAATAATTTGTTTGTGACAGGTTCTTTTTAAAGTGAGCCTGTCATTGCAGAAATACAGGTGCTGGTGCTGCTGACCTGTCCTCCTGCCTTTTCCTGGCTGTCGCAATGATATTCTGAATTGTGTACTTTCTGAGCCACTTGTGCTGATTAAAAGTTCTAATTTAAATCTGACTTTATGTGTTGCATTCTTGATCCAGGTGTGCTTCTCAAAGTATTGTGTAAAGCCAGAGACAGCCAGGAAACTAGCATTTCCAAATGGAAATCAGCAATGGCAGTCTAGTTCTGTAATGACAGGTGTAATTTAAGGCTAAACTAAACTTTGCCCAGTTAGGACAAAGTAACAGGTTTGCTTGGTATCCTGTGCTTTCTGTTGCTGCTGCTTGCCTATCACCCATTTCATAGCTATCGGCCTCTTTATGTGCTCATGTAGACGGGGATTGTTTTTCTATGGTGTCCGTTATGACACACAGAATAGCTGAGATTCAGAGGATCACAGCTATTCTCTGGTCATTCACAGTTTATAACACCCAGGAGAAGATGTTCAGCCCTTCTCTGGAGATCTGTGTTCTCCCTCCAGATTCTCCAGCCCAGAGCTGGAGAATCGGAGGGACTGAAAACTAAGCAGAGATAATTTACCTCTGCTTAGTAAACTGATCTTTTACTGTAACGAGATTATAGTAAAATCAGCCGTTTTCCAGAGTTTGTAGACCGTTCTCCAGCGTTTGGAGATCGTTCTCCCTTCGTTCGGAGAACTGCTTCATAAACTGCATTCACAGGAGAACTGTGTTCTCCGAGAATGCTGGAGAACTGAGCAGCGATCTATTACCGCTGGTTCATAAACGGACACCTATATTTGATGTACATTTGGAGCACACTTTAAAACCAAGTTTGTAAAATGTTCTTTTAGGGTGTAGTGTTGATCTCCCGTATTCAAATGTAAAGGGTATCTTAGATGCCTAAAGGTTATCAGGGAAGTTAGGAAACACATGGAAAATAAATATTAGCAGTTATTGCACCAAAATGAAAATTCAGAACCAAAACCATAAATTCAGGATGCACTTGGCCGAAAACCAAAATGGACAGTTTTTTTAAAAATATATATATTTTTTATATATATCCAGTAATATAAAATAACTTTTATTGAAAGTATATATATGTATATAAGTATGTATATGCTGCACATGCTGATAACCCTATTTGCAACCGATAATTTTTAGGTGGCCGATATATCGGTGCATCACTTCCTATTATTTTACCCTGAGCGAGCAATGTACAGATTCTCTTTAATGTTGGCCATACATGCTTTGATAAAAAATCAATTTCTTTTCTGATCAATCTCTTTTAATAGGTATGATCAATTTATAGTCAACAACCCATTCCATGATATGAAACACACGGGGAAGTGGATTTCAATCGACAGTTAAGATACGATTTACAATTGTAAGTTATCACATGTGATCATCTAATCAATCGAGATACAATTGTATTCATGAACAGTGTATCTCAGTGCTGCAACTGATGCAAAACAATCAATAATATTCCACCCAGTCTGATCGACTCAGTTTGATTGAATTTGATCTAAATTGAGTATAAATCAATTTGACTGTTTGCAGATTTGATCATTTTGATCGAATCACAAATCGATTGGATTAAAAAAAAACAAAGGAGTTTATTTACTCCCTCCTCACTGGCCTGCCTCGCCGCTGGCTATGCCCGCTTCAGTCGATCCTGAATACGGCTGCCCGACTCATTCACCTTTCCAACCGCTCCATCTCCGCCACCCCCCTCTGCCAATCCCTCCACTGGCTTCCGATTGCGCAACGGATCAAAGTCAAAATCCTAACACTGACGTACAAAGCTGTCCACCATACTGCCCCGAACTACATCACTGACCTAATATCCAAGTACGCACACTCTGCTCCTCACAAGACCTCCTTCTCTCTAGTTCCCTGGTCTCCTCCTCCCATGCCCACCTCCAAGACTTCTCCAGGGTGTCACCCATCCTCTGGAACTCCCTGCCCCAATCCAACAGATTATCACCTACTCTCCTCTCCATTAGACACACCCTGAAAAACCATCTCTTCAGGGAAGCCTACCCCACCCCCTGCTAACCTGCCGACCTCCTCCACTCGTCCTACCACTCCATCCCCCACAGCTATCTCCTCCTGTGCCACCATCCCCTCCCTCCTAGATTGTAAGCTCCAAGGAGCAGGGCCCTCGATCCCCTCATGTTTTGCATTGTATTGGTATTGTTCTGTCACATGTTCTGTCCCCCTTTGTAATGTACAGCGCTGAGCGAACTATTGCTGCTTTATAAATACTGTATAATAATAATAATTTACGAAAGCTGGAGGGTGCAAAATCAGGCTCACTTCTGCATAGAAACCAATCAGATTCTAACCTTAGATTGTTCATATAAACTTGGGCAATAAAACCTGGAAGCTGATTGGTTTCCATGCAGAAGTGAGTCTGATTTTGCACTCTACAGCTTTGCTAAATGAATCCCATAGCGTGTATGGCCACCATTAAAGCAGAACTCTATAAATCAACATTGACTATTTTGAATCCTGGTGCTGCTAGCATTAGTAAATAGATAGGAAAGTATATTGTATTTACTTGTTTTAATTTTTTTTTTACATCTTTCAGTTGTTTCCTGGTTTCCAGGACTAGAAAAATGATGTCATACATCCCAAGAGTCTTCAGGAGAGAAGGAGGAGGGGTTTTCTCAGCTATGCACATCCTCCCCCCGGCATGCCTGAGATAAGGGCAGATGGATTCCAGGAAGTAAATGCTACTTGAATCATCTGCTCTTACTTAAGATGGCAACAATGCTAGTGGTGTGTTTTTTTAAGTAATTTCTCATCATCACAATAAAGCATGTAGACATGGATGGATGGGGGAGTTTGATTTGAATATAAAAAATGAATTAAATAGCGTTTTTGGTTTGTGGCGCTCAGATGCAGTGTAGTTCCACTTTAAGTTGAGCTCTAGGCAGATATAAAAGTAACAAATTAATACAGTTCCCTAATCATTAATGCATCATTAAATGTTTTTGTTTTTATTTTAATGCAGGTTATGTAAGTATCTCAATCTGGGCTGGAGTGTGAAGAGAAGAAGCAGCACAAGGAGCCAATCATTAAGCAATTATGCAAGAAGCATGCTGATAGGGAGAGCAAGCTGAATTACATCAAATCAAAGTCAAATCAAAGGCTGGGGGGAGGTCCAGAGTGGCATGAGCTCAGAGGAAGCGGATTGTATGATGCTGGCCATCAGACTGGGGACATCTAGTGGCAGAAAAAATACCTCAGGGGCAATCTCTGGAATGAAGCTTAAAATTGCAGCAAAAGCTGTTCTTGTCATTTTATCATTTCATGGGCTATGAATTTTTTTCCTGTTATTTAGCTGGAGCTCTGCTTTAAGGTTGCTAAACTAACTAAGAAACCAATTATTCCCTATACGTAAATGTTAACTGGATAATAAACACAGATGAACAGATCAGTGCTATTAAAGTACTTCTATTATGTACCATAATGAAATAAATGATTCTGTGCCTGTATGCCTTAAAGCATTGCTGCCCATTTGTCCAGCTGCTACTCAGCAATGTTAAATGATGAACAAAAATATGACCATCTGCTGTATAGCTGACACATAACCTTTTGAAAAATACTATTCCACATAAATCACTCTAGATAAAGAAGTGCTGAATTGTATTACTGAGGTGTGCGACGCGGTCTGCGGATTTGTTCCCAAAAGACCTGGGAGCTGCCGAGACTGCAGAGCCTCCATTTTCCATGTTCTAAGCACTGTGAATGCAGACTCTAAGAAAATATTCATTAATCAGCTCTATTATCCTTTCATGCTATTTGGTTTATATAATGTCAGTCATGTCAGATGCTAATAAAGATTTATTATGATGCAAAAACCATTTCATACATACCGACTGCGATCCCTTCTGAAAAACTGAAATGTTGTGAGGTGGTCCCTGGTGACAATAACAAAGGTACCATCGCCGTTGTGTTATATGTTCAATGGAATGTATTGTCAAATACATATTCAAATTAAAGACTGTGCCTAAAGTTGGGTGACTATCTTCTAGGCCTCTGAAGAACACAGCTTCTGATCCAGGGGTACTTGTAGGACAAGAACTGTCTGGCAGAGGGGCACTTCTGTTTTTGTTTGTTTTTTTAAACCAGCAGTGGTGTGCAAAAAAAAAAACACTTAAGTGTACGAAAACCACCTCCCAAAGAAGTTGGACTCTACCCTGAACCCCCCCGGGCTCAACTTGTTCAACCTAGCCAAAAGGTCTGGAGGACACCTCTTCTTATGGTCATTGGAAGCTGACCAATGGATACTAGGTGAGTGGCCAAAGAGAGACCCCCTGTTCCCTTGTTCAGAGGAACCAGACAATGATGCCCTTTGTCCCCAGGGCTGTTGGCATTAGCTATCAAACCTATGGTGATCTTCCTGCATGTGTCAGAAAAGGTGGAGGGTATACCTGTGGGTCCCATTGTTAAAAAAGTATCCCTCTATGCGTATAATACATTGATATACCTGAAAGATGCTGATTCCTCTTTGTCTGAGGCTTTGTCACTCGTAGATCAGTATAGGGAGTTTTCCGGTCAAAGAATGAACTGTGATCAGTTCTGTTTTCGCTGTCCCCAGACACCCCTACTCTGCTCACTAACTCGCCACTTCAGTGGGTAATCCAATTCAGTTATCTGGGAATCACCATAATGACTGATTTTGCACAATTTTTGCCTAATAATTTTCATCCACTATTGACCCAGCTTACACACAGGTGCGGGATTTGGAAAACCCTTCCCTTAACTCCGGTGGGCAGAGTTAATTTGATAAAGAATACCTTTTTACCTAAATTTCAATATGTGTTACATAACACCCTGGTCTTTATTCCTAAGGTCCTCTTTGATAAAAATCATTCAACTGCTTTCCACCTTAATATGGGCTAGCGGGGTCCCCCGGATAGTGAGAACAATTTTGCAACTCCCCATGCTGATGTGTGGTTTAGCTCTTCCTAATTTTAGACTCTACTACTGTGGGGCGGTTCTGGTGACCGTCTGATGGTGGTTTGTAGAGATGAGCGAATTATTCAAAAATTCGGTTCGGCTGATTCGCCGAATTCGCCGAATAAATTCGCTTCGAGCCGAATATATTCGCTGCGAATTTAACTTATAAAAAGGGTGTTTCTAGGCTTCAGAGAGCCTTTATATTAGTGCAGAACACTGTACCTTTAATTTAAATGCCCTTGGAGTCTGCTGGGGAAGAGAAATAATACTGTCAGTCAGTATGACATGCAGATGAGTGCCGTCGATCTTAGAATCACTGCACACTTCACTCATTTGGGCAGTCACAGGGCCAAAACCAGAGTGTGGAGCCACAGTGTGGCGGTGGAGGCAGCAGCAATGGGAGGCCATACAGCACCCTATGACAAAATGGAACCCACCAGCAGTGTGAGGAGACCTGAAAGTGGCACATGGCAGAGTGTGGCGATGGAGACAGCAGCAATGGGAGGCCGTACAGGGACCCGTGACACACTCTAGACCTGGCAGCAGCATGAGGAGGCGGTACATGGGCCCATGGCAGATTACGGGCCTGGCAGCAGCATGAGGAGGCGGTACAGGGGCCCATGGCAGAGTGGCGGAGCGTAAGCAGCTAAAATTGAAGGCCATACAGAGGCCTATGTTAAAAAGTCCCCCCAGCAGCAGCGTGGGGAGACGACTATCAAGAGTCCAATGGCAGAGTGGCGGAGCAGAAGCAGCTTCAATTGAAGGCCATACACAGGCCTAGGTTTAAAAGTCCCTCACAGTTAATTCCAATAACGAACTCTACTCCTCCGTGCAATCTACTTACGAGACCCTGGGCAGGTCTGGGTCCAATTTGTGGTAGAGACTGGTTTTGTTCAGCCATGCTTGAGCGAGTAATAACAGGTCTGTGCTGCCCTTTGGTGTCTGGCTTAATGCGCACAACACTGAACGTCCCAGCGTTTGTCAACGATTTGCCGTTAAGTGATGCAAACCCGCTGAACCACGTTCATGAGGAGCCGGTACAGGGGGCCATGAATCAGTATGGACCTGGCAGCAGCGTGAGCAGACGACAGAGGCACATGGTGCAGGGTGGCGGTGTAGGCAGCATTATTCTGAAGCCATACACAGGCCTAGGTTAAAAAGCGGAAGCCGTCAGCAGCGTGAGCAGACGACAGAGACACATGGCGCAGGGTGGCGGTGGATGCAGCAGTATTCGGAAGCCAAACACAGGCCTCGGTTAAAAAGCGGAAGCCGTCAGCAGCGTGAGCAGACGACAGAGGCACATGGCGCAGGGTGGCGGTGGAGGCAGCAGCAATGGAAGGCCATACAGCACCCTATCACAAAATGGAACCCACCAACAGTGTAAGGAGACCTGAAAGTGGCACATGGATTTATAGCTCCACCATTACACAGTGCTGGCTGGCTGCTGATTGGCTAATGCGATCACATGTCATGAATGCATTATGGGTCAGCGCGCCTTGTCTGCGCGCCTTCCCAGAGATCCCCGCGCCATCTTCTCTGTCCATTTTCTCCGTCGCCACACATGTCGCCGCCATTTTTGGGAAAATTCGATTCGTGCATCCGAAGTTTGCTAATCTTTGGATTCGTCGCGAATTCCACTTCGTCATGTTCGATTCGCTCATCTCTAGTGGTTTGCCCAATCTCATGACAACCCTGTCATTAACTCAGAGGCTGCTCTATTGGGATCCTATGCAGAATTAGGTAATGTAGTCTTTATAGGGCTCTGCTCCAATCCTCGTGTTACAATTCTGATGCGCACCACAATTATGGTCTGGCAGCAGATGACTACTTTTTTGGGGGAACCCAATACTATTTCACACACCTCTTTGGGGCAGCTCATCTCTTCCAGACCCAGTGGTGTGGGCACATTATGGTATCACTACTCTTAAACATATTATCCTGAATGTTAAATATAAATGTACAGTGCAGCGCTTCCTGAACAAATTGGCCAACTCAAAATGAAAAATATATAGTAAACATATAACAATTAAACTGAACATGCATCAATGAAAGTGAACATGCATCAATATAAAGTCTCTCAAAATTTATTTCTTCAACTTGAATAAGTGATTTCTCCAACTTGAATAAAAAGAAAACTTCTGTCTTCATGCAAATTAAATCCTCCACCAAACAACCACCAGATGTGCCCTCACCTGGAGCATTTGACCTTACCTGTCAGGTCAAAAAACGCGGACATGTACTGGTATATGTATCCAGAGTGCAGGTTCTTCCTCCAGAGATCACCACTCTCTAAATCTCTCCTCCTGTAAGCCACATATATGATAAGAAAGGTAGGGAACACAATAGTACTTTACCCTTAAAAATATTATATTTTATTAAACCCTTATCACACCAGATATAATGTGTATATAAAAACAATGTTGTAACCACAGGCATAAACATCTTCCACTCATTTGCTGTGATAATGAATCGGTGTGGATTGCAAGCGTTGTATCGTCATCTATCCACTCTCTTACACGTTACGCCACAGGGTCACGTGGCCTCCTCAGGGGGACATAAATTGAATCATATCCCCCTGAGAAGCCCAAGTGACCCTGTGGCGTAATGCGTAGGGGAGGGGCTAGATGACGTCACGATGCTTGCAATCTACACCGATTCATTATCACAGCAAATGAGTGGAAGAGTTTTTGTTTATGCCTGTGGTTACAACGTTCTTTTTATATACGCATTATATCTGGTGTGATTAAGCACCTAAAGAATGTGAGTGGCCACTGTTTAAGTTTTAATAAAATAGAATAAAAATAGAATATTTTTAAGGATAAAGCACTATTGTGTTCCCTATCTTTCTTATCATATATGTGGAGTGGAGGAGGAGAGATTTAAAGAGTGGTGATCTCTGGAGGAAGAACCTGCGCTCTTAGTACATATACCAGTACATGTCTGCTTCTTGGGACACATGCATTTTTTGACCTGACGTGATGTTAGGTCAAATGCTCCAGGTGAGGGCACATCTGGTGGTTGTTCGGTGGAGGATTTAATTTGCATGAAGACAGAAGTTTTCTTTTTATTCAAGAAATCACTTATTCAAGTTGAAGAAATTAATTTTAGGAGTCTTTATATTGATGCATGTTCACTTTCATTGTTATATGTTTACTATATAGTCTGCATTTTCAGTTGGTAAATTTGTTCACGGAAGCACTGCACTGTACATTTATATTTAATTTTCATGCACGTTATGAGTATGTGGCTGGTGTGAGCTGCTTTCATTAGTTATAGGTAATTGATATAACACGTTTTATTGCTCGTGAGAAACATTTCAATATTACCCTGAATGTATCTCTCTTTTCTTTTGACAATTTGAAGGTGGATTATAATCTACACAATCGGATGTTTTTTAGATACCTTCAGCTGTGAGTGTGACATGCGGTTATAGCCCTATTACTTTAGCCTCCCACCTCGTTAAACTCTTCCTTGCCCGTAAAAATGCGGAAATAATTATTTTCTCTCTCTATTTACGTATGTGGGGCTAAGACACATCTAATTTCACGCAGTTGTGTCACATCTGGCAGGGAGATCTACCTACTCTTACAGATGAGGACTGGGGGAAGGATATACAACAATACATATCTCTGATGATATCTGTCAAAGACAGATACTTCTAGTTGAAATTTCTCCACCATGTGTATGAAACAACTCAGCGGTTGTCTTTCATCTACCCTACAGTTGATAGAAACTGCCCAAAGTGTAGATTGGAAGTAGGAATCTTTTTGCGTATGGTTTAGTCTTGTCCCCACATACAGAGCTACTGGCAGGGGGTTGTAGCTGACATCAATGCTATCTTAGATTGTAAGCTCCAAGGAGCAGGGCCATCCTAACCCTCTTGTATTGAACTGTATTGTTGATGTATTGTCTCCCGTTATATTGTAAAGTGCTGAGCAAACTGTTGGTGCTATATAAATCCTGTATAATATTAATATAATAATCACAGATTTACAGGTACCTTTGGATCCTGTATTTCTCCTGTTGGGCAAGGGAGGGCCAATGGTGCTTTCTTTTCTATGTGACCTTTCATGCGAGGAAACTTATTTTGTTTAAATGGAAGATGATCCCCTACAGTCCAATAGTGGAAAGCTACAATCAATCAAGTGCTCCCTCTGTATTAACGGATTTATATGGACCGCAACTGCCGCAAACAAATTCCATAAAATTTGGGGTCCTTGAGTGGAAGCCAGAGGTTTGTCTCTGTAAATACGTACTGAGTGATAACTGCCAACTGTTGTTACTGACCCTACTATATGAATTGAGATGCAGACTCTTTACACATTGCTAATGACTGCTATGTCTCATTGCCCATCTTTCTCTTCTACTCCCCATTCTTCTTTTCCATTGCCACCCCCTTTTTTTTCTTACTTTCTCCTTCAGTCAGTAGTGCTCCTTTGCTAGTAATGACTATGTTGTTATCCCTGTAGTCTCTATGAAATGTCTTTGCTGCCCGATTCTGAAGATTTGCTTCCTCCTTAACACCATGTACAGTATACAGTATAATTCTCGATGTACCTACACTGGATTGTCACATTGTATATTTCTACTCTTGTATTGGATTTAATTTCTGTGTTGTCATTTTATTCTTAATAAAAAAGTTTCCGTTAAATAGAGACCCCTCTGGTTTAGGGGAGGAAGGAACTGTGTTGCTATGGTTATTTTAGTGATTGTTTTAGAAAAATATAGACTGATGATTATGTATTGTTTTAGAAGCTAGGCCTCCCCTATTCATGCACTAACAAACCTGTTGGACTGCTTCATGTGCTCAGGACAGGAAATTATGCTACAGGAAGTAGAGGGGGGAGGAGGACTTGAACAAGCCATGTGTTGGAAGACAGAGGAACAGTTGTTTGCAGGAAACTGAGAAGGAAGGAGCCGTAAGAAGGAAGAGCCAAGTTAAGTAACATTTAAGTGGTTGCTTATCACATACACTGCACATACTTATTTGTTAGGAAGGATAGATACCGTATTTTTTGCTGTATAAGATGCACTTTTTCTTCCCCAAAACTGGGGGGGGAAATGTCAGTGCGTCTTATGGGGCGAATATGGAGCGGCTGGTCCGGTATTTCCACCGCGGCCGTGTCAGAATACCGGGCCGGCCACTCAGCTCTGCAGCGGGACCTTACCTGTTCCTCTATCCAGCGGCGTGCTGTCTTCCCGGCTTCTGTAGTGTGGGCACTGGGCATGACAGCCGGGTGCCAAGTGCGCATGCGCAAGAAGCGGTGCTTTTTGTGAATGGTAAGGCGGTACCTGGGACACATGACAGATCCCAGAAGCCGCCGGACCAATCAAAAAGCGCAAGTGCTTCTCGCTCATGCGCACTGCGCACCCGGCTGTCATGCCGAGCGCCATTACAGAAGCCGGGAAGACAGCGCGCGGCTGGATCGAGGAACAGGTAAGATCAAACAAAGACTCTGCGGAAGTAAGAGCGGGTACCTGTCAAATTCAGGTACCCGCTCCCCACCTCCCCAAAGGTCAGCAGTCATCTGTGCTGTCCGCAGTCTCTGGTCATCCCTGTGCTGTCCGCAGTCTCTGGTCATCCCTGTGCTGTCCGCAGTCTCTGGTCATCCCTGTGCTGTCCGCAGTCTCTGGTCATCCCTGTGCTGTCCGCAGTCTCTGGTCATCTCCTGTACTGTGTCTGCAGTCCATTAGTTCCAATTTTTTTTTTTCCTGTTTTCTGCCTCTAAAACCTAGGTGCGTCTTATGGTTAGGTGCGTCTTATACGGCGAAAAATACGGTAGTTTGTGCATGTTGTAGGCATATTTTGCAAAACTTTGTATGCAGTGGAATGTTTTTCCTACAGTTTTGTATGTACAGCTTTTCTATTTAATAAAAGCACATTAATACACTACAGAGGTTTCTATGTTTTCTTTGGCTTACTGCACAGAACCTTAAGGGATGCAAAGAGAAACAGGAACCTAATGGCCATGCATCCTCCCCCTAGACTTCAGGGTAGGCCCACGGACCTACGCCTTCCATCCAAGTAAAAGATACGCAGACAAATGTGCAAGTGACAAAACAGTGAGAAAGAATAAATTAAATAAATAGTACCACTGCAGGCACATTGGTTAGGTCTTGTGGCCTGATAGCAAACATTGCCCCAAACTTAGCTAAAAGGCCTAGCCTATAGAGGCGCTGTGCAGAAAAAAAGTTTAGATGGCATGGCCTTGTGCTCTTTCTCACAGTAGGGTTCCCACACCCAAGGGGTACTATGAGCACCCCTGGGGCAAGCAACTCCTAGGGAGTACTGACACTGCGATCTCTCAGCCTTCTCAGCCTATGGCCAGACCAGTTATCCACACTCAAACCAGGAAGCACTGGGCCCCTTAGAACCCCCCACACCAAGAGTGTACTCCCAAGCCACACCTTATGCAGTGCACGCTCATTCAGTTTCCTTGCCTATCAGGAAGGTTCCTCAGGACCCCGATCATATCAGCAGAGGCACTGTACAGCCAGCCATTTCTAGCAAAAGGCCAAAATGGCAGAATAACACCCCTACTGGACACTGAAAAGAACAGATACTAACTTGATCTTAGTCAAAAGGCCGTTTGTTATTGTCAAACTTTTAAATGCAGTTTTGGATAAAGTGGGGGAGGGTTAAACAGCTTTTAAACTCTTTATTGCTGCCTGTGTCCGTATTAGGGAGATTTCTCATATGGAAAGAATAGGAAGGGACAGAGAAATCTCCCCACTTCCTATTCGGCAGATGGCAAATAGCAATTGTAACCGATCCCCACACTGTTTAAAATCTGAACTCCAGGCATACAGCTAAATACACAGATGAAATACACACAAGAGAGTTGTTTTCCTGTCCAAAAGATTATTTTTCCTGTCCATCTAGTCCTGAAATGTACACAGCTTAGAACCACAAAGGGGTTATGACCTTTCTCTTCTGCAGTTTCAGTTTCACTTATATGTCTCTTTTACACCCTGTGACTGAATAGTAAAAGTAGAAGCAGGGGAATCATGAGCTCATCACCCTGTCACTCTGCTCTTCACTCCTATCAGAATGCTCTTTGCACTGCAACAAACCTGATTGGCTCCTTGTGCTGCTTCATCCTTCTCCTCTCAGAGCACTACTGTACAGGGACTACAAGAGGCTAATGCCAGGTCTAATTCAGGTACTAACACTGCTTGCATTCATTTAAGTTAGATTCTTGAGTTCTGTTATAATTTGGCAATCATACCAGCTGCTGACAATCTGTGACAGATCTGTGTTTTTTATAACATATATATACCATTAAAGGTCCAGTTCACTTCTACTCCATTTGTTGTTTCAGTCCTTATGCACTGATTGGGAAAGGGGGGGGTTGGACCTCTAAAATGCCTTGATTACTCTATTATGTAATTTTGTATTGTCTCCCTGATTGTAATGCTGAGTACACATGATCCGAATAACGGCCAGTCCAGCAGGATACAGGCCAACATTCGGACAGTGCATACAGCTGTATGTATGACAGCAGCCGGTCCAATGATCGACTTTTGTTAAAGGGACATGCTGGAAAACCAGCATCCAACCACCAGCAGCCAATCAGTGCTGACAGCCAATGGCTATGAGCGCGGACCATGTGTTCTGGTGTGGGGGGCGTCCCGCACTACCGCCACACTAACATCTCATAGTTAGTATGGCAACCTCTTATTTGTTTTCTTTCAGCTTGCTAGGTTGAACGAAAAAAACGTAAGCTGCTTCTTTCCTGACAGGAGTAAAAGGCTTTCAAAGGGAAAATTAAAATGCCCTTTGTACATGAACCCTTGCTGGAGTACAGTCAAATCCAGGGGCGGACTGACAACTCATGGGGCCCCCGGGCAATAGGGGATCATGGGGCCCCTGTGTCCTTGCCCAAACTCAAAAAAGCTTATGAAAAAGGTACCAGGGGCATCTCATGGGGCCCCCTACTGACCCCGGGCCCTCGGGCAGTGCCCAAGTTTCCAAATGGTCAGTCCGCCCCTGGTCATATCTGACCTTTTAGTTATGGTGTGGAGCTTCAATTTACATTTTTGTTACATTACAGCTATAAGTGGAAATCAAGCTTGCAGAATTGAGAATTCTCAGTAGGCGTACAGGGACAATGCCTACGTAGGCAGGGCAGTTGTCCGGGGAATTGAAATCCCTGTTCTTCTCCTCCTGCTTTCTGCAGGCCCTCCAAGACAGATCAGCCCAATTCTGATTTGTCAGCGAAGGCACAGAGGATTGCCCTGATCCATCTTGGAAGAGCTGCAGAAAGAACAAGAACCGGGGGGCGGTGTAAGGAAGGGAAGTGTCGGGTGTTAGTTAACCTCTTAATTTTTTTTGAAAAGATGAACAAACCCTTTAAGGGCATCGGGACAGAGATGATGGATTACTACAATATGCTAATATCCTTTTCAAGTTTTTTGCCTGGTAAAAAGTCCCCATATATGAGCTTTTTAAATGTAGCTGTTTTCATCAAGAGTCACCTTTCCTTTTTCAGTTCCTATTCAGATTATAAAACAAAAGCAGCTGACAACCCCAACCTTGAATTAACCATTTTAAGTTGGCAATAAACTACATAATACCAATAAATGAGTTGTCTTTGCTAGTTGTGTTATTGACATATAAATCACATGTCTCTAGAGGCCCCTGTAAGCCTTAAACATAATCAGAACATAGATTCTACAAAATCAAAGGGATCATATTATAAAAGAGCAATTTGTGGGATTATTACCAGGATATTTCCCACGGGTTATGACAACCTGGTACAGAACACAACATTCCAGCTGAAGTCTGTCTTCCTATAAACGTTAGCTTGGTGAATTACAACGCTCTGGTAAAAGAGTGTCCCTATATTTATTGATTTCAAAGTCATAGGCTTCAAATGTATCCAGCTTCATGGCTTGGAGTGACTGGCAGCTTTGTAGCCTGCGGCACTTCTCGTGAACACGGCAGGCCTGAAGGAAACACACACAATCTAAGCTACAAATATAGTTTTGCAGCCTCCTCTGGGTTCATTTGTTGTATTATAGTTGTAATGATGTGTAGGAACAAGAGTCATGTCCTGCTGTGTGACAACAGAGGGTGCAAGAAGAACAACTGCTCCTGGACTGGGTCAAAGGGGCCAAGAATAAATACCTTTTATTTTCCAGCTGTATTTATATATTACTTTATGTGCAGAATGCCTTATTGCATCTCTTTCCTTCAAACCTTTTTTTGTTCCGCTTTTTTTTTCAGCTTGGAGTTCTAGAAGCCTAGTTATATAACTCCCAATTGGCCCTTATTTGGAGGGACTGTCTCTCTTTTGGAACGGAAACATCAGTCCATCTTTCCTCCATAGCTGTCCCTATTTTTTGGTTTGCTGTATAGGCCTCTATAAAACTTTAGGCCCCATTCCTACTATCATGTTGTGGAAAAACAGTCTCCTCCCCACTCTTAACATTTATGCTGACTAACCTATGTAAGAAAGATGTATATATACCTATTTTCAGGTTCCCCTTTGTCAGCCAGCGGTGGCTGCAGGGGAGAGGAGGGAGCGCTGACAACAGATGGCCCTTAGCAGCCTATGGCTGATGTCACCACTCCAGGCTTGGCCAGCTATTGTCGTACACTCTCTCCTCTCTCCTGTAGCCTCCGTTAGCTGACAAAGGGGAGATCACATGGCTGGACCAAAACTTTCTTACACAGGTTAGTCAGCATAGGTGTTTAAGACTAATTAAGTTTAGCTTGAAATGACCTGCAGCTTGCCTGGGCACTAATGCCATGCATCCCAGGAGGCTTTGAGGCAATCTACACCACATTGCACTTGCGCTGAAGCATTTTATCAAGGGGCCAGCTGCAAGAACCCAGAAGAGACAGCTCTCCCAAAGGCACAAGAAGGGAAGATGAAGGCACAAGATGAGGCATGCAGAGGTGGATTACGCTGGAGTCGCTGGGTGAGTGAACATTTTTATTGAGGATAGCCTAAAAAGCAAAGTAAGTGGGGAAACAAAAAATAAAAAACTCTGGGGTATAGTTCATCTTTAAATGTTTTCCTGGACATCAGCTAAACATTTTAGGCCCCATTCACACAACATGGCGTGCTATCGCAATGAGTGGCACCATACTCACTTCATCGACAGAGATCTGCTGAAATACTATGTGTTGCAATGCGGTGCGCTGTCAAACCAGGTGCAATTCCAGTTTCTGGGTGCTGAGGTGCATGCCAGCCCATTCACTTTAAATGGGATGCCAAAGCCATAAACAACTGAAAAAAACTTGCATGCCTTAATGCAGTGCACCTCAGTGGGAATTTGTGAACCTAGCCTCATGCTATAATCAACCTTTCATCCAACCTCTAAATTGTTACATTTGTTATTTCAAAAAACCAGCATAATTATCAGAAAAAAAACATTGGGTACATGTGAATTTGACCAATCATTTTTTGTATGTTAACTTTATGTTGCAATATGGCAAGACCATTTCTTTTACCTATATAGTTTGGCTGAAAGGTGCTCATCTTTCTCATTTCAGAAAGTTGAAATAGGACATTCAAATCTTGCCACCTTCACCTCCAAAGAATTTAAAAAAATACCCCCCTTCTTAAACAACGACACCAACATGCTATTAATTCACTAACTCGTTATTACTCACCTCAACTACTGCAACTCCCTCCTTGTTGGCCAATTGCTACATAGGCTATGCCCCCTTCAGTCTAGCAGGAATGCTGTTGCCAGACTCATCCACCTTACCAAGTGTTCAGTGTCCTCTACCCCTCCCTGCCAATCCCTCCACTAGCTTCCTCTCACCCAAGATGTAAAATTCAAAATAATAACATACAAAGCCATTCACAAATCTGCCCCCAGCAATATCACCATCATCTTAAAATATCACCCAAACCATCTTCTTCGCTACTCGCTACTATAACCACCTGTTCTCTAGATCTTGTCAGCCCCTCTCATGCTCACCTCCATGACTTTCCCATCCACTGGAATTCCCTTCCTCAACTTGTGCAGCTATCTCCTACTCTTTCCACCTTTAGGCAATACCTGAAAATGTAACTCTTCAAGGAAGTCTATTCCACCTCCATCTGAAAACTATACTTTTGCTTTCTCCATCAGCTCATTCCTCTCACAGTTATTACCTTTTTGTATCACTTGCACTTTCCTTTCAGATTGTAAGTCCTCACAAGCAGAGCCCTTCTAACCCTCTTTTCTTTAGTTGCAAGTGTACCGTCTCTGTCTCCCTGTGTATTGTAAAGCGTTGTGCAAGCTGTTTGCGCAATTCATATCCTATATGATAAAAATAATAATAACTAAAAATGAAGAGCTATATCTCTATACCAGCCTTTCTCAACCAGGATTCCGTGGAACCCTAGATTTCCTCCAGAGGTAGCTTCGGGCTCCTTGAACAATGAGCAATTTCTGCCTCTCAGATCAGTAACAGCTGATAATGATCTTTTTAAGTATCTCCAAGAGGAAATCCTCCCAATGACCACAGGTGTAAGGAGCATATCTCCCACTGACCAGCACTTACATTAATGTAACTTGAACTGTAGCTATAGTAATAATTAGCTTGGGTTCCCTAAGATTGTAAAGTTATTTCAAGGGTTCCTCCTTGATAAAAAGGCTGAGAAAAGCTGTTCTATACTATAAACGGAACTGCTAGACGTTGTTGTAAAAGATATAAAAGGACTCCTTGATCAGATTTATTTCACTAAATCCTTTTGCATATTAACTGACCCTGAATCTGTGCATAATTTAAACTGAACATCAATAAATATAGATCACTGGTCTCCAAGACTGTTGAGGTTTTCTCCTTTAGCTTTCTGGCTAAATCTAAAGCTTTCAGGTTATCTAAAGCCTATTTTATCATTTTGGATACTAAGGAAGGGTTAGAACCTGACAGATTTTTATTGCGGTGTTCCAGCTGCATACATTTACCCCCTTTAATTATCCGTAATGCCACTGGGACTGAAAATCCAAAATGTTGACTTGCCACCAAAACGGGAATTGAGGGAAAATCTTATTTAGGTAAGATCTGTCTAGGAGAGGCATTTTAATGCCGGTTCACACTGATGCGGTGCAGGATTTGCAGCGAGTTCTGTGCATTTCCTGCACCACATCTGAATCGCACTCCACTACTGTAGGTGTCTATGTTAAGTTAAAGACACTCCAAAAAGGTTTTCAGATCGCAGTGCGATTGGGTGAATCAGATCATATGGGTGTGAACACCTATGCAATCTGATTTCATTGCCAAAAAAAAGGTGCGTGCACTTTTTCTGCGGGTGCGGTGCAATTTGCGGTGTGATTTGAGCCATACAAAATGAATGGGCTCAAATCTCACTGCAAAGAATTGCATGCAATTTGAACAGGAATGCAGTGCGATTTCTGTCCAAACCACATGCGGTTTCCTACACTGTAATATTGTGAAACATAACAGAGATTTTCTCTCACATCCTGTCATTTTCAGATACAGGAAGTGAAGGAAAATTTCTCCACACACAGCAATAAAAACCTTATAAAATAGAAAAGTCAACATCTGATAATGAGCCTCAGTTGTTTATTGCAGTCTCCACAGGCGACAAAGAAAAAGAAGAAGTGTGTTCCTCCATCATGGTGTGGTGACAAGGCTTTTGGCACTTTTTCTTTGTCACCTGTGTTGTTGAGCCTTTTAAGCCTCATTCACACGGGCATGGCCGTGGCCCTTTGCACATGTGTACAAATCGGTGCTCCTGTATGAATGAAGACTTTTAAAACAACCTGTGTGAATAAGGCCTTATAAAGAACTGAGGCTCTTTATGGGATGCTGACAAATCTATTTTAGGAGCCATAATATGGTATCACCAGTAGACATGCACTTTCCTTCAGTGGCATTCAGGGTAAGGTGCTAGATGGATTTGTCCATAATAATAAAAACCTGAGATGACTTTTAACCATTCCCAACTCTATCCAAAACTAACATCTATTTTGAGAAGAACACCACAATGTAATTTTCAATTTAGACCAAAGTGGAACATGGTTTGGTCCTCTGCCAACAATACACAAGTCATCCATTGCAGGAGATCTCCCTGCCAGCTTCCTACTGACATTCAAAAACCTTACAAATACTGCACCATTGCACTCAAAGGTATGTTTTATTTGAACTTTATTTTAAAATTTTGAACTAAAACTACCCAACCTGACCCCTTTTTTTAAAAAGATACAAAAAGCACTGACAAAATAAACAAAACAAAGTTGACGTAACAAGAAAGTGGTTCTACTACTTACCCCTGTCTGTGTCATAGAGGAATACATAATGGTTCCAACCATAGTGATCTAGTAGACTTAGCAGTGCTCCCCGTAACGATGGTCTCAGCTGCAACACAAACTGACTTTCACCCTCTGTTGGGAAACTGGGTGTGATGAGGGAGATGTGCAAAGCACTGCAGAATGAGGTCAGGGTGTGTACCGATCTCTTGTCATACAGCCCAAAGATGGCAAACACTCCTCTTGAATACTGAGAGCAAACTGCAAAGAGAGATATAAAAAAAAGGTTAAAATGCAATAGATGACATCAGTCAAGCCCTGCATTTGCTTACAAAGATCAGATGCGGCAACGCATTGCAAACACACATGGAACTGCCGTGGGTGCAGTAGTGCAACTTCTCAGCCGAAAAAGCTAGCAGTGTTCTTACTCTTTCTGGCCTGGTAGGGTAATTGGGACCCATGCACAATATTTATGGAATGTTCTGAGAACAGTCACTGAAATGTTAAAAGAATCCTGCCATAAGACAAGCACAGAGACGAACTCTACTTCTGATAGTCCTAATTGCCTGACTGCCACTCTGACCTACCATACTCCAAGTCACTGACCTGGAACAAGTGTGACTATCAAGACTTCTATCTTTAACTTAAATAGTTATTTTCAGCCACTTGAACTGCGTGATTAAAAACTGCCTGTAACTGATTGTGGATTATCATGATTAATCACAGTTATTCACTTTTAGTAATCGCTAGATGATCAAGGTAGTGGCAATCATCCGCAATTAATCACATATAATCATGCACAGTTTCACTTGGGGGCATTTGTGGCTACATGCAAAGTTTTTGAGGTTCACTAGAGAACTGAATGAAGTAGATAAATCACAGTCAACCTTGGAAGATTTTATAAATAAGTGGCGGAAAGTATCCTGTGCAGTTTAAGCCCTAGCACTACCATAGGCAGTTATGTAATCAAAACAGAAAAAAGAACATTTTTTTTTATTACGGTTATGCTTTTTGTCTCTGAATTGCATAAAAGAATCAAATCATCTTTGCAAGACAATATCACCAAATGAAAGCCATTTTTGCCCTAATAGGTAAAACATATGATATATGTTTTACTTTGTTTTCCAGGGAGCCCCATAGAAGTGAAAGAGGCCGTGCTGCAACCAAGTTTAATGAACATGGTCGTGGCGCAGTAAACATCTTCCTTTGTTATTGCGGATAGTTCCATTATTTACAAAAATAAACATTTACACAAATAATGAACATAAACACTGCCGCATTACAGCAAATAAAATAATATTCAAAGATTAAAACAGGAATCCATAAATGGATTCATGTATCAAATTGACTTTTCCAGTTTTTCCTAATCATGAAACATTGAAGAAATGCAGAACCCCCAGCTGAGATTTAAATACCAATGTCGATCTCATTTTAATTAGGAGGAGGGGGGGGGGGTATTTGTGTAGCATATTCCAATTAAAAAGAATATATATAAATTATTTCTAATCTGTAATAAATAAAATATTTGCCTGTGAGTTTAGATTGACATTCTAAAACAAAATAATTTGACAGGTAGTATGTTAGAATGTTCTTACAGTACATGTTACATATGAAGTGGAGCCTTTTAAAAAGTAGTAGCCAAGGATTAAATTCATACTCATGGGAAATTTCAATAGCACATTCTAATTAAGCATGAAAAGTATTTAACTCACTCAAGAAATCTAACTACCTTTTGCTCAAATATTTATCAAGTGTCTGAATGGCCCTGAATCTAAGCATGTGGAATTGCTGGCCAGAGTGTTCACTAGTTCAAGTACCACTTCTACTGGAGTCCGCTGAAGCCTTTTGCACACAAGGAGGGAAGAGAAGTAATAAAGTTATAAGGCAAAGAATCAAGTGACTTCAACCCTTTCCTGAACTATGTGATAAATTTGTCAAATTAAGACAATGTTAACCTTATATGATATCAATTATGGGTCCAATTTTAGAACATTGATAAAATATTTGCTCTGAAATCGTCTCAAGCATTCATCATGAATAATCCTTGTAATTTGCCAAATATGTTTATTTCCTAGGATTGTCACCTCCATCTAACCATAATGAGGTATATGTCCTGATTGGAGCATTTCAGGAAAATTCTATATTTTGGCAACTAGATGGAACTGGCGTTCACAGTAATCAAACATATTGAGCAAATTATGGGGATTATTTGTGACAGCTAGGTGAATAGGAACATAGGGGAAGTCATCCAATGGGAAAGGCTCTTACTTTCTGTTGGGTTTAGAGATGGAAAATTAAACAGGGATGTTCAATTCCTATTGCCTGATGCCAGTTACTTGCAGTTCAGGGTGCTGGGCAAGCTGTGGGCAAGCAGCTGGGTTAGGAGCCGACAGTCGCCCCTTTTGTAAAAGCAATCAGAGTAGCTAATTAGCTGCTGGGTTGCTTTTACAGCAGCAGGAGGGGACATCCCACCTCCTCCTGCTGCCTTCTGCGGCCTGTCCTGTCCCACCAGGGCATCCAACCTGGCGGCTGATCATAGAGGCAGACAGAAAGCGAAACCGCTCTGTCTGCCTCTATGATATAGGAAACAGGAAGCAATGAACATACATCCCTTCTGATTTCCCCGGTGTCATTTCTAAAAATGGAAAGCATTTAATCACACTGATCTTGTGTGATCAAATGCTTTTAAGGGCAGAGGAGTGCCATTAGACCCCAGATCTTTCCATAAAAAGTACTTGTCAATGTGGTAAAAAAAATGTAAAGTTACCGTGTAAAAATAAAAAATTATTAAAAAAAAAACAATTGAAAGCACCCCCCATCCTCCTGTGCTCATATGCAAAGGTGAATGCACTTGTCGGTCCTACACACACGGAAACAGTGATCGTCCCACACATATGAGTAATCAACGCAGACGTCAGATCATTTGTAGTAATTCTAGCATCAGGACTCCTGTGTAAATCTAAAGTGGTAACCTGTATAGGCTTTTAAAGCGTCACCTTTTTTTATTTTTTTAAATTGGGTTACGTATTGTGTTTTGTTTCCCAAAAAAATTGTGTTTCAAAAACTGCTGCGCAAATTGCAAAATGTCATGAGGGACAAGTATTATTATTATTATACAGGATTTATATAGCGCCAACAGTTTGCATAGCGTTTTACAATATAAAAGGGGACAGTACAAGTACAATACATTTCAGTACAGAAGGAATAACAGGGCTTACTTGCGGAGCTTACAATATAAAGGAGACTGGGACCCGATTTGGTCCCTTGAATAAGTAGCGTTTTAAAAAAATGTCCACACCCCTGCGTAAATAAACCAAAACCTTCGAGCCTTGAAATAATATTTAGGTCTCAGGGAACTCCTGCTACAAATCATTATATCTATATCTCATGATACATTAGTCACATCACATTGGTGGTCTATGAGAGAA
Organism: Staurois parvus; assembly: GCF_062004578.1. Classification (NCBI taxonomy): domain Eukaryota; kingdom Metazoa; phylum Chordata; class Amphibia; order Anura; family Ranidae; genus Staurois; species Staurois parvus. The sequence continues at coordinate 6,127,238 of NW_028318218.1, read as the reverse complement.
GGGCTTCTCTGAACTGGTGCTTAGTGAGTAAAATTGTCCATCACTATAAGAAAGATGCCCCTTACTGGTGGTCAGTTGGAAAAATGTTCTCCTTAAAGAGAGTGTACTTGATTACTGGTATCAGTGGTTATTGACCTGATAATGGAGAGAAGCTCCACTGTTCCCATTCTGGTGGTTCTGCTAAGTGGTGTTGGTACTAGAGCTATTGGGGCACCATCGGACATAAGATTTATCAGCAACAGCTCAAGGAACCCTAGCCACCTCTGGAGGAACCCTGGGGTTCTATGGAACCCTGGTTGAAAAAGACTGCTTTAGTGGGATCATGAGGCTAGGTGAAGGTAGTCTTACACTGGGCTGTTCATACATTTCAAACTTGTGGGCAAAATGTATCTATTCATGTGCATGTGAAAAAAGGACACATAAACCATAAATCACTGCGAGAACTCAGGTACAGCCATAATATGAAATCTACGGTAGATCCTAAGATAAATAATAAGATGTGAACAGGATGCCTGTTGAACTGTGAATAAATGTTTCTGGAATTTGAAATGAGATCATTTTACAGTACATAAGCATTTGTAACCCATATACCCAGAGTGTGTGCACTTTTCAAATGGTAATGGTCTAATAATTTTTGATGAATATAAATAATGTAATGATTTTTAAGCTTAAAATGTTTTTCTATTCTTGCCGTCAAATTTGACAAAACCCAACTATATATGTTCCATTCACATAGCATACCTGAAAAAAAAATCTTTTTACTGTGTAGTTCAGGGGGTCTCCAAACTTTCTAAACAAAGGGCCAGTTTACTGTCCTTTAGACTTTATAAACAAATAGAACTAGTAATATCTTTCAGTGCTGGAGTGTGGCCAGTGTAGAAAATGTCCTGGCATAAGTGGGAATAAATAATGTCCCATCTTTGATATTTTGGAGAGGAATGGTGTCCCATTGTTCTTGTCAGGGAGGAATAGTGGGAGGAATAGTGCCCCATCATTGGTCTCAATGGGAGAAATAGTGCCCCACTATTGGTTTAAGTCGGAGGAATAGTGTCCCATCATTGGTGTCAGTGGGAAGAAAAGTGCCCCATCATTGGTGTTATTGGGAGGAATAGTGTTCCATCATTGGTGTCAGTGGGAAGAAAAGTGCCCCATTGTTGGTGTCAGTAAGAGGAATAGTACCACATTGTTGGTGCCAGTGGAAGTAATGTTGCCCCTTTGTTAGTATCAATGGGAGAAATAGTGTCCCAAGGACAGGATAAAGGCTAGCAAAGGCTGCAGTTTGGAGATCACTGGTGTAGATGTTTCTCAGTAGAAGGCCTTATGATTGAGCACAAGCATGCCTGAACAATATCAGAGTCAGTTTGTCCTAATATACAGTGAAGGAAATAAGTATTTGATCCCCTGCTGATTTTGAATGTTTGCCCACTCACAAAGAAATGATCAGTCTAAAAATCGAATGGTAGGTGTCACTGAGAGACAGAATAGCAACAGAAATTTCAAAAGAAATGCATGTCTAACAAATTATGCACTGAATTGCATGTTCATGAGGGAAATAAGTATTTGATCCCCTTCACAAAACATGACTTAGTACTTGGTGGAAAATCCCTTGTTGGCAATCACAGAGGTCAGACGTTTCCTGTAGTTGGCCACCAGGTTTGTACACATCTCAGGAGGGATTTTGCTTTCTTGAGCAGAGGGACCTTGCGGGCACTGCAGGATTTGAATCCTTGTTGGCGTAGTGTGGTACCAATTGTTTGGGTCATGGATGGGTGTTCCAGCATGACAATGACCCAAAATACACGGCCAAGGCAACAAAGGAGTGGCTCAAGAAGAAGCACATTAAAGTCCTGGAGAGGCCTAGCCAGTCTCCAGACCTTAATCCGATTGAAAATCTGTGGCGGGAGCTGAAAGTTCGAGTTGCCAAATGTCAGCCACCAAACCTTAATGACTTGGAGAGGATCTGCCAAGAGGAGTGGGCCAAAATCCCTCCTGAGATGTGTGCAAACCTGGTGGCCAACTACGGGAAACATCTGACCTCTGTGATTGCCAACAAGGGATTTGCCCCTAAGTACTAAGTCATGTTTTGTGAAGGGGATCAAATACTTATTTCCCTCATGAACATGCAAATCAGTGCATAATTTGTTAGACATGCATTTCTTTTGAATTTGTTGTTGCTATTCTGTCTCTCAGTGTTACAATACACCTACCATTCGATTTTTAGACTGATAATTTCTTTGTGAGTGGGCAAACATTCAAAATCAGCATGGGATCAAATACTTATTTCCTTCACTGTAAATGCTTAAGACAGGATAAGCTCCCTCTCATTAACATATAATGCAAAATGTCCAGCTTCTAAACTCATAACCCTTCTAGGAATAACTCTAGTTGCAAATGTAGATGATCTAACTGATAATGCCATCTGCCAGTACAGTTAGGGTTAGTTATGGCAAACACAGCTGCCCAGTCCTTTTATAAACAAAGAGAACTAGTAGAATTTTTTTAGTCCTTTTAAGCATTAAAAGATAATAATAATACATTTTAAAATATTTGTATAGTTATGCTATGTGTATAAAACATGTAAAAAATTTAAATTAGTAGGTGTTACCTCAAAGTGGAAAAACACTTTAACACTGAGATCTCCTCTTCTAATTTATGAACTACATAAGGACTTACTGTGGTTATGAATATGGGGCTGAATGAGATGTAGAGACACAATTTGGTTAGAATTGATTGTGGAGTATTTTGTGATATAACCTAGCCTGCACTCACAATCACCCCATCCACAGCTAATTATTTTAGCGGAAGGACTATTTGTGGTTGAGAAACAAGATGAGAGCCTTCACAGACACTTCAGTTAAGCACTTTTGAGCACCTATGGTATACTGTTTATCATTGTTCTTAGTTTTCTTGCAAGTCAGTTGCAACTTCTAACCACTTTTCTGCTGGAAGCTGTTCTCCATATTATTGCTTGCATTTTTTTTATTTCTGTTTCCACGATGTGCTTTAAAAGAAATGCTAAATTTTGTTTTGCCTATTTTTCCTGATTACATAAATATAGCCAGGGAAAATATAGGCAAAGGGATGCTGATTGAAGAAACGTTGGCCTTATATTGCCTTTGTAGCTGCGTCTGTTTTGATAAATAATTCCTTATAGGATATGTCTAAAAAGATTGCATGGTTTCAAGAAATCCTTTTTCTGCTGTCTAGAAATATTCTGACATCTGCTACCTACCATCACATTACTGAATGGAGCTTATCTGTCAAGTGTCCCCTTTGACAATAACTTAGAAATAACTGCAAATGTATCACAGTCTTATTTCCCTCCAGAGGAACAGAGAAAAATGAAGGTACGTTTTCTGGCTTAAAGGGCCAAGAGGACACAGACGTATCAGCTAAGCCATTGGTGGTCAACTTTCTCGACATAGGGGGCCTCAAGTGCAGCCCTCTACATCACCAAAGGGCCACATGTAAAATTCAGTGAATATTCCATTTTAGAGACAGCAGACACACAACAAGATATAGTCAAATACTATGGGCAGGATACAAGACATGCAGGAGAGATGGTCAGAGACTGTGGACAGGATACAGGAAATGGCCAGAGATTGTGGACATAATATAGGAGATGGTCAGAGATTGCAGGCATGATACAAGAGATGGTCAGAGACTGCAGACATGATACAAGAGATGGTAAAATATTATGGGAATGATACAGGAGAGGTGAACATAATACAGGAGCGATGGTCAGAGACTGTGGACAGGATACAGGAAATGGTCAGAGATTGTATATATATAAGATAGGAGATGGTCATAGACTGCGGGCTTGATCCAAGAGATGGTCAAAGACAGGAGACACACAACAGGATATAGTCAAAGGATGATGGTCAGCTACTGTGGAAAGGATACAAGAGTTGGTCAGAAACTGCAGACATGATACAGTAGATGATCAGAGACTGCAGACATCATACAAAAGATGGTCAGAGACTGCAGTCATTGTGCAAGAGATATTAAGAGACTGTGGACATGATACAACAGATGGTCAGAGACTGCAGACGTGATACAAAAGATAGTCAGAGCCTGTGGACATGCTGCAGGAGACTGTCATAGACTGGACACATATTATGTGAGACTGCTAAAAATCACTGGCATAGCAGGGCAATAAGGAAACACTGATTAGTGTCTGCAGTGGTCCCGTGGCCACACAAGATTCCCAAAGGGCCACATTCAGCCACTAGGCTGCAGGTTGGGCAGCAGGGATCTAAATACTCAGGTACAATTTATCATGATTACAGCTCAAACCTTAAATAATACCTTCTGCTGGAATTCACCCAAAAATATATGTGTATACAAACCCTAATACTATTTTTCATTATTTTTGGCATCATTTTTTTGAGCAATTATTTTTCTGTGAATCTGTTGCAAAGTTTTTTACCTGGAGATCCTGTCTGAACAGCTCATTCTGTCACGAGCTGATAACATTAAATCACTGCCTTGAAATTAGCAGTAGTGCTGTCAACTTGCCCTGTGAGGCTCTTCAGTTGGCCTTTGGGCTGCCTAACTCATAGACCTGATAGGCAACCCAAATAGCCAACTGAGAGAGCTCACAGGACAGCTTGACAATGCTGCTGCTAGTTGCAAGGCATGTGACTTTGCATTGTCAGATGGGAGGATCTCCAGTTAAGAAACTTTGCAAGATACTGAAAAATAGATTTTGGATTTAAATGCACATTAAGGAACAAGAACAATAAAATCTGTAAAAAAAATGGTTGACACAAAGAATTACCTTTCAAAAGTATCAACTACTTTATTCCATGCAGTACACTAATATGCAGTATATTTTATATATTATGAATAATGATCCATATGTATGCATAACAATCCATATTTAGGTTGTTAACATGGTTTCTATGACAATATCCTCATTATGTACTCTATCATATAGACTGCGCATACAGAATGTGACACACGAAAAACATATTTTTAAATATATTAATAACCATAATTAAGAATAATAATTAACAAAAACTTTTGTACAGTCCTAACATGTGCAAATAAAGTGCAAACGTGCTGATTCCTTGGTATTGGATTCCGTAATTACAGTGACAAGTGCTTCATAGTGCTCAGACTTCTGCCCTACATGGATGTACACTCACCATCTTGCCATGACCACCTATCTCTAGGTAAGTCACTAGCGCTTTGTTTGGGACTGACTCAAAATGCCACGTATTGATGGTACCAATGCTGTTACATATACTCCACGACGTTGCCAATGGTAGCCAGTATATATTCACCAGGTCAGATATCAGGTATTAACCAATGATCCTTACTGGGAATGGGTAAAGCACGTGCCCTCCTCTCCTCCTCAGATAATATGCAGGTAGTCAGCATAAAAATAAAATGAAAAACGGATATCCCATAGTGTAATATTGTTTAGTTTAATGATGGGAATAAAATAATATATATAAACTCACAAAATGAGTGCCTTTTCCTCGGCGCTCAGTGTGTTCAGCTCTATGTGATAGTATTGGAAGAAAAATATGGCCGCCCTTTCCAGCGTGCATTCCAAAGGGCTGAAGGGACGTCGGCGGAAATTACGTCATCAAACCTCGGTGCGTTTCGACCAATAGATCGTCATCAGGATTATTATATTTAAAAATATGTTTTTCGTTTGTCACATTCTGTATGCGCAGTCTATATGATAGAGTTTGTAATTTTTGTTTAATTGTTCAGTTCACAATTCGGACTGCTGCAACATAGGGTATTAGTATACACAGTATATTCCATAAGGAATATCCTTTTCTATCTTCGTTATGTAGCTACCTTATTTTTAAAAAATAACATCTTAAATGCAATGTCATTCATTTTTTCTTTTTTTTACTCATCGAAGGTGAAGCCTAAAAAATATTTTGCACATGAACATACATTGGATCAAACTGTATCTAAATCCAAAACTTCTAGTTTGGTAATGTAAGGAGTAGATAGAAACCCATCAGGTTTTATTTTCCCACCTATGACCCCGCTGGGGTTCTGGTGACAACTGTCAAAGAGAGGATTTCCTGTCTCTTTAGAGTCACGTCTCCAAAACTGGAAGTCAAATCTCTCCCTAATTGAACACTTCTCTTCTCTATATCCAAAGTGCAGAATCTTTGAAGCATGTCTGAGCTTTCAGAAAGCATGGGGCAGGAAGCTGAAGTTATACTCTGCAGAGATCAGTAGAGAGACCTGAGATCTGACTGGAGGAATGGGACACACTCTCCTCACACAGCACACAAGAACAACGCTGAGGCTGTCAATCATCAGCTGTGTGCTGGAGGTCCCTCCCCGTCACCTTTTTACTCTTGGTGTCAGGAAAACCTGTCAGAAATGATTCATACTGATAGCAGAGGAACAGGGCAGCAGACAGAAATGACACTCAATGCTCTTAATTGAGACAAATACATGCTATAGAGGGATATTAAGTGAATTTTTAAGTTGTTTAGCTCTGACCACTGAGTACTCCCCTTTGCTTGCATTGTGCTGTTCCACAGCCTCTGATGCTGAATGGTGATGTTGTAAAATGTGTGACCATTATACCAGCTGGAATGGGCGTTAGAAGATAGGGATCACATAAGGTTCAAGCAGTGGAGACTGGAGGGTTATTGTGAATTAGTTCACCTTTTCATTTTTTGCAAAATATAAACTAATGTAAAAAACAGTATAGTTATGCCATTGGTAGATAATTCTTTGTTTTTCAGCTTGTGCATGTACAGTGGGGCAAAAAGGTATTTAGTCAGCCACCAATTGTGCAAGTTCTCCCACTTAAAAAGATGAGAGAGGCCTGTAATTGGCATCATAGGTAGACCTCAACTATGAGAGACAAAATGAGAAAAAAAATCCAGACAATCACATTGGCTGATTTGGAAAGAATTTATTTGCAAATTATGGTGGAAAATAAGTATTTGGTCACCTACAAACAAGCAAGATTTCTGGCTCTCACAGACCTGTACCTTCTTCTTTAAGAGGCTCCTCTGGCCTGCACTCATTACCTGTATCAATGGCACTTGTTTGAACTTGTTATCAGTATAAAAGACACCTGTCCACAACCTCAAACAGTCACACTCCAAACTCCACTATGGTGAAGACCAAAGAGCTGTCGAAGGACACCAGAAACAAAATTGTAGACCTGCACCAGGCTGGGAAGACTGAATCTGCAATAGGCAAGCAGCTTGGTGTGAACAAATCAACTGTGGGAGCAATAATTAGAAAATGGAAGACATACAAGACCACTGATAATCTCCCTCGATCTGGGGCTCCACGCAAGATCTCACCCCGTGGGGTCAAAATGATCACAAGAACGGTGAGCAAAAATCCCAGGACCACACGGGGGGACCTAGTGAATGACCTGCAGAGAGCTGGGACCAACGTAACAAAGGCTACCATCAGTAACACACTACGCCGCCAGGGATTTAGATCCTGCAGTGCCAGACGTGTCCCCCTGCTTAAGCCAGTACATGTCCGGGCCCGTCTGAAGTTTGCTAGAGAGCATTTGGATGATCCAGAAGAGGATTGGGAGAATGTCATATGGTCAGATGAAACCAAAATAGAACTGTTTGGTAGAAACACAACTCGTCGTGTTTGGAGGAGAGAGAATGCTGAGTTGCATCCAAAGAACACCATACCTACTGTGAAGCATGGGGGTGGCAACATCATGCTTTGGGGCTGTTTCTCCGCAAAGGGACCAGGACGACTGATCCATGTACAGGACAGAATGAATGGGGCCATGTATCGTGAAATTTTGAGTGCAAACCTCCTTCCATTAGCAAGGGCATTGAAGATGAAAAGTGGCTGGGTCTTCCAACATGACAATGATCCCAAACATACCGCCCGGGCAATGAAGGAGTGGCTTCGTAAGAAGCATTTCAAGGTCCTGGAGTGGCCTAGCCAGTCTCCAGATCTCAACCCCACAGAAAAGCTTTGGAGGGAGTTGAAAGTCCGTGTTGCCCAGCGACAGAACCAAAACATCACTGCTCTAGAGGAGATCTGCATGGAGGAATGGGCAAACATACCAGCAACAGTGTGTGCCAACCTTGTGAAGACTTACAGGAAACATTTGACCTCTGTCATTGCCAACAAAGGATATATAACAAAGTATTGAGATGAACTTTTGATATTGACCAAATACTTATTTTCCATCATAGTGTGCAAATAAATTCTTTCCAAATCAGCCAATGTGATTGTCTGGATTTTTTTTCTCATTTTGTCTCTCATAGTTGAGGTCTACCTATGATGCCAATTACAGGCCTCTCTCATCTTTTTAAGTGGGAGAACGTGCACAATTGGTGGCTGACTAAATACTTTTTTGCCTCACTGTATCTACGTGGGTCTGTGCAGAAATGTGTATGTGTGAAAAGAAAAAAAATTATATATATATATATCTATAAAAGGATGACAACGGTGGTATGCCCCTGAAATGCAAAGCCTACTATTCCACTGACTTCTCCCCTTCACATGTTGCATCAGTTGCTGCAGGTGGGAATCATGCTTGTTTCCAGATGTTTCCTATGTGAGAGGATATTGTCTTTAATATTCATTACATTTACCTAATATTAACCCTTCCCTGCACTATTTTGTCTGTTTCTGCTTTCTGCACCATTTGGATACTTCCTGGTCCATATAAGGTGATGCAGGACCAGTTAAAAACACACCCCACATGGACTCCTTTGATTTATGGCTTCTGATTTTATTTAGAGCTGGATCTCCCCAGATCATTGAGAGGAACTGCATGATCTGCAAGAATTTTGGACTCTATGGACCATCTCATTATGCACGTGTAATTTTCTTCACTACTTTATCTAGAAGATATACAGCACTCAACATGTAACACGGGTCTCCTGGAATGCCTAGCAGAAAGGGTTGGGGGATGGACTGCCCTTTAGTATATACGTTGATGCTTATTTATCATTTGAATCAAATAATATTACATATAGTCATACATAATGTAATGTTCTTTCTTATAATAATGAACTAATCAAGAAATATTACAGTAGAAAAGTATCATCAATAATGAATATTGTGAAACATTTGCATTCTTTCAATAGTCTCATAGTCTAGCTTGCTTGTCTGTAACTTGATTGGTGAATACCATCTGTGAAGCTGGGTATACATGCGGGCTGAAAAAAAAAATTACAGATTCTGTATTCACACAAGCGATGTGGATGCAGGAATCTCTTCCACTGCACTATTGTATTCTGAGAGCAAAGGTTCCCCCCACTGCTGCCATTGGCTGCAAGTGCTGATCAAATGCTGGTTTTCCAGCAGGACTATTTGACAGAAGCTGGTCTAATGACTGGCTTCTGTTGGACAGAGAGGGATACTCACATTGAAATTGGGCCTTACTTATTACACCCAAAGCCAAAAATATAATAAATTACAGCTTACCAATCACTGTAGTGGCTGCATTAGTTCTCCTTTTTTAGGCTTTTTTTCCCTTTGATTCACCTGGTGATCTGGCCAGTAACACACCTCCTGTATTAGACTGCCCCCACTTTGGATGAAGGAGCACAGGGGGCACCTTTGGTCAGCAGCATTGTCAATCTGGGGGGAGGTTAGTATTAGATGTACTAGCAGATTTACCTGCACTAACAAATTGAAGCCAAGCTCCAGCTCACACTTTATAATCAGTTACAGCAAACAGTTTGTTTTTCCTTTTAGGGCAAAGATTTTACATATATAATAAAAGCTGACCCATGTCAGTGTTAAATGGATGGTCTCATCCCTGTGACTGCTACATTCTTCTGGAGAGCTTGTTTTTTTAAAAAAACAACAGACTTACTGGCCAGATCACCAGATGAAAGTAACTTTTACATATAGGATTACAGTTTACCAGACATAACCAAATAATGTATATTTTTACATATATTCTGCATACTCATAGTTACAGTTGCAAGAAAAAGTATGTGAACCCCTTGGGATTACGTGGAGTTTTGCATGAATTGGGGATAAAATGTGCTCTGAACGTCATCTAAGTCACAACAATAGAAGAACACAGTCTGCTGAACATAATACTACACAAACATTAGATGTTGCCATGGTTTAATTGCACATAACATGTAAACATTCACAGTGCAGGGAGGAAAAAGTATGTGAGGCCCTAGCTTAATGACTTCTCCCAGAGCTAATTGGAGTCAGGAGTGAGCCAACCTTGACTCCAATCAGTGTGATGATATTGGATGTGTTGCTGACAGCTGTCCTGCCCTTAAAAAACACACACCTGTTTTGGGTTTACTGGTTTTAAGAAGCACTGTCTGATGTGAACCATGCCTTGCAGAAAAGAGCTCTCAGAAGACCTACGATCAAGAATTGTTGACTTGCATGAAGCTGGAAAGGGTTACAAAAGTATCTCCAAAAGCCTTGATGTTCATGTGTCCACGGTAAGACAGACTGTCTACAAATGGAGAAAGTTTAGCACTGTTGCTACTCTCCCTAGGCGTGGTCGTCCTGTAAAAATGACTGCAAGAGCACAACGCAGAATGCTGCATGAGGTAAAGAAGAATCCCAGAGTGTCAGCTAAAGACCTACATAAATCTCTGGCACATGCTAACATTTTTGTTGACACATCTACAATAAGGAAAACATTAAACAAGAATGGAGTACATGGGAGGACACTATGGAGGAAGCCATTGCTGTCCAAAAAGAATATTGCAGGACGTTTGAAGTTTGCAAAAGAGCATCTGGATGTTCCACAGCACTACTGGCAAAATATACTGTGGACAGAATTCCAGAGTTTATCAAGACATTTTGCAGGAAAACGTACGACCATCTGTCCGCCAACTGAAGCTCCACAGAGGATGGGTGATGCAACAGGACAATGACCCAAAGCATACAAGTAATTCTGCGAGGCATGGTTCACATCAGACAGTGCTTCTTAAAACCAGTAAACCCAAAACAGGTGTGTGTTTTTTAAGGGCAGGACAGCTGTCAGCAACACATCCAATATCATCACACTGATTGGAGTCAAGGTTGGCTCACTCCTGGCTCCAATTAGCTCTGGGAGAAGTCATTAAGCTAGGGCCTCACATACTTTTTCCTCCCTGTACTGTGAATGTTTACATGTTATGCAAAACTCCACGTAATCCCAAGGGGTTCACATATTTTTTCTTGCAACTGTATATAGTTACATAGTTAGTCTGGCTGAAAAAAGACAAAAGTCCATCCAGTTCAACCATAGAAAAAAAAGTTATAATCCTATACCCACAGCTGATCCAGAGGAAAAAAAAACAGCAAAGCATGATCCAATTTGCTCCTGGTGAAAAAAAAAAAACCTTCCTGATCCTCCGAGAGGCAATCGGATATTCCCTGGATCAACTTTACCTATAAATGTTAGTATCCAGTTATATTCTGTATTTCTAAGAAAGAATCCAGGACTTTTTTGAAGCAATCCACTGAGCTGGCCAGAACCAACTCTTGAGGGAGTCTATTCCACAATTTCACAGCTCTTACTGTGAATAAACCTTTCCGTGTTTGGAAATTACATTTCTTTTTCTCCAGACATAATCAGTTTGTGTATTTCCAAACTAATTAAATAAAACTAAAGTAATAAATCATTCAAGGTCCTTCTCATTCATACATCATACCTAGAAATGATACCATATAAACCAGCTTTATTGATAAAGCAGATAAATATAAAAATGAAAGGATTCTAACATTGAACAACTAAATAATGTACATATACAGTTGTGTTCAAAATAATAGCAGTCAGACATCACTAACTTGATCAATCACTGTTTTTGGTAGAAATGATATTTCTAAATGGCAAATAATTTACTAGCAGGTGTAGTGGAGTAATAGAAATCCAAAAGATCCAATAGTCATGACATGCATCCTGCTGATTCTGTGTAATTGAATCACTAATTGACAGGGGCATGTTCAAAATAATAGCAGTGTGGAGTTCTATTAGTGAGGTCATTCATTCTTTGAAAAACAGGTGGCAATTATTGCCCTTATTTAAGGATGGAAGGCAGCAAATGTTGTACATGCTGGTTACAGTGCATTTCTCTCTGAAATTCTGAGGAAAATGGGTCGTTCCAGACATTGTTCAGAAGAACAGCGTACCTTGACTAAAAAGTTGATTGGAGAGGGGAAAACATATAAAGAAGTGCAGAAAATGATAGGCTGCTCAGCTAAAATGATCGCAAATGCTTTAAAATGGCAACCAAAACCCGAAAGACGTGGAAGAAAGCGAAAAACTACCATTCGAATGGATAGAAGAATAGCCAAAATGGCAAGGACTCAGCCAACAATCAGCTCCAGGAAGATCAAAGAAGGTGTAAAGTTACCTGTGAGTACTGTTACAATTAGAAGACGCCTATGTGAAGCCAAGCTATCTGCAAGAAGTCCCCGCAAATTCCCACTGTTGAAAAAAAGACGTGCTGAAGAGGTAACAATTTGCCAAAGAGCACATTGACTGGCCTAAAGAGAAATGGGGCAACATTTTGTGGACTGATGAAAGTAAGATTGTTCTTTTTGGGTCTAGTGGCCGGAGACAGTTTGTCAGATGACTCGCAAACACTGAATTCAAGCCACAGTACACTGTGAAGACAGTGAAGCATGGTGGTGCAAGCATCATGATATGGGGATGTTTCTCATCCTACGGTGTTGGGCCTATTTATCGCATACTAGGGATCATGGATCAGTTTGAATACATCAGAATACTTGAAGACTCTGGGGGCGGGGCCTGAGCATAGCGGCAGGGGAGAGCTCGATGTAGGAGCTCGTGGACGGAGCTCCGTTGTCTGACCTCCCCAAGCCTCCGGGTCTATCCCCTCAGGCATGTTAGAGCCCTGCGTTGTGGGACTTACTCTGGCCTGACGGCTCCCTGTGGAGGAGAGGTGGATGCTGGCGTGGGGAGAGAGAGGAGTGGCTGGAGACTGGCAGTGAGAGAGTCCCTGGATGCTGGGAGACGAAGGGGGCCGGCGCGATCACGTGACCGGCCGCAAGGCACCACTGGGAGATCGGGAAGCCGGCCGGCGTTTTTGCAGTGAGAGAGCAACGCCGACCTGTTTGCCGGTGGCCGACTCATTCTCCCCCTATCCCCCTATCCCCCTGAAACCCCTCGAGCCTAAAGTAAAGCGGGAGGAGAACTATTGAGACCTGGACAAGGAGACTGAGGAGATCCTGGGGAGTTCCCCCCCATGAACGGATCCTTGGGGGAACTGAGCGAGAAAGCACTCACAATAAGAAAACATAGGAGGAGGGTAAGTGATCATGAATGAACTTTGACTTGCATTGGATGAAGTACTGTGTTGACCCTTAAAGAGAAGTAGAGTGTAAGTGAAAGGGGGGACCCCTGGAGACTGTATAAAAGGTGGAAGAGGCCCGCAGGAAGAAAAGAAAAGCTTAAAAAAAAAAAAAAAAAAAAAAATCAGCAGGGGGACAGGGCAGAGACTTGAAAGTTAAAGAATTGTTTCCCCTCCCTACCCACAAATTTATAAAGGAGTATAAGAAGGATAAGAGCTACAGAGAAAAATGAAAAATAAAAATGTAAAAGGAAGTGGGCTTAAAGGGTCCCAGACTGGTACAATTAAAAAATACACATCCCAAGGAAACGTAACCCCAGAAAGACCCCAGAGCAGGACTGAAAAAGGAGAAGCAGATCTCAGTATGGAAAGTGGTCCTAGAGTATCATTAGGCCTTGATACTAGTAACCAGCAAATATCAGGCAATATAGAGATGGAAAAAGATCTACAAATACCTAATAAAAAAGAAATGGCAGAAATGTTTAAAGAATTGGAGAAAACAATAAAACAAGAAATGGTAAATATCCGTAGCGATCTGGGACACCTGTTGGAGAGAGTTGAAGAAACGGAGGAGAAAGTTAAAAGTCAGACCCAGGCTATCTCTGAACTAGAAAAAGAAATAACTAACATAGGGAAAGCCCAAGAAAAATTGTTATATAAGGTTGAGATACAAGAAAACAAAGACAGGAAGAGAAACATCTTGATACGAGGGGTCCCAGAGAATTCAAAGGGAGAAAGTCTGCAAGAGGTGGTTTTGTAAAATATTCAATACTATAACAGACAGCTCTGAAATGGAAAGGACTAAAATAGAAGGAACCTTTAGAAAAGGAAAAATTCAGAGAATTCTGGGGAAAGAAAGGCCGAGAGATATACTAGTTAAATTTTATGAGCTTCGGGATAAAGAAAAAATCTGGAAGAAGACCAAGGGAAAATCAGTAATTAAGTATGAAGGAGGAGACATACAGATATATGCGGATCTGGCCCCAGAGACTCTGTGGAGAAGGAGATCTTTGAGACCCTTATTGGAAAGGTTGAAAGAACAAAATGTGCAATATAGATGGGGGACTCCCGAATGCTTAATAGGATGGAAAAATGGGACTACAGCATACCTCAGGTTTCCAGAAGATTTGAAAAATTTTTGTGACTGTTTAAAAATCCAAAGAATGGAAATCCCTAGCTGGGAAGAACAACAATGGGAAAATAGAACGAAGAGAAAAGAGAACTGGCAATTTGTGGGGGGGAGGAGGCGGGGGGGGAGAGGGGGAGAGGGATGGAGGAGGAGAAATAGGGTTTTTGTTTTTTTTTTCTCTCCTCTATCTTTTTCTGCCCTCACCCCACCGTCCTTGTTTTACTGTGCCTGAGATAAATCTGGGTAGGACTTGGGGGGTTATGGGGAGGTTAGACAAGGGGAAAGTCGTCCATGGACGGAGTCTTAGCCCAAGGATCAAATCAAAAGTGGATTTTATATTCCATAAATGATTAGTAGGCAAATGATAGGCCTAAAAAGAGGGGGGAGGGGAGGGGGGAGGGAGGGAGGGGGTTGGAAGGTTGGAAGGGTGGGAAACGGGAGAGGGGGGTTGTTTTTTCTGCAAGATAAAAGAAGATATAAAAGCAAGTGAGAAGGGAGAAGGAGGAGAGGAGAAGAAGGGAGGAGAAGAGGAAATGAGAAAAGGGGAGAGAAAAGAAAAATATAGATGGAGGAGAAAAGAGGAAATTTAAGGAAGATGGAAGAGATTCAGTTTATAACATATAATGTAAATGGGTTGAACTGCCCTGGGAAAAGGTATAGATTATTTAAAGAACTACACCATAGGGCTGCCTCAGTGATATTTCTACAGGAGACACATCTTGAGATAAAATCAAACGTTAGGCTGAGGTCTAGAAATCACCCAACATGGTACTATGCAGACTCCCCGGTTAAAAGAGCAAAAGGGGTAGCAATAGGTTTGGCAAAGAATATTAGGTTTGAGTTGGAAGATAGAAAAAAGACCCAGATGGGAGATTCTTGTTTTTAAAGGGCAAGTTACAGGAGATCGAGTGTACACTGGCCAATATCTACTGTCCTAATAAAAAACCGGAGGCGTATCTGAAAAAAGTGTTGAGGAAGTTGATGGACTTTAAAAAAGGACGTCTGATCCTGGCAGGGGATTTTAACTTTTGTATGGAACCACAAAAGGACGCCACCTCCCATATAAAGAGAGAGGGAAGTAAGGCCCTGAAATTATTGAAAAAAGAATTACACATAAGTCAATTGGTAGATGCCTGGAGAATTACACATATGCAAGATAGAGATTATACTTTCTTTTCAAACATGCATAAGAGGTATTCAAGATTAGATCATATATTAATAGAACATCAATTAATTGATCATCTGGTCCAGGTAGAAATAGAGACATTATCTCTATCAGATCATGCCCCAGTTATTATGAAAATGGAATGGGGGAGGAGGAAAATCGGAGGGCTGGGATGGAAATTAAATGAGACACTCTTAGTGGAAAAGGAAATAGCTCAGAAAATAGGGGAGGAGATCGAACGCTTTTTTAAGGAGAATAAGACAGGTGAGGTATCAACAGCCACAGTATGGGAATCTCATAAAGCATATATAAGAGGAATATTAGTGGCGATTGGGGCAAGAAAGAAAAAAGAAAGAAGGGAGAAAATGAGTGAGCTCTTAGAAGAAATAAGTAAATTAGAACAAATACATAAGAATAGAATAACAAAAGAAATAGAGCTGAAGTTAAAAAAAAAGAAAGAAGAATTGAAAGAAGTGATAGAAGAGGAGAGGAGAAAAGTATATAATAGAGTTTTGAGTGAGAGATATAGATGGGGAGAAAGACCTGGAAAGTATCTGATGAGAGCCCTGAGGAAAAAGAAAAATAGAAATTATATAGAAAAAATAAAAGATGCTAAAGGAAACCTGATGCATTCAAATAAAGATATCATCAAAGCCTCCATAGAATATTACAGGAAACTGTACAATATAAACCCCCTGGAAGGCTCAGAAAATATAGAAAGTGAGTAGAATCAAAAAAGAAAGAAATATTTGGAAACGGCTGGGTTACTAAAATTAAGCGAGGATTAACTGAACTCCCTAGATGCAGATATCTCACCGGACGAAATAAAATTAGCATTGAAGGGGACAGTGTCGGGGAAAAGTCCAGGACCAGATGGATATACAGTGAGATATTATAAAAAATTTAGTGAAATTTTAGTACCAAAACTTAGAAATTACATGAATGCACTAGGTGGAGAGATGGAAGTAAGAAGAGAATCATTACAAGCCCAAGTCATGCTCATTCAAAAAGAGGGAAAAGATCCCTCACAGAGTTCGAGTTATAGACCTATTTCATTATTGAACACCGACACTAAGTTGTATGCAAAGGTCCTATCAAATAGATTGAAAGAGCTAATGCCTGAATGGATACATGAGGATCAGGTGGGCTTTGTCCCAGGGAGGGAGGGTAAAGACAATGGGTTACGATCACTGATGTTAATCCAAAAGAGCAAAAAGGGAAAAGAACCGGTGGTGTTACTCTCTATAGATGCTGAAAAAGCGTTTGATAGAGTGAACTAGAGATTCATGATGGATACTCTAGAAGCCTTAAGAATTGGGCCTAAGATGAGAGAGTGGATAGGAAAGTTGTACAGATACCCTTCTGTGGTTATTGGGGTAAATGGGGAGAGGTCAGAACCCATTGAGATGTCAAACGGAACAAGACATGGATGCCCATTGTCTCCATTGTTGTATGTTATATTATTAGAACCATTGTTGTCAACAATAAGGCTGAATAGAGATGTAAAGGGAATCCTGATAGGAGATACAGAACATAAAGTTGCTGCCTTCGCAGACGACTTGCTGTTCTATGTAGGAAATCCCAGGATAACACTTCCAAATTTAATGAAGTCATTAAAGGAATATGGAGAACTATCAAACCTAAAGATAAATCCAACAAAAACGGAGATTCTAAATATAAACATCTTAAAAAATGAAAAAGAAAAGATACAAAAGGAATTTCCCTTTAAATGGAAAGACAGAGATATAAAATATCTAGGAGTAAAACTTACAGCCTCACACAAACATCTATATAAATTAAACTATATTTCATTGATTAATGAGATTAGAGACGAGTTAAAAAGATTGGAGGGAGGAACCCCGACATGGATGGGCTGTATTAATCTGGTAAAAATGGTAATAGTACCAAAAATTATATATAGATATCAAATGATCCCAATTAAACTCCCAGAGATTTTTTTAAAAATAATTAAGAAACTGATAACAAAATACATATGGAGGAATAAAAAACCAAGACTGTCATACGAACTGTTGAGTAGGAGGAAAGAAAGAGGTGGTTTAGGGCTCCCAGACTTTAAAAGATATTACAAAGCTGTAATATTGGCAAGAACCATAGATTGGATATATAATTATAAAAAAAGTTGGGTGAGAATAGAGAATGAACTCAGTGGAATAGACCTGGGAAGAGTGATATGGGTGCCAACACAGTATAGGGGTTTAAATGATAATGTAAATACATACACTTTGAATGGTTTAAAGGTTTGGGATAATTTACACAGAAGTATGAAATGGACTTTTAATTCAACACTGATTCCACTAAAAAACACGGAGTTTTTTCCCCCAGGCAGAGAAGAAATAGGAGGGAGGTGGTTTAAAAAAGACAAGGTGCAATTAAGAGATATTTTGGTGGGAGATGAAATAGGATCATTTGGGGAATTGAAAAAAAAAGAGGGAGAGATCTTCACTAAACTAGATGAATGGTGGTATTTCCAATTGAGGTGTTTTGTTGGAAGTTTGCCAAAACCTTTAAGGACAAGAGACAATTGGAACTTGTTCGAAAAGGTATTGGGAACACAAGGTGATGGGAAACACGGGATTGCTAAAGTTTATAAAATACTCACTGAATTAGATACAAACACAAAGCCAACATATATAACAAAATGGGAAATGGATATGGGAGTTGTGATAGATGAGGAAAAGCAGAGGAGAATGTATAGATTAATTCACGAGAACGTTTCTATGAGAGAAGTAGAGATTAACTATAAGTGTTTGACAAGATGGCACATTACACCAAATGTAGAAAATAAGATATGTGGAGAGAGTTCACCACTGTGTTGGAGGGGATGTGGAGAAATAGGCACAATATACCATTTATGGTGGGGATGCCCAAAAATCCAGATATTCTGGAAAACAATAATCCACTTGATAGGAAAATTGACAGAAATAGACATAGATTTAGATCCAGAAGTATGTATTTTGCATAACATGGATATAACAGTAAATAAATATAAAAAATCAGGGATATGGTACTATATAAATGCTGCAAAAGCTCTGATACCCAAGTTCTGGCGGCGAATAGAGATACCGAAGGAAGAGGACTGGATTGAAAGAGTTGAGCAGATCAAAAAGATGGAAAGGTTGTGTCATATCCAAGAAGATAGGATGGAGGCTTATTATGGGAAATGGGAGAACTGGGAAAAAGCTAGATTATATATGAAGTATAGGAAAGAATAAAGAAAACAACAGAAAAACTTCACTTGCTGATATAAGAAGATGCAGAGAAAAGGTAGGATAGGCAGAGGGGATTTAGGGTGGGGGGCGGAGGTGGGAGGGAAATGTTGCATAGAGTAAATAAAGTAGAAATGTTGGATATTATAATATTATAGAATATATTTTTATATATATATATATATATATATATTGTGATGATGAAATGTATTTAAAATGAAAAATTAATAAATATTTAAATTATAAAAAAAAAAGAATACTTGAAGAGGTCATGCTGCCTTATGCTGAAGAGGAAATGCTCTTGAAATGGGTGTTCCAACAAGACAACGACCCCAAACACACCAGTAAACGTGCAACATCTTGGTTCCGGACCAACAAGATGGACGTTATGGAATGGCCAGCCCAATCCCCGGATCCTAATCCAATAGAAAACTTGTGGGGTGACATCAAAAATGCAGTTTCTGAGGCAAAACCAAGAAATAGAGAAGAACTGTGGAATGTAGTCCAATCATCCTGGCCTGGAATACCTGTTCACAGGTGCCAGAAGTTGGTTGACTCCATGCAACACAGATGTACAGCAGTTCTCAGAAACAGTGCTTATACAACTACATATTAATTAAGTGATTCAAAGGAAAGCAAAATCTTCAAACATTTTTCAGTTTATATAGTGAATGTTTGAGTTTGTAAAGAAGAATACAAACACTGATTTTTTTTTTGAACAGTCTAATATTCACTTTTCTTCAATTTTTTTAGAGGAACAACACAAATTTGATATATTTTTCTTCATGTTTTGATTTGGAATAGAATGTGTAGTGATCCCAATGCATTTGTGTGTATGGAAATAAAAGCTATTAAAAGGATTTTAAGCTTTATTCACGTTTTTCAACACACTGCTATTATTTTGAACACAACTGTATATTATATATATATATTCTTTTATTTATGTTATCCTCAGACTTAAACTGATTTCTCTGATTCTTGGGTTCTGAGGGTGGGGTTAAACATAGAAACCAGCAAAATAAATATTTCATTTGCTTTTTAATCCTTCTAATCCATTTTAAATGGATAGAATAAAACACACACAAGCTATAAAGAAATGACTATTTACCTTCTACCCGCAAATCTCATATCACTCTCCTTTTTTTTCATTTTTATGCAATCCAGTCATGTATCTTATATTTTTTTCCACTTGCCGACGGTGACATCTCAAAGCAATCCAGTTTTCCCTGAGACTAATACAGCTGGTGTAATACTTTCTTACTGTACAAGGCCCGAGGAAACGGGCTTTTGATCTATAGCACCATAACACAGAATGCTGCTAAGTACAGTTATAGGAAAGTTACAGTCTAGTAATTATAGATCCACTGGGAGACATTTAAGAAAAATAAGAAAACTCATGAACTGGAATTTAGCTGGCACACTGAAACAGATAGTCCCCTAATAGTGCACGGCTTCTGGAAGGTTTCCTATATTTTCATTTTAACTGAATAAGAGAGGCCTGGCCTGGCTCAGTAGGTTTGGATTTTCCATCATGAACCCTGGAAGTGTGATGTACTAACATTTGAAAAGTGTGTGTATGTTTGTGGCTGGTCATACAATGTAGCTATTTTCTTCCTAAGGTTATACTATTCAAGTGATACTAAAAGTAAAATAAAAACAATAAAAAACCCCATTATACCCAACTGCCCTGTGCAATGGTTTTGCACAGAGCAGCCCTGATCCTCCTCTTCTCTTGCTGAGCTCCTGGCTCCCCTGCTGATTGCCCCCATAGCAAGCTGCTTTCTATAGGGGCACTCGAGCGTGCTTGCTCCAGAGTTACGCTCTGTGTGTCAATAGATACACAAAGCACGGCTTAGCTCCACCCCCCCGCTCCCTCCTCAATGGCTGTGATTGACAGTAGTGAGAGCCAATTGTTCCCGCTGCTGTCTCTGAGCCTTTGAGGAGGGAAAGAGCCAGGAAAGTCACTGCTCTCGTGCACAACGCTGGATCAAGATTGGGGCTCAGGTAAGTATTGGGCAGGCTGGAAGGGGAACTGCACTCAGAAGGTTTTTTTACCTTCATGCATAGAATGCATGAAGGTAGAAAACCTTCAGCCTTTACAACTGCATTAAATTTCCCAAGAAAATCAGATAAATGTTTCTATTTTTAGGATAACAAAATACCTGGAAATAAGCAATTCCTGCACAATATTTAAAGTGGGAATAAACGCCCTTTTTTGCTTTGTACCTATAGGTTAGCCTATTATAAGACTTGCCTATAGGTATTGCAAATATCTCCTAAACATCCACTGTTTAGGAGATATTTACCTGTGTAACCTCTGGTGACGTCACCAGTGCAGGCGCTCTCAAGGAATGGCATACCCGTGCCGTTCCTCCAGATCCTTGTGCCATAAACCGAGACTGCCATGTGCATGCGCGGGAGTGACGTCATTGCAGCTCGGCTAATCAAGAGGCTGCAGCCAGCGAACACGAAAGAAGACAGGGTGAAGATGGATTCCCTGTCAGCAGGGACAGGGTGCCGCTGGAGGGATCTGTTTCACAGGTAAATCTGTCCTAATGTGCTAGTATACTAGGAAATTAGGACTTTACCCTGAGGGGGGACCAGTTTTATTTTTTTTAACAGCAATTTACTACTGCTTTTAAGCTAGTTTCACACCTATGCAGGTTGCATTTGATCCGTTTCTGCATTGCGTTTTGCGTTTTTGACACGTTTTTGACATTTTTTTTTTCTTGTTGCTAGGCAGGTTTAAAAAAGTGGCAAAAACACAGCAAAAATACACTACATGCTTTTCTTCAGCATTTCCATTGAAGTCTAAAGAACCAAAAATGCAACTTTTTGAGTTAAAAAAAGTCCCTGACCCTTTCCAAAAAATGTACCGGGTGAAAATGTGGAGATGTGAACATGTCCCACAGGAAATCATGTTAAATGGACTGTACTGCATTTATGCAAAACGCTGTGAAACCGCTTAGGTGTGAACCTAGGGTAACATAGGGCTACTTTACACTTGCAATCAAGGGGTGGAAAAAAAACAGGCCGTTGAGTCATGCAAAGTCAGCTGGATGTGTTTGTACACATAGGGGGAGATTACTAAAACTGGTGCACTCAGAGTCTGGTGCAGCTGTGCATAGTAGCCAATCAGCTTCAAACTTGTTCAAATTAAGCTTTGACAATAAAACCCGAAAGCTGATTGGTTTCTATGCTAAGCTGCACCAGATTTTGCACCATGCAGTTTAAGTAAATAACCTGCATAGTGTGGCTTTGCTTCATGGCCAATGCTAAAATGATCCCCCTGACACATTCGGTGAACAGTACTGCTGCCGAGCGCGACTCAATCAAATGAATGAGGCTACATCAAAACCGCCCGGCAGCCATGTGCAATGCTCACAATTGTGGCATGGTGAATTGGCATTTGCTGTGTTAAAAGAGCTGGTAAGGAGATTTCCTCACTACCTGTCAAACACTTCTGAAAAATGAGCCACTGGTACCACATGTAGAAACTAAGCCTGTCAATGGTACACCAGCAAATGTTCTAAATATTTGGAATGATGTAGGGTACTGGTGGTCAACAGTTTTGATATAGGGGGCCTGAAGCGGCACACATAAAATTCAGTGTATTAGGATATAGTCATAGAATATGGCCGTGATACAAGAGATGGTCAGAGACTGTGACCATGCTGTAGGAGAACTGGAACATGCTTCAGGAGACAACCATAGACTGGAGACATGTTACATGAGGCTGTTAGAAGTCACTACACCAAGACAATACTGTCTGCAGAGACCCTGAGCTCCGCCACAAAAGTGCCAAATGCTGGATTACATCTCCCGGGGTACAGGTTGGGCACCAGGGGTGCACAGGAAGACATTAGAAACTCTTTCACATTGTCATCTCTAGCCCCATTGGGGAGATTTTCCTTCATTTACTGTCCCTATGGGTGTTGCTTTTCTGTTTCAGTATTGCTCCTTTCCCACATTCAACCTGTGTTCTGCCTCAGCAGAGGATCCTAGACTGATCCTTGCTGAGAAGGATTGGAACTGAAATGTCCGTTCTAATTTTTCCTTTATCTTGTGATGGAGAATAAACAGTTCCATGTAATTCCTGAGTGGTCAGATGTCAACAGACATGCCTCTGCCTATATTGGCCCACATCCAGTCAGGTCAGTAAAATTGAACCTGGATGCAAAATGTTTCTGCTTGGTCAGACAAGCCTGGACAGATCGGACTGTGGGTAAATATAGGCTGATGCATATCGGCCAACATCTGACCACCCATAGGAGTACATTACAGTCCATTTTTGATCCCTGTAGTCATGGGTCTGAAAGGGCTTTAAAGAGATTTCCCTTCAGTTGCTGTCTCTATGAAAACATTGTCACCAGGAGTTAATTTAAAACAGAGACACAGCCAGCAATAAAAACCTGCTGGAGATTCTAATTTATATGTTGGATAGAACAATTCTAATTTAACCTCTAATAGCACCATCCCTAATTGCCAAAATACTAAAACAGTCTTTCTCCAGAAACTTTTTTGTGGTGAAAGCAAGAAATTGGGACTTACATTCCTATGTATTCCTGGTATCTGCTGTGCCCACTGATGTCCTATGTATTCCTGGTGTCTGCTGTGCCCACTGATGTCCTATGTGTTCCTGGTGTCTGCTGTGCCCAGTGATGTCCTATGTATTCCTGGTGTCTGCTGTGCCCACTGATGTCCTATGTGTTCCTGGTGTCTGCTGTGCGCAGTGATGTCCTATGTATTCCTGGTGTCTGCTGTGCCCACTGATGTCCTATGTATTCCTGGTGTCTGCTGTGCCCAGTGATGTCCTATGTATTCCTGGTGTCTGCTGTGCCCACTGATGTCCTATGTATTCCTGGTGTCTGCTGTGCCCACTGATGTCCTATGTATTCCTGGTGTCTGCTGTGCCCACTGATATCTTATGTATTCCTGGTGTCTGCTGTGCCCAGTGCTGTCCTTTGTATTCCTGGTGTCTGCTGTGCCCATTGATGTCCTATGTTTCCTGGTGTCTGCTGTGCCCATTGATGTCCTATGTATTCCTGGTGTCTGCTGTGCCAAGTGGTACACTATGATAATCCAAATCCAAACACATCTGCTAATATCAGAGTAAAATATCTCAGTGGTATAGTATTCTCTCCTTCAATGGAGCCTCACTTTTGCATACAGCACCGCATGGCTTACAAAATGGCAACCCCAGAGATTTTCCTGGCCCAGTGAGAACATTACCTGGACAGAAATGAGGATAAATCTCCCTTTTGAGGCCACATACAGTATAGCAATACAAACATGCCAGAGATTTTAAAGTGGTTCTAAAGCCTTAAGATTGTTTTTACCTTAATGCATTCTATGCATTAAAGTGGTTGTAAACTTCAGAAATAAAATATAAACAAAGCATATCCCTCTATAGTGTTTGCTTGTCTCAATCCAGAGCACTAAGGGGTTTATTTACTAAAGCTCGAGAGTGCAAAATCAGACTCCCTTCTGCATAGAAACCAATCAGCTTCCAGGTTTCATTGCCAAAGCTTCATTGAACAAGCTGAGGTTAGAAGCTGATTGGTTTCTATGCAGAAGGGAGTCTGATTTTGGACTCTCCAGCTTTAGTAAATAAACCCCTAAGTGTCATTTCTGCCTGCTGCCTCGGTCCTCTTCTATCTGCACAAATCACTTACCATAGGTTTTCCTCACTCCTAGAGAAAAAAGATATACAGGGGAGGGCACAGTCTGTGATTGACAGCCTCAGCTCTGTTCCTGTGTGCTGTGTGAAGAGGGGTGTGTCTCTTTCCTCCAATCAGCTCTCAGGGCTCCCCTTGTTGATGTAACTTCAGCTCCCCGCCCCCTGCTTTTCAGAGCTGAAAGATCCTGTGTAAATACTGTACTTTGAATGAATGTAGGGGTAAGACTGCCATAGATAAATTGGTACAACTTCTGTAGAAGGATTTGTTTTACCTCTTTGTATCACCTGAGGCCAGTCATTTCACTGGGTATATAGAAGGGTTTACAACCACTTTAAGGTAAAAAAACCTCAGATCCCTCCAACCCCCCCCCTTATGAGCCCCACCACAATCCAGTGCTGTGCATGAGAACAGCGGCTCTCTGCTCTCTGTCCCTTCTCACAGGGCAGATCAATAGCAGCGAGAGCCATTGGCTCCTGCTGCTGTCAATCAAATTCTGTGACAAGAGAGCGGGGACCCTAGACAATGGGGCTCGAGACCAGCATGAGTGCCACCATAGGTAGTGGCTTCCTATGGGGACACAGGATAAGAGGTGGAGTCAGGACCCCAGGCGGGGGACCCGAGAAAAGGAGGATTGTAAGTGTTACATATTTTTTATTATAAATAAAAACATATCAAGCTTTACAATTACTTTAATTCTCACTCTACGTAAAACGTAAAAAAGTTTTGATAGTACTTGTGCAGTAACTTTAGACAAATAGCAGTGCATTGACCATGCTTCAGAGTACTTCTAAGGCAATAAAGATGGACCCAGTTTACAGCGATGCGACTGCCCTTGACCCATTATGGGATTTGAAGTTTACAGGGTGGACACTGCTGCAGGGGAGGGGGAGGCTGAATCTGCCTCTTCCATAAATAATCTCTGCTGTCCTTTTAAAAAAATGAAGCCCTGGAGCCTAGAATCTATTCATTATGAATAAAGAATCTTTTTATCACATTATAACATAATACATAAAGGACTGCATCTCATTAATTCAGCTTTAGTCAGCATGTTTGTACCAAGAACACCGCAGTTCATGTCACTATTTAATAACCCAAGCTGGTCCCGCAGTGTACAATGAAAAATTGCCATATTGCAGAATTTAATTTGTTGATGGTCTGGAGAGATTACATTTCTGAATATTTACCCAACCTTGGCGACATGGAAATACAGCACGCTAATAATATATATTTTTTTTACTATAATTTTATGAGATGTATGTTTTGAGATACGACCCAGAAATCTTACTTGCTGATCCAAACATAAAAAAATTAGATAAAATGCCAAGACATTTAAAGAGGGGCAAGCGCCATCTTAAAAAAAATAAATAAATAACAAGTTCCGATTAATCTACTTTAAAGCGGAACTAAACTCTCTCAATCAACATTAGTTATTTCTAATCCTTTTGCTGCTAACATTATTAAATAGATACTTGTTTTAAACTTTATTTAGATGCTTCCTGGTTTCTGGCCTAGGCCAAAATGATGTCATACATCCTACGGGTCTTTATGGGCATTTTTTTCTTTTATCTAGAGGAGGGGCTTTCTCAGCTAAGTACGCCCTCCTGTCTGCATGCCTGAGTAAAGGGCAGATAGATTCCAGGAAGTAAACTATACATGAATTATCTGCCCTTACTCAAGATGGCCATGGCACTCTTGTGACCCAGATTCAGCCAAAAATGAGCTAAAGTCCGCTGCCAGCAGACGTCACAGAGCCGGTCCATGCTCTGCAGGGATCAGGGGCGGACTGACCATTTGGAAACTCGGGCACTGCCCGAGGGCTGGGGGTCAGTAGGGGGCCCCATGAGATGCCCCTGGTACCTTTTTCTTAGGCTTTTTTGAGTTTGGGCAAGGACACAGGGGTCCCATGATCCCCTATTGCCGGGGGCCCCATGAGTTGTCAGTCTGCCCCTGACAGGGATCCTGACAATAATGGGATCTGCCCAGATGCCTGACCCGCACCTGGCTCGGCCTCCCAGCAGGCCTTTGAGAGCCTGAGCCAGCTGCGCCCGCCTCCTCCACAGCCCGGTGAAACAGCGAGTGCTGGAGGGGCAGAGCACAGAGCTGACAAACTGGCAGGCGGTATCAGATGCTGGATCTGATTCTGAACTGTAGAATGTTGTAAAGTATGTTCTTTATTGTTTTTATGTATTTATCATGAAAAAAAATTACATTATAGGAGTCTCCTTATCCTCTCTACATCCTTACGAAAATTTTACTGAAACGACAGGACCTGGAGGCACAGTAGATGAGGTCTTGATGTGAGAAGCGTCCATATAATTCCACACCATAAGAGAGTAAATTCAAGCAAGATCAGAGCGTGGTTTGGTAGACGGATATCCTGAACACTTTACCTTCATGAATGACTTGACCTCTATAATACCAAAGAATCCTATAGTTTGGTAAGCTAATTAATTTATTTTTGAGTGGAGAATTGGCCAGTTGCAAGTGGAAGAAGACTCTCAGGGGTCTATTTATAGAAAAAAATGTGTTGTGTAAATATCTTAGCATTCACACAGTCATCAAAAATGATCCCTTTAATATATCTAATATATGCATTTCCTATGATCATCAGCTCCATCTAGTGACCACAATGTGTAATTTTTCTGATTGTGGTATTTCAGGAAAATACTACATTATGGTCACTAGATGGAGCTGCCGATTATAGAAAATATGCATAACAGGGATTATTTATGACAGCATATTTTTAAAACCCCTTAGTGTCTACATTCCTGAGGGAATTTCATGGTGGTGGCTTTGGACGGAGACGTTGATATTATTGATATTGATATTATTTAATAAAAGCTACATGCCTGTAGCTCAAGAACTGCTTTTTAATAAAATTCATTTTTGAGGTACTTGGCGGCATTTTTTTTTTTACACTTTAGGGTGGCGGTTCACATATACAGAAGTGCATATATTGTGACAGCTGCTTCTTAAGCATGGATTTCACATACGCTATAACCGACACACTATATAATTTGTCTGGACGTCAAGGCATTAATGATCTCATGTCACGAAAGGGTTAATAAAAACCAACACTGTCTGCTAGATACCTCCAGCTCCGGCAGGCTAACGTAATTTTTTTTGCCAAAGGGCGAATATGATATCTCGCTGCCTCCCCTGCCAATTCAACATGCATAGAAGAGCTGCTGACTCCGATGATCACTTATACATTCAAAAGTAATAGTTTCTTCATCAGTCATGCCCTGACAACATCAAACCCTTCAATGATACTAGTGAGCAATACATACTTTCATTTAGTCTGTAGGGGCCTCAACATACATTAGTGCATCTAGTAAGTATAATAAATGTAAAGTCAGAATCCATCAATTTAACCGAGCAGAAATCCAGCATAAAATATCGCCTCTTTATGTCTATTCAATGATGTGCCATAATTTCTACAGCAGCAAATTCAACAAAGGAATAAACAATTGCTTAGACCTTGCCATGGGCTATTGTGCGGAAAATAAAAATGGGAGTTTCATATTCTGAAGAATACATGGGTAACATGTAACCATCACTTGGATCTGGGTATTTAAAGAATTCCAGTCTAATTGAGAAAAATGATATAAACGTAAAGCTCCAGGCACAAAACCTTCACTGAGACATATTCCTCAATAGCCACAATGGCTATAAATCCACCTTGTGTGATCCAAATTCATTTGCAAACCATGATGTTACCTTGTAAAAGTAGTGATGACTTCACTGTGCTGTACATAGCCTGTAGGAAGAGAGCAGAACTGTGGGAGGGGCTCTGTCAGCTCCACCCACTAGAGAATGCCTGCAGAAAATTAAAAGAGGGGGCGGAGACAAGACCAGTAACCCCGCACAAGGAGAGAGAGCAGCAGTGAACGGTCTTTATTACAGGAAGCTCCTTCACAGAGGTATATTTTCACACCGGATTACTGCACAGATCTGGAAGAAATACACAAAGCACACCGAGACACAAGGAAGAATACACATGACTCTTGTATTTAGACAATATTTGTTCATCCTGTAATTCAGCTTTAAAGTAATCCGATCATATCAAAACAATGGAGGCTACCATTGCTGACCTCTCCTGCTTGAGCATGTTAGGCAAGCAATAGATTATGCAATTTTCTTTCCTTCAAGCACGGGTTGAAAAAAGAGAATCGCTCAATTCCCTGGTGATGATGGGGAGCTCAGGGAGCCTTCCCCACCAGCAGAATACATGGATCTCTGCTTGTGGCTATAGCCGCCGGTAGTAATTTGCGCCTGCAAAAGGGCTAGGTGTTTTTGTGCATTGCGGGAAATTGCGATTTTGCACACTCTCCTGTAATGTGTGAATAAAGCCTAACGCTGGTCATACATGGTTCAGTTTTTTCATTAAGCCAGCCAGCTGAACAAAAAATTAAAATAAAATACAATTCCTCCATTCACACATTCGAGGTGGATGCAGAATCCTCTCACCATGTCATTATATTCTGACCTCAGGACTCCCCTGCAGTCAGAATACACTGATCAGCGCTTCAGCCAATTGGCTGCAGGCGCTGATCAAAGCAAACTTTTCCAGCAAGCTGGTTTATAAAAAGCTGATTGATAGATCGATTTCTCATGAACAGGAACACGGCCATACATGGATCAGAATTTGGCTAGTTTCTGCTGAACCAGCAGAATTTCAATCCATTAGCGGTCGGCTTATGGCTGAACTGTTCTCTGGGGAAACTATAGAAAAAAAGTCCATGAAGGCATGAGCAGTGTACATCTAAGGACTGGATGGACAGAAATGCAAATTATTTGGCAGGTAATACAGTTCCAGTTCACACCAGAACGCGTTGCAGAAAAAGCGCATTTTGCGCACCTTTCCTGCACTGTTAATGGCACCCCAAATGCAAACGTTTGCACGCACTGGATTGCATGGTACCGCAGTACTATGTTATTTGATGTGGCGTGTTATTCAAAAGTCGTGCATGCATTACTTTTTGTGCAATCCGGTGCAATGTCAGCCCATTCAAACATTCAAATCAATGGTCTGAAAATCAGACTGCGGGGGATGGCACGGGAATTGCACATTCCTGTGTGATGTAGATGTGAACCTTAATGTAAAAGCAATATACTTTCTTTCTTTCTCTCTTTCTTTCTTTTTCTCTTTCTTTCTTTTTCTCTTTCTTTTTCTCTTTCTTTCTTTCTTTTTCTTTCTCTTTCTTTCTTTCTTTCTTTCTTTCTCTCTCGTATGTAAAATCCTACTAGAGAACTAGCTGTCTACCAGTAAACTAATTAAAATAAAGACTAAAAAGATATTTTTTTCCCATGCTTTACCCTTTCTGTATTCTGCGTATTCAGTGTCACATAACCCCATATTGGTTTCTATGTGGGTGTTTTCTTGTTCAGAATTTAATCTATTTTGCTGGTAAAACTTTTGGGAGAGAGTTTGCCCATTGAACATCCTGATGGATTGTGTTTGGTTTAGCTCTTGTTCAATTGACATAATGTACTGTACGTTGCTCTGGGCTGTTTAAGCACAGCTAAGGGTAATGCATTAATACATTATCACAGCGACTAGGACAGAAATAAATGTATTGACTTAAGTCAGCCTGTGTGACAGACAAGGGACATGTACAGCCAAATTGTGGACAGAACTGCACCATTTAAATCCCCCTGTTGTCTGTCTTTAGGGGCCACGGATTAGACAGGACATCTGGTACAGTAAATCTTTACATAGAGGCAGTTGCATCCTTTTTATAGCTGGTGAACAGATAACAGTGTTATATAAGAAAAATACTAGTAGCACAGGCTTCATAAAATATGTAACCTTCCACTGCTGACCACTTTCTTGTCTATTACACCCCGGTCACACTGATCTGACTTTGAAATCGTGCAACGCCCAGTGAAGTCACACGTTTTCAAAGTCAGGTGGTTCTCCGACTTGGGGTGCAACTTGCAAGACATCTGTGGCTTGCAAGACACAGATGTCTATGCAAGTCGCACCTATAGTAGTGAATGCACTACTTTAGAGATCGCTGCGGCGCCGACCAAGTCGTAATTGCACCGATATGACCGCCGTAATTATGGATAATAGGATGCGACTTGCCATGTGATTTGCAAGGTGCATGGCAGGGAAAATCACATGCCAAGCTGCACCCGGTGTTGCCAGGGATTAAATAAAAAAACACTGAAGCAGGTACAAAAGCATGACAACCATGCATCTAATATTTTCATAGGTTGGTTAGTAATGGAGCTTTTTAACTTCTCCCATGACAGGTTTATTTTAAACCCCAATGTCAACCTCCTGCCTCTTACCAACCACAGTCTGGGTGCCTCACTGCATGTCTTTTTTTTTTAATTTTGTATTTCTGCACCTTGCCATGGTCTACTGTGAATAGATTCCAGAAGAAGAAGTTGCAAAACAGCAGTTCTATTATTTTGGCTCTACAGGTCACATCAGGGAAACACACTATCACTTGCTAATGAAGGGCCCTTCAGATTACAATGGTTACAGGTCTAGTCCTCCAGGGGTCATGCTGAACACCCGCTCCTAAAAGTCCTCACACTAAAATTCCCAAAAAATTCCCTCGAGACGAAGTCGGAAGTGACAAAACGTGTCAGCGCCGTGACATCAGACGCAAAACCGGAAGGAGCGGCGCGGCCATATTGGTTATTGGAGACATAGCGTTTGAACTGATGGGACAGATGGTTGTACTTCCTAAATTCTGAATGTAAGCTACTAATAAAAATGTGTTTATTACCTTCTGCACTCCACTGTTGGTTTCTGTTATCTACTCTCATGAGGACTTGGAGAGAGGGAACAAGGCATACCTGCAGAGGGGAAGCTGGCAATACAAACCCTGAAGGGCTGGTATATACTATCTGATGCTGCAAGAGGAGCTGGTTATGCTAGTCCAGGGGCGGACTGACAACTCATGGGGCCCCCGGGCAATAGGGGATCATGGGGCCTCTGTGTCCTTGCCCAAACTCAAAAAAGCCTATGAAAAAGGTACCAGGGGCATCTCATGGGGCCCCCTACTGACCCCGGGCCCTCGGGCAGTGCCCGAGTTTCCTTATGGTCAGTCCGCCCCTGTGCTAGTCTATGCTGCAAGAGGGTAATGGCCTTGAATCCCACTATTGTGTGGCACCACTGATTGTATACAATTTCACATGCTGTGGAGTGTGTTTATATTACCTCATTAGTGTGGGGTATCACGGAGTGTTCACTGAAAGTTATCTACTTATCTATTTTGGATGTGCTGATGTTCACTTTTGATATTTGTACTCACAGAGTGCTGTGTGCATATATTTAGTTATAATTTTTTTTTTTGTGTGCTTTTTCACTTAATTTTTGCATGTATCACGTATTTACATTTAAGAATATAAGGGTAATACACTATATTTAGTTCATTTTTTTAGTTCATGGAAAAGGACATTATTTGGAATATTTGAAGACTTGTTTTGGACACTTTTTTTGGAATTTTAGTGTGAGGACTTTTAGGAGTTGGTTATAAGAAAAGGTTTTTGTATTTGTACTTTCAAGGGTGAAAGTGTGACTTTTCTTCTTGGGTATTGATTTTGAAGAGTTTTCTTTTTGAACGCTGAACACCCAAAAATCACCAGGGTCTCAGGTTACACTGTACATGGTCTCACAGGTGAACCCATCTTACCACCACCAATTTGACTGACCCCCCATCACCAAGTCACCACCCATTTCTTGACTGAGCCGGCCTCTGCCTTTACTTGCAGGTATGTTTTCTTAGTCCTACTTTTTCTGCTCTTTATTGTATGGAAACTTATAAACAAAATCCGTAGACAAACACTGTTCCATCTTGCTTGTTTAGCACCCTAATAAGTAGAAGTAAATTTAGTCCATTTCCAACCACCAGTCCATAGGGGTGAATGGACCGTCCAATAACGTACACCTAAAAAAAAACTGACAGGCAGACCTGATCAGACCCTTCATAAAAAAGGGGCCTTAGAGAAACAGTTTTTGTTTCTTTTGGGGTAAAGGTTTTACATAAATAAAAGCTTACCATTGTAAGCATCCCTGTCATTGTTGAATGGTTTGTCTCAGCCCTCTTACTATTACATCTGTAGTAGAGTTGCAGTGATACTGGTATTGGTATCAGTGCCGAAACTAAGCGTTTGCATGAGTATTCGTACTCATGCAAATGCTCCGATTCCTGAAATCGATAGTTTTGCCGTGTGATCTGAGCCCATACAAAATTAAGGGAAACCACATGCGATTCGGACATGAGTCGCACTGCATTCCTGTTCAAATCAAATGCGATTCTTTGCAGTGTGACTTATGTCTGAATCACATGCGGTTTTCCTTCGGGTACGGTGTGGTTTTCAGTGCGATTTGGGCCATTCATTTTGTATGAGCTCAGATCGCACCACAAAGGTATCGGTAATTGATACCGACGAGTACTTGAGCACAAATATCGGTACTTGTACTCACCGATAAAAAAACAGTATTGGTACAACCCTAATCTGTAGGATAGATCGCTCATTGAAAAGCACATTTAGGCAACGAGCTGAAAAGCAGAGAAAATGCTGAATGCGCCTAAACACATCTAAACATGTCTAAACGCTAGAAGTGTTTAGGTGCGTTTGAGTGTTAATGCATTCCAATGACCAGAATAAATTAATAATCTAGCCAATGGAATCCATTAATGCTTACATGCTTGACATGCATAAATGTGTAGGCAATATGCGACCTTAGATGCAGTTTTTAAGCAACTTTTCTTCCCCTTTCGGGTTTCATCTCACTTTAAGGATGCATTGTAAGATCTCTGCTTATCCCAGTTAACTTCTTCCCCTCAGCCCTATAGCAGAAATACCACTACAGGGCAACAGGGGTGCGCAAAATCACGTGTATATATACGTGATTTTGCAGTTCCTGGTAGGGGGCGCGTGCCCTACTCGTGCCGCCATTCGCGACCTCAGCTGTCAATCACCAAGTGATTACTTACCGGCACCTGGTGATCGCCGAGTATCTCTGACGGGGGAGAGACCTGTATGTAAACAATACAGATCTCTCCCCTGTCGGCTCCTGCACACTGCTTTGTATGGCACTGCATAGCAGAGCCATACAAAGCAGCGTGCATACAGTGAAACACAGCACACAGCCCCCATAGCAAAAAAGCACACATTTAACCCTTTGATCGCCCCAGATGTTAACCCCTTCCTGCTCAGTGCTATTAGTACAGTGTCAGTGCTTTTTCTTAACACTGACCACTGTATTGGTGTCACTGGGGATGTCAGTGACACCAAATCAGTTCCCCTCAGTGTCAGAATGCCCGCCACAGTCCTGCTATAAGTTGCTGATTGCTGACATTACTAGTAAAAAAAAATTCCAGTATCTATACCGCCATATGTAAACACTATAGCTTTCACGTAAACCAATTAATTTACATGTATTGGGATTTTTTTTTAGCAAAGACATGTCGCAGAATACATTTTGGCCTAAATTTATGATGAAATTAGATTTTTTTAATTTTTTACTGGATGTTTTATAGCAAAAAGTCAAAAATATTGTTTTTTTTCTCAGAATTGTTGTTTTATTTTTGTTTATAGCGCAAAAAAATAAAAAATGCACAGGCGATCAAATACCACCGAAAGAAAGCTCTATTTGTGTTGAAGAAATGACTTAAATTTCATTTGGATGCAACGTTGCATTATTGTGCAATTGTCAGTTAAATTAATGCAGCGCCGTTTCGCAAAAAAATGGCCTGGTCAGGAAGAGGGGGAAATCCTCTGGAGGGCAAGTGGTTAAAGGATGACTCTTTGTCATGTCTTTAACTCAATTGTTAATTCACAACCAAATATGCTTTGAAGTCAATTTACTAAACAAGCAATATTTCATTTAGTGCCCTAGAGGTATATGTACCTCCATCTGATCTTCTGTAGGAAGTTCCTTTTAATTACACTATTTGCAATTGGGTTTTTGGAGGGATTTGAATACACATGTTGTCCACATGCTTTTTTAAAGGTCATTCAGCTTATAATGAAGTGCATTAAAGTCATGAGCACAATATGCAAAATTTTTTACATACTGTCACCAGTGCAGTACAGTCTCTTCATATAACTGGCATGGCGGTGATCAGGGACACTGACTGGTGACAGTATGAGAAAAATAAATATTTTTTTTTATATTTTTTATTTTTAATTTTTTATTACATTTTTTTTCTTTTTTTTAAGATTTTTTTTCATATTTCACTATGTCCAAAGTAGTACAATGTCACCATAGTAACATTGTACTACTTTGGGGAAGTGATCAGTATTTTTTTTTTTACACAATTTGCTTATAGCAAAGAATTACTTTGCTATAAGCAATCATTTACCTGAATGACATCGATTCATTCAGGGTTTTGTTTTTTTTTTGTGCTTAGCTGTGATTTGGCCACAGCTAATCACATGACATGTGCATGTGATTAGCTGTGACCGTTTACAGCTAGACAGTAGTATACAATGGATTGCATGAATGAAGCCATCCATTGTACACAACTGTCATGTATGAAGCCATCCATTGTATACAACTGTCATGTGACCTGCTGTGATTGGTCACAGCAGGTCACATGGTACAGGCAACAGGGCCGATACTCAGATCTGTCATCGGCCATGTCCAAGGTACATGGCCGGTGACAGATTGCGCCGCTGCGAGGCTCTGCAAGTGTGAAAAGTGCGCATGTGCAGGAGGATGCCATTTGGCGTCCAACCCGAAAATGCAGTACATTTTGCCGGCCGCCTTTTGGCTATTGGCCGGGTGTGTATTGGTTAAAGCAGCACCAAACAATATCTGAGGTCTTATTTTAGGTATAATAAATAGGGTGGGTGGAACCTAGAACTTTTATACACCTGTACTTTAATATGAAAATGTAGAAGTATGTTAAAGGAGCTGATTTATTCCAGGGCACAGGTTGCTTCCTCCCAATAATTTCATACAAGAAGTCTCCTTTTGCCTGCGGTGCCGGCTTCCATAGAGCTGGTAATGGGTTGCACAATGTCAAATATTCCAGATTTTGACATTTTATATTTTTACTAGTGGCTCCTTCACATAAGCCAAAATATACTTTTCCCCATTTTGTTTCTAGCAGTCCCTTTCATTGCATCAATCTACTGAATAATACATTAGAATCCTGGTGTTGGTTCGATTATTGACAGCAAACTGATACAGGACGAATACATTTAGTTTCCATACCTAACCTTTAAACAGAAATAGAAACACAGAAAAAATTAATACATCAATATAGATTTTTCTTTATGTTTATCCAACCGAAAATAAATTCATAGGCTCATACATTAGATTCTTTCACATTATACATACATCAGCAATTATTGTCATCTCAAGATACCTTTGGTATCAAATGTCCTACTGTTTGATAAATAACCCACGAGGAAATGTTTAGGCACCCTGCTATCACAAGATGAAACCGAAAAGACACATTTATTTTATTTGAAAAATGTGATTCTATAGCACAAGAAGGAAATGATATTTGCTGTGCTGACCTACTGTACAAGCTGTATATGGATTGCAGTGCTTTACACAAGATGCCAGAAAATGTGTGTTTTTTAGGGAAATTGCTATGAAATGAGCCCCTTTTTAACCTTGTGGATATTTAGGGTTGTACTTATTGCCATAGATACTTCAAGTTTATATGGAAGCAATTTTTATGGATTTTTTAACAAATGCCCTACTGTTATGTGACCTGGGTGCAGTATCAACTGCCCCCACCCTGACCAGACTAAGCCAAAAACTTATCACTACCTGTCGAAAAGTGGAGAGGATCTGCCTTGTGGTGGCGCATAGCGTATTCTGGCCAGAAAGCAGAATATCCCACAAACTTATTGGTGGTTATCACAGCCTGCACCCACAGTAGTCCTCTGAACAGCAGAGCTTAGCTCTTGGTTAGGAAGCAGCACAAGGAGTATGTGTGATAACAAGAAACCACCTCTATGCTGATGACACCCAGATCTATCTATCTACTCCCCAGGTCACACCCTTGGTCTCCTCACGTATCACCAATTTACTGAAGGACATATCAGTATGGATGTCACACTACTTCCTCAAACTCAATATTTCTAAAACTGAGCTTGTAATAGTTTATCCTCCCCGATCCCCCCATGATTATACCATTGAGATCCAAAACACAACCATTGGTCCCTTCACACAAGCCAGGGTACTAGGTGTAAGCCTAGACTCTGACTTCTCTTTCAGCCTCCACATCTACTCACTGGCTAAGTCCTCCCGCCTCAAGCTTGCTATTACTTCAGAATTCACCCCTTCCTTACTAACAACATCACAAAACAACTTATTCACTCCTTGATTATATCCCACCTTGATTACAGCAACTCCCTCCTCACTGGCTTCCCTCCTCACTGGCCTATCCCCCCTTCAGTCTGTTATGAATGCCGCATCTTACAAAGCTCCTAATAATATCCTACACCTTACCATGTCCTGTACCACTCCTACTTAAATCCTAAATTGCTTCTTACCAGTGCTATACTGCTCCTTACAGAGTCCTGTACTGTATCTTAGTGTATTCTTTACTGCACCTACCTAAATCTTACCCTTCTCCTTACCATGTGCTACACTGCTCTTTTTTGTGTCCTTTAATACTCCTTCTATACTGTCTTTCCTTGATCCCAACTTTATCCTGAGAATTCCCTACACTGCTTCACACAACGTCCTGTGCTGCTCTTTACTGTTGTACACTACCTTAATGCAGGAGTGTCCAACCTTTTGACCTTCCTGGGCCACACTGGAAGAAAAGGAATTGTCTTGGACCACACATAAAATACACCAACAATAAAGCTGGGTACACACGATCCAAATATCAGATGATTCAACAAAAACCGGCCAACATTTGGTCAGTGTGTACAGCTGCCTGTCTGACAGTAGCTGGTCTGAACTTGAAGTATGTCTTGAACTTTTTTTACCTTATTTTAACTTAACCCTACCCTTCCCCTACACAGCTCCATATTGTGTCCTTTGCTGCTCCTTACCATGCTATACACTATTCTTAATGGTGTCCTGCTAACTAGAGTGTCCTGTAAAGCTCGTATCTTAATCTTACCATTTTCCAGACCAGGGCCATCTTTAAGGGGGGGGGCAAAAGGGACAGCTGCCCTGGCCCAGTCATTGTTGTGGGGCCCAAAGCAGCTGTCCCATACTTTCCAACTGTATTGGTTTACATTCCCTTATCCCTGGAAGTCCGATATCTCAGTGTGAGGTGCTGCCCAGCTCTGTCCTATTGCCATGTGCAGATGACTCATTCAGATGTAAATAACAATGGTATTCATATGTAAATAGTAGAACAGGAATGTGGTAGTCATATGTAAATAGCAGCCACATTCATAGGTATATTATGCCCCCCAAGGTTCCAGCCACCATTACCTCTGCTGGCGGTCATTATAAATTCCCCTTTCCATTAGTGGCCAGTGTAGAAATCTATTGGTTGTTGGTGTAAAATCCACTATTACAATGGATGTCAGTGTAAATTGTTCATTACACTGGTGATCAGTGAAAATTCCGCATTACATTGGTCATCAGTTTATTCCCCCTAACATTGCTGGTCGTGATAGAAATGTCACCTCCCATCCCCATCCAGCACTGCTATTGATCCCATCCACCCCATGCACTTCCATTGATCCCATATCCCCAAGCACTTTAACCGATCCCATCCCTCCATCAGCACTGTCACTCATCGCATCCCCCAGCACTGCCACTTATCCCATCAACCCCCCCCCCCCCCTGCCACTGATCACACCTTCCCCCAGCACTGCCTATGATTCCAGGAGTCCTAGGAGTTCTCTGTCTATTGGTGGGTCCCCTAACCTTCTCAGTCTGTTCTGTACAGCTCTTACCTTAATCCTACTCTTCTGACAACACCCCACACGGCTCAATTCTATCAGTGCTGCCCCTCACCAATACTTACTATGTCATGTACTGCCCTTACCTAAATCCTTCACTCCTCCTGACAAAGCTTTGCACTTTTCCTTATGCTTTCTACCCTACATCTGAGAGTCTAAGACTTCTCCCTAATGTATGTTACATAGCCCATTACTGCATCCTACACTAATGTGCCATTTTCTGCAGTCTACCATTTAATAAAATACTCCCCATCATTCCCTATAGTATAGTTTCCTTTCTGCTGCACAGCCAGTTTCCCGTAATTTATACATTTCACATAAAATGTGTACCTTTTAAACAGTTGTCATTTTCCTAAAGAACAATTTATCTCGCACATTATTTGAGTTAACAATTTATAAAACTTCCATTTTCACCAAAAAGCATTAAAATGAGAAGTTGTAAAGACGTTTTCTGTGTACATAACAGGGATGAAAATAGAAACCAAATTGATGCAAATTTCTGTTCCATTAAGTGCAGTACAGCCGTAACATAGAGGATTTGATTACAGCTGGCTAACGCTGAGAAAGCAGGAAATAAAAATAATTCAGAGTCTATATGGCATCATGTCTTCCTTCCATATTGATTATTCCAGTCAACTGTGGATGCAGCAAAACATAGCTGCTGAGTTATGTCCCATTTAAATTGTAAATATGGGCATAAAATCATCCTGTACGGTGCCAATTTCTCCAGCTGCTTATATTTCATGGAGTAGAACATGTGTGACTTCTCCAAACTAACAGAGAAAGCACTATGGCTTGCTGCTTGTTTCAAAGCAGAAAAGAGCATCATGGGACAATTGTTAATGTGGAGGAAGCTGCTGAGACAGTAATTGAAGGGGCCAGACCTCATTTGTTAAAGAACAAATTTACTTCTGCACTTGAAGAGCAAAGTCGCATCATCGGAGTGGACATATTGCATGCACAACTGCACAGAAACCCCAAAGGCAAAGAGGACCCATGAGAGCTACCATTTGAAAGGTGGAAGATAAAGTTCAGTAACTGTATCATCCTTACAGTAGATTTCCAATCTCAACTTAACTAGTCTTAAAAATGTCCCTTTTCACCCTCATAATGACTAAAAAAATGTGTATACTTACCCATTATCAGCCCACTCTGGTCCAGTCACATGTTCCCCAGAGTCCACCAAGGGCAGTTGCAGGGGACAGGAAATAGCACTCTACACACTCATCCTATACTGTTTCTCAACACCTTTGCTTTCTATGTATTTGATTGGATGTTTCAGCGCATATTTGCTGCATTTCACCCTGAAATGTATGTGTTGGAAAGACATGTTAGACCGCTTCCTCTAAATAAAGAATTAAATATTTTTTTTAAAGAGAGCGATCGACTAATGGCTGGGAATGCCTGGGAAAGGTGATGTCACCCATTGGCTCCCATGTCCTAGCCATTGTCAGCGGTTCCTCCTTTCCCCTGCAGCCACCAGTGGCTGACCCAGGAGAGGTGGATCACAGGACCAAATCGGAGCAGGCTGAAAATTTATAAGTATATACAGTATATCTTTTTTAAATGGGTTAGTCAGTTAAAGGTTAGAAGGGCTGGGGTTGAACATTTTAAGACTAATTAGCTTGACCCACAATAAATGCTTAGTAGCCCACACTCAGGTTAACAAGATAGGATGCCACTGACTAGTGAGAATGCAGGCTAGGGAATAGTTCGTCCAGACCCAAAACCACACTGTAGAAGTGGGAAGAGATAGCCCACCCACTGTACACCTCGCCCAGCCCAAGTGGTTAGCAGGTAAAAGCAGCCTCATTTTGATTCATCCAAGCTATGCCCCCAACATGTTTCGCACCGCCCTGAGCCTCTCCATCTCCATGATTAAGACCCGGGGGCGAAACATGTTGGGGGAATGGCTTGGATGTGTCAAGATGAGGCTGTTTTACCAGCTAACCATTCCGAGCTACTGTTACAAGATGTAACTATATTATACATTCCTATTTATTTAATAATGTTAGCAGCATGAGTCTTAAAAATAGTTAACATTGACTAAGAGAGTTTAGTATTTAAAGCTGAACTTCAGGCAAAATGTAAAATACAAATTAATACATATAAGCAAGCAGTTTTAGCTGCCAATAGATTTTTATTTCTGTCCATCCAGCTATGAGACATGCATAATTCTGTCACACAGGGCTGTCCTCTCTGGCAGCTTGGACCAATATAAGTATATTGTATGTATTCCATACCTCTGGGACAAATAGTCACCATTACACTGGCTCCCATGATCTTTTGGGTCATGTACCTTGTGAATACAAGAATTATCCAATCAGAAAGCCTTGTATTTATTAAAACAATTATGTGAATGGTGGCCATGCCAAGTGAGTGAACCCCCCCCATTCAGAAGACAAAACCCGCAAAAAAGGTCAGCGCTTTATGCATATACAGTATGTATAAATCTTAAGACCACCTTTATGCATCTTTTCCTCAAACTAAACAGTTTTTTTTAAGAATTCACTATATGAGAGAGCGCCCATATGCTTCAATAGTATGGGTTCCCTCCTTTGTTATTGCCTTCTATTATTTAATCTTACACTTTTATGCCCAAAAGTATATTGCAGATGTGATATTACATATGTTTTGATCTCCTTTTTAATACAAGACTTTATTTGTCGTTGTAGCTAATCTGGTTTCCCCAATCCTACTTCATTTAATGGAGGAAAATCAATTAGCATGGCTTAGGTGCATTACCTTACACTGCTAGGAAGTGGACCTCAAAACTTCCAAGGGTGTTAGATACCTCTATCAGGTCAGGAAGATTCTAGACATAGCCCCCCAGTGCAGTTTCCCATGGGGCTCCAAGTGTTCCTAGCAGCTCTGACCCCCTTCCATTATCGGTATTTCCACTAACTCCGGGGCACCTCCCGCCAGGTCCTAAGTGCTTAAGGAGGATTTGTTATCTACCTTAGTGGGAACATAACAACAGTATGGACCAAGTTGGCTGCAAACTAAGGTGTTCCCCTTCTCCTCCCCACTCCTAAAACAGGGTAGGAACTTGTGAAGCATGATGTAAAAGTAAATGACTGCGCTCCCAAAGCGGGGGAGCTGGTAGATTCCTCTTCTGAAGACGCAGCGCATGAGGAACCCCAGGGTCAGAGTTTAACTCAGACTCAGTAGGCCTTCTTGAATTTTCTCAGGGAAGTGGTGGGCACTGATCTGAAGTTGTTGCTTCCTGAGTCTTTGTCTCAACATTAATATTATTATTATACAGGATTTATATAGTGCCAACAGTTTGCTCAGCGCAACATGCTTGGACATGTTTTGATTATGTATACAACAAAGTAAAAAGTAATGTGCTAAGTGCAGTTAGCCATAGCGCCCACTAACAAATTGAACAATCCTGACAGCTCTGAGCCAATGAAAAGTAGAATTTGATGAGTTACTGAAATATTCAGTTTATTATTGTTCTTTGAACTGCCTTATTAAGCAAGCTTCAATATCTTCCATTCCAGATAAAACCTTATCACAAAATGTCAGAATCTGCTTATACAAAACTACGTATTTCTGAAGAACATATTAGACAACAATCCACTGGAATCTACTCTTTACAGATAAACAACATTGATCAAAGATCCCATACCTTTCTTCTTTATTAAGAACATTATCAAAGAGGAAAAAATAGCACACCTGCAGTATAAAATCAGCATGTGATTTTTACATTTTGTGCTGGCTAAGATATACAGAACAATTTCAAAAGCTCTGTATCTACTGAAAATAATATCACGTGGAGTCACAATGTACTGGGCTTTCAATGCTGCTGTAAAACTTTATATAAGAATGGCATTCTTCTAGTGCATAAAGTAACATTCCTAAGACCATACAATGAAATAGTCTTTATAGTCAACCTAGCTCACTAAAGAAGACTAGCAGAAGAACTTAGACAAATGTGTCATAACACAAAAGATTTGGACTAGTTTTATACATTTATACACATGGCACATTTTGATGGCTGGAAGCTAAAGAGTGGGAAATTTGAGTGGAGAGTGAAAAACAGTTTTGCTTTTAACTGCTGGTAATTGCTGGTGCTGGTAGTTGTTTTATTTTCTTCTTTGGGGTCTTTCTAGCAACCTTTACTTTTTTTAAATCACGTTTCTGTCACTTTTTAAATAGCATTTTTTTATTTCCTTCCTGCTGATTAAGGGGAGGAATTCATTGGTCACAGGTGGTTCAGGTACTATATAACTTTCTGTAGAGCTCACACTGAGCTTGCTCATTCTTGAGCTTGCCTGTATTTTGCTTGCTGGACCATCGATCAAGTGGGCATTTGAATAAGTGGAGTTAAAAAAATGGAATTGAAAACAGGAGATTATAACAGGAGTCTACTAACCTGTAAGTGATAACTGATAGTTATCAGTCCTATTAGTAATATTAAGATTATAACTGGGATATGAGTACTAGCAGGGTTGAAGGTTTTGTGCAGTGCACAGTGTGCCGCATGCATGCAACAAAAAAGCTCCAGGATGGATACCGCTGTGACATGAGCGGGTTGCCCTTCTGGAAGCTCACGTTAGAGATTTGGAGGAGCAAGTTGCAACACTGGGCAGATTCGACAACCTTGAAAGGGGTCTTCTGCTGTCTGAGTAGGTAGCTAATGAGATTGATGTGGCGGGTGGAGGGGCTAGTCAGAATTATCAGGTAGGAAAAAGGGTTACTGTAGCAAGAGGGAGTGGTAGGGGTTCACAGAAAAGGAAGGCTGGCCTTCAGTTTGGGCACCCCATATAAAAGAACATATGGGTAGCAGTGATCATAACATGATTTAATTTATTGTTAGCTGTAAACAACAAGCACATATGGGAAAAATAAAACTGCTCAACTTTAAGAGAGTAAATTTTTGATCGATGAACACAACACAGAAATGGGAGTTCTTCAAAAAGACTGTATGTGAACACACTGCAAAGTATACTCCCATGGGCAACACGTTTAAAAGGCTAAAGATCAAACCTATGTGGTTTACGGCCAAAGTTAAAGCTATAAATAATAAGAAAATAGCTTTTATTAAATATAAAAATGAAGGAAAGCTATCATCATTTAAACATTACAAAGAATATAACAAAATATGTAAAAAAGTAAATAAAGGCCTCAAAAATTGAAAACGAATGACAGATTGCAAAAGATAGCAGGACAACCCCCCCAAAATTTCTTCAAATATATTAACAGTAAAAAGGTCCGGTCCCAGCATGTAGGCCCTTTACAAAATAATCTAGAGTGGGTGACTTTTGACAAAGAGAAGGCAAATTTATTAAACACCTTCTTCAGCTCTGTGTATACAAAGAAGCATGGGGGGGCTCTTGTCCATAATGGGCATGGTATTGACACAGCCCCAGATGACCCACATTGACTCACAACTGATATGATCCAGAAATATTTAGACAGTATAAAGGTGAATAAAGCACCTGGACTGGATGGCATACACCCATGGATCCTTAAAGAATTGAGCTCTGTCATTTCAAAGCCATTGTTTCTATTTTTAGAGACTCTTTAATGACTGACATAGTACCACTGGATTGGCATAAGGCCAATGTGATGCCTATATTTAAAAAGGGGTCCAAATCTTTACCAAGTAATTATAGGCAGCACAGTGGCTAAATGGTTAGCACTTTCGCCTGGTAGTACTAGGGTCGTTGGTTCGAATCCCAGCCATGGCACCACCTGCCTGGAGTTTGCGTGTTCTCCCTGTGCCTGTGTGGGTTTCCTCCAGTTTCCTCCCACACTCCAAAGACATGCTGGTAGGTTAATTGGATCCTGTCTAAATTGGCCCTAGTATGTGTATGTATGAATGTAAATTAGGGACCTTAGATTGTACACCCCTTGAGGGTTAGGGACTGATGTGAATGTATAATATATATATGTAAAGCGCTGCGTAAATTGACGGCACTATATAAGTACCTGAAATAAATAAATAGGCCTGTTAGTTTAACTTCTATAGTTGGGAAGCTACTGGAGAGTTTAATAAAAGGCCACATAGATGAGTTCTTGCTGAAAAAAAATATTTTAAGCAACAGACAGCATGGATTCATGAAAGACAGAAGTTGTCATACAAATCTGATTTGAGCAAAACCTTGGACAGAGGGGTGGTGGTGGATGTGGTATATTTAGATTTTGCAAAAGCGTTTTAGCCAGTTTTCTATCCATTTACATACAGATTTTTCCAAGCCTGTAGACTTTACCTCACATATTAGCCATGTGTAGGGAACTGTGTCAAAGATCTTATTCAGAGAGTAGTGGTTAATGATTCATACTCTGAATGGTCTAGGGTTGTCAGTGGTGTACCCCAAGGTTCAGTGTTGGGACCCTTACTTTTTAATATTTTTATAAACGATATAGGGTCTGGGATTAAAAAAATGTTTCAGTCTCTGCAGATGACACCAAGCTGTGCAGTGGA
This sequence comes from Staurois parvus, assembly GCF_062004578.1. NCBI lineage: Eukaryota > Metazoa > Chordata > Amphibia > Anura > Ranidae > Staurois > Staurois parvus. The sequence continues at coordinate 6,082,466 of NW_028318218.1, read as the reverse complement.
ATAACAGCCTTACAGGATGTCTCCGACTTACAAGCCAACCTCAATGCACTGTTTAATTGGGTAACTATGTGGTAAATGAGGTTTAATGTTGATAAATGTAAGGTTATGCACTTGGGGGCTAAGAATATACATGCATCATACATACTAGGGGGGGGGGTACAACTGGGGGAATCAATGGTGGAGAAGGATCTGGGAATTCTGGTAGATCACAAGCTTAATAATGGCATGCAATGCCAAGCTGCGGTTTCTAAAGCGAGCAAAATCCTCTCTTCTATTAAAAGAGGTATAGACTCCAGAGAGAGAGATATCATATTACCCCGGTACAAATCATTAGTAAGACCTCATCTGGAATATGCAGTTCAGTTTTGGGCACCAATTCACAAAAAGAACATTGGGGAACTGGAGAAAGTACAGAGAAGGGCAACTAAACTGATAAGAGGCATGGAGGAGCTCAGCTACGAGGAAAGATTAGAGGAACTGAATTTATTCTCTCTTGAGAAGAGGAGATTAAGGGGGCATATGATCAACATGTATAAATACATCAGTGGTTCATATAGTGAACTCGGTGTAGAGCTATTCACCCTGAGGTCATCACAGAGGACAAGGGGGAACTCTTTACGTCTGGAGGAAAAGAGATTTAATCTCCAAACACTGAAAGGCTTCTTCACAGTAAGAACTGTGAAAATGTGCAATAGACTCCCTCAAGAGTTGGTTCTGGCCAACTCAGTGGATTGCTTTAAAAAAGGGCTGGATTCTTTCTTAGATATACAGAATATAACTGGATACTAAAATTTATAGGTAAAGTTGATCCATGGAATTTCCGAATGCCTCTCGGGGGATCAGGAAGGAATTTTTTCCCCTGCAGGAGCAAATTGGACCATGCTTTTTTTTTTTTTTGCTTTCCTCTGCATCAACTGTGGGTATAGGATTATAACTTTTTTTTTTTTGGTTGAACTGGATGGACTTTTGTCTTTTTTCAGCCAGACTAACTATGTAACTATATATAAAACCTCAACAAATTCAAGAGTGCTTGTTCCCCACCCAAACCCAGTGTACAATCACAAATAGTTGAGGGTCCAGACCCTTTAATAAATTCCCTTCTTGGATGATGTTATATATCCAACTGTTCCTACCACGTTCAAGAAAAATCTTTATACCCCCATTTTGTAATTTTAGTAGGGTAAACTTAATATTAATTTTTAACTACAGTGATGAGAAAATCCAAAGGGGCAGGTTTGGCAAATCTTTCTTGAACAAACAAATTTCTAACAGTGAATGTAGCTTTTGTTCTGGAGAGTCCATTCACTTCAAAATCAAAATGTTTTTCAAAGTACTTTCAAAAGGCTTTCTCATGCCATCAAATGTGCTGGTGAGAATTTTCATATGAATGTTTGTACAAATGTTCTTTTGAATACCTACAGTTACCAACTTTACTCTTTACCAGTACCCCTCCCCTGTTTTGTATTGCTTCCCTTTCTTTTCCCTCTTTCCTCCTTCTTCCTCCCTTACTTACTTCCCATCTCTTTTTAATCTACAGGTCTACAAACAGTAGCCTACTGATCCTCTTATCATTCCATGATCTCAATCTTTCTAAAACTGATATGCATAAAATATATCTAAATAAGGTAGAAATCCAAGACAAGTTGGGGGTAAGGTGCCAGATTTGGTAATCTACCAACAGAAATGAAGTTCCTAGTAGAGCCAAATATATTGGGGTAGCAGCTCTCCACAAAGTGGGGGCTCCTTCAAAAGGAGGGTCACCCAGATTGAGTATTCTATATACAGTTGCATCAAAAGGATACCAAGCAAAAGATCCAAGACTCCAACAATGATTTATTAGTTCAGTAAAGGACCTCAGAAAGGACAACAAATAGCCAAATGATTGTTGTCCTTTCTGCGTTCATTTACTGAACCAATAAACCATCGGATCATTTGTTTGGTGCTCTTTCTGGTGTACCTTTAAAAAAATTAGAAGGTAGCGACCTCCATCTACATGTTAAAAACTCCAAATATCAGAGTTTAAATTAGCCATTTCAAAGAAATGTTTGTATATCAAATAATTATATAATGTATATCAAACTATTTATATAATGTATATCAAACTTTGCTCTGTTCTGTCCAGAAGAGTGACAACAACAAATATATCGAAAAGAATTTAATGCTGACAGCTCCGCTCCAAGCCTGCTGTGTTTTCCTCCCATCGGCTTCGATAACTGCTCCAGCTGCCAGCCTTCTAAAAGAGTATGTCCCGCTCAATGTACTCACTGGTATAACAAACCAAAGCTGCACACTGTCACATAATATGCACCAAATACTGGTTTCAGTTCAATCCCCTCCCTGACTGATATGGGAATGCTTTCAATGGCCCTGGGTTAGTAGACTCCATCATAAATACACAACTGCCACACAAGGACCACCAAATGTATTTTAAAACAAATTTTGTTTCAGTATCTGAATATGTCTTATTATCAGCCACCTGCAGTCCTCTGTTTAGCAGCAATCAGGATGGCAGGGGCAGCACAACAAGCCAATCAGGTTCTGGCACATACACATACGCTGACATGGAATAATGAAAGTAATGAGCAGAGGGATGAGTTCATCAATCTGCTGCTTCTCCTTTGCTCAAATCAGATTCAATTATTTGGGCACATTAACCTTTTTTTTAAACTAGAAAAGTTGAGCACATTATTCACATAAGGGAAGATTAGCATTAAAGTTACAAAGAGGGTTAGTTTGAAGGGTACCACAAGGTAGGACTTCAACATCCACACCAGGATCTCTATGCTAAATATTACAACCACCGTATATAAAGCTAATGTATATATACTGTATATGATACAGCGCCAGTGTGTACACAAAATTGAACTGCTGTCACATTACGTAAACCACAAGTGATGGAAATACATAAAAATGCAAAGTAAGGCCAGTACATCTTTGTGTATGCACAAGTGCTGTAACATATTTACAGTATGTACACTGAGGGACATTTAGGAACGCATTTCCACTCTATTTCCAAAATATAGTACAATTTTTGGGAATGTCTGAAACCAATCTGCCTGTTTGTTGCAAATGTTATAAACTAGATTGAGGGAGAATTAAGAAAATTATCTGTTGTTGACTAGTAAAAATCTGTATTTTTTAATAGAAAATGACTTAGAACCCCCAAACATTATATATTTTTAAGCAGAGGCCCTAGAGAATAACATGGGGGGTTTTGCAAATTTTTATGTCACACGGTATTAGCGCAGTGGTTTTTCAAACACAATTTTCTTGGAAAAATATGCTTTTAATGACTTTTAATGCACAAAAAACACAATATAATACCCAATTGTTAGGGAACATATAAAAGATGATGTTACACTGAGTAAATAGATAACAAACATGTCACACCTATATCTGTGCACGCCCTTGAAATGGCAACAAACTACATACATTATATTATCCATAGGTGACTCTTTAATACAGGTTACCACATACAGGGGAGGTCTGGTGCTAGAATTATTGCTTTTGATTTGACATTTGCGGCTTTTCTATGAGTTTGTTTAGCCAAATTGCAACAAATTATCAAAGTGCCACTATCTCATATAATCTGTAAAACTATTGACATAAAATGATAGAATACAAATGTAATGCAACATTCTGAAAATCTGATCGGCAAATTACATCACATTAACAGACGCAACAGCTGTGACTTATTAATATACATCCATCATTGTGTTTTTGGAAATCTTCATAGATAATATTAATATACAAGGGCTGTTCAAGTCAAACCCGGACGTTTAATTTTACAGGTTTAAAAAGAGATGCGAGCCTAGCGGTATTTCATGCAATAGTAAGTGGCAAGTGTGTGCTATTACTGATAGGCAGTGCACATGTCACAGGCCAGTCCAGAGACCGTTAATCAAGATGACAGACAACAGTGTTAGTAGGTGCATGAAACAGCATGTGGTGATGAAATTTCTTGTGAACGAAGGTGTAAAACCCACGGATATCTACAGAAGACCTCAAGCACAGTATGGTGAAGGGGCAGACTGACAACTCATGGGGCCCCCAGGCAATAGGGGATCATGGGACCCCTGTGTCCTTGCCCAAACTCAAAAAAGCCTATGAAAAAGGTACCAGGGCATCTCATGGGGCCCCCTACTGACCCCTGGCCCCTCGGGCAGTGCCCGAGTTTCCAAATGGTCAGTCCGCCCTTGATACAGTAATGAGACGCTCAGTCGAGATAAGGCATCTGAAGGTGTAAACATTTCAAAGATGGTCATATGTCCGTCAGTGACGATCCTGACCGTGGGGATTCCCAGCCCACGGCAGTCATTACTGTGAACATTCAGCTCATGTTCATGTTCATGATGATCCTGCATAATCGAAGCATAACCTGTCGTAAAGTTGCACAAGAAATTAATCTTTCTGGGAGAACAGTGAACACAATGATGGTGAATTGAAGAAGGCTGTCCTAGGATGGTTCTGGCATATTGACAAATCTTTCTATCCCGAAGCTTTCCAGACGTTGGTTAAACGCTGGGATAAGTGTATAAATGTAGGGAGTATGTTAAAAAATAAAATGCAGTTTCCACTCCTTGAAATTATATAAACTCAAAAGTCCCGGTTTGACTTGACTGCCCCTCATGTTATTAAACAGGATTTATATAGTGCCAACACTTTGTGCACTGCTTTACAAAATTCGGGAAGATAGTACAGTTAAAATACAATTTAAGACACGTGGATTAACCACATGCTGCCCAGCCACTGTATAAATATGGCGGCAGGGCGGCAAAACCACGTTTTAAAACGTGTGTTGTGTAAACAGGTAGGGGGCGTGCGCGAGGCGCGCCGCCACCCTAGCTGTCCTGCCGATCACAGCCGCGGATGTCAGTCGCCGGGCACAGCCGGTCCTTCTCGGCTATCTCCCGGCGATCGGCGGCAATCAGTGACAGAGAGCACAGCTGAAGTAGCTGTGCTTTCTTTCACTTCCCTGACAGCTCGAGGACAAGCTGATCGGGACAGAAGAGTTTCTCTCTCCCGATCAGCCTGTCCCCATCCAGCACACACCCCCGCCCCCTAGTAAAACACTCCCCTCACACAGATAACCCTTCCCTGAAAGATAAACTTAACCCCTTCCTCCCCAGTGCCATTAGTACAGTGTCAGTGTTTTTTTTTTTGCACTGATCACTGTATTGGTGTCACTGGGGATGTCAGTGACCCCAAGTCAGTACCCCCCAATGTCAGAATGTCCGCCGCAGTCCCGCCATAAGTCGCTGATTGCCGCCATAAGTCACTGAGCGCCGCCATAAGTCACTGATTGCCGCCATTATTAGTATAGGAAAAAACAAAAAATCCCAGTATCTTTCCCGCCATTTGTAAACGCTATAACTTTCACATAAACCAATTAATTTACACGTATTGGGTTTTTTTTTTAGCAAAGACATGTCGCAGAATGCATTTTGGCAGAAATTTATGACTAAATTTGATTTTTAAATTTTTTTGTACTGGACATGTTTTTTAGCAAAAAGTCCAAAATATTGTTTTTTTTCCTTAAAATTGTCAGCCTTTTTTTTATAGCACAAAAAATAAAAACCGATCAAATACCACCGAAAGAAAGCTCAACTTGTGGGAAAAAAAAGGATGTAAATTTAATTTATGTACCGTATTGCATGACCGCGCAATTGTCCGTTAAACTAGCGCAGCGCTGTATAGCAAAAAAATGGCGTAAATTGCAGTATCTATGCCATAGTTTGTAGACACTATAACTTTCACACAAAGCAATCAATATACACTTATTGGGATTTTTTTTTACCAAAAACATGTAGCAGAATACATTTTGGCCTAAATTTATAACCAACTTTGAGTTTACTTTATATTTTTTATAGCTGAAAGTAAAAAATATTGTTTTTCTTCAAAATTTGTGGCCTTTTTTTGTTTATAGCGTGAAAAATAAAAAGTGCACAGGTGATCAAATACCACCGAAAGAAAGCTCTATTTGTGTGAAAAAAAGGACGTAAATTTCGTTTGGGTGCAGCATTGCATGACCGCGCAATTATCAGTTGAATTAGTGCAGCGCCGAGTAGCAAAAAGAGGCCTGGTCAATAAGGGGGGTAAATCCTCTGCAGGTCAAGTGGTTAAGAGAGCCTATCAATAGCCTAGATTAATTACTACATACTGAAAGCTAGTGCATTGCCTTCACCATCCAATCAACAGCCTGGGGCTGAGTGGTGATTCTCACCAGGCTGAGTTGTCTCTGCTGCAATGGAAGTCAAAGATCTGGTTGGGTTTGTATTTCAGCCAAGCATTTAGCAGTTTGCCTAGAGATTAGCTTTAACCTATCAATCAGATTTTTTGATTGTAAAAAGAAGAATCCAAACTGAGTCCAAGACCACAACTCTGTGTGGCATGGCTGCTAAAACAAAGATCATTTGCATGTACTATGAATACCATATTACATTAGAGAAGATTTATTATTACTAATAACAGGAATAGTAATCATAATAATAAGGATATGTGCAGTTAAGCCACACAGCCACAAAATACAGCTGAGTTTAGCGGGGGCTTGAAGAAAGTTATTTGTAATGAATATTTATTGGTGTTTCAGCAACATGCCATTATTTCAGACTGTTCCAAATAGAGCTGATCCTTTCATTCTGGGAGAAGCAATTAATCAAACCCTTGCTCAGAGTAAACGGCTTCGAGAATTAAATTTGCTAAAATACAAAATAGATGGGATTTCCATGAATAACCCTGCTTACCCCGCTTCTGATACATTTCCTAAACAAAACAAATGAGTCTTCTCTTATAGCTGTCAGGCGGATGGAGCAAGTTATTTACTTGGTCCAGGTTTCTGACTTTTCTAAAATTAGCTAAATCTTTTATTTAGGAAATAGAGGCAATGCTTATAACTGGAGCTAGCACATACACCATCAGCTATGACATTATGACCACCCACCATAACCCGTCAAGGCATGGACTCCACTAAACTTTTGAAGGTATGCTGCGGTATCTGTCACCAAGCTGTCAGCAGCAGATCCTTTAAGTTGCAAGGTGTAGACTCCATGGATCGGACTTGATTTTCCAGCACGTCCCACAGATGCTCAATTGGATTGAGACCTGGAGAATTAGGAGGTCAAATCAACACCTTGAACTTGTTGTTACATTCCTCAAACCATTACTGAATTAATCAGACCAGGCCACCTTCTTGCGTTGCTCCATGGTCCAGTTCTGATGTTCACGTACCCATTGTAGGCGCTTTAGGCTGTGGACACAGATGAGCATGGAAACCCTGACCGGTATGAAGCTCTGCAGACCCATTCCCAATGAACTGCAATGCAATGAGTGTTCTGACACTTTTCTATTGGATCCAGATTTAACTTTTTCAGCAATTAGAACCACAGTAGTTTTTCTATTGAAACAGACTACATTGGTCAGCCTTCGCTCTACAAGTGCATCAATGAGCATTACTGTCGTTTGTTGGCTTTATTTCCTTCACACGCTGCCTTATATATCCCATCCACTTTCAGATGCCATTGTAACATTGTAATCAGTGTTATTCACTTTACCTGTCTGTGGTCATAATGTTATGGCTGATCATTATATATGCGAATGTACAGGTCAACAAGGATTTTGGGAACGCCTCATGCACTCCAGACAAGCTTAAAGTATATCTAAAACCAAACACAAAATTTACTGCAGCTTACCAGTTCTTAGGTGTGGTTGATGCATTCGTTTTCGTTTTTTACTTTTTTTTCACCTGGTAGTCCTTCAAATAACACACTTCCTGTCCCTGGGAGATTGTATTCTTTCCTCTACCTGTCTATGGTGGGAGCCATGGCTACATTCCCTCCTCCACTGTATCTATGGTTGTCACACAGGCTGGACTACTAATATGCCTGCCTTTGCTCATCTCCATTGCACAGGGTGGGGAGATTAGTATTTTACAAAAAAAGATAACATTGTGCTTTCAGTTCAGCCCACAGGAAGTGACAAGGGCACTGCATTTTTGACAAGATCAAAAAATATTTTCTGCCAAAAAATGTTTTTAGCCTGAAAATGAAAAATAATAATGCCATCACATCTAAGGACTGGTTAGCTGCAATATTTACAATTTTTATTCTTGGGTTAAAGTATATTTCCACTTTTGTTGCCAAATTGGGATAACGGCTACTTTATACTTGTTACATGTCTCATTTACATCCCATAACATTAAAAAGTATTTAAATTGCAGTATACCTTTTTTAGATGCTCTATTCTAGATCCTTCGGTAAGGAAATATCCTACTTAGTTCTCTTTGTTTATGAAGGATCTAGACAGCTGTGTTTGCTTTAATTAACCCTGTCTGTACTGTGCAGGTAGATCTTCATTATCAATTGTAACTAGATCTCAGAACTGTCTGTCATAACAAACAGTTAAAGGCATAGAAGCTGGGCTTCTTGCATTTTATGTTAATGAGGACAGACTTGGGACAGACTCACTCTAATATCATTCAAAAAACCTTGCACTCAGCCATGACATCTCCTGCTGAGACATCTAAAAGGCAAGAAATACTTAAAAAATTAATTTTAAGTATGCTATGTGAATGAAAGCACATAATAAACATATAGTGGAGATTTCTCAAAAACGACTGCAAGAGTGAAAATACGCCTTATCCTTTAGGTCTTCTCATGTTTCTCCACTATAACTGCTCTTCTTCACAGTTTGGCAGATGGTAATGTAATCTAATCAACATAGATGCACTGATTGCAGCATCACAATGCTTAGTGACAATCATTGTTAATAAGGACACAGTTGTCCGAGGCACGTAAGAGTTTTTATCAGCTGGTGCCAGTACAATAAAAATGTATTTTATAGAATTTTATGGCAGAGTGATGGTCCTGCTGAGCACATGTTCAGGCTGATGTCCTACATGCTCGTCTAGATTTGGTGAGACAGTGATATGTTACTGCAGAGATAAACTATTCCAGTTCTACCCACTGTTTGAACCCAGCAAAAATGGATGCTTTTTCCTTCAGAAATATTTCTTTCTTTACAAATCTACAGGAATGCAAAAGCAGATAAAGTGTAGGTCAACTGCACCTGCAATGAATTCTGAATGATATCATCATCTCTCCATCAAAACCTGTTAACAAATTACCTATACCTGTTTTCTGGGGTTATAGAAAGTGTTGATGACATCAAAGATGTTCTGTTCCTCTGTGCTTCAATGGAGAGCTTTTTAGTAGCAGGCCAGTGGTTTTTTAGCTCCTGGATTAAGGTCTTTTTAGCTCTTGGATTAGGCGCTGGACCATGGCGTTCACAAACATGGTGTTCACTGGCAGTAAATGCTTCCTGCACTGCAGCTTTTTGAAGATGCTGGCATTTATGTGCAGGCTGTTGTACTCTAGACCCAAACTGAGGTTTGAAGCCCCATGGGTAACATGCTGAGCTCTGCCGGGTCATGAGGTAGGCCCACTAAAATGTCATACAAGCTTGAACATGTTACTGTAATTTGAAAGTCCTTTTCAAGATGTTTTCAAATCTGCAGCTTTTACTAAAATACTACCAAATGAACTTTCCTTGAAGATTCTTACTCATGATTATTATTATTATACAGGATTTATATAGCGCCAACAGGCTGCTCAGCGCTTTACAATATAACGGGAGACAATACAGCAACAATACAGTTCAATACAAGTGGGATAGGAGGGCCCTGCTCCTTGGAGCCTACAATCTAGGAGGGAGGGGCTAGTGATACAAAAGGTAGTAACTGTGGGGGATGGATTGGTTGGAAGAGTAGAAGATTCCATTATTAGCTGAGGGCAGGATAGGCTTCCCTGAAGAGATCGCCTAAAAGTGAGCACAGTAGGCGATAGTCTGATAAATTGGGGTAGAGAGTTCCAGAGGATGGGGGAAGCTCTGGCGAAGTCCTGGAGACGAGCATGGGAGGAGGAGACAAGGGAGCTAGAGAGTAGGAGGTCTTGCGAGGAGCGGAGAGTACGGTTTGGGTAATATTTAGAGACAAGATCGGTGATGTAATTTGGGGCAGAGTTATAAATGGCTTTATACGTTATTTTTAATGTTTTGAATTTTATCCGTTGGGCAATGGGAAGCCAGTGGAGAGATTGGCAGAGAGGGGTGGCAGATACAAAACGGTTAGTAAGGTGGATGAGTCTGGCAGCAGCATTCATGATAGACTGAAGAGGGGATAGCCTGCGATGAGTTAGGCCAATGAGGAGGGAGTTACAATAGTCAAGGCGAGATATAACAAGGGAGTGAATAAGTTGCTTAGTGGTATCCGTGGTTAGGAACGGCCGTATCTTGGAGATCTTGTGGAGGTGAAGCCTACAAGATTTGGACAGTGAATGGATTTGGGGCTGAAAGGACAGATGGGAGTCTAGGATTACACCTAGTACCCTGGCATGAGGGGAGGGAATGATGATTGTGTTATTGATCTTGATGGAGAAGTCAGGGGAGGTAGCATGGGCTGGGGGGAATACTAAGAGCTCAGTTTTGGAAAGATTGAGTTTGAGGAAGTGGAGTGACATCCATTCCAATATGTCACTTAGTAGGTTAGTAATGTGAGAGGAGACTGAAGGGGTGAGGTGAGGAGTAGAAAAATAGATTTGTGTGTCATCAGCATAGAGATGGTACTTAAAGCCATGGGGGTTTATCAAGTGACCAAGGGAGGAGGTGTAGATGGAGAAGAGAAGGGGTCCAAAGACAGAACCTTAAAGGGACCCCTACGGAAAGAGGGAGTGAAGAGGAGGAGGTAGCGTTATAGGTAATACTGAAGGAGCGCTGCGATAGGCAGGAGGAGAACCAGGAGAGAGCAGAGTCTCTGAGGCCAAGAGAGTGGAGTTTTTTGAGGAGGAAGGGATAGTCAACCGTATCAAAAGCTGCAATGGCTGTACTCTTTAAAATCTCCTGCAGTCCTGTGGAGTACTGTATGGTTCTCCCTAGGAAAGAATGGAGTTGAGGTGCACATGTTCCGGATGAATAGGAGAGAAGACTATTGAAACAGGAACATGGCTAAGTATTAATCCGGGTAAATTGCACTCATAGGGATAGTGGAATCCCAAAGGTACAGTTGCCTAATAAAGCAACCCTTTGCCAATGTCAAATATTAGGTTTATAAACAATTCACTGGTGCATAATCAGTGAACAAAGCTTCAGTCAGTCCCCTGTCCGCTATTTATTCCACCTCTGGGTGCTGCCATTTTGCCTCTCAATTATTATAAAACGAATAAAGCAGAGCTCCAGCTAAAAGTAACTTGATAGAATGAAAGGCCATTAAAAGGTAAACCAGCTATCACTGCAATATTTAGTTTTGAGGCTCCATGCATACTGGAAGCTGAAAAAAAGTTGGAAAAACGCTAGATAATAAACGCTGAAAAGTAGTGTTTTTTTCCCCGGCATTTTTATGTTTTGTGCTGCCGTTTTGCCATCGTTTAGCAGTGTAGCTGGTTGTTAAGGAGCGGGTCGGCTGATGCGTCCTTAACAACTGATGACTTATCAAAAGAAACAAAAAAAATGCTGGCAATTAAAATTTTAGAAAAAAAACAATGTGCCCCCCCTTCAAATCCATACCAGGCCCTTTTGATCTGGTATGGAATTTAAGGGGAACCTCATGACAATTTTTTTTTAAATGGCATGAGGTCCCCCCCAAATATCATACCATTATCCTATACACCCCCACACACACACACACACACGGACCTTTTCCACGCAACCTTGGGCTGTAGTTGTGGGGTCTGCGGGGGTTAACGAATCTGCGGAGCTTATCAGAATCCCCCTCAACTCATTCATGAAAAAAAGTGTAAAAAATAAATAAAAACACAGACAGTTTTTTAAAGGCCTTTATTAATAAAAAATAAATAAAAACAATGTCCCCCAAAGTAAATTGTCAGGGAATGGGAAGATCGCCGCGGCGATGGAATCTGCACATGCGTAGAATCCTGACAAAACGTACAGGCAGGCGGGCACTAGGACCCAGGCGTGCCTGTCACCAATGACGGCGCCGGGCAAGCACTAGGACCCAGGAGTGCCTGTCAGGAGTCAGGCGGGCTATTTAAACCCGGCTCTTGCAATGCTCAAGTGCCGTATGGTCTTATCTGTGTTCCTGAGTTCCTGTGAGTAGATTGTTTGTTGCCGACCCTGCCTGATCCTGATTTGCTGTCCGTCTCCTGCTCTGATCCCTGGCTTTGTTTGACCATTCTCCTGTATAACCCCATACATTCTGACCTCCTGTTGACGAACCCAGCTTGTGACCTGTTTATTCCTCTGCCTGCTGATTCTGTACTACACTGCCACCACTGTTACCGACCTGGCCTGCCCGACGCTGCTTCAGTTACCTCCTCACATCAGACTCTTAACCGCTATACACCTTCAGCGGTGCCTCTACCACAGCTAGGTGAACCCAGGGGCCGCGACCTGGTCTCGGCCTGCTCCAAGTCAATCTCCACCATCAGGGGCTCTGGTGAACAAGCAGGTCGGAGCTTAGATTCCGCGCCTTGGGGGTTTCCGGACTGCGGAGTGCTAGAGGCTACCGTGGTTGGATTCCTGACATAAATCCAGCATCAATCATGATGAACACTGCCCCCCCCAAAAAAAAAAATAGCTCTGCATCTGACGCTGTTTGACAGCTCCTCTGCTTCCTGCAGCTAAATAAAAAAGGGGTGGGGCCACTCGGTGATGTCACCTGGTGACCCCGCACTCTTGTTACGGCATTGACTGGGGGATGCTGGGCCGATGAAGTCACAAGGAGGCAGGGTCACCCAACTCTATTCCATCTCTTTATAACCCTTTACCTTCAATCTTACAGTTTGAGATGAACTGCTCTATGTTGGCATATCAGAATAATAGCAATACCCCTCAAAACATGTATCCTTGTATTGCACAGGAAGAAAGAAGGTGTGTCAAACAGTTCTGCTACTGAGAGCTGATTATCGACAGCACTGGATCTAATTCTGGTGCCTATCAGATTAAACAATCATATTTAGACGGCACAGAAGAACTAAGAGGAGGCAAGGCTAAGAAAATGTAGGGTTCTAGCACAATGTATATCTGACTGCATATCTATTTCTATGAGCCCTTTCACATGGGGCAGACCCCATTTTAATCAACAGGGGATCTGTCTGCTGATCAGAGCAGAGCGTGAGGATGACATGTCCGTGTTTGCTCAGTTTATACAGAGTGGACATGGACAGACCCCACTCTGCTCTATGGGTAGATGGGTGTAAATGGACTCCGCTGTACGTTTACACCTGACTGCACTCTAGATGGAGGGGGACGGATCCCCTTCCATTTTTTTTTTTTTTTAGCGGACTGGATAGGATTGGAGGTAGGTGGGTTTAAACGGACACAAATCCATTTACAACCACTAGTCCACAGAGGTGAATGTACCGTCTGATCAGGTCTGCCAGGAGGATTTAATCAGGTTCTTCGTAAGAAAGGGGCCTATGGCTTTAACTGGGATATATAAATATTCAGCTCAGGCAGCATAAGCAGACGGTGGCATAAGAGCAAGAGGTCCTGAGCCTTGGACTGGGCCTAGTCAACATTACACTCCTTATTCTTACATCACTATGAAAAGAATTGTTCTCAATTATCTCTCACATTCCATCCTCTGGATCTGTCACATAGCATCCCGCACTGATAACACTTCTGAAAGTTTATAGATAACTAAACCTAACGCCAAGTCCCTGCTGATTCTGGAATCTGCAGCTTTATATAATCATTTATACAATCAATATTTTTTTTTTCACTCCAGGGACACAGCAGTCTACTGTGGCATCAATGATTCATGAAAGGCTCAGTGGTAGAGGTCTTTTTGTGCTTATCAGTGAATTTCCATCACTGTCACACACAGAAAGCTGCCAACGCAGCAATCTCAGGCCACACACCACCATACTGCTAATATAATTATATAACTGGGCATTGTGTACAAGGGTTAAAAAGGTTCAGTTCAAAAAAGGGAAAACAATCAAGAAGTAACAGCCGCTGTCGGTCTACACAACCTATTCATGTTTCATTTCAGACATTTGCTGCTTCTGGAAATAAATTAGAACTGTCCCTGACATGCCTATATAATCGGTCCCACATGGAAGAAAAATATATTTGAAATATATTTTAAAAATATTTTTCCCAAATGTATTGACATATATTTGAAATAATAAAATTTTGGCCGCATTCAATATTTAAAAAAATAAAAATAAAAAAAAAATATATATATACATATATATATATATTGCATGTGGAAATGCATTTTTTATATATTACAAAATATACAGTTGCAAGAAAAAGTATGTGAACCCCTTGTAATGTAATCCCAAGGGGTTCACATACTTTTTCTTGCAACTGTAAGAAAAATATTATTTTAAATATTTTGTTTTTAAATATATTCTTCAGATTTTTTTTTTACATATAAAAAAGTCATTTTAACATATATTTTTACATATATTTGTAAATGTATTCAAAAAATGAAGATTAAATGTATTTTTAAAGACACAGTATATTTGAAAATGTATTTTTAAAAATATTTTTCATACATTTTGTAGTAAAAACGCATTTCAACCTACAGTATATATATATATATATATTGACATATATTTTGAAATATATTGAATACGGCCAAAATTGTAGTATTTCAAATATTTGTCAATATATTTAGGAAGATTATTTTTTAAATATATTTAAAATATATTTTTCTTCCATGTGGGGTGGATCTGGAAAGGTTTTGTTACGGGATAAGTCTTCAGCTTTGATTGGCAATAGAAGGCTGGGAAAGACAAAGTCTGGAGATGTGGATGAGTATAGGAAGGTAAGTACATGAGTCAGCAGATGACAGAAGGTAGTCACCTACAGATTACCTGGTGGTTTTGCAGAAGAGGACGGAGTCACATTTCATCTCCACTGTGTCTATGGAGGGAGCCATGGTTGTCACCCTAGGCTGTTTTGCTATTATGGACTACAATCATGTCCGTATTTCTTCATATACACATTATATGGGTTGCAGGGCAATTGGTAGTTTACGGAAGATAGCTAAGGAAGGTATTCTTCAGTCCAGCTCAAAGAAAGAGTGTGATTTGAGCCTATTCAAAATGAATGGTCCCAAATCGCACTGCATTGAACCGCATGTGTGCTTTCCTGTGATTCATAGTGTGATCTTGCCCTAAGGCCTGGCTTACACCTATGTAGCATGCTTTTGATCCCTTTCTGCAGTGCTTTTTGTGGTGCGTTTTGGCACACGTGTTTTTCGATGTCTTTTGAACTTTTCTTTTTGTTTTCTTTGTTGTAATGCAGGTTAAAAATGCAAAACACATCAAAAAAGCACTACATGCATTTCTTCCGCATGTCCATTTAAGTTCATTGAACTAAAAATGCACCGTATTGTGTTTAAAAGAGTCCCTGACCCTTTCTAAAAGTACAGCGTCTGAAAAACACATAAATGTGAACATGTCCCATAGGAAACCATGTTCAATGGACTGTAGTGCATTTCTGCAAAAAGCAAAATGCACTAAAATACGCATAGGTGTGAACCAGGCTCTAAAGTGGAACTAAATGTGACATTTAGAAAACAGAGCAGGAAGATTTTTATTGCAAAGTTATACTAAGTTTTTTCTGCAATAATATAAACGTATCTGCCTATTCACAATTTTCTGCCAAATGTACACTGTGGAGCACACTTCAGCTGTGCCAGAATGACTGATTTACATGCGTATGAGCGCATTCCCCATCAGTCCATCAAGAGGCCGAAAACCCAGCATCCAGGGAGAAGATGACAATATGCAGCAAGGGATATAACTGCTGCATGGCTGGAAAATCTGGTGCAGCTCTGCATGGAAACCAGTCAGCTTCTAGGTTGTAATATCAAAGCTTAATTCATCAAGCTGAAGTTATGCCCTGTACACACGATGAGAATATCGGATGAACAATCGTCCGTTTTTTTTCACCTGCTACTCTCACATCAAAATTAAAAGGTTACTAAAGATAACGAAAATTCTAGTACGAGAGAAAAGAATTTAGAAACTGACGTCATGTATTTGTATTGTATTTTTGGACAAATACTGTACTGAATAAACGAAAAGTTGTACAATCTGCTATCGTACGAGAAAAAGTTTTGCACTTGTCCCTTCGGATATCGTTGCAAGCTGCGGTTTCTAAAGCGAGCAAAGTCCTCTCTTGTATTAAAAGAGGTATAGACTCCAGAGAGAGAGATATCATATTACCCCGGTACAAATCATTAGTAGGACCTCATCTGGAATATGCAGTTCAGTTTTGGGCACCAATTCACAAAAAGAACATTGGGGAACTGGAGAAAGTACAGAGAAGGGCAACCAAACTGGTAAGAGGCATGGAGGAGCTCAGCTATGAGGAAAGATTAGAGGAACTGAATTTATTCTCTCTTGAGAAGAGGACATTAAGGGGGATATGATCAACATGTATAAATACATCAGTGGTTCATATAGTGAACTCGGTGTAGAGTTATTCATCCTGAGGTCATCACAGAGGACAAGGGGGCACTCTTTACGTCTGGAGGAAAATAAATTTAATCCAAATATGGAAAGGTTTCTTCACAGTGAGAGCTGTGAAAATGTGGAATAGATTCCCTCAAGAGTTGGTTCTGGCCAGCTCAGTGGATTGCTTCAAAAAAGGCCTGGATTCTATCTTAGATACACAGAATAAAACTGGATACTAACATTTATAGGTAAAGTTGATCCAGGGAATATCCGATTGCCTCTCGGGGGATCAGGAAATATTTTTTTTCCCAGCAGAAGCAAATTGGATCATGCTTTGCTGGGGTTTTTTTGCCTTCCTCTGGATCAACTGTGGGTATAGGATTATAACTTTTTTTTCTATGGTTGAACTGGATGGACTTTTGTCTTTTTTCAGCCAGACTAACTATGTAACTATGAATTGTCGTGATTGGTTTTTGAAAGCTGTATACTAACGATTCGATTATCAGACGATTGGTCCTCGTACGAAAATTTTAGTACGATTTTCTTATCGTGTGTACGGGGCATTAGAAGCTGATTAGCTACCATGAACAGCTGCACCCAATTTTGCATGCTCTAGTTTTAGTAAATCAACTCCATAATGTCATAACAGAGGCTACACTGTATTCGGAAGTCATGGATGGTTGCCATTTGCAGACACACATCTTTTTCTTCCCCAAATCTTAAGGCATTTAGGTAGCATAAACAGATAACTATTATGACATTAATCAAACTCAGACAGAAGGATAAATATTCTGGGGAACCCTAGAACACGTGGTTCTGAGCGAGAAGATAAGAGTGTGCAAAGCCTACTAGATTATGTGTCAAGGCTGCAGAAAACAATGCAAATAGGTCATTTGTAACTCAATTTGGTTCTCCTAACAGCTTCACTTACTTAAAGTGTCTATAAATCCATTATATAAACTATTAAAAATGGATCACTGAATTACACTGGATTAAATGACTGACTTCTTTCTGTAAACCATTCATACCTGGCACCCCTGCTAGTTCTATTCACTTCCTTGCTGGACATGTCAACATTCTTGCCCATGCAGCACTTGCCTCCAGTGTTGTCCTTCCTGCGTCTTATACTACTGCCATCCTCAGTACTTTGAAAAACGGAGGATAGTAGTCAGGTGACCATCGATAAACCTTGTGAAAAAATGTATTTTTAGCCATTTTGGGTGTAAACTGTTTATTGGACTGTAAGGGGCGGATATTGATTGGCAGTGTCTGGGCTTTGGGCTGCTTTAAAAAGCTTTTACTGCTTTTTTTAGCTTTTATACACTTTTTACTACTTGAAAACAGGATTCTATAAATAGGAAGTTCCAATTAGGAAATGGCTCAATAAGCAGCCTTATCAATGATACAACGTTTGCTATAAAGCAGAGAAAAAGGGGATAAGAAAAATGTTCTTGTCTCCATTTAGTAAGAAAACAGCACAAGTACATATTTAATGAAAACCTCACTCAAATCCCCATTTAGAGAAAACATCAAAGAATGCATTTCAAGTACTACATGGGAATTGTATCTACACATCTACAAATGCATTAGTGGATGTCAAGGCTCTCCTAACGCAGGGAGAAATTCTTTAACATACCACTATTTTCCATCCCACATGCACAAGAGATTAAAGGAAGATGGGATACTTTGCACATATTGAATACGCACTTCATTTTATCTGAGCTCTTCAACTTGAACTGGATTGACAGCAAAAAAATAAGCATCGACCCTCCTGACCCCATACACACACATGGTTATAATTAAGCACATGATCGCATGAAACGCGTTATCAAGTTCTGTACACCACATGTCCTGGTGGTTTGTGTGTCCTATGGATCAATAAATATTTGCTACTATTCATCAATCCTCCGGTGTGGCTAACCTAATGCATCACGTGTGATGGCGAGCCAGAGTCTGCACTTGCCTTGGTTTGGTTTGGATCGTTTGCCTGAGCGGTAATACCTTTGCTCCCCACACACACATACATTTTTCAAGTTCATAACAGAAGTCCCCAAATACTTAGTGCTCATGGGGTGGTGGTCCTCAAAAGTGTACAAAGAAAGGGTCCACCAGAAAATAAGAGCAGAGGCAGGAGAGCTCGTTTAGTGCAGTATGTGGATGGTATTAGCAGAATGTATAGGATGTATGTAGGTGGTATCAAAAAGTTTAGAGACTAGTTTTGTAACATGCTAACAGATGGCTGCATGCACAGTCCCAGCGAGCACCAACCTTCATAAGTCAGTGTACCAAAATACATCACCTATGTACATCGGGAGCTGTGCAACTGGTGCTATTCTGACCACGTGCATTACCACGTCTGCTATTTCATCATGGACAGAGAGTTAGCCTTGTGCTACCATCTGTTGGTGTGTTACAAAACTAGTCTAGAAACTTTTTAATACATCCTCGTAAGTTAAGACTAGGCAAGAAAGGAAACCACTTACATTTGGTGAGGTTGAAAATGACCAAGTAGTATGGTAGATGCAACCTTTCAAATACACGAGTGGATAATATCCCTAAGTCCTCATAGGGGACATCAAGAGGGTGATTGGCTCATTTATAAAGGAGGAAAAACCCCATTGAACAGCAGAGACACCTCTGGCGGCTTGTGTTTATGTAGGAATGGGTCAAATTCACCATTTTCAATTGGGACATGAAATTAATTGATTACTTAACACCAAAGATGCATCTTTCTCAGATGCATCCTCCCATCCCCGCTGCCGAACTCAAGGAAAACCAGCAATTGCAGAACTCTGTGTAAACACAACTAAACTGATGAATTGCCATATTTTTGTTACAAAATGTGACTTTAGTGTTAAGTGATGTTAAGTGGAATTAACTAATCAATACATTTAATGTCTAAATTAAAGCAAAGACCTTCATAAGTCAGTGCACCAAAATACATTGTTCTGTGTACATAGTTAAGACTAGGCAAGAAAGGAAACCACTTACATTTGGTGAGGTTGCAAATGACCAAGTAGTAGATGCAACCTTCGGAATACATGAGTGGAGAATATCCCTAAGTCCTCATAGGGGACATCAGGAGGGTCATTGGCTGATTTATAAACGAGGAAAAATCCCATTGAACAGCAGAGACACCTGTGTTTATGTAGGAATGGATCAAATTCATAATTTTCAATTGGGACATGACATGTATTGATTACTTAACACCAAAGACGCATCTTTCTCACATCCCTGCTGTCGAACCCAAGGAAAATCAGCAATTGCAGAACTCTTTGTGTAAACACAGCTAAACCGAGGAATTGGCATATATTTGTTACAAAATGTGTCTTTCGTGTTAGGTGGAGTTAAGTAATCAATACATTTAATGTCTGAATTAAAACCAATGACTTTGACCAATTCTTTTAAATCAGCACATGCCACCACAGGCACCTCTGCCATTCGAACAGTTGGCAGGACTTTTCATCCTTTGTAAACAATGACAATGGTTACATGATCTCAGCTGAAAGAACCAAGAGAACTGACATTCAACCTGCAGCTCGGAACTTGGTTTCTGTTCAGCACAGGTCACATGACCAATGCCTAGGTTCAGCGGAGCAGAGCTATATTTTCAGCAAGGTGCAAGACAGGTAAGTATGACAGAAGGGTAAGTGGGATTCGGAGGGGGGGAGGAGGTTATTTCAATGTAGGTTCCCTTCAAGGTTCAAACTATACAATGGCATAATTTGGGTTTCCATACTGTATATGCTCAACATCTACCACATTGAAAGATACAGTAGATAGTGAGGTATTATCCCATGTTCCTTCTTAGTGCCATGCTGCCGGGTCATGCCATTACTCCCCCCCTGACACCACCCAAATTTGGGTAAAGAATGTAAGCAGTGCAGGAATGGTAAAGCAATGGGGCATGGAGCAATCACGAGAGCTATTTTAACATATTGGCAAATAGTTGGAGATTCTGGTGCAAGTAATGGCCTCCTCTCAAATCATATTTTCAGTTGTAAATATGGGCTAAATTTATAAAAATTTCTGGAAGAAAATAGTTTCAGACAATGTAAGTTGTCCCACTATTATGGAAAAGGAGTGTTGCAAAAGGTGAATCATATCAGCGGCTGTGAAGAAACACTGATGGGCGTTATGTACCTCTGGTTTGAACTATCTACAGTGCCCTATAGCAACAAACAGATTATAGTCAAGACAAAAATCCTTAGTAAACTAACATAATATTAGCTGATCTTACACTTGGCACCAGAGAACCTAAGAGTACCCAATAGAGAAACACTATGGGGTTGATTTACTAAAACCGGAAAAAGCAAAGTCTGGTGCAGCTGTGCATGATAGCCAATCAACTTCTAAGCTCCTAGCTAAGCTTAATGACAAACATCCTCTTCTCAGGTCCCCCGCTGGTACTCCTGGCTCCTCCTCTCTGTCCAGTGCCCTATGGGAAGCCGCTTCCCATGTGAGCACTTATGTGTGCTCGCTCTCAAGCACTGCTTCTGCTGCCATTGGCACAGACAGTGGGACTTGGCCCCATCCCCGGCTCTCTTGTCACTGGCTTTGATTGAAAGCAGCAGGAGCCAATAGCTCCTGGTGCCTCAGCAAAGCTAGTGAGACACAGAGTGAGGGGAGAGAAGAGCTGTAGACATGCACATGAGGGCTCAGGTAAGTACAAGGGGGCTCAGAGCTCAGGTAAGTACAAGGGGAGACAGGGACCAAAACCAATGCCTAAACATTTTTTACCTTAAAGAAAGGAAAGCATTAGAGTAAAAAACTTTTAGGCTTTAGAACCACTTTAAAGTGGAACTTCACTCTCTCAATCAACATTGACTATTTTTAATCCTCAAGCTGCTAGCCTTATTAAATAGATAGGAAAGTATAACATATTTACTTGTTTTAAACTTTTTTTTACATTTCTTTAGTTACTTCCTGGTTTCCATGCCTAGGCAAATCATGTCACACATCCCGGCAGCCTTCAAGAGGGGAAGGAGGGTTCTCAGCTCAGCCAATGCTTGAGCTAAGGGCAGATGGATTCCAGGAAGCAAATGTTAGATGAAACATCTGCCCTTACTCAAGATGGACACTGCCACAAATTCTCAGCATGGAGACATAGGTGGATAGGTGAGTTTGCTTTGAATATTAACACTTAATAAAATATAATTTTTGGTCTGTGGTGCTCAGATGCAAAAAAATGGAAGCTGACTGGTTTCTATGCAGAGCTGCACCAGATTTTGCACTCTCCAGTTTTAGTAAATCAACCCTTTGCATCTTGAAACTGTACAATTAACAAAACCTTAGAGTAATTTCAGAGAACCAACAACCTTCCCTGGCATCACTCCAATTCATGCAGGTTTCACTGCTTGTTACCAAACTTTTTAAAAGCATAATAGTCACATATGAAGCAATTTTGGGGCACCAATATCATTTTTAAAGGATCCCCAATGTCTGTGAATTAAGTAAATTATGCTCCTGGTGCATCAATACGCCAAGATGTGTAGATGTGACCTAACATGCATTGCATTAGAAAAAAAAAGACAGGTACAGTATGTTTTGTATTGCAAAGGGCCAAGGCAAAGCAAGGCATGTTAATAAGTCAACATGTTTAAATGCTTGCATCCAGGTGTTTAATGGGCCCACGCGGCTCTAACAATCATCATTATAGAACGTATTATTTTGTATGACTTAGACCCGCCAGCACTTCTTCTTCTTCTGAACACCATTTTAGGAAAGTCTGTGTCATGCAAAAATGATATGAAAAATGTAATTGTTTGCTTCCCCTGAAATATGAGTGGGCCTGTCAGTGCATTATGTAGATGCAGAACCAACAGTTGAAGACCAAAGATGCTTTGGATGCCAGAATTTGCACAATTCACCTTGCACACTAGTCAGATATCATAGTGTGGTATCTATCAGGTTTGTCAGGGATAATCAATTGCCACCTGAGGCCTTGGGTTGACCTCAGTAAGCACAAGCAATTTTTGACTTTATTATATTTGCGCATACAATATTTACAGTATGGTAACACAAATGTCTATTTCACTTTTTTCTGAATCTGAGTTTGTTCTTTAAAACCACAGCTTCTCTGAGATACTATAGATTACTATCATGAATTCAGTTGGGTCTAATTGGCTCCTATCCTATGATTTTCAATGACTAGCATCAAAGTCTTGGGTTACAAGCAGACATTCAGCATTGCAGTAGGCCAAACTGTGGCTCATTAGCTTTACTGCGAAGCGATGCATCCAAAGACAAAAGGCAGAAACGACAAGCAGTTATTCCTGAGGTTTATTCATTAGTGAATATTGTGTTGTGTCTGTAAACATTAGTTCGGAAAAAAAACCCATACACACCTATAAATAAGTGGCGGACGTTCTGCATCCGACATTCAATCCATTAACGAGGCTTAAGTTGCTCATCTTAAACAGAACTTCACTCAAAAAGTGAAGTCCCGCTGGTTTGCTCCCTCCCCAAGCCTGAAAATCAGTTACAGTTTTTTGGGAATGGGGGAGAGTACTGATTTTTATCGGTACCCACTCTCACTTCCACAATCCTTGCCTATGTAAGGTTGGTGTCCCTTTGCCCCGCAACCTCCTGGGACACATCACATGTCCCAGGAGGCTGCAGGACCATTTGCAGAGTGCAGATTGAGCTCGTGCATGTGTAGTGAAAAGCTGGCCAGTTCTATATCTAATATGGCGGCGCCCTAAACCCACAGCCATAAGGAGAACTGGCTACAGGAAGACAGTGCTGAACCCCAGGCAATGGTAAGTATCTGATTTTTAAAAGTCAGTAGCTACAGTATTTGTAGTTGCTGAATTACAAAAAAAAAACTGAATTTCCTCTCAGCAGTTCAATTTTTCAAAAAAGCTGGATCATTTATCATTGGGCAGCACAGTGGCTAAATGGTTAGCACTTCTGCCTGGCAGTACTAGGGTCGTTGGTTCAAATCCCAACCACAGCACCACCTGCCTGGAGTTTTGTATGTTCTCCCTGTGCCTGCATGGGTTTCCTCTGGGCACTCCAGTTTCCTCCCACACTCCAAAGACATACTGGTAGGTGAATTGATTCCTTTCCAAATTGACTGTCCAAATTGGCCCTATTATGTATGAATGTAAGTTACGGACCTTAGATTGTACACCCCTTGAGGGTTAGGGACTGATGTGAATGTACAATATATATGTAAAGCGCTGCGTAAATTGACAGCACTATATAAGTACCTGAAATAAATAATTGAAAAAGCCGTCCCTGAGCTCCTGTCCAATGACTTTGTCTAGAGTGAGATGATGTCATCAGTCTGCTGCAAGCAGGAAGAAGCATCTCCTTAGTTTCTTCTGCCCCCACTGATCAGACTGCAACACTATAAGGGCTTAAATAAAATATATCTATGGACACTGGATCTTGGTGCCAGAGGCTAGCCTCACATTTCTGTAATGTTTACATGCATACAAGTGTACAGGTCATATGTGCACTATTTGTTTCTAGGACACTAGGCGGTTCACACCATCTGCATCCTAGCACCTAAGAACACCAACGTCCCGAATGAGTCATTCACTGGCGGCCGCGCACGTGCAGGATGACCAGCATGAATTCATGAACGACTGAAGGCTGATCGACCTGGACATGTGTGGCTACCAATAAATTAATCATTACTTCAAGGTCGACAAGTAAACATCAATAGAGCTTACAGCAAAACTTCACTCTTTCAATCAACACCGATTATTTGTAATCCATATGCTGCTAGCATTAGTAAATAGATAGGAAATATATATTACATTTACTTGTTTTAAACTTTTTTTTTTTACATTTCTTTAGTTACTTCCTGGTTTCCATGCCTAGGAAAATGATGTCATGCATCCCAGGAGGGAAGGAGGGGTTAGCTGAGCTAAGCACACCCTCCTGCCTGTTTGCTTGAGCTAAGAGCGGCTGGATTCCATAATGTAAACATGAATACTACATGAATCATCTGCCCTTACTCAAAATGGCTGAGGCCAGAAATGTGAGGGGATGTTTTTCAAAGTGATTTCTCAGCAAATTAAAGCATGGAGACGTGGAGGGATGGGGAGTTTACTTTGAATAGCTAAAATGAATTCAATAGTGTTTTGGGTTTGGGATGCTCTGATACAAAGTTTTTTCACTTTAGGCAGTGGCAGCCATGAGTAGCATTTGCTGCCAACAGGCAATAAAGCCTTGAATGATGGAAGGCAGATAGCTCTGATAGAGTGCATTTGCACTGCTATATGCATGTAAATGTTACCACAACACTTACATGGGTACAGCGTGAAAAACCAAAAAAACTGTCTTCGGATTTGGGCCATCTTTTAACAGAACTGAACACTACCATGTTTCTGGACTCCTTGGCTATAATACAGCTGTATTCAAATCCATAAAAAATAATTTGATAAAATGTACAAATCTAAATGTGGCATCTTTAGCTTTCATGTGTATGAGGTTTAACTCTATAGCAAGCCACACGGTGAAAGGCTCATTAGTGGTAAAAAACCCCTGTCAATTGCTTGTATTTCAGAGGCACCCTAGGTTGTGTGAAATAAGGGTAGTGGAAGGGTTGAACGAACATGCGTTGCATAAAACAATGGGATCTTGGGACACAGAAATGAAACAAGGAATACCCAGCAAGCAAGAGGCACTAAACCTCTGTGTAACACCTACAACATGGATAAAGTGGTGTATCGGCTGCCAAATGCATCTTTTGGTGAAATATTTGCTCATTACTTGTGACTTGAGGCTTTGAACCTTCCATGATCATTACGTCACACTATCATGGGCGTATCTGCCACATAAGTTATTAACGGGTTTTTAATATACCTAACGAGTTCTGCTCACCATCTTAACGTCCCCTGTGAGGACCTAGGGATGGGTTCAACCATGACCACCTACTTCTGCATGGCAGCACGGGTATTATCCACATGCCTAACTAGACGGTTGCACTTACCATAAACTTTGATCACTTGCAATCCCACCAAATGTGTTTTTACCTCTGTTGAACCATTACACATCGAATAACACCGTAAACCTATTATATCATAAGGGCTCTCCCGTCTCCTGCTATGCTCTTTTTTTGGTGGACATCACAGAGCTATTCACGGCCAAAGCTCCTACTGAGAACCACCACCCCACAGATACTGTATCAAACTGAAACTGCAACAAAGACCTATCTGTTTCAGACATTTGTGAACACAGGCAAGGACTGCACAAGCACCAGGATTTACATGATTGTGTCATCTATGAAAATGCATCTATCTGATTCCAGGAAGCAGATGCTGATCCTGGATCTTACTTAAAGAGAGATGGAGCCATCTTTATGTAAAGTATTGACAGAAGGAAAACTGAGACTTCTGTAAGAGATAATGAAGTGTTACCCATAGACCTCATACTACAGCTTATGCCCATGTGAGGCCATGTTTACCCACACGGGGATGCACATGTTTTCAGTGCATCCGCATGCAAGCATTTCCATTCATGTCAACTGGGACTCAGCAGCTGCACAGACACAGCACTGCTCCCAATCTGACATCCATGCGGGTGTGGGTGCGCAGCCCCGAGCACACTGTCAGTTCAGGGACACAAACTGCACCCACACAGATGTCAAATTGGGAGCAGCCAATGCATTCCAATTGACATGAATGGGACTGCCTGCACAGGCATACCTGGAGCACCTGTACATCCCTGTGCGGGTAGTACGCACCGTGTAAACAAAGTCTTAGACATTACATGCATGAAAAAATATATCTGATGTTTTATCCACTTTCAATTTCAAATCAGCCCTCAAATTCAGAAAATGTCCCAGCAGTCTGCTTTGGTTCCCATAAGTAGCGATTTGAGCTTCTTCCATATTTTAGAAATCAGAAGAAAACACTTTTCCAAGGCAATAAAGATGTGATGTTTTCCACTGTAAACAAATTCAGATGAAGATTCAATTGCAGAAGCAAAATGCAAGCTATAAATTTGATATAAGTATAACATATTCACAGTGAGGGTGAGATAAATCGAAAACGTTTCAATTACACAAGCTTTGCACTCCCGCCTATCAGACTCTCCCTGCGGCACCCCTATAATTTTCAGGTATTTAGCCATTTTGATAAGCAGCAGTTGTATTCCTGTTTTGGAAAGCGGAAGAAATCTTCATCTGAAAAAAATTAACTGTCAATCTTGCATAAATATTTGCCACAAGATGCAAAATGTTCCTTTTATACATTTGAAAAAAATCTTATTCATTTTATTATGCTGTGCCACTGTTTAACTTCAAGGGTGTGGCTAGGAAAGGGAAGCAGGGTAGTTGCTCATGTTAGGACACTTCTTAAAAATGTTTAAAGGTTCATTGACGCTTTGCCACTTTGATGCGTTGGTTAATATAGGCCTGTTATAAACCTCTGATATGAAAAATGAACAGAGCATGTCCCTCTATCATGTGTACTAACCTCAATCCAAAGCATCAGGTATGATTTCTGTCTTCTCTCTCTTCTCTGCTATCTGCATTTGTAACTTCTGGCAGGTTATCCTGACATTAAAGAATCTTGAAAGATGTCTCTGGCTCTCAGTCCAGTACACAGAAGGTGACAGGCAGCCTCAGCTGTGCATGTTTCATTATGGGAGTGCGTGTGGGGGGGGTCATTTCCTTCCACCCAGGCTCAGATTACACTCAGCTCTCCTCTCTGTGTTCTAAAGTATGTGACATCAGCCCCCTGCCTGCTGATGCTGAGAAATAGCCATTGATCTGTGTGTTTTAGAAAGCTATAGAGAAGACAGGGCTGTGGTTAAACAGGTACGACTCATGTAGGACAATTTGTTTCATCTCTGTGTATCACCCAGGGATAGTCACTCCACTGGGTATATGCAAGGGTTTACAACCACTTTAATGTATACTGGGGTTGATTTGCTAAAACTGGAGAATGCAAAATTTGGTACAGTTCTGCATAGAAATCAATCAGCTTTCAGAATTTTTTTTTGTCAAAGCTTAACGGAACAAGCTGAACTTAGAAGCTGATTGGCTACCATGCACACCTGCATCAGATTTTGCAGTCTCCAGTTTAAGTAAATCAACCCCAATATATCATGCACCAATGTGCACCACATTAAGGCTGCTTTCACACTTATCCATTTTTCTTCCACTTTTGCGTTAAAAAAAGAAAAGATTAAAACACGTCACCATGTAATACTATGGAACTCTTCACACTGATCCGTTGTGGTTCCACTGTGTTTGGTAAAATCCTGTTAGCTGCATTTTTGGTGCAGGGTTGGTGTGATAAAGGCATCAAAACATCAAGAAATTTTTTGATCATGGATTTTCTTGGTGGAAGGGAGGTGGAACTAGCATGATTGGGATTATCTGTGTGAATAACTCCTTAGCAAACCGTAGCTCTGCAATAGAAAAACTGATGGTAGATCTGCAATGGAAAGTAAACTGTTTAAGAAACCATCACCAGAGAGCTGCAATATTTGCCCCCATGTTTGAAGTTTTCCTTGGTATAGAAGTAGGTGTAGAAGTTTCCCTGGTGCTGACAGATATGGAAATTTGTACTTATTATTTGATGATTAATGATATCAAAGAAATGTTTTCCTGGGTGTCTTTAGATTTGGCTCAATACACACTATGAATTTAAAATTATGCAGAAACCTTTCCAAATTATTACATTCAGATATTTCCGGTGAAAGGTACTGGTATACTACAGCATACAAAGATATTTTAGAAATGTAAGGGCTTCCAACCTAGAATTAACAGTTTGGGGAAGGCTGTTTCCTGTTCCAGCATGGCTGTGCCCCTGTTCAAAAAGCTAACTCCATAAAGACATGGCTTGACCAGTTTGTTGTGAAGAAGCTCAAGTGGCCTGCCTAGAGACCTGACCCCAACCTTAAGCTGGCCATAGATGGTTCGCTTCGAACCATCCATGGGCAGGCTGATTGTACCCAAACTGATTGTTGTCTGACTCAGGTACAACCAGCCTGTTGGATTTTTCATTTGATTATTGCCAGTGGCTATAGCCGCTGCCAGTAATCACTGTGTTCTCCTGGCAGGGATGCTCCCCTCTGTGGTTGCAGGAAAGAAAATCTCATTATCTATGGGGGCATCACTGAACACCTCTGGCATGAATTAGCTAATTATAAGCTAGGTCTTCTCATCCATCATCATTATCTCATCTCAAAATGTTCTTTTGGTTGAATGGGCACAAATTCTCAGAACAGGGGAGTCTATTACCATGGCAAAAAGGGGGGCAAACTCCATATTAATACTCATTATTTTGAAATGTTATGTCCAACAAGCTCCTATAGGTGAGATGATCAGGTTCACCAAGATCAAGTACATGCAGCTGAGACCTCTGCTTTTGGATTTTTTTAAAGTCTGTTCTAGCTGGTAACAACTGCTTTGTGCTATATAAAAGAGAGCTCCCTAGTTTATACAAGGCATATCAGAAGACATATCCTTTGATTCTTTTCCTTTGCTCAGTACACCAATGGCAAGAAATTTTTATGTCTTGTCTTCAGACTGTTGACCTGATTACTTAACTATATCTTAAAAGTTTCTTCCTATAATTGAGATATCTGGTAGTTCCAAGTATCATTTTATTCTTCAACTTTGAGCACAGATCCCTCATAAGCCATTCTTGATGACAAACGGTAGCTTGCTGGGGAATGCCTCCCATTTGTAACCAATAGAGCTAGTACTGGACTTTTTTTATTATACAGTCTTATATGCTCTGCAAACACTGTATCATGGAAGCACTATGTATTAAATATTTATGAAAAATAAGCAGTTCCTACAAATAGTAAAACCAAAATATAAAATATATTTTATAATAAATAGAAAATAATAAAAAGCCGATCAAAAACTTTATATAGTTGCATTTTAATTTACAACCTGCAATGTTCTTTGAGGGTTTCAAGGCCTATTTCAATAGCTCCTTCTTTAGCTCTCATAGAACGAGGCCGCATGGCACAGTTATTTGACAAATGGCTTTGGTCCTGCCTAGAGACACTCTGAAAAATTGCATCAAATTAAATGAAAAGTAAACTGAGAAGACTGACAATATTAGAATATTTCCTGAATACTATTAACAGTTTACTGACAGATTTTACACCTTGCCTTTAAATTTCTTTTGAAGCCTTGGTTTATTTTGTTAAAAAAGGATTTAAAGTACACATAAACCCTATCTAACATTAGGTTTGTTAAAGCAGCCACTTCCTGTACACATGCATTCAATCCATAAATGGCTGTATGGCATTTCTAAGGGCAGGTTTCCGTATGTAGACAACACTGGACTTCACCTGGCCAATGTGGGTTATCATAGCCACTTGTAGTCTCAATTTAGATAGCATGTGTCAAAACAGTAGAACAATTGGGAGACAGAAGAGTTGAAGCTGTTATAGCTGAAAAGGTTGGGTCAACTCGATATTGAACCCTACGGACTAAGACTGGGATGCCATTAAAGTTCATGTGCGTGTAAAGGCAGGCATCCCAAAACTTTTGGCAATATAGTGTATGAGCTCTAAAAACAGACAGAAGATGATATTAGGTCAGCTACATAACCTCTAAGAACAAGTAGAAGATGACGATGGGTTGACTACATGACCTCCAAGAATAGACAGAAGTTGACAAAGGATCGACTGCATAACTTCTAAGAACAGGCAGAAGATCACGATACGAATGGATAAAGCCATTAACCTACCATATACTCTAATATGTGGCACTGGAACTGTATCTCTTTTAGAGATTTAGTCACTGGGCCAAAAATCATATGCTACTATTTGTTTTCAACTTGATGGGTCTGTCTGCCTCTTAAAACAAGTACAAGTCTTTTCTTGTGATCTCTTTCATTTTACAGCTGACAGAACCTCAGCCCTCCTTTTTACTCTTCCGCAAAGGTAGTCTCAGCTCAGTCAGTCAAGCACAAAACAGTATGTACTAGGTTTGTCAGTACAAGCATGGAAATCATTGCCAAGTAATAAGTTCCATCTGTTCCAAGAGACAATTTTGACAAAATCAAAGTAAAACAACACCTGGGAAAATCAGCATGCCATAACCCCCTAATCGCAATAAAAATTACTACATTTTTACATAAACCATGTCATATTCCTTCTTTTATGTTAAATTTTATCATCTGATGCACACCAGCTGAAAGTCTGAATCAGAATTACAGATAGCCTTAAGGTGGAGGGGACTGGTCAGAAAAACCCAACAAGCCTCCTACTGGTGTTTAATAGAGTGTACAGACCAAAGAGGTGCCATGCTTCAGACGCCGGGACAGCATAGGGAACTATTTAATTAAAGCAAAGTGTCCATGCCACTATTCAGAGATGTGGGAAAAAACAGATAAAAATGGATCAAATATGGCTGCATTAATGTATTTCAAAAGTCAAATGAACGTACTTTAAGTGACAATGAAAAATCCATGTAATCAAACATCCTCCAAGTTCTGGATTAAAACAGTCCATTGTCAAAAGACAATATAATATTTCATTTAAAGTAAGATTATGTTTGACTGATGTGTAGGCGGAATAGCCCTATAATTCCTTTAATCCCCCACAAGGAGTGAGTTTCTCAAGAAGCCTTAAAATCTGAAAACTTGAAAGTCTTTGTTGTGATCTTTCACCCCCTTCAGCTAACAGGAGCCATCTCTTTAAATGTTCTTAATGTCAGAGGTGTTACATGGGCTTCCCGCTCATGTGATCACTATAATTGGCTACCACAGACACCAGGTGATTGGGAGCCTGTCCCATCAGCTCCCAATCGTGAACGTTGACAGCACTGCAGGTGCCAATTATGTGTACATCCAGCACAAGGTTTGGCTGTATGCATATATGTGGTAAAGCCCACCATTGTGTTGCCACACTGCTGACACAAGCATAAAAAATCCAGATTGGAGTTTGCCAAAACCTACTTGAAGAAGCCAAAATCCTTTTGGGAGAATCTGCTGTGGACAGACAAATAAAATTACAGCTTTTTGGTAAAGCCCATCATTCTACCATTTTCAGGAAAAAGCAACGAGACCTTTAAAGAAAAGAATACAGTCCCTACAGTCAAACAAGGTGGAGGTTCACTGATGTTTTGGGGTTGCTTTGCTGCTTCAGGCACTGGATGTCTTGACCGTGTGCATAGTATTGTGAAATCTGAAGACTACCAAGGAATTCTGGGGTGCAATGTAGGGCCCATTGTCAGAAAGTTGCGCCTCTGTCATAGATCATGGGTCTTACAGCAGGACAATGACCCAAAGCACACGTCAAAAAACAACCAGAAATGGATTCAGACAAAGCACTGGAGAGTACTGAACTGGCCAGCAATGAGTCCAGATCTCAATCCCATAAAGCACCTGTGGAGAGTTCTGAAAACAGCAGTTGGGAAAAGGAACCCTTCCAATCTGAGAGACCTGGAGCAGTTGGCAAAAGAAGAGTGCACGAATATGTGGTCTCTTGCCGGGTGGGCCTTGACGCCAAGAGGCCACATATTTACATACCAGATGTAAACAAATGTGCTGAGAGCGTGTGCTCCTGACACAGTTGCCGTCACCTATCGGACAGCGCCTGATTGCTACTTGCGATTGGGAGCTTTCTAATATTGTGACTGCTGTGGCCACTAATCACGACAGTCAGATGATCATAAACCCCGCCCCCACCTTCCAGCATCACAAACCCCTTAAAGGGCCGGGAGGCACGGGGCCAAGGGGCTAAATGCAGCACACCTGGTTGGATCCTAGTGCCCACTACACGCCATCACTAGAAGATGATATCATCTCGGGGGACAGCAGAAGAGGGTGGTTAAGTTTGCTGTAAGCGTAGGGCAGATGGGATGATGGTCAGGTCTTCCATGTTTCCCAATTAACTTATTGGGCACAAAGTCTGGGAAACATGAGAGGTCTACCCTGGAGTGGGATCTTCTAGGCTACACTAGGCACCTGAGATAGGATCACTCTATTTAATACACATGGGGTGCTTTAACTCTGTGTCATTTTCACCAATGCCCTGAGACAAATCTGAGGCTGCCGTCAGAAAATACACAACCTTAAAGTGGGACTCTGGGTTTAGAGATGACAGATACACCGTGTACATTTGTACAACAACTTTTCTTTAGTTACTCTCAGGTGTGTAAATGTGCATCTTCCCACTGCAGCTTGCAATTAGGTGGGCCATGATGAACACTAACCACAGCCACCTGTCCAGCATTCCCCACTACTGGTCTCATCAGCAGCAGGGAACCCTGCCATGCACATAGCGTGTGCTCCAACATGCACTTGACTCCTGAATTTCAGGACCTCTGCAATGCAGTTTTGTTCCGGTTGCTATGGGAGACGGAATGCGGCATAGGGAGTGCCAACAGCATCTCCGTCGTGGCTGGAGGCAATTCCACCTATATCAGGTACACATTTATGACAGGCTGCTTGCTGACTGTACCTTTGTTACTCATGGCAACCATGAATAACTTGCACTAGAATCACTCTTATCATGCTCTTCATACCCCAATGTGCTAGTGACCCAAGCTGTAGACCCAAATGCAAAGCTGGGCCAGTTACTTGCATTACACCCCTTTCAGTAACTTCAAACCAGGCAAAAGGCCAAGTTTCAACTCTTTACTGACAAAAAGTATAGACAGTACAGAGTCCAACATGATGCAGTCTTTTCCTAAGCTGCTATCCCCTAATCCTACTCAGGCTTTATGCTGCCCCAGCATACCTGCAAAGGTTTAGTCCATATAATTACAGAATCCACCAGAGGCATCCTTCAGCAGTTGGTGTCTTCGGGGCGAACCCCAAATTCGAATGACTTTACATCCAGGTAGTAGACAGCGACATTCTTATACTCCCCCCGTGTGTGGCTCTCCAGTCCTCTCTCTTGCAGGGTTTTTTTTTACGGGTTCTGGGCTCTCAGCTCTCCTCTGGGAATCTCTCTTCTGAACCACTGTCCCTCTTTTATATCACAAGCTCAGTGAGTAGGACTTAGAGATAACCCACCAAAAACTAACAAAACAGGAAAGGCATTAACCCCTAACCCTCCCGTCTGGGGAAGCACCTAACTAATTTCAACCTGCTTACATGTTCACAAGGGGGATAAGGAGAACAAATGTAGCAACCCTAGAACAGCAAGTCTGAGAACAACAGAAACAAAACTTAAGAAATGAAACAAAGGAAGTGGCCGATAGAAGGCACATTGAAACATATTTTATTTTATTTTTCAAAAAATGAGCGTTTAACATAACAGACCTGGAGATTTACACTGAACAAGATTGCTGGAAAATGTACCTGTCTATGTTCACTTTGCTTAATCATCCTTGAATTTTATTCTATTTCAATAGAACTGTTTATAAAAAAAAATTCAAGTTTATTTTAATGCAGCTCTGTATTCATATTATATTTTTAAAATAAATGCAGTTTAGATACTTATATTTGATTTAGTATCAGCCTCCTGCAGTCTCTCTACAACAAAGCTTAGACTGGGAGAGGGAGATACAAGCTCAAGTAGTCAGTCAGTTGGGATGCATTGCAACGAGGATGCTGATAGGAGGAGAGAGCAAAGTGACAAAGTCTTCTGCTTCTCCTTACACTGTTCCGTCAATGGGTGGAGAGTAAAGAAGGACCTATAAGTGTTAGGGCTCGTGTACACTGCAGCTGATAAACTCACATTTAGGAGCTGTTCAGCATTTTTTTCAGCAGCCCCTGAACTCCCCCTAATGTTTTCCTATGTGTCCATGTACACATCTTTGTTTACAGTCATTTACAGGCATTTGAGTTTACAATAACTTTTTTGAATGCAGAAAATTTCAGCAGTCAGCAGTCGATTTTATCAGCGTTTCAAATGCAAAACACGTGTAAGCGCAGCTAAACACAGCAAATTGCGTTTATAAGTTCCAGTTCCAGTTCCCAATGCTGTCCAGAGCCTTTTTTCATCATGAAAAATGCATGCAAAGCGTTTTCAAGGTACTCAAATGGACAAAACACTGAACACAGGATGTTCCTACCAAGCTTGTCACACATTGTAATGACCAAGTTATACCTCAGACCTCTCCCACACTTGGAAACAAAAGATATGTTAATGCACATTCAACCTCAAATTCCTCATGAAGACCCCCTGCCAGGTGGCCTTAATGACTCACTCCCCCGGACAGCTATCCCACCCTTGGAAACAATAGAAATGTTAATGAGCAACTCACACCTAAGCTAATCTCAACACATACTGCTGTCTCTGCTTCTACTCTCTGTATTTCTCTGAAACAGTCTGAATTAGTTAATCATGTACCACTTTTCAGTGCATTCTGGGCATTTTGGAGATTTTTCTGTGCTTATCTTTAAAAAACGCTTCTAAACGCAAACCCACATAAACGCGTTATGCAAACAGATGTTTTTTAACCTATGTTTTCCAGCAGTCAGTTTCCATCGTTCAGAAGTGTCCCGTGTACATGGGGCCCTACTGAACTGCAGCAGAGAAAAAACAGGTCTCTTCCCCTGCCAAACAAGGCTGTGCAGTGTGGCAGAGATGTGTAAATCTAAGAACTGGATGGACAGAAATACAAATCGGTTGGCAAGTAAAACAGCTCCCATATATGTATCTCACCTGTCCATTTAGCTGCTTGTCTGGAGACAATTACATGCGTATACTAAGAAAACTTCCTTCTAGTTAGCACCGCCATTAAACAAGTAGGAACATTCTACAGAAAGGATTAAATAACTAGTAAAAGACAACTGTATGGGTAGCTGTGGCCGCTATAACTTCTTGGAAAGTTAATTTCTCTCTTGTTTTTATTTTTTTTTATTTAAGCTCTCATACTGTCAGTGATCATATGATCTTTAGGATGAAGGCACAATGATTAAATGCCTCCAGACATCTGTGATCACGCAGTATGCTGTCCTTCACTCCATGGCTCTGGCAGGAGGGACACATTTCCATAGTAACATCAGCAAATAATGTCTGATGTTTCTATGGTAATTCCTCCATCCTGCCAGATATGGTTTGCACAAATGATCCGAACTTATAATGAGATTTTTTTCTCTCTCCTACCTATGATAATTGTTTTCATGTTTTGTATGTGAAAGTAGGTCAGCCGCTTATTTAGTTTATAAAAAAAAAAAAAATTGATCTCCGCTAAGTACCCTTTTTTCTACACTGGCCACATAACATGATCCTAACGTAATCTCGGTAAAATCATTCTTCCTGTGATGAAGAAAGAATCAACGCTGGCAGTTTGATCAGTGAAAGAGTTCATAGTGAATAGAAGCACTGCGCAAAGTACCGACCAATCAGAATTTATCTTTTTCTAGCCTGGAAAACAAAATACTTCTAGCTGGTATGGGTTACTATCTTTAGCTCCATATGCTCCTTTTTTTTTTTTTTTAATAAACAATTTACTGTTTATGGCCTCCATGCCTCAAACAAACACGTGAAAAAAAGTTAAAACACTTCCAGGAACAGATATTTTTAACTTGCTGCTAAATAGATAAGAAGGTATATTATATTCAGCCAAAAACCAAAACAGATAGTTTTTTAAAAATGTTTTTTTTTTTTAAATTAATGTGTTACTAAATCCACAACAGTAAAATCAGTCTGTATATGCAGTAAAGCATGCTTGTTATACTCACTGTGGAACCTAAGGGGTTAATCCTCTGCATTGTATAAAAAGGCTGATCCTTTCTACTCTGTTCCTCCCCTTTTTCAAGTGACCACCACTTATCTCCAGACTGTAGGCATGCACATGCACAGCTTGGTGTGTATTGCTAGAGATTTTTTTTTTCTTGGGAGAGTGCATGTGATCAGCACAGGGCCAATCAGCACTTTCCAAACAGAGGTCAGGAGATTTCCATCCTCTTAGAGCAGAAAGAAAACTCCTCCTACAAGCTTTAGTTAGTGCTGGGCTGCACACTAGTAGGAGTCACAAGATTGCTCTAATGGCTGATGACAAAAGGTATTTACCAGTTTAAATTTACTAAAATAATTGCACTTCCATGTTGTGTGTACTGTGGAACAACAGATATAGTGAATGCAGGGTCCTGGGTTTAGTAACACTTTAATGTGTCTGGTATTTTTGCATTAAAGTCACTAGGGGGTGGTTTTGCTTTGAAGCCAATGGGACGCGATTTTGCATTGCAGTTATTCGGATGTGATTTTGCATTGAAGTTAATGAGACACCATTTTGCATTGAAGTCTATAGTACGCGACTTTCATTATAGTCTATGGGACAGCGACTTTTCATTATAGTCTATGGGGCAGCGACTTTGCATTATAGTCTATGGGGCAGCGACTTTGCATTAAAGTCTATGGTATGCCACTTTGCATTAAAGTGTATGGGATGCCACTTTGCATTAAAGTCTATGGGACACGCCGTTGCATTAAAGTCTGTGGGACAGCAACTTTGCATTACATTCTATGGGACGCGACTGTGCATCAAAGTCTATTAGACGCAATTTTGCATTAAGTCAGTAGAGGGGCATTTTTGCATTGAAGTCTATGGGACACACATCCCTTTGTGGGTACTTTTTCATTTTCTATAGGCAGAACACCGATAACCCTATTTTCAGCCAGTAATTTTGATGACCAATATATTGGTGTTTTAAACTTTTTTTTTTTCATTTTTTTCAGTTGCTTCCTGGTTTCTGGCCTAGGCCAAAAGGATTTCCTACATCCATGCAATCTTCAGGGGCTTTTCATTTCATCTGGAGGAAGGGCTTTCTCAGCTAACCACACAATCCTGCCGGAATGCCTGAGCTAAGGGAAAATGAATTCCAGGAAGTAAATGCTACATGAATCATCTGTCCTTACTCAAGATGGCTGCAGCTAAATAGAGTGGTGTTTTCCAAAGAGATTTCTCAATAAAATAAGCCATGGAGACATGGATGGATGGGTGAGTTTGCTTTGAATATTATAAATGATTTAAATCTCAGGTGCCCAACCTGTGGCCCAAGGGCCACATGCAGGCCCTTTGGTGTATGACCAGAGGAGTTCAGAGGGGGGTAAAAGGTCCTATGTGCATGAGGCCTTCAAGTAATTCTAAAGTCGAAATAGCTGTCTACCTTAACCTCCTTGGCGGTATGATTCTTTCCGATTTTTTGTGCTGAAAGCGGTACCATTTTGTTGCATGGAAATATGTAGTTTTTTATTGTAGGCTGTAATTTTTAGGAATAACTCACTGAAATCTGTCCGAACAAGAGTCTAGTAAACATTCCGGGTATGATAAAATTTGAACCACGAAATCATAAATTATAATTTAATAAATAATCATAAAAAATAATAATATAATAATAATACATTTAATTCAATAATATACTCAAACCAAAAAATTTGAAATACAGAGGCATATTCGCATATCGCTGAGCAAAGTCGCAAAATCGTTTTCAGTGTCTGATGACGAATTTCCCCACGAATCATTATCACTCAATTCTGCAAGTGGTTCTAATTTACTATCGCTGTTCTAAAACCGCTTTTGACGTAAAGGGACGCTTTTTGGACGCCATGGACTTTTCTAAGTTTCCAGGCAGAAAGAACATTCAAAATGCAGGCAGGGCACAGCAGTAGGGACAAAATATATGTCAAATGCATTGAAACAGCAATGACAGCAAAAATGACATTTTTTAAAAATTTCAAATTTCCCACCGGTTCCGGCGCCCGTACGTCCCGACGTCACAGGGACCGGAACACAGAAGCCGGACGCCGGCATCGGCCGGAGGAGATGGCCGGGGACGCTGCAGGGGACACATCGCGGGAGCGAAGGACAAGGTAAGTGCTGCAGGGACCCCCAGAGCAGCGCCGCATGGTAAGCCCGAGTGTAGCTCGGTGTTACCGCTCTTGGTATAGAAATTTTACCCCGAGCTACACTCGGGAATACCTCTAAGGAGGTTAATGCACTCCTTGCATTAAAGATGAGCTCCAGTCTCCTGTGCAAGAATTAAAAGTCAGCAGCTACAAAAACTGTAGCTGCTGACTATTAATAAACAGCCACTTACCTGTCCCAGGATCCACCTCTCATTTTCTGTCTTTGGTGCTGGCATCTTAACTGTGGGCACCTGGCTTCAACAGCATGCAGCTCCACAGCAAAGTGCCCACTGTATATGTTCAGGCCATGCTGTGCTTTGTGAATGGTCCTGAAGTCTTCTGAGACCTGTGACATGTCCCAGAAGACTGCGAGGAGGGAGGCGGGGGGAGACTTCTGCTTCTGTT
This sequence comes from Staurois parvus, assembly GCF_062004578.1. Classification (NCBI taxonomy): domain Eukaryota; kingdom Metazoa; phylum Chordata; class Amphibia; order Anura; family Ranidae; genus Staurois; species Staurois parvus. Next base: position 6,043,899 of record NW_028318218.1, on the reverse strand, counting down.
CACCCAGGCAATTGGAGCAGAAGTGGGAGCATGTACCTGTCAACATTGGGTACCCACCCACCCGCCAAGAAAAAAAATTGCCATTACTGAAAAGGGAGCAGGGGAGGAGGCCGTAAAGCAGAACTTCCCCTTTTGAGTGGAGCTGGACAGGAAGGGGGTGAAAGTGTCCGAACATGAAGTGGTTAAAGCGGTTGTAAACCTCAGACATGAAATATGAACAAAGCATAAAGCTCCATAGTGGGTATTTGTCTCAATTAAGATCACTAAGTTACATTTCTGCCTGCTGCCATGTTTCTTTATTGTTTATTTGCTATCTGTATGAGTCACTTCTGGGAAGTTTTCCTGACACCAAGAAAAAGAAAAAGGTGACAGGGGAGGAAGGTTCAGCACACAGCCTGTGATTGACAGCATCAGCTCTGTTCCTGTGAGCTTTGTGGAAGGGGGGGTGTATTTTCCCTCCAATCAGCTCCCAGAAATCTCCTCACTGAGCTCTGCAAAGTGTAACTTCAGCTCCCTGTCCCCTGCTTTCTGAACTCTCAGTTATGCTTTATATATTCAGCACTTTGAACTGATGTACAGTAGAGAAGACTGCAGATAGACAGGTACAACTTATGTAGGGGGATTTGTTTCATCTCTGTGCATCACCTGAAGCCAGCCACTTCACTGGGTATATGTAAGTGTTTACAAGCACTTTAAACACAAGCAATATAAATCACTGAACATGACTTGGTAGCAGTCCCTCCACAGCAGAGCGCAGACAGAAGAAGAGCAACACGAGGAGCTAGTCAGATGTGTGTCAGCATTCATGTACTAACAAGAACAGGAGGAGAAAACAGGGTGGCAGAGAGATGAGCTCATCAGTCTGCTGCTTCTCCTTTCACTGTCCATTCACAGGCTGGGAGAAGGATACGACCTGTAAGAGTTAGGGTTCGTTCACACTTGACTGTTTTTCCAACTCTTGCCAAATGCCCCTATAACGTTTGACAAGCGTTGGCCCGGCATTTGCAGAGCGTTAAAAATGCTCCACAAATGCCGCATGCATGGTTTAGCGCCAGGTGCTAGTCATTTGCCAAGCGTTAAAAACGCCCCACAAATGCCCACAATGAAGTTTGAATGGTATTACCGCTCCGCAAATGCCTTGCAACCGCGTTGCAACCACTGGCTGGGCTATGTGGAGTGGCACCATAGACTTGAATAGGAGGCTTCAACTCCTCCTGACTCGACCAGAGGCGTCTGTTTTGCCGTGCCGCGCCGCTAACGCTCCCGTTTGAACAGCACTATGTGCTGCAATGTGCAGAATTTTCCCAGGCGTTTGGGAAATGGTAAAAACGCTTCCCAAATGCCTGTCTGCCATTTGCTAACAAGGCTAGTGTGAACGTAGCCTTACTGCAACAGAAAAAAAATCCATCAGGCAGGGCTGTGCTGTGTTGTACAGCTGTGTAAACCTCAAGACTGGATGGACAGCAATTCCTTTTTTCCTTGGCAGGTAAAACAAGTCCCATATATGTATTTCATCGGTGTGTTTAGCTGTTTACCTGTAGTTCAGCTTTAAAGTCACACCAAGCATCTATTCTAACTCAACAAAGTCCATTCTATTGCTCTCAGTCGCCTACAAATCTTCAAATTCCTTTTTTTGTTGTAGTGATCTTCCTATTAGAGGGTTGGTTCTCTATGGTCCCATGTATGTAGGAATGTCGCCATCCTCTCTTCACCGTTCTTGAGATGGACTATGGACTGTGGAATTTGTGGTGTGCCTAGAGCAGTGCACATGGCCACAAGTATTGTACACTGCTTATTCTAAACAAACAGAAGTGAGCGGGAAAGGGAGATGGTTCAGGAGCTCACAGAGGATGTTAAAAGGAGACAGAAAAACACAGTATCAATCTCATGGAAAAAAACAGATTATAGGCCCATTAAGCTGTGGATGTGTCTGGACTATTTTTGGAGAATAAGCACTTTAAAGAATGTATAAACCCAACATTTCATATTCCTGATACGCACCTGCTGTACCATGTACTTGTGTGAAATCCTTGGTGTTCCTGCCAGTCCCTCTGCTTTCCTATTAAAAACTGTCCACACTGGGCATGAGAGCACTAGCTATGCTGGGAACCCAGTGTGCTCTCATCCAATGATCAGAGTTCTCCTGCCCCCCCCCCCCCCCACACACACACAAACACACACACACTCACACCGTGCCTTTCACTGGGAAGATCAGTATGCTACTGTTTCTCCTCCCAGCTCATATGCAGCTGAGAACAAAGGGTATGTGATCACTTATTAAAAAGGGAAAAAAGGTATTTATAATGCTTTTTATATCTATCTGTCTTTCGTTTCTATATTAAACTGAATGGGTTGTTTTACAAGGTGAGGGATTTACTATCACTTTAAGTGAAATGAAAACATTCAGTAAGCATACAGATTTTTCAAAGCATTTTCTGAATAGTGCTAGCAGCGTAGCCGCTGATCGGATTCATGGATAGACATTGACAGGGCCTCTTTAAATCTTTCTAAAGTAAACTCTTGAGCGGCAGGAGTAGCATATTTTGGACTAACAATTACAGGGACAGCTCGGTGTGGAAGTTCACCTGTCTAGAGACAAAGCCAATAATTGACAGTAATGCAGTTCACACTGTACTGTGAGTCACTGGCACTGTCTTGTCTCCATGACGTCTGTTTCTGAATAGGATTAATTTGGGTTCAGAGAACAGGAAGGTCTTCTCTCAAACTCTCCTCATTACATGTCAATTGTCCTGCTTCTGATTTCCTGCTCGTAAATTGTTCTGCTCCCTAATTCTTGCAGCTGAAATTTCGATCCCGTCAGGAAGTATTGCTAACTACTCAAGATTTGCTCGCTCCAGCTGTGCCGTTAATTTAATTCTCAGGTCATTAGAAAGTTACAATAAAAAGAAAAAAATGAGAAGCATGAAATCTCAGTTTAAATGATCACCTTTATGAAGGACCCATTCACACCGCTCTGGGTTAACATGACGTTTTTATGTATTAGCATGCATTGTGTTAAGGCAGCCTGGTATTTTGAATAGGTTGTCAGTGCACTGCAGAGTGCATTTCAATGGGCATGCAGTATTTTTCACAACACAGGACATTGTTGTGGTCCACCAAAGTGCAAAGGCTTATAGCTGTTTTCTGTGTTCTACCACATGGTACCACAACACCATAGTCTAAAGCAGGGGTCTCCAAACGTTCTAAACAAAGAGCCAGGTTATTAGCCTTCAGACTTTAGGGGGGCCAGAGTGGCCAGTGGGAATAGAAAATGCCCCAGTGTCAGTGGGAGTAAAAAAAATTACATAGTGCCTGTAGTCAGTAGAAGGAGGCATAGTGTCCCATCATTGGTATAAGTAGGATGAACAGTGCCCCATCAATGGAATTGGTTGGAGGAATAGTGCCCCATCATTGGTATTGGTTGGAGGAATAGTTACCCATCATTGGTCGTGGTTGGAGGAATAGTGCCCCATCATTGGTAATGGTTGGAAGAACAGTGCTCTAGCATTGGTATTAGTTGGAATAGTGCCCCATCCTTGCTATAGGTTAGAGGAAGAGTGCCCCATCATTTGAGGAATAGTGCCCCATCATTGGTAATGGTTGGAAGAACAGTGCTCTAGCATTGGTATTAGTTGGAATAGTGCCCCATCCTTGCTATAGGTTAGAGGAAGAGTGCCCCATCATTGGAGGAATAGTGCCCCATCATTGGTACTGGTTGTAAGAATAGTGCCCCATCATTGGTATTAGTGGGAAGAATAGTACCCCATCATTGGTAATGGCTGGAATAACAGTGCTGGTATTAGTTGGAATAGAGCCCCATCCTTGGTATAAGTTAGAGGAATAGTGCCCCATCATTGGTAATGGTTGTAAGAATAGTGCCCCATCATTGGTATTGGTTGGAGGAAAATGCCCCATCATTGGTATTGGTTGGAGGAAAAGGGCCCCATCATTGGTATGAGTGGGAAGAATAGTCCCGTCATTGGTAATGGTTGGAAGAACAGTGTCCCAGAATTTGTATTGGTTGGAGGAATAGTACCCCATCCTCGGTACTGGTTGGAAGAATAGTGACCCATCATTGGTATTAGTAGGAAGAATAGTGCTCCAACATTGGCATTAGTTGGAGGAATAGTGCCCCATCATTGGCATTAGTTGGAGAAATAGTGCCCCATCATTAGTATTGGCTGGAAGAATAGTGCCCCGTGATTGATATACATTGGAAGAATAATGCCCCATCATTGGTATTGGTTGGAATAATAGTTCCCCATCGTTGGTACCGGTTGGAGGAATAGTGTCCCATCATTGGTATAGATTAGAGGAATAGTGCCCCATCATTGGTACTGGCTGGAAGAATAGTATCCCATGATTGATATAAGTTGTAGGAATAATGCCCCATCGTTAGTATTAGTGGGAAGAATAGTGCGCCATCATTGGTATTGGTTGGAAGAATCTTACTCAATCAGTGGAACTTGTTGGAAGAATAGTGCCCCATCATTGGTATGGATTGGAGGAATAGTGCCCCATCATTAGTATTAGTGGGAAGAATAGTGCCCCATCATTAGTATGGATTGGAGGAATAGTGCCCCATCATTTGTATTTGTGGGAAGAATAGTGACCCATTGTTGGTATTGGTTGGAGGAATAGTGCCCCATCATTAGTATTAGTGGGAAGAATAGTGCCCCATCATTGGTATGGATTGGAGGAATAGTGCCCTATCATTTGTATTTGTGGGAAGAATAGTGACCTATTGTTGGTATTGGTTGGAGGAATTGGTTGGAGGAATAGTGCCCCATCATTAGTATTATTGGGAAGAATAGTGCCCCATCATTGGTATTAGTGGGAATAATAGTGCCCCATCATTGGTATGGATTGGAGGAATAGTGCCCCATCATTTGTATTTGTGGGAAGAATAGTGACCCATTTTTAGTATTGGTTGGAGGAAAAGTGCCCCATCATTAGTATTAGTGGGAAGAATAGTGCCCCATCATTGGCTTTGATTGGAGGATTGTGCCTAATTGTTTATATCAATGGGAGGAATTATAGCTGGCATCACTGGTAGGAACAGTGCCCCATCATTGATGTCAGTGTAAGGACAAAATGCCCCATCATTGGTATCAGCGACAGGAATTGTCCTTTTACTGCTGGTGTTAATGGAGGAATTGTGTCCTGAGGGCTGGATAGGGGCAACCAAAGGGCTGCATTCTGAGATCACTGGTCTAAATTGACCATAAACACAGTCATTTTAAAAATAAGATTTGATTAGCACATGCAGTCTTATTATTGTGTTTCAAATGGAACATGCAGAGAATTATTTGAATACATTAGTAATACAAAAATGCAAACTATATTTTAGCATTTTATATATTTACTGCAGTGTTAGCATTACCTCGTGTTGAGGCAAAAATAACTCTGACTGCAGAGGTCAATGGGAATTGACACTTTGCAATTACCTCCATTCACTTCTTTCAAAACACACCACAAGCTCCCTGTGAACATCCTGTAAGCATGTTTAAGGTGCGGTTGCAAAGCTTTAAAAGTGATGATTTCTCATTTTAGCCTTGTAAAAAAATTTAAAAACACATATCACAGGGCATTTGAAGTGATGTGACTTGAACACCTGAGCAACATGTCCAAACACTCATTAATGCTATAGGTGTGTTAAAAGCTGCTTTAGAATTCGGCCTTGTTTACACTTTCGTTACTCTCTGAAGAGCAATTTGCATTTGGGTCACTCTTCAGAGAGCATCTGTGGTATGACTGCTTCAATAGAATGGGTCGTGGTAAGCAGACAGCACCACCCACTAATAATTTATGCTGCGCCATGATGCAAAGCATCACAGCCGAGGCATGTGTACTCCCCCGGCTATTGCCTTTGCAGTATAAAGGGAAGCGGTTTGGGGGTATCAGTAAAACCGCAATTGATCCATGTGGTTTTACCACCCCCCAACTGCTAGTGTATACAAGGCCTTCAATACCTTGTTAAAGAGCGAGTAATATACTAAAGAAAGAAACATGTTGGCTGCCATAACAGACTGAAAATCATGGTTGCCTGGCTGCCTCGCTGAACTTTGCTTCAGTACTTTGAGTCAGGACCCGGGAACATATTCTAACTTCAGCCTGTGTTCACACAGGAGCCGTGCGGGAAACTGCATGTGATTCGGACAGGAATCGCAACACATTCCTGTTCAAATCACATGTGATTCTTTGCAGTGCGATTTAAGCCCATTCATTTTGTATGTGCTCAAATCGCACTGCACCGCATGAAAAAAAAATAGGTATCGGAAACTGGTATCGGCGAGTACTTGAGGAAAAGTATCAGTACTCATACTCGCTCTTTAAAGCTGGTATTGGTCCATCCTTACTAAATTTCTATTCCACTGTTCACAGCACGGAATAAAGCATCAAATGGAGCAAAGCCGCTGTCCATGGTGCTGAACCTGCTACTGTCTAACACTGAAAGTACTGAGTATCTGAAAGTAAGGTCCCTTTCACATGGGCAGTTGTTCTGCCACTTGTAGATGCAGGTTTTTTTTATTTTGAAATTCCAACACTCCTGGCACAGAGATCACTTGCATTTGTACACTGCGTTTATCTGCGTTTACTTGCATTTACATGCGGCTGCGTTTAGCTGTGGTAGTAAATTCTTGCCTTTTCTTAATGCAACTTTTTACTTATTCTTTCTTTGTGCTGCGATTTAACTGCGTTTATGTACAGATAACTGCGGTACATCACTCCTGGACGCAGCCAACTTTATTTTTCCTAAACGCATAAAACCGTATGTTGTGAAAACATTGCTAAACGCAGTGTGTGAATGGAGCCATAGGGATGCATTGTCTGCATTTAGCTGCGGTAAGTAAGTTCCTCTAACCGCAGCTAAAAGCTGAAATCTAACTGCCCGTGTGAAAGGGGCTTAAAACTCTAAAACTTTTTAACATGGAGGTACCCTTAAAAAAGCTTTTTAGTTCCATGGACCCCTGGAAATCGAGTAGATCTGTAGTGAGATTTTGTGATTTCACTGGCGGGCTGCTCGCTGTTCTCCTTGCTGGAGGTCTTAACACAAGGAAGCAGAGTCCTACCGCTATCAAAATGGCCACCTCCACACTGGGGCACAGAATAGAGCGAGGTATGGTATGTCAGTGAAGGGGAAGAGATCAGCTGCAAGGAGATCACAGGCAGTACTGTTGGCTCATCTTTTACCATCCGTCCGCCTTGCTTTGGGCACAGCTTCTGGAGTTCAGTTTCTCAGTAAAGTTGCACCAACATTAAACAATATCCTTATTCTAAAAAATACTCTATTCATGTCCACTTCCTAATGACCGTATATTCTACTTTTCTGCCCCCCTGTAATGTCCTCTGTGAGTTTCTGAACTTCTCCTTTTCCCTCTCACTACTGTTTGTTTGGAATGAGTTGTGGTCATGAGCACTCTTCTATGCAAAGTACAAATCCCATAGTCCATATTCCATCTCAGGAGTGAGCAAGAGGGGTGGCTACTTTTTGACACACAACGTGTGTGGGAACGTGGAGAACCAACATAGCCACCCTCTAATAGGAAGCCAGAACACAGCAGCAAAAAGGAGGAATTTGAAGATTTAGAGGAGGCTGAGATTAAGACATAATTGAGTTAAGAATGCATACTTGTTTTTACCAGAGTTTAGAGTCACTTATAGCTATGAGATAACCGTCACCTGTTTCCAGCATTTCCAGCTGGACTGCACAAGAATCTCATGTCTATGGAGCCCCTGAATGAGAGCCATACACTGGCATTTTGGGAGAAACAATTGAGTGAACAGGGTAGAAAGCCATCTGATACTGTTGAAAAGAGTGTCCCCAGCAGCATCTGCCAGAGCTGCTCATCTCCTAAAAGAAACATACATGGAAACTGGCCAAACCTAGAAGGCAGGCAGCCAAGAGCAAAGCCTGAGGGAGATCAGATTTTCTGATAGCCCCAGGATGCACCTGAAAGTGGTTGTAAACCTCAGACATGAAATATGAACAAAGCATTCCCTCTATAGTGTGTACTTGTCTCAATCCAGAGCACCAACTGTAATTTCTGCCTGCTGCCTCATTCTTCTGCTATCAGCATAAATCACTTCTGACACGTTTTTCTGACACCAAGAGAAAAATGGTGACAGGGAAGAACCTCCAGCAGATTGACAGCTTCATCTCTGTTCCTGTGACCTGTGTGGAGGGGTGTGGCTCTTCTCTCCAGTCATCTCTCAGAGCTCTCCTCACTGAACTTTGCAGTGTGTAATTTAATCTCCCCGCCCCTTTTTTTGAGAACTCTCAGACAAGCTTTATAAATTCAGAACTTTGAACAGATGTAAAGAAAAGAAGACTGAAGATAGACACGTACAACTTAAGTAGGAGGATTTCTATCATCTCCGTGTATCACTCAAGGCCAGTCACTTTGGTGAGTATATGTAAGGAATAATGCTTCACATGGTGCATTAAACTTTAAAACCAGTATCATTTATTGCTACTATTGCAATTTGCATAGATACAGCATAAAATGCATTTGTATTTCCATATCCAGCTTCCGCGTGTATTGCTTCCTGTTGCATCCTGCCTCCAACTATGCCGACGCGTTGCGTCACCGTCATATGACTGGCACAGTGGAGTCACCTGTCGGGTGTAGCTGGAGGCAGACCGCAACTAAAAGTGATACAAGCGGAAGCTGGATATGGGAATACAAATGCATTGTTATGCTGATAATGATATACTGAGTTGGCACAGGAGTTTTTTACCCATTTTGTTTCACTAATATATGTAAGGGTTTGCAACCACTTCATCCACTTACCCATATACAGCTACAGTGCAACTCTCCAGTTCTGGGAGGGCATCCCTGGTTGTTTTCCCATAACCACGTCCCCCTGCGCAACCCCTGGGGTGTACATTGGGGACGCTCTGTGACCACTGTGTGCCTTGGACACAGCAGATCACAGATCAGGGTAAAGGGCCAATCACAGTGGCCCTATACCATTTGACCAGCTGTGTCCAATCATAGCTGTCACAGTGTAAACAGACTCAATTCCTTTGCTGGTCATTGGCTCTCCTTTCCTCACACAGATCTGTGATAATCAGTGCCCTGATTATCAGTGCAGCCCCATCAGTGCCCATTAGTGCAGTTTATCAGTGCTCATCAGTGCCTCCTCATCAGTGGTGCCTCATCGGTGCCCATCAGTGCTGCTTCACCGGTGCTCATCATGTGTCACCTCATCAGTGCAGCCTCATCAGTGCCCATAATTGCAGATTAGTGCAGCCTCATCAGTGCACATCAGTTCTCATTAGTACAGATTCATCAGTGCTGCTTCATCAGTGCTCATCAGTATCACCTCATCAGTGCAGCTTCATCAGTGCCCATAATTATACATTAGTGCAGCCTCATCAGTGCACCCTAATCAGTGCACATCAGTAGAGCCTCATCAGTTTCCATTAGTAGATTCATCAGTGCCCATCAGTGCAGCTTTATCAGCGAACATTAGTGAAGAAGAAAAATTACATATCTGAACAATTTTAAACTAAGAAACTAAGAAAAATGTGGGGTTTTTTTCAACATTTTTGGTCTGTTTTCATTTATTTAGCAAAAAATTAAAAACCCAGTGGTGATTAAATACAACCAAAAGAAAGCTTTATCTGTCTCACAAAAATGATAAAAAGTGCATTGTTGCATGACAGAGTAATTGTCATTCAAAGTGTGACAGTGCTGAAATCTGTAAATTGGCCTGGGCAGGAAGGGGGGGGGGGTGAAAGTGTCTGGTATTGAAGTAGTTAAGGTGACATGTTTTTGGGCACCTTAAGTAATGAGAACTGAGAGATTCTAGGCAATGGGTTTTAGAGAGTTTTCCCTAATCTTTTTTACTGGATGCTTTGACTGGCTTTATCTTCCTGGATGCTTAGGCAGAAAGATGCCCACCAATGTATGGCTCAGAAAGGTGGGAGCAAGGCGAAACAAAAACGAGAAGCACACCAACCTTGCGCATTACCTCTGTAACCAAATTCTATTAAATCCAAAATGATACTCACAAACAGAAAAGTAATTCAAGCATGTAAGTCCTCAAAGGAACATGAAAGTTAGGAAGCCTGAGCGAGTCCCATCATAGGGGTAGACACTCAGAGTACAGCTGACGCGTTTCGAAGGGCATCCCTTCTTCATCAGAGCTAACTGAACTATGAGTGCTCACTCCCATATATATCGAATGGGCATCCCTTCTTCATCAGAGCTAACTGAACTATGAGTGCTCACTCCCATATATATGGAAGTGAGCACTCATAGTTCAGTTAGCTCTGATGAAGAAGGGAAGCCCTTTGAAACGCGTCAGCTGTACTCTTAATGTCTACCCCTATGATGGGACTCGCTCAGGCTTCCTAACTTTCATGTTCCTTTGAGGACTTGCATGCTTGAATTACTTCGCTGTTTGTGAGTATCATTTTGTATTTAATAGAATTTGGCTGCTGAGGTAATGCGCAAGGTTGGTGCGCTTCTCGTTTTTGTTTCGCCTTGCAGTACTGGTTTGGAGCTGCACAACCGTATATGCACTGGTGGTCGTATCTTCCAGTTCTGGTTCCATCTATTCTCCACCCACCTGGGTCTCAGAGCGCAGGAGAGTTCGTTTCTGGTTTATTGTCAGAAAGGTGGGAGGCCATGGAAGTTCAATATGGATACATTTTATGGCTTAGCAGCTCCTGATGGCTGTGGCTGTACTATGTGTGTTATATATATGGCAAATTTGGAGGGGGGCTCTGCTTTAACCATAGCAGGTAGCATCATGAGAGCATGAGAGCATTATGGCTGTGCAGGGTGACCCAATATGTTGTCTTCATACAGGACATATTAAGCCCCGTCTCCCTCTTTCTGCTATGGCTATTCCTGCTGTAAGAATTGTGTTGGAACGCACTCGGGCCAGGGACCCAATACAACATGCCAGCACCTGGTGCCTTAAAGGGTTAGTTCACTTTTACCAAAAAACTGCCTATGCAGATAAGGGGCTCCTGATGATAAAAACAAACTGTGCAGCTTTGACCAAAATTGAATAATGCCCTTGCTATAAGTGTATGCGCTTCACATATCTACGGAAGCCTGAATGAAAAACTCCCAGAGATGACATCATCCTGTTCTGTCTGGTTGCTAGGACATTGCTAAGGCAGTCCCAGCCGATTCACGCCCCTTTGCACATCCTCTCTTTTCCCAGTCGCAGCAGCTCTGAGCTCTGGGATGCTGCAATGGAGGAGATAGTGGACCACACATGTGCGAGGGTTTGAGAGCTTACTCCTGTGATGACGGTGAGTGTGCAGTAACAGCTAGAAGTGTCTTAGCAACAAGGCAGGTAGGGATGATGCCATCTCTGGGAGTTCCTCAGCCAGGCTTCAGGAGGTACATAGTTGGCCTATAACTACACCAAGGGCATTGTCCATCTTTAGTCAAAGCTGCACAGTTTGTTTTTATTTACAGGCTCCCCCTATCTGCATAGGCAGGTGAACTAACCTCTTAATGGCCAGCCACCTGCTCCGAGCCCTGACACGTGGAAACAGGTCCTCAGCCCTCAGTAAATTCCAAGCCAGTGTCTTGTCAGAGGTTAGACAGCGACTTTGGTTCCAGAGGACAAAGAGGGCCACTAGGAAGCATCTGAAAAGGAAGTACATGGTACTTACCTCCCTGCTCAATTACAAACATGGTAGGAGCTGGGACCTGGAGATCAGATTTTATTTATATGGTTTCAAAGAAAAAAATGTGTTGCTCCAACTGCTTAACCACTTCAAGTCCGGACACTTTCACCCTCTTTCTGTCCAGGGCAATTTTTAGCTTTCAGTGCTATCACACTTTGAATGAGAATTGCGCGGTCATGCAACACTGTACCCATATGAATTTTTTAGCATTTTTTTGAGACAGACAAAACTTTATTTTGGTTGTATGTATTCACCATTGGGATTTAAATTTTTTTGCTATATAAATGAAAAGTCCAAACATTTGGAAAATAAAAGTGTTTTTCTTATAAAATTTTGCAAATAAATAATCTTTCTTTATAAATCTTGGCCAAAATGTATTCGTAACCCAAATTTGTTTATAAGCAAACATTATAATTTTTCAAACATTTTTATTTAATTTTTTTATATTATTATTTATGTTGTTTTTGTTTTGTTTTTTTACATACTGTCACCATAGTGCAATGTACTACTTGTGGGGGGGTGATGAAGATTTTTTTTCTTTTTCTTTTACACTGATTGCTTTTACACCCATAAAGGCTGTAAAAGCAATAATTTCTCCTTCTCTCTGGCTGCATTCTTGCAGCCATTGATGACTACTGTGTGAGCTGTGATTGGTCACAGCTTGTCACATGGTACAAGGCAGTTGTGAATAGCCGTGTACCATGTGACCTCAGTGATCATTCACAGATTTCACACGTAGTAAGCAATGATGTCAGAAGTGACATCGTGTTTACTACTATTCATGTGACCACTGATTTGCCAATCAGTGATCGCATGATCAGGACCTCCCAGGGAGTGCGCACAGGCTGTAAATGTGGGCGCCGTGTATGAATGGCAACCCGCTCCTGCACTGCTCCCGTCCGTCTGTTTATATACATGAGCCGGATAGGAAGTGGTTAAAAGAGTAGTGTGGGGTTTTGTTTTTTCCCCAAATCATACTTACCTAGGTGGATGTATCGATCGATGCTGTATCTGTACCCTGCTGGCTCTAAGGGTGAGAACTCAACAATCACATGACCTCTGATCGATGAGTTCTCACAGCCGCTGTGAGCAGAGAGCGGGACTGTCAGTCACCGCTGTCTGCTCTGCCCTTCTCCAGCGCTCACTGGAGTGCTGGGCTGTGGAGAGGGAGGGAGCGGCTGGCTCATGCTCTCAGCTCTCTCCCCAGCTTGGACCGGCTAAGTGGCATCAGACGACAGCGGGCTTCAGACCACTCTCAGCTGAAAATGGGTCACTGGAGTGCAGAACGGACTGCACTCCTGTGATCCACAGGAGAAGTACAGCCAAAAGAGCTTGTTATCCTATGTATCCATGCACACATAGACTGGAATCAACATTTTTTGGCAAGAAATAAACCCCAGGACTAGTGGGACTAGAGGAGTTTTTTTAGCTGTAAAAACGCTCTAATGGTGAAAAATGTGGTAATTTGCCGCAAACCGGCATTTTTGGACTTTTTACAAAAAAACACTAAAGAACGCAAATGCAGAAAAACATGGGAAAAAAAACACTAAACGTAGCAAAACGCCAATGCAAAAATGCTAAAAAAACCCAGAAAAACTCAGGTTTTAACGTGACTTTACACAGCTAACGTTCCATTTGCATGAGGACTAAAACCGAACACATATTCATTACACAGGTTCTGGGGCTAATTGAATGCACATAAGGCACCAAGTGAGTTTAATTACCACATTAATCATCCCCAGAACCTGTGTAATGAATATGTGTTCGGTTTTAAAAAGATGAGGTGGCAACCCTAGGAGTGGGGGGGGGGGGGGATCAGGCAGCGGCTACAAGATCGAGAACTTAATGCGGAGTTCCATTCACAAGGGGAAGTTCCAAGCTCCCCATTAAGGATTGGCACTTTTGGGAAGGGGGGGGGGGACAGGTACCTAAATTTGAAAGGTACCCGCTCCCACTTCTGCTGTGATCGCCTTGGTGATCGAAAACGGAAGTCGTCCTACCCTCCCTCCCCAAAGTCTTGTGGGACACGTGACAGGTCCCAGAAGATGACGGGGCCATTCAGGGAGCGCAGCGCTACTCGCACATGCGCAGTGGGCACCCAGCTGTGAAGCCGCAAGCTGTCAGTTTTTGTAGCTGCTGACTTATTTTTTTACAAAGTGAGTGGAACTCCGCTTTAAAAATGGGTGGAACATGTAACATGTTCCCAAAGGTGAATTTACCCTTTAACCTCCCTGGCGATATTCCCGAGTGTAGCTCGGGGTAAAGTTTCAGTACCACAAGCGGTAATCCCGAGCTACATTCGGGCTTACCATGCGGCGCTGCTCCGCGATCTGTTCTTTTCTTACCTTGTCCTGCGCTCCCGCGATGTCCCTCCTGCAGTGTCCCCTGTAATGTCCTCCGGCGGATCTGTCTTCTGGGTTCCGTCCCCTGCGACGTCAGGACGTACGGGGGACGGAACGGTGGGAAATTTGAAAATGACAAAAAGTGAAATTCACTAAATTCACTAAAATCACATAGTAAACCATTACTGTATCAATGCATTTCACATACATTTTGTCCCGAGTGCTTTGTCCTGTGCCCTGCCTGCATTTTTACTATTCTTTCTGCCTGGAAACTGAGAAACGTCCATGGCGTCCAAAAAAAGCGTCCCTTTAGGTCAAAAGCGGTTTTAGACCAGCTAGAGAACAGCGATAGTAAATCAGAACCACTTACAGAATTGAGTGATAATGATTCGTGGGGAAATTCGTCATCAGACACTGAAAACAATTTTGCGACTTTGCTCAGCAACGTGCGAACTTGGCGCTCTATTTCAAATTTCAGTGTTTTTGGTTTGATTATATTATTGAATTACATTTATTATTATTATATTATTATTTTTTATGATTATTTATTAAATTATAATTTATGATTTCGTGTTTCAAATTTTATCATACCCGGAATGTTTTCTAGACTCTTGTTCGGACAGATTTCAGTGAGTTATTCCTAAAAATTACAGGCCTACAATAAAAAAAATACATATTTCCATGCAAAAAAATGTACCGCTTTGAGCACAGAAATATGGACATAATCAGACTGCTAGGGAGGTTAAAGTGTGTTGGGCCTAAGGCAGCCCATTCACCTGGACTGTCCTACATGCAACAAACACCCCAAAGTAGTTCCAGAACCTTTTCAGTTGTGGAGCATCAGGTGTTTTTTCAGTGCACCATTTGGCATGTGTGTATTGCGTTCTGTCACGCGACAAATGCGTGCAAAACATGCATCTGCTACCCGTACTTGGGATGCAATTAAAAAATAATGGTACCCCAAGTACGCCCTGAGATTGCAATTCTGTAATGCACAGCGAAACGCACAACTTTGTGTTTTGTCCTGCCTTTAGGAAACACGCAGGTGTGAATGCAGCCTTAGTGTGAGCGTACCCTAAGAATCTATTTTTTTCTAAAAGGGTAAATAAGGCTACTTACAAGCTCAGTGCTTTTCTGAGAGTGAGGAATGAGTCAAGCTCCATACACACTGGCATTTTTTTTTACACTCAAAAAACACTGGAAAAACCGCTGGATAAAAAAAAGCTGATAATAGCGATTTTTTTAGTGCTGTTTTAGTAGCATCTAGGAGTGTTAGCATTTCATTAGTGTTTTTACAGTACATGTAGAAAAAAGCTGCTAGGAGCATTTTAGTAGCACTTAGTAGTGTTTAGCAGCATTTAGCGTTTTTTTTCTTCTGGAAAAACACTCCAAAAAATTCTACAAAATTTTTTTTTCTGCTCCTAGACAATGAAGCTCAAAAAATACTAATAGCCTAAAGTAGTGTGCATGGACACATAGGATAGCACTATTTAGCTTCCAATAATAACAGCTTTTAGGAGCTAGTGTGTACGGAGCCTCAATCAGCTCTGCCGCAGTGTACTTGTGCTGACAGGTAGCATGCTGATAGGTGTAGAGAGCAGAGGGAGGAGCTCAGCAAAGTACAAATGCTGCTTGACTGTCAGATCTGTCACCTGAGAGTGTGCTTTCATCCTGTGTTCCTAAACAAGCCATGCTGTTTCAGAGATCATTTGGGGAGCAGGCTTTGCTGTCTGGCAGGATGGCCTGGATCACAAAACTAGCTACACAGAATAACAGATCTTTTGTCAGGTAAGCCACTTCCCTTATTTATAAAAATGGTAATTGAGGGCTGGGAACATTAATATAAAGCTGCTAGCATAAAAGGCAACCTCTAAAACCCAGTATGAGAAATATAAAATAAGTATGCAGCGCTAATATGAATAAATAGATATTGATAAAACCAGGTGAAGAATCAGATAAATATTGCACAATATCATATGTTAAGTAACTCAGTAGATATACAGTAGTAAAGCAAAGTGATTATGTGCAAGTGTTCAAAAATCCATGATCAAGGATAACCGTGACTCTTGTGTTCTTGTGAATGTACAAACATTGCACTAACCAGATAGCGCATTGGCTGCGCGTGGAGCAATTAAGACCTGCTCCTGGTGCTCTGGACTTGTGATACCAGGAAGATGTCATCAGCAAGTCGGCCACTAGATGTCATCAGTCTAGGTGTATTCTTAAGCATTCCACCAGGACAATCATCAGCGGGGGAGGGGGAAGTCACACACCACTCCAAATCATCAGGGACCTTCAAAAGCGGGCTCCCATGGAAATGATGAGCCCCAAGAAAGCTTCTAATAGTGTAGTAGGTCTTTAATTAGCAAAATTCCAGCATATACAGATAAAAATAAAACTTACATCGGGATCTGATATGACCACCACGGAGTTAGTCAGGATGGTATATGTACAAAGGTCAGGTGCACCTCTCTAACGCGTTTCGTGTAGTAACACTTCCTCAGAGGGAAGTGTAGACTGATGACATCTAGTGGCCGACTTGCTGATGACATCTTCCTGGTATCACAAGTCCAGAGCACCAGGAGCAGGTCTTAATTGCTCCACGCGCAGCCAATGTGCTATCTGGTTAGTGCAATGTTTGTACATTCACAAGAACACAAGAGTCACGGTTATCCTTGATCATGGATTTTTGAACACTTGCACATAATCACTTTGCTTTACTACTGTATATGGACTGAGTTACTTAACATAAGATATTGTGCAATATTTATCTGATTCTTCACCTGGTTTTATCAATATCTATTTATTCATATTAGTGCTGCATACTTATTTTACACTTCCCTTATTTGTATTTCAACTTTCTATTTAGTTTTAGTTCAGCTTTACCCCCGGTTCACATATATGCAGCTGTGCGGGCCATGTTTTGCGTGGGCACGAGAGCCTATTCATTTGAATGAACTCCCGTGCCCCGTGATACGCAGGGAAGCAGTCCCTGCACTTCTTACGAAAACGCAGCCCTCACAGGAACCTCGGTTCCCAGTACGATTGTGTTTTACAGTGCAGGCGGTGTGCCATTAGGACTAATGGCACCCACCGGCGGGTCCGCATTCCTCTGTAGGGGTGGTGTGGCTGCATGGATTTTCGTGCGGATCCGCAATGGCACCACCCACACAGATGTGAACCTGGCCTTAAAGTAACTCTACCTTTAACCTCCCTGGCAGTCTAACTAATCAATATTTTTGAATGTCAAAGTGGTACATTGTTTCGCATTGAAATTTGTTGTTTTGGAGTGCGCATGCGTGACCGGCGGTGACGGACATGTCTCCTTCGCACCGTAGGGAAGACAGCCGTCCCGACACTAAATCCGGGCCTGCACCGCCACGTGAGCGGCACTGATCACTATAGCAACCCCCCTGCCATCAGCTGATATGGTCAGGGTAGCGCACCGGCATCAAGCGCCGCCGCCGCATAAACCGATCAAGGAGGCCCTGGGCCTCCTCAAAGATGGCCGCCGCACCTGTACACAGCAGCAGCCAGCCAGCACCATCCAGGTATGCAGCCCTGCACCCAGAGCAGCCAAGCCATCCATGCACTTCTGAGGGTGAGTCAGATGCAGACACAGAGACCCCCATTCATTCCTCAACGCCTGATCTTACAACCCCTGACATACTGGCACGTTTTGAAACAATGCTGCACAAGGCCCTGAAACAGACCTCAGACCACATTACTGACAAGCTATCCAAGGAAATCTGTGAGCTGGGGCAATGCACTGCAGACCTAGAGCAGAGGGTAGAGGACCTTGACATCTCACTTCAAACGCAAGGGGATGAGCTTGACCTATTGTGTGACGAAAACACCATGCTTCAGGCGCGCTTAGAGGACTTTGAGAACCGGGCCAGACGTGCGAATTCGTGGCCTCCCTGAGTTAATTATTGATGTTCAATCTACTGTTACTGCGTTATTTCAAGAGCTTGCCCCTGCTATTCCAATATAACACCTTGAAATGGATAGAGTTCACAGGGCACTAGCTCCGAAACGCACCGATGGTCTGCCACGAGACATCATAGCTAAGCTTCATTTCTTCTGAACAAAGGAGCAACTATTACAAGCTGCCCGCAACTTGGAGTCCCTCACGTTTCAAGGTCATGCTTATCAGCTGTTTCAAGACCTCTGCCCCACTACCATCACCAAGCGTAGGGCCATGAAGCCGTACCTGCTAGTACTGCAGCAGCATAGTATACCATATAAATGGTGCTTCCCCATTGCAGTGCGTTTCCGGTATCAAACCTGGGGCCACATATGTAAGTCCACAGACGAGCTTCAGGACGCATTATGGAACCTCCAGTTGCACCCTCCTGCAGCACCGTCAGAGAATTCCAGAAGACGATCGGTAACGTGCTCACCACAGAAGTCGCAGCAGCCACGGATCCCCAATGGTCAACTCAACACCCACAAACGGGGACGCTTCTCATCACCTGCTCCTTCCCCACAAGATTCTATGGACTGAATCCTGCCAGTCACATCTTGTTTTACAGCCTGCTTCTCATGCAGTAGATCGCTGCCACCCACACAGTTGACACTTACAGGGTTTATTCAGTTGACCCCTCACCTGACTGTAGATGCTGCACACCCGTATCTTTACATTTGCCCGTTGGGCTCAAATTGTTTTCTCATAACTTCTTCCTTTACAGCTCAGGACCTTTTTCATCTTAAATGCAATTTGCTGGTTTATTTCTTGGTTGGTTATGTTTAAGCTGCTGTTATGCCTCTATCCTATTCAGAGGACCCTCAGATCCTAAACAGGGAGAAGAGACAAAAACGCCTTCTTCTTCAACAAGCTTTTGACCAATCCCACCTTGCTTTCCAAGCATCCCCCTCCCCTGCTAATAGGGAAGCCCTAGAACAATCCCGACTAGCCCTTGATCTCCTCCTTACGGACCAAGCCGAGCTCTCTCTCCGTAGATCTCTGCACAAATACTACACTAAAGCCAATAAACCTGGCACCTTTCTTGCTCTCTCTCTCTGTAGACTAGATCAAGCTCTTAAGCCTATACAGTTACGGACTTCATCTGACAATCTCACTAGCAACCCGGAACAGATCCTGCAAATTTTCCACAAGCATTTCTCACGTCTTTATTCTGCCTCCTCACCCTTTGACTCTTCCCAGGCCGATGCCCTTTTCGCTTCTCTCCCTTTCCCGAAACTGGCCGAAAACCACCTACCAGCACTAAAGCGACCCATCTCCGCAGCCAAAACCTTAAATGCCATTAAACTCTTAAAGCCCCGCAAGCGCCCAGGACCCGATGGCTTTTCTGCCACATATTACAAAAAGTTTGCCCACATACTCGCACCTGTTCTAACAAACACATTTATTTTCAAATATTTTTATTAGAAGATTTTTGAACATACAAAAAACAATGGAAAACAGTAGTATAACGCAGTTCACATTTATATAAGCAAAATATGCAGTCAGAGAATGAGCTAACGGCACCTCGCCATCTGGCCGAGGTACTATGCAACATCTTTGGTAAGGTACATGAGAGGTATGCTTCCTTATGTGAACCAAGTGGAACGATAGTGGGTGTATTTAGGGGGTATAGAAAGAGAAGAGAGAGGGGAGGAGGGTGGGGAGGGGGTGGGTGAAGGCACCATAGTTGTCAAGGTGATGTAGTATGAAGGGATGTGGTAGTATCAATTTATTGAACAGTTAGGGTTCTGTAACCATCGAGTCCATTGGGTTTTGAATTTATAGTACGAGGAATTACGGAGTGCTGTGTTTCTCTCCATCGCACATGAGAAGTTGAGATCGGTCAATAGGCGGGAAAGTGTAGGAGTGGTGTTGGAATGCCAGAGCCTGGTGATATTCAGTTTTGCAGCCGATAAGATATGTATAATAATAGTGCGTGAGGATAATGGAATTTTGTCTATACCAATGTGGAGGAGCGCTAAAGCAGGGTTTGGAGAGATTGGGGTTTGTGCTATTAAGGAGATTAATTGGAAAACTTGATTCCAGTAGGAAGTAAGGGATTTACATGCCCACAGCAGGTGAAGAAGAGAACCTCTATCTCCACAATGTCTCCAGCAAGTTTGGGGGAGATGAGGGTAAAATATAGACAGTTTGACAGGTGTTAAGTACCATTGATGGAGTATTTTTAAGTATGATTCCCAGTGTGAGCTACATTTTGAGGCCTTAAACGTAGTGGAGAAAGTTCTCTCCCAGATGGAAGGAGATATCGGTTGTTGATTTATGTTTTCCCAATTTGCTAGGGATGATGTATAAGTGGTGAACTGTGAGTCAACCAGCATTGTGTAAAAAGTCGATATACCTTTTTTTGGGTAGGTAGATTTTTGTAAAAAGTGGTGTGCCGTCGCTGGGAGTTTTATGTTAAGTGGTACTTTCGTCCTGTGAAGGGTATGGGTTAAGCGTATGTAGGTAAAATATTCGGTAACCGGAATTCGGTATTTGTCCCGAATATCCTGAAAGGTGTGTAGTTTATCGTTAGCGTATAGATCTTGTATATGAAGCATGCCCTGGTCTATCCAGAGGTTTAGGTTTAAATGTGGAGAGAGGAAGTGTAGGGACGAAAGTGGAGTGGGAATTTGGAGATTGTCTTTGCGTAGTTGGGTAAGAGTAAGAAACTCCTCCCAAGCTGCTAGGGAAGCTCGTATACAGGGGTTATGGTGCCTAACAAACACATTTAATGCCATACTTTCGGGCCAAACTTTTTGCTCAGACACAGTACAAGCCAACATCTCAATGATCCCTAAGCCGAACTCAGATGATACGCAATGGTCTAATTACAGATCAATATTCCTTCTTAACATAGATGTCAAATTGTTAGCCAAAATCCTATCTTCGCGCCTCAACACATGCATTGGATCCCTAATCCACAATGACCAAGTTGGCTTCATACCAACCCGACAAGCTGGGGATAATGTCCGACGTGCATCCCTTCTAGCACATATAGCTAAATCCCGCAAATATCCTGTCTGCTTCTTGTCCCTGGACATACGGAAAGCATTTGACACCGTCTCGTGGCCATATTTGCACTACATTCTGCGCCGATGGGGCTTTGGCCCTCATTTTTTAATTTGGATCTTTTCCCTCTAGCAAGGACCCTCGGCCAGAATCAAATACTTAGGACACAGATCTGCTCATTTTCCAATTTTACGTGGCACCAGACAAGGTTGTCCCCTGTCCCCTCTGCTTTTCGCTCTAGCGATAGAACCGCTGGCCCTATTGATTAGGACCAACCCGGATGTCCACGGACTTGAGATAGGAGGCACCTCTCATAAATTGTATTTATTTGCGGATGATGTCCTACTTTTCCTCACCTCCCCCTTAACATCCACACCTACCCTCCTTCGCCTACTAGACAAGTTTGGCTTGCTCTCTGGCCAAGTTAATCCCCAGAAGTCACTGGCGCTTAATATTTCACTCCCCCGTAACGAGTTAACCCATCTGAAACAGATACTGCTATTCACATGGTCGCAAGGCTCCGTTCCCTTTTTGGGCATAAAACTCACCCCGCATATCTCAGGCCTCTATGCCGCCAACTACATCCCTATGCTAGCTCATCTAACGGCACTTATGACTAAATGGTCCTCCCTCCCACTAGCTTGGCTAGGCAGGATAGCAGTTGTGAAGATGTCGATCCTCCCCAAAATTCTTTATCTCTTCAGAGTTCTCCCTATCCCAATACCCGCCCACTACCTTTGTGCCTTGCAGCGCGGCATTTTCTCCTATGTCTGGGGCAAAGTCCGCCCACACATTCCTTGCTCTACTCTCTATTGATCCAAACTCGGTGGCAGACTGGGTCTCCCAGAAATCAGCAAGTACTACCATGCAGCACACATAGCACAACTACCTAAATATCACGCTACCTACGAAACCCCGCAGTGGGTTATTCTAGAATCCATTGAGTGCGACCCCTTTTCTACAGCGAACCTTCTCTGGTTAAAGCCCGTTGACCACCGTACAATTACAAATTCCTTTACCTCTCACTTTTTGCTCCTCTGGGATAAATTGAAATCCCGTTATTCCCTACAATCACCTCATAATCCCCTTCTTTCATACCTCAGAAATCCAGCTTTTCCCCCAGCCTGGTCCTCACCACATGCCTTTATTCACTGGTCCACAGCAGGTCTTACCCAGACCCGCCACTTCATGCTCAGGAATAAATTTAGATCCTTTACCTCATTATGTGAATCCCATGACCTGCCAACCTCTGAGCTATTCCGGTATCTGCAATTGAAACATTTCTTCGCTCCATACACAATAGCTGGCAATCCAGTATCCTCTTTGTCCCCTTTTGAGCGGGCATGCCACAAAGACCCCCATAGACGAGGCCTCATATCATACTTATACTCCCTTTTCACGACCTCAACAACACCATCGTTGCCCTCAAACACACATAAATGGGAAGCAGACCTGGGCCGGCGATACGACCTTTCGGATTGGGACCTGATTTGGTCCAATACCAAAGAGTCATCACAAAACATTGTGGCCCTGGAGGCCAATTACAAAGTCCTGATCCGCTGGTACCTAGTCCCAGCTAGAATTGCAAAATATACCCCTAATTACCCCTCAGCTTTTTTCAGAGGCTGCGCAGACTTGGGCACATTTTTTCATACATGGTGGGATTGTCCAACCGTCCAAGTTTTCTGGGCATATGTCTTTAAAATACTATCCACACTTAGCGCCATAACCCTCCTACCGAATCCATTAGTTGCGCTACTCAACCTGTGACCACCAGATGTCACAAAAGCACAATTCAAACTCATTCTACAAATTACCACTGCAGCAAAGCAGGTTATCGCTAAATCTTGGAAATCTCCCCCGCTAAGCACGACTGCAGTTAAAAATAGGGTCACTCAGTCTATGATCCACGCAAAAATAGAAGCCACTATCTTAGATTCCATCCCAAATTTAAGACGATTTGGAACCCCTGAGTAGAACATTTCCTCCCACCCAACTTTGACGATTCACTTCTCAATCCATAACCAATGTTTCCAGCTACTCCGGTAGCATTCCTCACTAAAATTACGTTTTTCCTCCTCCTCTCCTAACCGTAGAGTCGTACACCCCCCTAACCCTCCCTTCCCCACCCCCCACCCCCTTTTCTTTTAGGCTTCAGTTGCCAGTTGTTACTATTCTTGGTGCCTAACCTTGTATCTATGGGAATTTTTATTGTACAAATGTTGTATTCTTCCAATGTCCCATTTATTTTCTCCTGTTAAAACAATAAAATATTTGAACAAGAAATTTGTTGTTTTATATTGTAGGCCTGTAATCCTCAGGAATAAATCTGTCCGAACAAGAGTCTACTAAACCTCCCGGGTATGGTAAAGTTTGAAACACGAAATCATAAATTATAATATAATAAATAATTATAAGAAAATAATAATATAATAATACATTTAATTCAATAATGTAATCAAACCAAAAACACTGAAATTTTAAATATAGCGTCAAGTTTGCACATCACTAAGCTCAGACGCAGAAATCGTTTTCTGTGTCTGATGACGAATTTCCCCACAAATCATTGTCACTCAATTCTGCAAATGATTCTAATTCACTATCGCTGTTCTCTAGCTGGTCTAAAACCACTTTTGACCTAAAAGGGATGCTTTTTGGATGCCATGGATGTTTCTCAGTTTCCAGGCAGAAAGAATGGTAAAAGTGCATGCAGGGCACAGGACAAAGAACTCAGGACAAAATTTAGGTGAAATGGTTTGATACAGTAATGGAATACTATCAGATTACAATGTATTGTGTATATGTCATATTTTTACTTTTTTTAATCTCCCGCCGGTTACGCCACCCCCCCCCCCCCCCCCGCGTACCAATGCTCGCAGGGAACGGAATCCGGAAGACAAATGCCGGCATCGGCTGGAGGACATCACGGGATCACAGGACAAGGTAAGGATCGGGGGATTGTAGGAGAAGCACTATAGAGTAATCCCGAGTGTAACTCGGGGTTACCTCTTTTGGTACTATAAATTAACCCCAAGCCACACTCGAGATCACCGCTGGGAAGGTTAAAAGTGAACTCCATTTACAAATCAATGCAGCTCTGTAATCAATAACACATCATATGTATTTTT
Organism: Staurois parvus; assembly: GCF_062004578.1. Classification (NCBI taxonomy): domain Eukaryota; kingdom Metazoa; phylum Chordata; class Amphibia; order Anura; family Ranidae; genus Staurois; species Staurois parvus. Next base: position 6,019,788 of record NW_028318218.1, on the reverse strand, counting down.
AAATGCAAGCAGAGTAAGTCATTGAATTACACCTGGTATCATCTACTTGCAATCATTGTACAGCAGGACTGGAACATGAGAAGAAGCAGTAGCACAAGGAGCAAATTAGTTACACCTGGTTCACACTAGTGCGATTTCAGATGCAACTTGAGCCGCATGACAAGGGAAAGCATATGTGTTCAATGGTGTCCATTCACATTAATGCAACTCAGCATGGAGAGATTTTGGAAAAGCTTCCTGTGCTACTTTGATGCGAATCCAGTATGATTTTGGCCCAATAGAATATACAATCCTTATCAAGCTTGCATCCCAAAAACACTACTTGGAAAGTAGGATCAGAATTGTATGAACCTAGCCTAAATGTGCTGACAAGAGGAGAGAGCAGAGTGACTGAGAGGTAAGTTTACCATTGTGTTGCTTCTCCTTTCACTGTACAGTCACAGGTTGGAGGCTGGTTCGGGAAAAACCTGAGCTTGGAGGAAGTAGGTTGAACAATGCTGGCCATCAAAAAGTACTGTGGGGAAAATCTCTGGAATGAAGGTGAATGCTGTAGCAAAAGCTGGTTTCTTCTCCCTAACCAGGCTATTTATTTTTATCTTGATATTTTTCTGGCTGGAGTTCTACTTTTAATAAATAAAACCCAATCACTTTTGATCAATATTGTAATTTTTCATTGCTTTCAACTGGGTGTATTTCTTTTCCTTATATATCATAATGCTAACAGCACATTTTTTTATGTACCAGTGAGTGCCATCTGTATTTGTAATAAATTAGTTGCTCACCAAAATTTCTGTATGCAAACAAAACTGGGCAATTAACATCCACCCCATATGTTCAGTGCTTTATATGCCGCACGCGTTTGGAATTGTAAGTTATAAACGCATCTCCCGATTCATACAATGCTCCCTTCCTCTATAGAACTAATAATAATAAAAGCATCAATATTACTACCAACAACACTAATAATAATAATAATGATGATAATACTATTCATATGATTATGCAAATGTTCTGTAAAATAGTCTGAAGCCTTTTCCCCAATGAAGCATGGCAAAACTGACTGACAAATGAATGAACATATCTTTTGTCCCTGAAGCTAAATCGGAGCAGAATCCTGCAAAAAATCAATTGTGTGATGGCTTGAGGATACTAGTATCTATGTGATTGAATCTACTAGGCTGACAGGGGTTCCCAAACCGCAGATGTATGAAATTTTCCAGCCTAATTAAAGATACAAAAGCCAGTGTTTAATAGTCTCAGGGCAGCCTTGAATAAAAATGTCTCTGCGCACTCCACAACGTAGCAGGGTCTTCTAGCCTTTCCTCCGCAAATGCTTATTAGTTTATTTAAAGGACTCCGCTAAGCATTATTTGCATCTGAGCAGAAAACAACACAGGAAACCAACAATCCGTACTGTGAAAAAAAATGTATGTACACTCAAGCTCTAAAATATATAATAGTTAACACGTCAATTTCATTTCAAAAGCGGTTTTCAATCTTTTAAAATTGGCAGATTTTATAAAATATAATACAGGATGATCTTTCCATTAAAGTCCTTGTTCAGCAACTTCCTGTTTTGAGGTGACAACGCTCTACCGCTTTCTCCCAGTTGCACTATTGTGTTCCCATGGAGACTACAAGTGGTTATTTTGGCACACATTATGAAGGCATGGTGCACTGTTGTCACCACCAGGAACCTTCTCTGTGAAATACCACATAGCCATCGCTGGAGTGCATGCATGTACAGTTGCAAGAAAAAGTATGTGAACCCCTTGGGATTACGTGGAGTTTTGCATGAATTGGGCATAAAATGTGCTCTGAACGTCATCTAAGTGACAACAATAGAAGAACACAGTCTGCTGAACATAATACTACACAAACATTAGATGTTGCCATGGTTTAATTGCACATAACATGTAAACATTGTTGAGGAAAAAGCAGGCGGTGAACATTTCATAAACTCACTGAAGAAGAGGTCTGACCTCTCCATGACTACGCCTATGGAATATCTCTATGGGGGAGTTGACAAGCACTCAGACCACATCTCCAAGCTCTAGGGAATTTTGTCCTCAATCAAAATTAAACTACCCTACATGGAGAGATGGAAGCGGGACTCAGGGGACACTCAGGAATTAGTGCAATGGAATAAGCTGGCCCAGTATACAACCAAATTGAAAATCAATACACCCTTAATTGAAGCTAACTACAAGGCATTTTTGCAGTGTTATATGGTCCCAGGCAGGGTAGCCCGGTAGGTCCGGGAAGCTTCCTCCCTATGTTTTAGAGGTTGTGGTCACACTTAGTGGACGTGCCCGAAAGTCAGGAGATTCTGGATCCATACCTATAATTTCATTTATGCGCTTACTGGTAGTAACCTGACCAAGTTCCCGCACTAAGCACTACTTGGCCACCCATTGTGCAAGGCCCACACAATGCCTGATCGCATTTATGTTTGTGGCAGTGAGCATTTCTATACCTATATTGTGGAAATCCCCTATGGTACCTTTTGACCTCCTGAAGGCTAAAATGTCCTGGATCTTGATCAATGAAAGTCTTACTGCAATTTTACAAGACAGGATGCTTCTATTTCTGGGATCCCTGGATAAAATATCTGATGTGCACCACCACCACCTAAAGGTCCAACAGCCTACTGGGGTGGTCAGGGGGCTAGCTGCCGTTGTCTTTTTTTCCTTTTCCTTTCTTTTCTTTCCTATATTTTATTCTTTTTTAATCAGTTCTCTGATCTACCACATTTTGGTTATGTGAGGGCCTCTCTGTGAATTCCACCCCGCGAGGGGGGGGAGAACAAAATGGTTAGGAGAATTCAGTTACCTGACGTACAGTAATGATCTTATGGCGTTTTTGGGCCCCACTAAGGTATACTCTGCGCCTAGATGACTCTCCATGGGAAATGTTGTCAATGTTATTCATCTTTTTCTACTGAAGCACTTGTTTGACAATGTGTAAAATCGATACCACTTTATTATTTGGTGCCTTTTTTCTTTTATTGTGCCATATAATTTCAATGAAAGAGATTGGAAATTATAAACTGGTGGTTAAGCCCCATGACTGGTCCCCTTATAATGCAAAGGCAGCTGGATGAGGCTGAATACTTGCCACAGCATGAATTATACCCCTGACATGTTAGGCGGGCAACACTACATGCCAAATGTGACCCATTCAAGGTGGTGCAGGTATTTTACACATTAAAACAGTCAGTGAGAAGGCCACATAATGTTCCCCAGCCACTTGTCAAACACCTTGTGGAGAGCATCTCACTGCAGATTGTTCTTCAGAGGGCAATGCTAATAGAATCAAGCCCTAAATGTAATATGGTTAAAGTGTAAAGTGTTACTAAACCCAGGACCCTGCATTCACTATATCTGTTGTCCCACAGTACAGAGAACATGGAAATGCAATTATTTTAGTAAATATACTAAATAAACTGTTAAATACCTTTTCTAATCAGCAGTATATAGCAGTCTTGTGACTTCTATCAGTGTCCGGCTGAGCACTCTTTAATCTTGTAGAAAGATTTTTCATTCTCCTATGACTATCCTATGAGGCTGCATAACCCCTGACACACTGTCTGGACAGTGATTGGCCCTGTGATGATCACATCTGCTCTCCTCAAAGAAAAAATTTCTAGCAACACACACCAAACTGAGCATGTGCAGAGTGACTCCTAGGGCTCTATACTATCATGCAGTTAGAGTGGGGGCAGTAAAAGAAGGGGAGGATCATCATTTTACACAATGCAGAGGATTAACCCCTTAGGTTCCACAGTGTGTATAACAAGCATGCTTTACTGCATAAACAGACTGCTTATTCAGTTGCGGTCGTATTGTAATTGAATGTTATTTTAAAAATGACCTTGCTTTTTAAATCTGCAGTGCTGTCATTTTCTGTAAAATTCAATGCAATATGGCTACCTGTACACAGCCAGTTAAGCGGCACCATCAATTTTCCCTATTTAAAGCTCAATAAGCTCTGACATGACTCCATATTACTAGCAGCACACACTGAATGACAAAAGTTAGGCTTCCCACCTGTTAGTTAGGTGTCTCATCACACAGCGGAAGCAAAAGAAAGTTACATCACTTCTGCTTTCAGTGCAAAACATGTCACCACTTTCACACCTGCAAATCATGTAGTGTTTCCATATTTTGTCAAACCCCTGTACATGGGGAGTCTATAGTCCTGTGCAAGCTACAGATCCAGAGCTCCAAGTGGCTGAATGATGGCGGGGGAGTATAGGGAAGTACGTAAGCAGTGTCAGGGAAGGATACAGTAAAGTGAGCCAGTAGCATTGCCCTGCATGGGGACTCACAGATTCACTTTAGGTACCTACAATATGTCCATTCAGGAGAGCTCAGTGAAGCCATTTCTTCAGTTTAGGATAGGCAATACTCAATGAAACATACCATGAAAACAGGGCAGGCAGACCTGTATACAAGCCTCAAGGCTGCTGTTGGCAGTAGAGCATTCATGCATACACCACTAGTTGTCAATGGCTTGGTTTACAGAGGGTTTTTTTATGTATACAGACAGAATACACTGAATTGGGAGGCAATTATACTTCTATTCCCTAGGCCAACACAGCTCTCCTGACATCCAATATATACTGCAATGAACCTTCATTTTATCTCCATACAAGTTTAACTACAGTATATGTGTGTATGTGTATATATATATATATATATATATATATATATATATATATACAGTATATATATTCTGTATATATACATATATAGTGGCCTTTTTGTAAAAATTCAAAATGGTTATTTACCTAATTTTTCCATTGTTTGTTCAGTTTCACTCTCAGGGCTAATTCACAGTACATAGTTACATAGCTGGTTTGGCTGAAAAAAAGACTAAAGTCTTTATAATCCTATACCCACAGTCAATCCAAAGGAAAGCAAAAAAAACAGCAAAGCATGATCCAGTTTGCTCTTGAAGGGGAAAAAATTCCTTCTTGATCCCTTGAGAGGCAATCGGATATTCCCTGGATTAGCTTTACCTATAAATGTTAGATTCCAGTTATATTCTGTGTATCCAAGAAATAACCCAGGCCTTTTTTAAAGCAATCCACTGAGCTGGCCAGAACCAACTCTTGAGGGAGTCTATTCCACATTTTCACAGCTCTCACTGTGAAGAAACCTTTCCGTGTTTTGGAGATTAAGTTTCTTTTTCTCCAGACATAAAGAGTGCCCCCCTGTCTTCTGTGATGATCTCTGGGTGAATAACTCTACACTGAGTTCACTATATGAACCACTGATGTATTTATACATGTTGATCATATCCCCCCTTAATCTCCTCTTCTCAAGAGAGAATAAATTCAGTTCCTCTAATCTTTCCTCATAGCTGATCTCCTCCATGCCTCTTATCAGTTTAGTTGCCCTTCTCTGTACTTTCTCCAGTTCCCCAATGTTCTTTTTGTTAATTAGTGCCCAAAACTGAACTGCATATTCCAGATGAGTTCTTACTAATGATTTGTACAGGGGTAATAGGATATCTCTCTCTCTGGAGTCTATACCTCTTTTAATACAAGAAAGGATTTTGATTGCTTTAGACACCGGAGCTTGGCATTGCATGCCATTATTAACCACTTGCTGACCGCAGATAGCCAAATGACGGCTTCACCGTGGCTGGCCAGTTCTGGGAGGGCGTCATATGAAGTCCTCCCAGAACTCGCCCTCCCGTGCACCCCCGGGGTGCCCATCAGTGCAGCCTCATCAACGCACATCAGTGAAGGAGAAACGTTACCTATTTGCAAAATTTTATAATAGAAACAAAGAAAAACTTTGTTTCTATTATAAAAAATAGCACACATGAAGGTGGCCAATTCGAATCCCTGAAAAATGTTGGCTTTTCCTTTTGACATTTTTTGTTAAAAGAAATTCTGTATAGTCTCTCAACATTTGGCCTGGAGCAAACAGTAAAAACTTGACATGGGTCCCTTCCCTATTTTATCCCTAACAAAAACGTCTGGATATATATATACGCTTTAAACAGAGTATAGTTATGTAGACCAAGGGTGTCAAACTTAATTTCATTGCGGCTGCATCAGCAGGTTGCCCTCAAAGGGCCAGTTGAATCTGTAAGACTAGATGTTCAGAGCACCCCCCTCCCCCCTTATATCAGATGTCAAGAGCGCCGCCACCATCAGAAGTTAAAAGTCTCCCCCTTACCTTCTACTACTGCCAAAAAGAAGCTGGGAGTGGAGCTGGGAAGCAGGAAATGCAGGGTCTGGTTGAGGACCAGAGGAGGACTAGAGTCAGATGTCGGAGTCTTCTGACTGCTGAGACCAGGGGAGGCAGACACAAAGGGTCACTGTAGCTGAACAGAGAGGGGCAAGATCTGTAAGAGAAGTTCTGTCCTCCTCTCTTCTGCCAACTGTTAAGGGGGTAGGGGGGGCAGAGACAAGCCTCTACTGCAACTGCACAGAGAAGCACAGCATCTGGCAGAGAAGTTCTATCCTCCTCTTTGCTGTTGACTGCTGAGACAAGATGGGAGTGGAGACAAGGGGGGTGCCTCAGCTGCAGGAGAGTTGTGAGGGCCAAATGAAATGGCCTGGCGGGTCTTGTGTTTGACACCAATGATGCAGACCATACACTAGTCACATTTGTGTGAAATTCAAGCAGGCAGATAAATAAACTTATGAAGTACATATATGGGAGCTGCTTTACCTATCAAAGATTTTTATGCCTGTCCATCCATTTCTGATATCTACACAGCTCTGCCACACAGTACAGGCCTGTTTGGCAGGTTAAGCAGTATGTATTTCATTTGTGTGTTTAACTGTTTGTCTGAGGTTCCGCTTCCACTTGTGTCTTTTATATCCACCTAGAGTTCAGTTATAACCAATTTAAACTGGGGTTCCGACACAAAACAATGTAAGGGATCAAAGTAACTAACCACCAAATGCTTCTATCATTTTAATGTTTTTAGGGGAAAGTTTTTGGTAGTAAATTGCCTTGTTCTAATTGGCCATTTTTGCAATCAAATGCTATTTGAAATAACCACAAAGTTGTCAGAGTTTATGGCCAACACATGAAAGGTTGCGTATGGTTTTAGCTCCTTCTAAGGCAGTTCATACAAAAGGGAAATTTTCTAATAATATGTCCCATAGGAGATATATGAGGCAGGCAATATACGGTGTAATGCAGTTCTGAGCTGCAGCTGGATTTTGACAGAGGCGTGACAGATTCTCTTTAATTGAAATTCTTTTATACCTGTGTGGAAAGCAACACTTCAACCGCATGGCATCCATTCTGGACTCATTCAAAAGACAGTGTCCAGTACTTAATTTGTTATTGATTTGAGCACTAAACACAGCCAATCAATTGCTTTCATAAAGAATCCTTACCCATGGGACATATAATATTAGCACAAATGAATATGCTTGTCTCTGATAGCGCTGCAGAATGAAATCCATTTTAAATTATTCATGTGCAATAATGTATGTCAATGTTTAAAGAAAATCTATGGGCTTAGGTGAGTACAGGAAGCACTGGTATGTATTCTGAAACCCTTTGTTTAATCTCATGTCGGCGAACCCTGCTCTGAATTTACATGCTTTTAAAATTATTAACAAAGGGTACACATTAAAATGACAGTAATATGATGTGTACAAGTTACAGACACCCACAACCTATTCATATCAAGTTCAACAAAAATCGTACACTTGCATTTATCAAATCTTATGTATGTTTTTATCTGTAAAAGCCCTTGTATAGATATCCAAAAGTCCTAAGACTGCTACTGAATGCTTTCATCTTGGATATGATGTCAGCAGCCCCAGCAGACACACAGCTGTCATTCAAGTGACATTCTATAGTCTTCCCCTTCACTCCTCCTCCAGCAGTTTTATATAGGGAGGAGAAGGGAGAGGCAGAGGAGCTGAGCCAGCACAGACAGTAATTCGACAAGCCAAGAAGAAGAGAGATCTATGACATGCAAGGAGGTAGTGGGCTGTGCTAAGTAACGGATTCTTCCTGGAGTAGTCATATTTTCCAACAAGCTTAAAGACACACTGCAAGTAAATAATAATAAATAATGAACAGGAAAAGACTGCAAGTAAGAAGCCTAAAAATTCAGCTCCACTGCAAGGGTTAACTGCTTGTTTAGTCTAGGGGCTGCAAAAGCATGTTTACTTACCTGATCCTCTGCTCTCCCAGTAGATAGCGCTCTGGTGGTGGACTCTCCTTGGAGTCTTCAGGGGACCCTGCAACATTCTTACCATGGACCATGCATCAGACTTGATGATGTCAGGACCTTGGAGAATGGGGAAGAAAATGCTGCAAGGACTGGTATAGCAGCGCACAGGAGCAAAGGATAGGGTAGGTAAACATTTTAATGCTCCCTAGACCTAAACAAGCAGTTTACACTTGCAGTGTGGGAGTTCTAATTTAAAATACAATGATTTTTCTGTGCATTTACCTGCTATTTTTTTTAAAGCTGGTGACAAGGTCTCCTTGGCCATTCAGGGCCAAGAGATCATGTCTCCTGATATTCCACCACCCCAGCAAGGCATACTCAACCACTGAAATTATCAGTATGACAGCGACCTCAATTGGATGATGAACTGCATTGGGTGGAGCTTCGGCGTGTGACGTCATCACATTCTTTTGGAGAACAATTTTCTTGGTTGCAAACTTAATACAAATGCTGGTAACCATCCACAACAATGTACGAGTAACTTGAAATTAAACAGGGGGAATTTCTTACTCAAATACTACACTATGAGTGTTTTTTTTCTTTTATCCTTTACTTAAATATTGGACGAGAGTACTCTTTTAGGACCAACTTCGGATTCTTAAAGGGGAAGATTGATATTAACCTGGATGAGGACTGCTGATTCCATGATTCATATGTACATCTCCCATTGGAGTTGCCTATATTGACTGGTGTAATTCGGTTAGAATTTCTGGTAAGAGGCTGAATCATTCGGGTGTCCTGGTGATGGTGGATCGTGGGAATATTATTGGGACTTTATGAATTGGAACTTTTTATGTTTTATTGGAATTTTGTGTTTGTGATTAGCGCTGCATTTTTTGTATTTTGTATTATGTTCATTGCCTAATGTGCAAGATGCTTTTCTATGCTATTGGTTTAGTTTAGTTACCTAAGCGCAGGTTTTGTTTTTTTATTTAAATATTAGTGGGTGTGAAGAACAGTATACAGGACTGGATAACAACTAGATAATATGTTGATGAGTTGCATTATAACAGCTAAAAAAATAACAAACTTTATAAAAACATCCACCTAAAATAGGTCTTATAAACCATACAGAGAATGAATAAGAACAGCCCAGAACAGTCCCTACCAGGGGCGGACTGACCATTTGGAAACTCGGGCACTGCCCAAGGGCCTGGGGTCAGTAGGGGGCCCCATGAGATGCCTCTGGTACCTTTTTCATAGGCTTTTTTGAGTTTGGGCAAGGACACGGGGGCCCCACGATCCCCTATTGCCCGGGGGCCCCATGAGTTGTCAGTCCGCCCCTGGTCCCTACGCAAGTAATATATGACTACAGCACCTAAGGACCAATCGGTATAGGAGAGGGCTTAATAGTTGGGGGCAGAATGGGTTAAAGTCAGTAAATGTTACTCCATAGATGGTTACATCTTGAATTTACAATATGTTAATCTTCTTAATAGTGCAGTGAATGCAATTTTGTTTTTAATAATGGTTTTTAATAAATACAGTAACTTACACAACCACTTTTCAATATCATGGTCCTTATATCACATAGACCACCTCCCCCACATTCAGCCCTTTCCCCTCAACCATTCCAACCCCTATTGACATCACCCACCCTCCTGCACCCCTCCTTAACCTATTACCCTGACCCTTTCCTTGACTTATAAGGGGCATACCCTATGGACCCATTTTGTTCCAGGCTAGACTAGATTTCATGCACAACATTAGACTGTTTTCTTTAAAATACCAAATACTTGGCTTTATGAATATTGTTATCATTATTTCTGTGATGAAATGTGAAAGTTTTCTGGTGTGTACTCCGCTGTTCATGTTTACAAGGTGTTTTACTGTTCCTCCTGGATTGTTACTTTTTTTAATATTGAAAATATACCATGGGAAGCCAGAATGCACAAAGGTGGGTAAGAATATCAAAAGCTCCCAGGTGGCCAGGAACAGCGTCTGAATTATGGCAACGAGGTCACTGGTGGAGTATCTGTGACATATCCAAGAATCCTATGATAGAGTACAATATTGGGGGTACAATACTGTTCAGAATTGCAGAGGAAATATTTGGGGGTGATTAATTCAGATGAATGCAAAAAAAGCAAATAGTGTGACCAGGCAGCAAGGAAAGCAAATTGAGTGATGGTGTGCATCTTTAGAAAGATCACCAGAAGGAAGAAGAAAGTTCTGATTCCCCTATAACAATCTTTATTTACACCTTTAGATCTCTTGAACACTGTGTCCAGTTCTAAAGACCTCGCTGACAAAAAAATATTAATAAAGTAGAATGAGTCCAGAGCTAGACAACAAAATGGTGAAAGATCTGAGGGATAAAATATATCAGGAGAGATCACAGGCAGGAACCTAACATAGCCCGTCTTAAGGAAAGAAGAAAAAGTTGGTACATGATTGCAACCTTTAAATACATTAAAGCAGCTCATACCCTTTTTAAAATGTGCAGATTCTCCCATCTGCACATTATCGGTGGATGGAGGAATCACTCTTGCGGTGGTATTGTGTTCTGCCAGCCTTCCCTGCTTGCAGAATAGAATGAGCAATGTTGCTGGCTATAGTTCACTGATTGTTCGGGAAAAACTAGACAAGCTGGTTGTACACAAGTTGACCAATAGAATGACTTGAGTAAAACAAGGTAGCCCATTGCACTGCTGAACTGGCCGCATTTCTATCCATGGCTGGTTTAAGGGTATAAATAAGGTTGAAGAGTGCAGAAAGTTCAATATGATGCTAAAGCTGGCCAAACACGGTTAGCTTTTCGTTCAAATATTTGTAGAAAAATCTTTGCCAGGGATTCTTTCTTGCCATCATTGACTTGTTTGAAAACCCCTTGGCTTCATTTACACCACAGAAGAGTGATTTTCAGATGTTTTTAGGTGTGTTGCTTAAGCATTTTTGCACTCATGTACAAGCACAAGCTTCAGGTGGTTTTGTTTCAGCTAAAAAAAACGCCTGAAATACACCTGATAAAAAGCATTCAAAATGCTCTATTCAAGTGTGGTACAGGTGTTCCCATTGAAGTCTATGGGGCCAAAAACACCCAAAAAACACTCAAATCTGCCTCAAATGTAGCCTGTGTAGCTTTTGGAGCATCAGGTATCATGCTGCAGGTGCATAGGTGTTCATAAATGAACAGCCACCATTTAATTACCGTATTTTCCGGCGTATAAGACGACCCCCTACTTTTCCTGTTAAAATGTAGTGTTTGGGCTATACTCGCCGTATAAGACTACCCCTCTTCCAATGCACACCAGTGGGAAGAATCGTGCCCCATCATTGGTGTCAGTGGGAGGAATAATGTCCCATCATTGGTATTAGTGGGAGGAATAGTGTCCCATCATTGGTGTCAGAGCGACAAATCGTGCCCCATCATTGGTGTCAGTTGGAGGAATAGCACCCCATCATTGGTGTCAGTGGGAGGAATAGCGCCCCATCATTGGTGTCAGAGCGACGAATCATACCCCATCATTGGTGTCAGTGGGGGGAATAGTGCCCCATCTTTGGTGTCAGTGGGAGGAATCGTGCCCCATCATTGGTGTCAGTGGGAGGAATAGTGTCCCAACATTGGTGTCAGTGGGAGGAATAGTACCCCATCATTGGTGTCAGTGGGAGGAATAGTATCCCATCATTGGTGTCAGTGGGGGGTGGTATAGTGCCCCATCATTGGTGTCAGTGGGGGGGGAGGAATAGTGCCCCATCGTTGGTGTCAGTGGGGGGGGAGGAACAGTGTCCCATCGTTGGTGTCAATGGGGGGGGGGAAGTGCCTCATCGTTGGTGTCAGTGATAGGAATAATGCCCCATCATTGGTATCAGTGACACCAATCATGGGGCACTATTCCTCCCACTGACAGCAATTACACTTGCTGACCCCTGTTCTAGTATGGTGCTGCTGCAGCGAGCATATGTGGTTGCAGCAGCACCTCTGCACAGCACACTTACCGGCCGCTCCTTCACTCGATTTTCGTGGGGCCGCTCGGCTCTGCCTCCTCGCCGGTGATTGGCCGCCTGTGTGCCTTTCCTGAGCTACAATTCTGGCTGCCAATCACCGGTGAGGAGGCGGAGCCGAGCAGCCGCGCGAACATCCAGTGGCCGAACCGAATGAAGGAGCAGCCGTGCTTCCTGGACCGTTCCGTCGTGGGACCAGAGCCAGGTAAGAGACAGCAGCCCCTGCCCACCCCTGTACTTAGTGTCCCTTCCGTTGGAAGGGGGGGCGGCACCGCGACGCTCCCCTAAAAAGTGTCAGCATGCCATATACCGGCGTATAAGACGACCCCCGACTTTTGAGAAGATTTTCAAGGGGTAAAAAGTCATCTTATACGCCGGAAAATATGGTACATGGGATCTTGTTTGTTGAACGTTTTGGAGCTTTTCATCCAGACCTGGTATTTGCACAGAATTTCAGACATAAAAAAACAGGTTTCATTACAATATGTATGATTTTTCCCAAATGAAATCTACATTCATGGTTCCAGTTTTGTTTGTTTGTGAAAACATTTCCATCCTGCTCCTTCGAATTTTCTATGTCGATCTGACCCCACTAAATAGAAAACATAAAAATGTTTAAAAAATGAAATTTTTCAATAAAATTCTGCAGACTTTTGGCCAGGTTCGGATCACGAACACGGGGACATGACCTCAAACAAGAAGGATGAAAGTTCAAATCTAACCTTAGAAAGTATTATTTTACCAAAAGAGTAGTAGACTTCCAGCAGAGGCCGTGAATGAGTCAACAGTAAGTGAATTTATAGAATTCTAGGTATGAGTATTTTATACATAGTTACATTGGTCTAACTTGGACCAATGTAACTATGCATACACTGTATTGCCAAAAGTATTGGGACACCCCTCCAAATCATTGGATTCAGGTGTTCCAATCACCTCCATGGCCACAGGTGTATAAAATCAAGCACCTAGGCATGCAGACTGCTTCTACAAACATTTGTGACAGAATGGGTCGCTCTCAGGAGCTCAGTGAATTCAAGCGTGGTACTGTGATAGGTTGCCACCTGTGCAATAAGTCCATCCATAAAATTTCCTTGCTACTAAATATTCCACAGTCAACTGTTAGTGGCATTATTACAAAGTGGAAGCAACTGGGAACAAGAGCAACTCAGCCACAAAGTGGTAAACCACGTAAAATGACTCCCACGTAGAGTGGAGTCATCGCATGCTGAAGTGTACACTGCACAGAAGTCTGCAACTGTCTGTAGAGTAGAGCAGCTGCATCCAAGCCTTATATCACCTAGTGCAATGCAAAGCGTTGAATGCAGTGGTGTAAAGCACGCCACCACTGGACGCTAGAGCAGTGGAGATGTGTTCTCTGGAGTGACGAAACACACTTCTCTGTCTGGCAATCCAAAGGACGTGTCTGGGTTTGGCAGTTGCCAGGAGAACGGTACTTGCCTGACTGCATTGTGCCAAGTATAAAGTTTTGTGGAGGGGTGGGGGGTTGTATGGTGTGGGGTTGTTTTTCAGCGGTTGGGATTGGCCCTTTAGTTCCAGTGAAGGGAACTCATACGGCGTCAGCATACCAAGATATCTTGGACAATTTCATGCTCCCAAATTTGTGGGAACAATTTGGGGATGACCTGTTCCAACACGACTGAGCAGCAGTGCACAAATCAAGGTCCATAAAGACATGGATGAGTGAGTTTGAGGTGGAGGAACCTGACCTCAACCCAATAGAACACTTTTGGGATGAATTAGAGTGGAGACTGTGAGCCAGGCCTTCTTGTCCGACATCAGTGCCTGATCTCACAAATGTGCTTCTGGAAGAATGGTCAAACATTCCCATAGACACACTGCTAAACCTTGTGGACAGCCTTCCCAGAAGAGTTGAAGCTGTTATAGCTGCAAAGGGTGGGCCAACTCAATATTGAACCCTACAGACTAAGACTGGGATGCCATTAAAGTTCATAAGCATGTAAAGGCAGGAGTCCCAATACATTTGGAAATACAGTGTATATCACACCTGGCCAATGGAGGAGTTGAAGCTGGAAACCACTGACATACATAGCTATTCTAATGATCTCCAGTAGATTCCAGATCCTCTACCGAGCGGCTGCCCTGATGCATTCATCACAGGAGGTCGGCCACTTGACACAAGCCCAATTCAGAGAATGCTTTGTATTTTATGAACAAATGCAATGTGTTCCCTGATTGGACAAGGTGAAGAGTGTAACATCACCATCCTGCCTTACCAACTCAGTAGATGCATAGTTACATAGGTCTAAGCTCAACCAATGTATAATGTAGCTATGTAAAAAACATAGATCTATACTCGGACAAAAAAACAGCACACCTCTTTGTTTTTATATAAGAAACCAAGGGAAGACTCCGCCCACTAGGCTCCATCACTAATTCTAATTAAAATATCACTTTTGGATGGACTAACCCTTTACTTTTCTTGTGAATTCTGAATTATTCATTCAACTTCTGTTCTGTAAAACAGTGATCCCATCTGCAAATTTTTCTCCTCTGCTCCCCACAAAAGAATCTCAAGATTCCTGCTGCGACAAGAGTAATCACACTTGCATTGCTGCATTGTTTATAAAATAATCATTTCTGCCGCAACTTCCTTGTGATAAGAGCAGAAGAGAAGGCAGTCTTGGGAATTCAAGGGAATCTCTTGGTAAGAAAAGAACAGGGGGCATACATACATTTCACAGGATGTGGACAGACGAGAACAATGTTTTATTACTATTGGACTTGTCCAAAAATAAAACAATATTAGACAATAATACATTCAACCATCCACTCAGTTATTAATATCAATGTTCCCAAGAGAGTCCGAACAGCCCTAAGTCCTGCTAGATCACTTCAGGCTGGTTCCTTTTGCAGGTGTAGCTATGTGAAACATTACAAATAAGTGTCTATACCAGTCTTTCTCAATCTTCTCAATGCAGAGAAATGTTCCAGTCTCAAGGAACCCTGCTAAAAATTACTATATTTACAACTCATGATACATGCTCTCTGCACACTATGCAAAAAATTAAAGCCACTAGAGGCTAATCTGCTGACAGCCTATAGATTTACTGCTGCTCAGGGGCTCTGGACTTCAGCAAAATGGCAGCCTCCAGCAAGAAGAAACAGGAACAATGCTGGAGGCAATTTACAGCACACACTAATTTGGGTAGGATAATTATTAATGTGGAATGTAGGCTACTTGCTAATGAATATTAATTTTTTTATCAAGTTGTTATGAGTAAAGTTCCACTTTAAATGAACTGATCACAGACATTACCAGATGTAACGAGACTCATCTACATCCTCTGAGAAGGTAAAATGACCATACCCAATTATGGAAATCTCCTATCGATATTCATAGTTAGTCTGGCTGAAAAAAGACAAAGGTCCATCCAGTTCAACCATATTGCAACAAAGCTTCCAACTCACCTATTTTGCTTGGCAGACTTCTGGCATTAGTGAACAAACACTTAAATTGATTGACACCTTGTTCAAATGTATTTTGCATATTTTTTTATTTTCATACAAATGGTACCAATTCCACTGGTTGTTTGTAACATGGGAACCTTTTTATTATCTGCCATAGCCTTCCCCCATCTTTCCACATTCCACCCACCAATAAGTACTGACCCCTGTCTGATCTATCTACCCCATTATAATCTAATTCTCCCTCCCCACCTCGATGCTAGTTTAAATACTCCTCCTGCCTTCCCATAAACCTCTCCTCCAGCACAGCAGACCCCCTTCCATTTAGGTGCAGACAATCTCTAGCATATAGGTTGCAACCCAATGAAAAGTCAGCCCAGAGCTCTAGAAACCCAAATCCTTCCCTCTTACACCAGGACTTCAGCCATGCATTACGTTCTCTAATCTCCCCCTGTCTTTCCTGAGTTGACCATGGCACAGGTAATATTTCAGAGAATATCACCTTGGAGGTCCTTCCCTTCAACTTGCAGCCTAGTTCTTTAAATTGATTCTTAAGGCGCTTCCACCTTCCATGTATTCTGCCATTGGTTCCAACATGAACCAAGACAGCTCGGTCATGCCCAGCCCCTCCCAGTAATTTATCAACCCGGTCCACCACATGCTGGACCCTGGTACCAGGGAGACAGCAAACCATTGGCGACAAATTATTCTATCAGTCCTTCAGATTATAGAATCCTCTACTACCACCAGCTGTCTAGGCCTTCCTGCACTACCCTCACCACCCCTTCCAGATGGTCTGCCCTCCCGGCTGTTAGGGATAGCAGTGACATCCAGGGCTGCCACCCCTGAGCTTACCACCCCCATATCTTCACCCAATGTGGCAAATCTGTTTGGGTGTACCAACCCAGGGCCAGCCTTCCTTTTCTGTGAGCCCCTACCACACCCTCTCGTTACAGTAACCCATCTTCATACCTGATAATCCTGATTAGCCCCTCCGCCATCCACATCAATCCCATTAGCTACCTTCTCAGAGAGCAGAAGACCTCTTTCAAGGTTGATAGATTTGCCCAGTGTTGCAACTTTCTCCTCCAGATCTCTGACGTGAGCTTCCAGAAGGGCAACCCGCTCACATCTGTCGCAGCAGTATCCATCCTGGAGCTGTTGATCCATTGCTGCATACATGCGGCACACTGTGCACTGCACAAAACCTTCAACCCTGCTAGCACTCATATCCCAGTTACAATATTAACAGGAAAGATCAGTTGTCACTTACAGGTTACTAGACTTCTGTTATAATCTCCTGTTTTCAACTCCGGCTTTTTAACTCTACTTATCAAAGGTCCGGCAAGCAAAATACAGGCAAGCTCAAAAATGAGCAAGCTCAGAGTGAGCTCTACAGCAAGTTATATAGGACCCAGGGGCGGACTGACCATTCGAGCACTCGGGCACTGCCCGAGGGTACGGGGTCTGTAGGGGGCCCCATAAAATGCCCCTGGTACCTTTTTTATAGGCTTTTTTGAGTGTGGGTAGGGACACAGGGGCCCCATGATCCCCTATTGCCCGGGGGCCCCATGAGTTTTCAGTCCGCCCCTGATAGGACGTGTATCACCTGTGACCAATTAACCCCTTCCCTTAATTAGCAGACTAAAGGAAGACATGGAAAGGAAGAAAAAAAATTGCTAAAAAGCAAGACCCAAAGAAGAAAATAAAACAACTACAAGCACCTGCAATCACCAGCAGTCAAAAGTAAAACTTTTTCAAATTCCCCACTCTTTTTAGTGATCAGCCAGCATAAAATGCCAGACACAAATGTGTGCTCTACAGCAAGTTATATAGGACCTGTATCACCTGTGACCAATTAACCCCCCCCCCCCCTGCAGCCCCATACGATCCATCAGTGTAGGGAGGGAGGCAGGGAGATCCCACAGAATACAGCACAGCTCACCTCCTCCGGGCATATTCCTCTCCGACACTTCTCCTCTCCCTGCTCCAGGTTGTCCCCTGGTCCCGGCTCGTCAGCTGCTGGAGGGAGAGGTACAGGAGCATCGCTCTGCAACTACCCTCCCCCGCATCGATTCTCCTGCTGTCCGGGCCACTGCAAGGGTACCGGTGCGACCCCTCTGCTGGCGGCCCTGCATGGCTCTGTCTGCTGCTGCCCAAAAGGTCCCTTTTTCCGGGGAACGGTGCCTTGAGGTAGATACGCCCCTGCCCTGGGGGACACACTCGCCCCCACCATAATTTCCACTCGCCATTAGCGAGCAGGCGAGTGGAAATTTCAAGCCCTGTCTTAGTCTACTGACTAGAGAAGCAGCAGATTGATGAGGTCATCTCTCTGTTCACCCTGCTCTCCCCTCCTACCAGCAAACATTTGTTACACAGCCCATTCGCGGACTAGGGGCCTCAGCGCCCAAGTAATTGAGGCTAAAGGCAGAGCTGTAACAATAATGCAGATCAGGGGTTCTGACTTCCCCCCAAGGTCATTAACTGTTTACCTGATCCACCTTAGTGTCTCACAAGTTCTGAAGCCAGAGACAAAAGCCAAGCAAAAGCATTTGCAGAAGAAGGTCAGCAATGATAGACTCAGTATTTCCCTTAGTACAGGTTTCATTTACATATAAATAAAACAACAAGCATCTGTATGATGACATGTCTTTAAGCCCAGTGCTATGCATAATAAAGCAGACCCTGACAGCCAGTGTGATTCAGTGTTTGTTACAGCACAAGTGATTCAATCCCAGTTCATTACCTTCCAGACATATTAAAATATATTGCACATTGTAAGCTCCGAGGAGCAGGGCCCTCCTATCCCTCCTGTATTGAACTGTATTGTTGCTGTATTGTCTCCCGTTATATTGTAAAGTGCTGAGCAAACTGTTGGTGCTATATAAATCCTGTATAATAATAATAATAATAATAATTGTTCTGAGGTCTGTGATAATCCTCTCCAGCAGATCCAGGGATAAGGGACAGTGTATGTAAGGTGAGGAGGGGGAGGGGTGCTCTGAGTCCTGGAAAAATCCACATACCATGGACAGCTCTCGTGGCTCAAGTGCTGAATCCCTGCAAACCGAAGAATCGAAGGGAACATATTGAAAATTAAACTGCCCCTCCATGGGATGATAAGATTTCCCTATATACAGTAAGTACGGGATTCAGACTATGTTCACATTAGCTAGCAGAGCAAAACGCGTCATTTTACCATGCAAGCAGCGGCCAGGGAGAGCTCCGGCAGGGAGCTGTGCAATGAGTTCTCCAGTCTAACTCATCCTTTACCTTTTACTCTTTTTTTTATTTTAAGTGTCACATAATGAAATTTCATTCATGTCTCCTTACAGCAGCTTGGTGTGTTGTGCTGCAATACAGTGACATGTGATGCCATCCAAGGCGCTGTAAAAAAAAGGCAGGCATGCTGCATTATTCCACGCAGCACCGCACACCACACCAGCATTGTGGTGTGAACAGGACATGGAGAGATCACTTGTTTTCTGTGTGCCCTATCATTAACTTCCCTAGTGGTCTGATTATGTCCATATTTCTGTGCTGAAAGCGGTACATTTTTTTGCATGGAAATGTATTTTTTTTATTGTAGGCTGTAATTTGTAGGAATAACTCACTGAAATCTGTCCAAACAAGAGTCTATTAAACATCCCGGGTAGGATAAAATTTGAAACACGAAATCATAAATTATAATTTAATAAATCATCATAAAAAATAATAATATAACAATAATACATTTAATTCAATAATATAATCAAACCAAAAACACTGAAATTTGAAATAGAGCGCCAAGTTCGCACATCGCTGAGCAAAGTTGCAGAATCATTTTCAGTGTCTGATGACAAATTTCCCTACGAAACATTATCACTCAATTCTGCAAGTGGTTCTAATTCACTATCGCTGTTCTCTAGCCGGTCTAAAACCTAAAGGGACGCTTTTTGGACGCCATGGACGTTTCTCAGTTTCCAGGCAGAAAGAAAAGACAAAATGCAGACGGGACAGGACAAAGCACTCGGGACAAAATGTATGTGAAATGGGTTGAAACAGCAATGTTTTACTATGTAGAATTTGTTTGGAAAAAAAAATGACATTTTTTAAAATGTTCAAATTTCCCGGCGGCGCTCGTACGTCCCGACGTCGCAGGGACCGGAACACAGAAGCCGGATGCCGGCATTGGCCGGAGGAGATGGCCGGGGACGCTGCAGGGGACACATCGCAGGAGCGAAGGACAAGGTAAGCTCTGCAGGGAATCCCTATGCAGCGCCGCATAGTAAGCCCGAGTGTAGCTCGGGGTTACCGCTTTTGGTACTGACATTTTACCCCGAGCTACACTCAGGAATACCGCCAGGGAGGTTAAGTGTCACATAATTAAATTTCATTCATGTCTCCTTACAGCAGCTTGGTGTGTTGTGCTGCAATACAGTGACATGTGTTGCCATCCAAGGCGCTGTAAAAAAAAGGCAGGCATGCTGCATTATTCCACGCAGCACCGCACACCACACCAGCATTGTGGTGTGAACAGGACACAGAGAGATCAATTGTTTTCTGTGTGTCCTATCATTAAAGGCTCCATGTACACTGCAGCTGATAAACTCATGTTTAGGAGCTTTACTGCGTTTTTTTCAGCAGACCCTGAACTCTCCCTAATGTTTTCCTATGTGTCCATGTACACATCGTCGTTTACAGTCGTTTTCTTGAACACAGAAAACTTGAGTTCAGGAGTAGATTTTATCAGCGTTTCAAACGCCAAATGCTTGTAATTGCATGTAAACACGTCTAAACGTGGCTAACCACGTTTATAAGTGTTTGCGTTTGAAATTCTTCTTCCATTTACAGATGCTGTCCAGAGCCTTTTTTCATCATGAAAAATACATGCAAAGCGTTTTCCCGGTACTCAAATGGACCTGGTACACCATACTGTACCATATGTTAGACACTGCTGCAATAATTTCTGCACAGAAATAAGATGGAACACAGCCAAACACTACAAAAAAAAAAAGACAGCTAATCTCAACAAATACTGCTCTCTCTGCTTCTACTCTCTCTATTTCTCTCAAAATGTCTGAAATAGTTAATTTTTTACTGTTTTTCAGTGCATTCTGGGCATTTTGGAAGGTCTCCTGAGGTTATCTTCTAAACGCAAGTGCTCATAAATGCGCATAAACGTGGTATGCAAACGCGGCTACACAGACGTTTTTTAACCTACGTTTTCCAGCAGTCAGTTTCCATCGTTCAGAAGTGTCCCGTGTACATGGAGCCTAAAACTGCTTTCTATGGTACCCTCAATAAAAACAAGGATGGAACCCTTGCAGTACTGGAGCCTCACTGAAAGGGTAGTTGTTACATTTCCCAGAGTTCATCTTAAAGCACCTTCATTTGATTTGCTATTAGCCACCTGAAATGTCTTGTAGAGTAACACTCAGACTGGAAGAGGGAGGGGTTGATCTAGTAACCAATCAAATATACTGCATGCGCATGTGCTGACTGGGAACATATTAACAAGAGGAGAGAGCAGAGTCTGCATCGAGAAACTTTGTTCATGAATTTAATAATAATTTTGATCAATCAGATTAAGAGATTATATGGTGGAAACAGAGATGTAATTTACGATCATAACTTATGATTGCAGCACAGTGGCTAAATGGTTAGCACTTCCACCTGGCAGTACTAAGGGCATTGGTTCAAATCCCAACCATGGCACCACCTGCCTGGAGTTTGCATTTTCTCCCTGTGCCTGTGTGTGTTTCCTCCGAGTACTCCCACACTCCAAAGACATACATAGTTAGTCTGGCTGAAAAAAGACAAAAATCCATCCAGTTCAACCATAAAAAAAAAAAATCCTATACCCACATTTGATCCAGAGGAAGGCAAAAAAAACCCAGCAAAGCATGATCCAATTTGCTCCTGCTGGGAAAAAATTCCTTTCTGATCCCCCAAGAGGCAATCGGATATTCCCTGGATCAACTTTACCTATAAATTTTACTAAGCAGTTATATTCTTTGTATCTAGGAAGCAATCCAGGCCTTTTTTAAAAGCAATTCACTGAGCTGTCCAGAACCAACTCTTGAGGGAGTCTATTCCACATTTTCACAGCTCTCACTGTGAAGAAACCTTTCCATATTTGGAGATTAAATCTCTTTTCCTCCAGATGTAAAGAGTGCCCCCTTGTCCTCTGTGATGACCTCAGGGTGAATAGCTCTACACCGAGTTCACTATATGAACCACTGATGTATTTATACATGTTGATCATATCCCCCCTTAATCTCCTCTTCTCAAGAGAGAATGAGATCTCATCTCAAGAGAGAATGTACTTTCTCCAGTTCCCCAATGTTCTTTTTGTGAATTGGTGCCCAAAACTGAACTGCATATTCCAGATGAGGTCTTACTAATGATTTGTACCGGGGTAATATGATATCTCTCTCTCTGGAGTCTATACCTCTTTTAATACAAGAGAGGATTTTGCTCGCTTTAGAAACCACAGCTTGGCATTGCATGCCATTATTAAGCTTATGATCTACCAGAACCCCCAGATCCTTCTCCACCATTGATACCCCCAGTTGTACCCCCCTAGTATGTATGATGCATGGATATTCTTAGCCCCCAAGTGCAGAACCTTACATTTATCAACATTAAACCTCATTTGCCACATAGTTGCCCAATTAAACAGTGCATTGAGGTCGGCTTGTAAATTGGAAACATCCTGTAAGGACGTTATTCCACTGCACAGCTTGGTGTCATCTGCAAAGACTGAAATGGGATTTTAATCTCAGACCCTATATCGTTTATAAATATATTAAACAGTAAGGGTCCCAACACTGAACCTTGGGGTACACCACTGACAACCCTAGACCATTCAGAGTATGAATCATTAACCACTATTCTCTGAATACGATCTTTTAACAAGTTTTCTATCCATTTACATACAGATATTTCCAAGCCCGTAGACTTTACCTTACACATTAGCCGTGTGTGGGGAACTGTGTCAAATGCTTTTTGCAAAATCCAAGTATACCACGTCCACCGCCACCCCTCTGTCCAAGTATACCACGTCCACCGCCACCCCTCTGTCCAAGGTTTTGCTCACTTCCTCATAAAACGAAATCAGATTTGTTTGACAACTTCTGTCTTTCATGAATCCATGCTGTCTGTTGCTTAAAATATCTTTTCCAGCAATAACTCATCTATGTGGTCTTTTATGAAACTCTCCAGTATCTTCCCAACTATAGAAGTTAAACTAACAGGTCTATAATTACTTGGTAAAGATTTTGACCCCTTTTTAAATATTGGTACCACGTTGGCCTTACACCAATCCAGTGGTACTATGCCAGTCATTAAAGAGTCCCTAAAAATTAGAAACAATGGCTTTGAAATGACAGAGCTCAATTCTGCTGGTAGGTTAATTGGCTCCTGTCTAAATTGTCCCTAGTATGTGTATGTGTGAATGTACGTTAGGGACCTTAGATTGTACGCCCCTTGAGGGTTAGGGACTGATGTGAATGTAAAATATATATGTAAAGCACTGCGTAAATTGATGGCACTATGTAAGTACCTGTAATAAATAAATAATAATAATTTTAACTATTGATCAAATTCCACATTGTGTGTGGCAAACCCAGAGTATAAATCGACTATAAATCAATTATTCCTATTGGAGGAGATTGATCAGAAAAGAAATTGATTAATTGTTAACATTAAATGCTAAATTCACTTTTGTTAAAAAAAATAAAATCCAGCTCCCATATGCACCAATATAAGTTCTCTTTGGTCTGGAGAGAAAGGCCGTACCTTAGCCCTTGGTGAATCTCTTTGAAAGCTTTTTAAATTCCTGGAATGTAGACAGAGGACAGGGAAGCCAGTAAGACCCCAGAAGCAGATTACCAGCTGATCTCATTAGCACACACATCCTGCACTGACCTCATTAGTACACACCCTTCACCCATCAACTATATTTTCACAGTATCCCTGAGATCTCTCCCCTCGTGCATTTACCTGGCTACCCCAGCGTCTCTTCAGACGGGCTCAGGCCGCATGCGGCCCACAGGACACCCCTGATGTAATGAAAGGGCCTGCTTAATTGGATAAAGAGTGATTGGATAAATGCTGTGTCCTCCTATTATATAGTTTTGGTAAATCTAAAGAAGATTGTACAGAGATTGTACAATCAGATTGTATAGTGTATGGCCACATTTATACACTTAAGACTGGCCATACACTATACAATTTTCTGTCCAATTTCTGCCCAATTTCCTTTAGATTTACCTTCAACTATGTAGTGCAAGAGCCCGCCTAATTGGATACAATTAAAAGTGTTGTTTGTTTTGACGTCCTATTATATGGTTTTTGGTAAATCTAAACCAAAAATCTCAAGAAAATTGTATAATGTATGGCCAGCCTTAAAATTAACTAGTTGCACTTTCAGTGTCATTAATTGTTAATGGCACACCAAACACAGAGACAAGCACACATTTTGCCACATGAAAAAAATTAAACGTCCTGTAGATGAGGTAAGTGAGAGAAAAGCACATTGGGATGGCTGGGCCAGAAACGGCATTGGAAAATGCTTTTTTATGAAAAGTGAAATTCTGCCTGAAAAGGTGAACTTACCCTTTGAGAACCATCAGGCTCGTAAGTGTGAACAATAATAATAAAAATATTAATAATATGAATATCAATAATAATAATTATATTATCAATAACACATATGCAAAGGAATAATATGAAATATATGGGTTAATATGAAGTCCTACTACATGTGCCATAACTATTATGTCTGAACTCGTTTGGAAGGAACTTCTAACTTTTCTAGGCATGTGTGAACTCCTGATAAAATTTACGCACATTGGGATTTTTTTCTTAACCTCCCTAGTGGTCTGATTATGTCCATATTTCTGTGCTCAAAGCGGTACATTTTTTTGCATGGAAATATGTATTTTTTATTGTAGGCCTGTAATTTTTAGGAATAACTCACTGAAATCTGTCTGAACAAGAGTCTAGTAAACATCCCGGTTATGTTACAATTTGAAACACAAAATCATAAATTATAATGTAATAAATAATCATAAAAAATAATAATATAATAATAAATTTAATTAAAAAATATAACCAAACCAAAAACACTGAAATTTGAAATATAGTGCCAAGTTCGCACATTGCTGAGCAAAGTCGCAAAATCGTTTTCAGTGTCTGATGACGAATTTCCCCACCAATTATTATCACTCAATTCTGCAAGTGGTTCTGATTTACTATCGCTGTTCTCTAGCTGATCTAAAACCGCTTTTGACCTAAAGGGACGCTTTTTGGACGCCATGGACGTTTCTCAGTTTCCAGGCAGAAAGAACAGTAAAAATGCAGGCAGGGCACAGGACAAAGCACTCGGGATAAAATGTATGTGAAATGGTTTGATACAGGAATGTTATAATATGTGATTTTAGTGTATTTAGTGAAAGTGACTTTTTGTCATTTTCAAATTTCACGCCGTTCCGTCCCAATACGTCCCGACGCTCGCAGGGGACGGAACCCGGATGACAGATGCCGGCATCCGGCGGATTACATTACAAGGGACACTGCAGGAGGGACATCGCGGGAGCGAAGGACAAGGTAAGAGAAGAACAGATCCCGGAGCAGTGCTGTGTGGTAAGCCCGAATGTAGCTCGGGGTTACCGCTTGTGGTACTGAAACGTTACCCCGAGCTACACTCGGGAATACCGCCAGGGAGGTTAATGAACCAGGTAGGGCCTGTTCACACTTGGAGTAACACTTGGGACAATGTGCATCTTATCATGCATTACCACGTCACACAACAATACATGTTCCACAGTGTGCTGCAATGCCATTCATTTTGAATGTCACCCCAAAGCAGTAAAGCAGTAATGGGAAGTGTACCCACACTGCAACACAGAAAAAAAATGGGTTATGTTCATTTTTGGCTGCGTTGTAGTGCATTAGTTGGACATTCAAAATTTTTTACCACTCAAGACAACATTAACCACTTGAGCTCCTGAGGATTTACCCCCCTTAATGACCAGGCCTCTTTTTGCTACTCGGCGCTGCACTAATTCAACTGATAATTGCACGGTCATGCAATGCTGCACCCAAACAAAATTTACGTCCTTTTTTTCACACAAATAGAGCTTTCTTTCGGTGTAATTTGATCACCTGTGCGCTTTTTATTTTTCACGCTATAAACAAAAAAAGGCCAAAAATTTTGAAGAAAAACAATATTTTTTACTTTCTGCTATAAGAAATATATAGTAAACTCAAAGTTGGTTATAAATTTTGGCCAAACTGTATTCTGCTCCATGTTTTTGGTAAAAAAAATCCCAATAAGTGTATATTGATGGCTTTGTGTGGAAGTTATAGTGTCTACAAACTATGGTATAAATACTGCAATTTACGCCATTTTTCTGCCATACAGCGCTGCGCTAGTTTAACGGACAATTGCGCGGTCATGCAATACGGTACATAAATGAAATTTACATCCTTTTTTTCCCCACAAATTGAGCTTTCTTTTGGTGGTATTTGATTGCTGTGCGGTTTTTATTTTTTGCGCTATAAAAAAAAGGCTGACAATTTTGAGGAAAAAAAAACAATATTTTGGACTTTTTGCTATAAAACATGTCCAGTAAAAAAAAAATGCAAAAATCAAATTTAGTCATAAATTTCTGCCAAAATGCATTCTGCGACATGTCTTTGCTAAAAAAAAACCCAATACGTGTAAATGAATTGGTTTACGTGAAAGTTATAGCGTTTACAAATGGCGGGAAAGATACTGGGATTTTTAATTTTTATTTATACTAATACTGGCGCCAATCAGTGACATATAGCGGCAATCAGCGACATATGGCGGCGACCAGCGACTTCTGGCGGGACTGCGGTGGACATTTTGACACTGGGGGGGAACTGACTTGGGGTCACTGACATCCCCAGTAACACCAATACAGTGATCAGTGAAAAAAAACCACTGAAACTGTACTAATGTCACTGGGGAGGAAGGGGTTAACATTTTTAGAATTTGCTGTGTAAGGGGAGTGTTTTACTAGGGGGCGGGGGTGTGTACTGGATGGGGGGGAGGGAGAGGGGAGCTCATCGAGGGAGAGAAACTCTTCTCTCCCTCTGCAGCTTGTCGGCGAACTGTCACAGAGCAGGCTGTGTGTAAACAATGCAGCCCTGCTCTGTGTCAGTGATTACCACTCATCGCGGGAAAACGGCCGGTAAAAACCGGCCGTGACCCGGCGGCGGAGACCCGCTGCTGACACCCGCGGGACAGGCAGGGCGGGCGCGCGCCTCGCGCGCGCCCCCCTACCTGTTTTGAAGGCAGCCGTTTTAAAATGTGCTTTTGCCTACGAGCGCCGCCCTGCCACCGTTTATATGTGGTGGCTGGGCGGCATGTGGTTAACCTCCCTAGCGGTCTGATGATGTCGGTATTTCTGCGCTCAAAGCGGTACATTGGTTTCAATGGAAATTTGTTGTTTTTTTATTGTAGGCCTGTAATTCTTAGGAATAACTCACTGAAATCTGTCTGAACAAGAGTCTAGTAAACATCCCGGGTATGATAAAATTTAAAACACAAATTCATAAATTATAATATAATAAATAATCATAAAAAATAATAATATAATAATAAACTTAATTCAATAATGTAATCAAACCAAAAACACTGAAATTTGAAATAGAGCCCCAAGTTCGCACATCACTGAGCTTAGTCGCAAAATCGTTTTCCGTGTCTGATGACAAATTTCCCCACGAATCATTATCACTCAATTCTGCAAGTGGTTCTAATTTACTATCGCTGTTCTCTAGCTGGTCTAAAACCGCTTTTGACCTAAAGGGACGCTTTTTGGACACCATGGACCTTTCTCAGTTTCAAGGCAGAAAGAACAGTAAAAATGCAGGCAGGGCACAGGACAAAGCACTAGGGACAAAATGTATGTGAAATGGTTTGATACAGTAACATAATACTATCAGATTTTAGTATATTGAGTGAATGTCAAATTTTTACATTTTTGAAATTCCCGCCGGTTCTTTCCCCTGTACGTCCCATACGTTGCGATGCTCGCAGGGAACAGAACCCGGAAGACGATTGCCGGCATCGGCCGGAGGACATGGCCGGGGACGCTGCAAGGGGGACATTGCGGGAGCGCATGCCAAGGTAAGTGCTCGAGGGATCCCAGAGCAAAGCTGCAGTGTAATCCCAAGTGTAGGTCGGGGTTACAGCTTCTGGTACTGAAAATTACACTCAGAATGCCGCCAGAGGGGTTAAAAGAGAAGTATAGGCTTTAAAAGAAAAATACTTACGTAGGTGGATGCAGCATTGGATCGATGCGGTGTCTCTCCCCCACCAGCTCTGCAATGAGAACTGAGCAATCAAACACCACTGATCATTCAGTGCTCCGCTCTCAGTAGAAAGCCAAGACTGTTAGTCATCGGCTCTCTGCTCTGTCCCTCCAGCGCTCATTGGAGCACTGGGCTGCAAAAAAGGGAGGGAGGGGCTGGCTCAGTCTCACGGGCTTCTGGGTGGATCCCAATCAAACGGTCATGATCTTTCCAAAGCCTGGACCAGCTCTGTGACATCAACCAACAGCGGGGTTTTAGCCGACTGTTGGCTGAAAACAGGTCACAGGAGTGCAGAACAAATTGCACTCCTGTGATCCATAGAAGTACAGCCAAAAAATCTTTGGCTATATTTCTTCTTTAAAGTGGGAATGGGCCCCTAAAGTTCAACTTCAAGCAAAAGCAAGCTGGCTGCATCCAGGCTCAGACATCCATCCCTAACTGCAGGTAACTACTTTTGTGTGTGACTACATGAAACAGCATGGGCCTCTGTCAGCCTGTCATTGCTATTCACCTACCCCGGGCACTTCACATCTGCTGATACTTACTGCAGGAATCCAGTGGATGCATCTACATGTCCGCGTGAAGGAGGACTAAAAACCTATCCCCACTGTATTCAAAACTGACAAAAAAACTCTTTGGCTAGTGTTGGGCCTTGATCACTCCTCTTCAAAGATAATTTCACCTTTAGTAACATGTTACATCTGTATTCACGTACCATAGTTAGTTACATAGTTACAAAGTTAGTCTGGCTGAAAAAGACAAAAGTCCATCCAGTTCAACCATTAAAAAAACACAAAACAAGAAAAAAAACATGGAACATGATATTAATGGAAAAGCCTCACCCCCCCTGCTGAACCCCCACTGTGACAGTGGGCAGGGGATCCTCTTACAGCACCCACTGTCACAATTTAAAAACAGTGTGGTTTTGCAGGGCTCCATCCACAATACTGGGTCATTCATTTAGTGATCTGTGAATGAATGAACTACAAGTCCTCTGCTACAGCGACAGGTGGCCTACAGTTCTCAGTGAATTACCGCGGCACGCATCAGAACCCTCGTAGTTCACTGACACTTCCTGCAGCTGCAATATGGAGGAACAGGCAGACAGCTGTCAGGAGTGTTTGCAGGAGGCTGACACTGTACCTGCAATCTGCTGAACGTGGATGCAATGCTTTGCAGGTGGCATGGTAAAAAAATAATAAATATGAAATCGTGCATTTAATATGTTTACAAACAGTGAATTTACATCTTAAATGTGATTATCTGTATTAGGGCCTAGTCATACCTGTATTCGTGTTAATGGTTATCCATGTGTTGCCATGCATTGTGCTAAGGCAGCCTATTCACTATGGATGGCAATGAAGGATAAAACGTACCTGCACTTGTTTTGGGCAATGCAGTGCATGAATGTTCACACCCAGGTGCACTGAATGCATGGGCATAGGGTGGCACAGGGGTGCCATTCACAATGGACTACAACACAATGCACATAGACAGCATTGGTTGTACACATATTATCCCTTTTCAGTTAAACAGCATATTTCAATATCCAGAACTTCTCCAAAGCCTTTACCATCTTCTGGAACTTCCTACCCCAATCTGTCCAGCTATCTTCCACTCTGTCAGCCTTTAGGCAATCCTGGAAAACAAATCCATGAAAGCCTATCCCACCGACAACAAACAACTGGACTTTTACTCCATCCACTCATACCTTCACAGTTATTACCTTTAGCACCACATTATTATTTTTGTCTTTTTAATAATAAACATATATTATATACCATTGCCCAGAGTGGCCCCTTACCCCCTTCTAGGGTGCTCTGCCAGTGCTGTCCACTCCTCCTTTTCTCCAAATACTGCCATAGCAAGCTGTGTGCTATGGGGGCACTCATGTGAGCATGCTCCCGAGCCAGGCTGTGTGCGTCTATAGACACACGCACCACCGCTCAGCCATGCCTCTTCCCCTACCCCCTGATCCTTCCTCTCAAGATTTGATTGACAGCAGCAGGAGCCAATGGATACCTCTGCTGCCTCTGTGTCCTGAGAGAAGAGACAGAAAAAGCAGCACTACTGCAGACGGGTATGCTGGATCAAAAGAGGAACCAGGTAAGAGTTTAAGGGGACACTATGGGGAGGTGATGTTGTAAGGTTTTTAATGTTAGTGCACAGAATGCATTAAGGTAAAAAACCTTATTCCTTTAGAACCACTTTAATAATCCTGGGAGAACTGAAAGTCAGTTTTATTTATGGGATCGACCTGAAATCCCTCATGGGCGAGAATCCTTAAGTACTTTCTGTTCCTGTTGTCCCCTTTAAATGGACCACAACCCAAACAATGGGGACACATACCTCCCATCCAGGACCCATCCCTGGCATCCTGTATATTCTAAATATATGTACTAGAATTTACGTATAAATCTAAATTTATATACACTAAACAGAAACCTTTGTATTGTTCTTTATTCCATCTCTATACTATACATAATCATTTAAAACAATGAATGTTCATGACCACGAATGTTCTATTTCCAGATGAAACTTTTCATAGCACATGCTCTTTACAATAAGTATGATTTTTTTTCAAATAAGAACCACACTAACAGAATTTCATTTGTTCAAAAAGAAACAAGAAACATTTCCTATCCTCTGCCTTCAATTTTTCTCATAACTACAGTTGAAAATGATCATTGGTTCCTATTATCATTAACAAAATTGAACAAGCGCTCCAAAAGTGGAAATTTTCGAACAAAATTCTAACCATATATGGCCAGCTTCACCGTTTGCCAACCTGCGGCAGTGCATTTACTGTGGCAGGTCGATTCTTAAATGCACAATCATGTACTTGTACATCGTGGCTTTCTTCCTGGTGCGCTCGCTGCAACACAAGCTGATCAGCAGGCCCCAGCTAATGATTTATAGCTGGGACCTGCTGATCAGCTAAACAAATGACAGAAGAGAGCTATGTGTTGGTAAACAACACAGGGCTCTCTTCAGACTGTAGTGATGTGCTGTTTTTTTCTCCCTGCAAAGCAGGGAGTAAACACCAGTACATTGCCTAATAAAATAACACATATTACACATACTAAACATTGCTAGACACACATTTAACCCCTTGATCGCCTTAGATGTAAACTCCTTCCCATCCAGAGTCATTAGTACAGTGACAGCGTATATTATTAGCACTGTTTACTGTATTAGTGTCACTGGTGATGTCAGTGGCAGTTAGTCAGTTCCCCCCAGTGTCAGTTAGTGTCAGACTGCCCGCAGCACTATCGTAGTCCCACATAAGTCGTTGATCACTGCCATTACTAATGTAATATATAAATAAACATTCCAGTATCTATACCATGGTTGCTCTACCTGTGGACCTCCAGCTGTTGGAACAACAAGTCCCATGAGGCATTGCAAGGCTGACAGTTGCAAGAATGCCTCCCAAAGACAGAGGTATGATGTGACTTGTAATTCTGCAACAACTGGGGGGGGGGGGGCACGGGTTGAGCACCAATTAATTCTATAGACTCTATAACTTTCATGCAAACCAATCAATATACACTTATTGGGATTTTTTTTTACCAAAGACATGTAGCAGAATACATTTTGACCAAAATTTATGAAGTAATTAGATTTCTTTTTATTTTCTTATTGGATATGTTTTAAAGCAGAAAAGAGAACATATTGTGTTTTTTTTCAATATTTTTTTTGTTTATATTGCAAAAAATAAAAAAAACCTAGTGGTGATCAAATGCCACCAAAAGAAAGCTTTATTTGTTTGAAAAAAAAAAATGATATGAATTTTGTTTGCTTACAGCGTAGTATGACCGCACAATTATCAGTTAAGGTAGATCAGTGCTAAATAGCAAAAAAAAAATGGCCTGGTCATGAAGGGGGTAAAAATCTTCCGGAGCTCAAGTGGTTAAGTAATACAAACCGGAACTTACTTCTTACTGAAAGGATTAATTGCAGAACAATTTACTCCTCTAATGCTGACAAAATGTTCGACCCCAACGTAGCAAACTGCCACATGCAATGCAAATTCCCCAAATTCAGCTAGACGAATGACAGAAGAGAGCTATGTGTTGGTAAACAACACAGGGCTCTCTTCAGACTGTAGTGATGTGCTGTTTTTTTCTCCCTGCAAAGCAGGGAGTAAACACCAGTACATTGCCTAATAAAATAGTACATATTACACATACTAAACATTGTTAGACACACATTCAACCCCTTGATCGCCTTAGATGTAAACTCCTTCCCATCCAGAGTCATTAGTACAGTGACAGCGTATATTATTAGCACTGTTTACTGTATTAGTGTCACTGGTGATGTCAGTGGCAGTTAGTCAGTTCCCCCCAGTGTCAGTTAGTGTCAGACTGCCCGCAGCACTATCGTAGTCCCACATAAGTCGCTGATCACCACCATTACTAATCTAATAATTAAATAAACATTCCAGTATCTATACCATGGTTGCTCTACCTGTGGACCTCCAGCTGTTGCAGAACAACAAGTCCCATGAAACATTGCAAGGCTGACAGTTGCAAGAATGCCTCCCAAAGACAGAGGCATGATGGGACTTGTAGTTCTGCAACAACTGGGGGGGGGGGGGCACGGGTTGAGCACCAATTAATTCTATAGACTCTATAACTTTCATGCAAACCAATCAATATACACTTATTGGGATTTTTTTTTACCAAACACATGTAGCAGAATACATTTTGACCAAAATTTATGAAGAAATTAGATTTCTTTTTATTTTCTTATTGGATATGTTTTAAAGCAGAAAAGAGAACATTATGGGTTTTTTTTTCAATATTTTTTTTTTTTTGTTTATATTGCAAAAAATAAAAAAAAACCTAGTGATCAAATGCCACCAAAAGAAAGCTTTATTTGTTTGAAAAAAAAAATGATATGAATTTTGTTTGCTTACAGCGTCGTATGACCGCACAATTACCAGTTAAGGTAGAGCAGTGCTAAATAGCAAAAAAAAAAAATGGCCTGGTCATGAAGGGGGTAAAAATCTTCCGGAGCTCAAGTGGTTAAGTAATACAAACCGGAACTTACTTCTTACTGAAAGGATTAATTACAGAACAATTTACTCCTCTAATGCTGACAAAACGTTCGACCCCAGCGTAGCAAACTGCCACATGCAATGCAAATTCCCCAAATTCAGCAGTCATAGGCAGAGTAATCATTTGGTGCCTGGGCTGATAACAGCTCAGTATGTGGCAGCAGTTCCAGATAGTGTCTTCTGTGAAACGGAGTAGAGCAGATTTTAACTTGCTCTGGCACTTATGTATGGATGCACGGAGACACACTCGGAGGATCTATGCATTACGTGATGATAACAGACATTTATAACCCAGAATATAGGAGCAGGGCAGCCTTAAGTGACATCAGCAGATC
This sequence comes from Staurois parvus, assembly GCF_062004578.1. Lineage (NCBI taxonomy): Eukaryota > Metazoa > Chordata > Amphibia > Anura > Ranidae > Staurois > Staurois parvus. Next base: position 5,986,446 of record NW_028318218.1, on the reverse strand, counting down.
AAGCTTCAGCGTCAACCTACTTATAAAGATAACCTTCCACATCACTGGCTGCCTAATTTCCAGGCCACTGCATAACCGCTGTAGCAAGTGCTTTCCCAAAAGGCGATACACACATTAAACCACAAAAGGCACCCAATGCAGCATTTCTACTCCAATCCTCCAATAAACAAATACAAAATCCGTAGCAAAACAAAAAGACAATGGATCGTTGTTGTTTTATATGGCTATTGTATCCAGCCAAGACAACCATTCTATACATTGAAGCAGAAGCTGCATCTGCATTATGTTAATCCCAACTCTGTTGTCTGGATTTGCTGCATATCCTTAAGACCTTTCTAGCAGCCATCAAAAATACACATGGGCTATATCAGGGAAAAAAGCCTACAGCGTAAACAACTAACAAAAAAAAAAAAAAAAGAAAAAAAAAGAAATGGTCACAGTGATGGTATTAAAATTACCTATTTAGCAACATGTCGGATTATTTATTAAGGTGACCAAGCAATTCATACACTGCAACAACCCGTAGCAACCGCTGTGACCTCAATAAGCTGAAATATGATTGGTTGTTATGGATGACTGCACGTCTTCATTACCCTTCGCACTAGCATATTACTTAAAGAGAACCAGTCACGGCTGGGCTGCAGCAATATGAATTTTCAGCCTTAAATGATTACAATTGTACCGGCTTATTCATGAAAGATTTATATATGTCCACTTATGTGGTTGTCTGAGTCTTAAGGCTCGTTCACACACGAGGGAACATAACAAATAATTGTTTTCTGTGCTGCATTAAAGTGAGACGCTGGGCGTTGCATGAAAATGCAGAAATTTTTTATGCACTTCAGCTTACTGCACCGCACGTCACCACAGCAAGTGCATAGACCTAAATACAGTGTCCTTTTGTGACACATTAATAAAGTTAAGAAAAAAGTAAACAGTGTGATGCGTTGTAATAGCACAATGCACCACCCAATACTGTCCTTACAAAAGGGACACTGGTATGAACCAGGGGCGGACTGACAACTCATGGGGCCCCCGGGCAATAGGGGATCATGGGGCCCCTGTGTCCTTGCCCAAACTCAAAAAAGCCTATGAAAAAGGTACCAGGGGCATCTCATAGGGCCCCCTACTGACCCCGGGCCCTCAGGCAGTACCCGAGTTTACAAATGGTCAGTCCGCCCCTGGTATGAACAAATCCTAACGAAGCCTAGTTTCATACACTCTGCAATCCCTGCACGTTTTCAGCACTGCATTCAGATTGCACTGCCCTGGCGATCTGCAGCAGGTGCAATCTTGACCCTGGGTTCACATCTGTGCGGGTGGTGCTGATGCGGATCCACACGAAAATCCATGCAGCCGCACCACCCGCACAGAGAAATGCGGACCCGCGGGCGGGTGCCATTATTTCTAATGGCACGGCGCCCGCACTGGAAAACGCAACCGTGTTGGGAACCGAGGTTCCCGTGCGGGCTGCGTTTTACAAACAAGTGCAAGGACTTCTTCCCTGCATGTCATGGGAAGGGAGTCCATTTTCATGCCCGTGCAAAACGTGGCCCGCAATGCCGCATATTTGTGAACCGGGGGTAAAGACACCCCAAATGGATCACAAACGCAGTGCGGTTTGCCTGTACAGGATCACATGGTACAAAATGACCATGTGATCCAGTTGCAGTGTGGCCCCAAAAAAGGTGCAGGCACACCTTGGTGCGATGGGGTGCGATTTGAGCCCATTAAAAATAAATGGGCTCAAATCACGCCGCACTGAATCATGTGATTTGCACATGAATGCAGTGTGGTTCCTGTGCGATTCACATGCGGTTCACAGTGGGCTTCACTGTTTCAACATCTGCTAGCTCCCTCACCGACACCAACATCTTCCCTCCAGCTTCTTCCAGGTTCAGCATCTTTGGCCGACCTGATTGGTCAAGCCAGAATAACATAACTCCCATGCATGCGCACAGGAGTTTATTTGTGAAATGCCATAAATGTACACTGAGCTGAGTACATTCAGAAAAAAGGTTTGCGAGGAGGCAGGTTTTTTAATTGTAGAAGAGACATGGCATGCCTTTTCTTTAATAAAATGCCTGCCTGCTGACAAAATTTTGCTTTAAGGTGGAACTGAAGGTATATTACAGCAGACTGCGAGCAAGAACCTGCCTGCCTGTCCACAGTCTTCCACAGCATTTACTTGAGCTGTACATTTGCAGCTCAGATTATATCACCAGCACGGCCCCTGTGTGCTGGGATAACGAATTCCTGCGCATGCACAAGATTTACATCATCTCACGTCGGCCAATGGAGATGCCTAAAGACCAGCACCTGTGGAGAACATTTCAGCGCCGGTGAGGGATCAAGACTGTAAAGCCGGCCATACACGGGTCGTATTCCGAAAGAATTTTCTTTCAAAAATCTTTACTAAGAATTTTTTGTTCGAATTTCGCTTCATCAGTGGGATTTTCGTGTGACCATCGAATTTGAGTGATCGGCATGTTGGAAATGTTTTGAAAAACAAACCAATTTTGAATCAATGATGGGAGAATCGTCAAAGAAATATAAAGCGGTGACGTGGAAATTAAAGAAAATTCTTGGCCACGAAAATTCTTTTCTGTAACAACACGAGGTGAAATTGAAGGCTCGGTTGGTTGAATTTCGAAATCAATGGTGGTACCATCGCATTACAAAACGCACAAAATTTCCGATTTTCAAAAGAAAATTTGTTCGGAATTCAACCCATGTATGGCCTGCATTAAAGAGGAGGTAAGTAAAAAATATGTAGGGTACACACAGCTCATAGGCAAGCCTGTAGGATTTCAGAGCCAGAGTGTACCGGGGTGCCAGCTTGGTCTGAGCTGTAGGTAGATCAATGTGGAAAAGAAGGATAGCGGTACTCCAAAGTCACAACAAATGGGCTTCTGTATTTAATCCATACAGTTATGAATAAGAACTGATCTGTAAATACTGTATAATAATAATGTGTGAAACGCGTTAACTGGCTATCCTGGAGCTGTGTTTTTGGCACTTTTCAACTGTAAGGATTAAATAAATAAGTCTGTTTGTCCTGACTTTGGAGTGCCGCTATCCCTCTTTTCCACATCAAGGTAAGTACAGTGCCTTTAGGAGTTGAGAATGTTCACGCAAAAAAAAAAAAAGTGACGACCAGGGGCGGACTGACAACTCATGGGGCCCCCGGGCAATAGGGGATCATGGGGCCCCTGTGTCCTCGCCCACACCCAAAAAAAGCCTATGAAAAAGCCAATGAAAGCTACCAGGGGCATCTCATGGGGCCCCCTACTGACCCTGGGCCCTCGGGCAGTGCCCGAGTGCTCGAATGGTCAGTCTGCCCCTGGTGACGACCCACTTTAGTCATCCAATCATGATAATAGCAAACTTGTGTTTATTTATTTGATCTGAATCTATGGAATCTGACTCAGACAAATTAAAGCTGAACCCCAGAAATTAGACAGCATCTACTCTTACAGTGGATACCCCACCCCCAACACACTCACTGCAAGGGATACATACTTGTTTAGTCTACGGGCACAGGGATAACGTGTATTACTTAGCTTACTCCTGGGTCCAGCAGGCTTCCCCCATCCATGCGACCGGTCACGCACTGCCACCTCTCCAAGGTGCCCTTAGCAGTGGTTACATGCCTGCCTCCTTCCATGTACAATGCAGGGCTAATAGCCCTGCATTGTTAGTAATGATGCCATGAGTCTGCCCACAGCCCGGAGAGTCAGGTAGAATAGAAGAGCGCTGGTGGCTGCCCGACTGTGAGATAGGACAAGCAATACACCTTTTCCCTGCACCCCGAGACAAAATGAGCATTTAACCCTTGCACTGCGGGGGATACCACTGCAAAGGTAGATTTTGTCTAGTTCCCAGAGTTCGGCTTCAAGAAAAGTATAATAGGCGGGCAGATATAGTAATTTCTAAATTAGGTCTGTAGAGTTACATATTTATTTAAAACTAAAAATATTCACTTTCATACATAAGTCCAATAGTGACAGGTACTCTTTAAGACGGGTAGTGCTATAGAGCAGGGGTCTCCAAACTTTCAAAAGAGAGGGCCAACTTCTATGTCTGTGGAAGTATAAAAAATGACATAGTACCTATGGTCTGTAGAAAGAGGAATAATGTCTCATTATTGATAACTGTGGGAGGAATAGTGGTAATTGTTGGTATAAGTGGGAAGAATAGTCCCCTTTGCTGCTGTTAGAGGGAGGAATAGTACCCAATCAATGGTGTCAGTTAGAAGAATAGTGCACCATTGTTAATGTCAGTGGGAGGAATGGTGCCCCACTGTTGGTGTCTGTGGGAGGAATCATGCCCCATCATTGTTATCAGTGAAAGCAACAGTGTACATTATTGGTGTCAATTAAACCAATAGTGCCCCATCATTGTGCCTCATTGTTGGTGTCAGTAGCAGGAATGGTGCCTCATTGTTGGTGTCAGTGGGAGAAATAATGTTCCAAGGGCCGAATTAAGGCAAGCAAAGGGCCACAGTTCGGGGACCCGTGCATTAGAGCAGGGGTCTCCAAACTTTTCAAACAAAGGGCCAGTTTACTGTCCTTCAAACTTTATGGAGGGTCAGATTGTAGTCATTAGGGTAGAAAATATCCCGGGCTCAGCATCGGTGAGAATAAACATGTCCTCAGGGTTGGTGGTCAGTAGGAGGAAGAGTAATGCCCCATCATTGGAATTAGTAGGAGGAAAAGTGCCCCATTATTGGTATCAGTGGGAGGAATAGTGCCCCATCATTGGTATCAGTGGAAGGAATAGTTCCTCATCATTGGTATCAGTGGAAGGAATAGTGCCCCATCATTGGTATCAGTGGAAGGAATAGTGCCCCATCATTGGTATCAGTGGAAGGAATAGTGCCCCAGCATTGGTATCAGTGGGAGGAATAGTGCCCCATCATTGGTATCAGTGGAAGGAATAGTACACCATCATTGGTATCAGTGGAAGGAATAGTGCCCCAGCATTGGTATCAGTGGAAGGAATAGTGCCCCATCATTGGTATCAGTGGGAGGAATAGTGCCCCATCATTGTGTCAGTGGGAGGAATAGTTCCCCATCATTGGCACCACTGGAAGAAATAGTGCCCCATTGTTTGTGTCAGTGCGAACATTTGTGCCCCATCATTGATACTAGTGTGTGGAATAGTGTCCTATCTTTAGTGTTAGTGGCAAGAATTATGCCCCGCTGTTGGTGTCAGTAGGAAGAATAGTGCCTCATATTATTTGAAGAAAAAAATCCCCAAGGGCCGGATAAAGGCTAGCAAAAGGCCACGGTTTGGAGACCACTGCTATAAAGCAATGCAGCTGTTATCCATAGCAGCTACATTTTTATTGGTTCAGTCTGTCTAGATTGAGAGTCCATTTATCTTTGTGTTGTGCGTTTCATGCATTATATCATGCGTTAACACGAATTGCATTGACTTGCATTGCAAGTTCTCCCCAAAAAAACAATGGGCTTTGGCGCACCAAGACATCTGAAAGACCGAACATGTCACAAAATTTTGGGTGCAACGCACTATGATGTATTGCCATGCACTGTTGTGATGATGCATTGCGATGCCATTCATTTTGAATGCGTCAACACATATAACACACAGATGTATACTGGTCCTAATGATCATTAATCTGGGATTTTTCACCGCTCCCTACATTCATTTCCAAAATAAATCTGTAGGAAATAAATATTAACATCCTGTCTATGGCAACCAATCAACATACACAGCATCAAAGTGTAGAACAGAGCAAAGCTGGTGTCTGATTGGGTGATATAACAATTCATTTTTTTCCAGTTTTAACACCTCAGTCCGAAAACCGCCACATTGTCATCGCATCACTTTTACAATTGGTACATGTCACTTCTTATTTTAGTGCTGACTATATTTATGTAACATGACAGGCAACATAAAAAAACACTAATGATAATTTAGAAGAGCACAGCCGCAAATTTACCAAGGACGCATCCAACTGCCACTTTTATTTAATAAGGCGAAATGCAGGGCCCATAGCAAATACTGTCACTGATCTGGTGTCAGTAAACTGACACATGAAGGGTTGCTAACGGTAACCACACTTTGCATATTTCCATTATCATTATTAATGCGTTATTGAACTAATGTATATCTGAACAGCTGGAATTGGATGGGGATTGGGTATGTTCATCTGGCAGTGGATATCAACTGTATACTGTCACGTCTCTCTTACCACCATCCCCCTCCTCGGTGGACTACCCTGTCTGCATAACATTACCAAGAAAATGTCATATCTGATTAGTCAGCAGAGTGAATAGAAGGCGATTTCTACGGTCAGGAGCTAACAAGTATTCTGCTTTCAGGGAATACAAAAGATGAATGGTAGGGTCCCTCCACATGCCTGTGTAAGAACAAGTATCTCATAAATGGCTTCCATTTATCCACGACTTCCGCACATCCATCCAATGCATACTTACAGGCATTTGTAACGGCGAAACTGTTGGCTGTTTCTATGTTGTCTACGTGAGGAACCAAGTTAAAAAGTGCTTCCGACTCATTGGGGCTTGTGTTATGGAGAAAAATCGCTAATCGGAAAGCAGTATATTCCTGATCTGTATTTCGGATGAAAAGCCCACCTGAAAAAAAAAAAAAGAAAAGCGGGTAGAGTTATAAGTGCACACATCCAGCCAGATAATCAGTTCATCGTATGCAGGTGCAATAAGGACTGGCAGCATTCCGCTCCATTAATTAGAGGCATTGATATGTGACATGTGCATGGAGTGACAGGCAGATCGCATTGCTCAGTGCAGGGGGAAACGCTTGAATCACAGCTTGGTTGCCGGGCTAAATCTTACACTTTATGAAGCAATATCAGTTCATCATTATTTTTGCTAGGTATGGGAAATGAATGAGCTACACATTTTACTAGGGACCAAAGAGGATTGTAAGCCCGGCATTTCTCAACTTTCAAGGGGACACATGAAATAATGTGCTTAAATTTATTCATTGGGGCAGTGTAAAGAATGTCCTTTATATTGGTGGTCAGGGGGATAAATGCCCCTTACATTAGTGGTGAGTGAGAAGAATGCCCCTTATATTAGTGGTGAGTGAGAAGAATGCCCCTTACATTAGTGGTGAGTGAGAAGAATGCCCCTTACATTGGTGGGCAGTGGGAAGAATGCCCCTTACATTGGTGGGCAGTGGGAAGAATGCCCCTTACATTGGTGGGCAGTGAGAAGAATGCCCCTTACATTGGTGGGCAGTGAGAAGAATGCCCCTTACATTGGTAGGCAGTGAGAAGAATGCTCCTTCCATTGATGGGCAGTGGGAGGAATACCTCCTACGTTGGTAGTCAGTGGAAAGAGTGACACTTACATTGGTAGCGAGCAGAAGAATGCCCCTTACATTGGTGGGCAGTGGGTAGAATGCCCTTTACATTGGTAGGCAGATTGAAGAATGGCCCTTACATTGGTGGGCAGAAGGAAGAATGTCCCCTTTTACATTGGTGGTGAGTGAGAATGCCCCTTACATTGGTGGGCAGTGGGTAGAATGCCCCTTACATTGGTAGGCAGTGAGAAGAATGTCCCTTACATTGGTGGGCAGAAGGAAGAATGCCCCCTTTTACATTGGTGGTGAATGAGAAGAATGCCTCTTACATTGGTGGTCAGTGAGAAGAATGCCCGTCTTACATTAGTGGTGAGTGAGAAAAATGCTCTTTTCACTGGCGGTGAATGAGAAGAATGCCCTTTTCACTGGTGATGAATGAGAAGAATGCCACTTACATTGGTGGGCAGTGGGTAGAATGCCCCTTACTTTGGTAGGCAGTGGGAAGAATTCCCCCTTTTTACATTGGTGCTGTGTGAGAAGAATGCCCCTTACATAGGTGGTCAGTGGGAAGAATGCCCCTCTTACATTAATGTTCAGTGGAAAGAATGCCCCCTACAGTGGTGGTCAAAATACCAGCTATACAGACAGTGAGAAGAATGCCCCCTTCATATTGATCAGCTGGAAGAATGTTCATCTTGCACTGGGGGTCAGTGGGAAGCATGCCCTCTTACATGCTTGCTGCTCCTTACATTGATGGTCAATGGGGAGAATTCCCCCTTACATTTATAGTCAGTGGGAATAATACCCCTATCCCCTTACATTGGTGGTCAGGGACAGAATCCCCCTTACAGTGATGGTCAGTGAGAAGAACACCCCTTATATTGGTAGTCAGAATGCCAGCTATACAGACACTGAAAACCATCACTGGTGTCATGCCGCTGGCGCCGCTAAATAGCACTGAACCCGAAACTATGCAGGAACCATCACATGGAAGGTCAATCACCTACAGGTTAAGGAACCCCTAGCAACATCTGGAGGAACCCTGGTTGAGAGTGGCTGAGCTGGACTGTATTGACATCTATACAACCATTCCAAACATCACCTGATAGACAGGGAGCCCATATATAACTAGGCACTCACAATCACTGGCAGGGTTGAATTCAGTACTTGTGACCAATCAGAGATGGCTTCCTTTTCTACAAAGATAAGGGGGGAAAAATAAAATCATCAAAAAATAAGCTCGAGTGAGAAATGTCAGAGACCGACTGTTCCCCGAGTCATTCGCTCCGCATACCTCTCACCTTTTGTCATTTTTGGTGACAGATATATGTGTCTATGGCCAACCTATGAGCGCCATGGTTGGCAGATACCTAAACTGCTGTAATATGTGTCCACCTTTGAACACCAGCTACAAACATTGCTCAGGATAGGTTAAGTGTCTGCACCCTAAAAATAATGATGTCCATGAACCTATGGAAAAGGGATCAGTTGAAATCTGGACACAAGCCACTTTTAGGACCACTAGCTAGTTTTCATCTGACACCACACTCCATGTTGGCCCTGCCCCATCCCATAAATATATTCCATATGTACAACTGACCTTAATGCATTATGGGTTTTACTGATATCTTCCATGCTGCAATAAAAAAACTGAAGTGACAATGTCCTATCAACTGTAGAAATCAAAGTACTGGCTCTCAATATTCAATGAAATGGCCAACGGATTTAAAGGAACTTCTTTATCCGTCTGAACAGAAGCAGTGTCTTATTATACAGAGAGGACAAAAAGTCAGTCTGCTCTCAGAATCTCATTAACCCCCCTCCTCTCGGAAACTACGGTGCAATAAATGATGCAGAGGTGAGCTGCAAGATATTAAAAGCCATCCTAGTGTAGAGATGCCATCAAAGTAGAGTGGAGGCTTTCGCCGAAAGGGACGCAGTGCACGACTGCTCAACTTTCCAACTAGCCATCATGTAGAGATGATGATGATGGGGGAGACTGCACAAGAACAGGACAGCACCACTACTGCAGCAATCCCATCACACACATCAGGCATCCACACAATGCAGGGGCAGCCAGGCCTGGGTAGCCGGTGGGGGTTACCCTCTGATGACTCAAACAGACCTGTTAATCACTATTGATCTCACTAGCTGCTGCAGAAACTCTGGACTCTCAGCTGTCAATCACAATTCTAGACACTGCTGGCACAATGGTGTCTGTTGGGTTGACCAACTGAGAGGTTATGTAGTGGCAGATCACCAGAGAAGGATTGGGGAAGGGGTTGGGTTACCCTTGGGGGCAGATGTCATCTGATGAGCTGAACAGACCTGTTAACCATTACTGGACACTCTAGCTACTGCAGAAACTCTTGATTCTCAGCTGTCAATCACAGCTGTAGAAATTGTTGGCACAATGGTGGTTGGGTTGACCAAGCAAGAGGTTATATGGTAGCAGATAACCAAGGAAGGGTTGGGGAAGGGGGTGGTTGGGCTATCCTTGGGGGTAGATGTCATCTGATGAGCTGAAGACCCATTAATCATTACTGATCACTCGATCTACTGCAGAAACTCTTGACTTTCCGCTGTCAATCACAGCTGTAGACATTGCTGGCACAGTGGTGGTTGGGTTGACCAACCAAGAGGTTACATGGTGGCAGATTGCCAGAGAAGGGTTAAGGAAGGAGGGGTGGGTTACCCTTGGGGTCGATATCATCTTATGAGCTGAAAAGACCTGTTAATCATTATTGATCATTCTAGCTACTGCAGAAACTCTTGATTCTCAGGTGTCAACCACAGCTCTAGATATTGCTGGCACAACGGTGGTTGGGTTGACCAACCAAGAGGTTATGCAGTGGCACAACACCAGGGAAGGGTTGTGGAAGAGAGGGATCCTCTACACTTGAGATCCTTTAGCTAGCAAGCTCTTTGGGGCTACGCTTGCATATGAGTATGACGCTACGGAATAGGTTGGAGCCATAGAACTCAACGACCAACATAGCTACGGAAGAGGTTGGAGCCATAGAACTCAACGACCAACATAGCTATGGAAGAGGTTGGAGCCATAGGAGTCAATGACCAACATAGCTACGGAAGACGTTGGAGCCATAGGAGTCAATGACCATGATAGTCATGATGTGGCCATGCAATCAGCTCCAAGTTGCAGCCAATGAGCCCCAAGTGCCCCTGAGCAGCTGTAAGTACCCCCTGGGTGCCCACCAACCTCCATGCCCAGCTCCTTACCTATCTGCACGCTGCTAGGGAAGGCTCCCAAGGCAAAGCCCCAAAATCCCGAGACTAAGAAGACAATGTGCTGGCAGATAATCCGCATCTTCTCTGGCTGTGTCTCTCTGGATGCCGCGGAGAAGCCGAGGAGGAGGAGGAGGAGGAGGAGGAGGAGAGGAGGGAGGCTGCCCGTCTAGCATGCCATGCTGCCCAGCCTGCTCCTTCCCGCAGTGTCCATAGCCCCGGGAGAGCTCCGGAGATCCTTCCACATGCAAGATGGTGGAGTCGGCGCTGGCGGTGGAGGGGCGTCTAGTGAAGGGATGAGACATGCGCTCACATCTCCTCACTCTCCCCCATCACACACAATGGAGCTCTGTCTGTCCGCCGGACACCGGACTGCCTTCTCCCCGCCGCCTGTCACTGTGTCAGGAATGGCATGAATGGGATGATCGTACTATGGAGGATGGAGGATGGAGGGGGGGGGGGGGGGGGATGGAAGGCAGACTGCCCCCCTCCTGTCACTGACTACACAGCGATACCGAGCTGAGCCACTGCAGCAAACCTCTCCCAGCATCAGCACCACATGGGGGGGACAGAGCCAGGGTGAGCCAAGGTCATCCCTCTCCTCTCCCCATCTCACTGCCTCCACTCCCTGCCTGACATACACCCCCAGACAGAGGCTACTACATACACCCCCAGACAAGGCTACTACATACACCCCCAGACAAGGCTACTACATACACCCCCAGACAAGGCTACTACATACACCCCCAGACAAGGCTACTACATACACCCCCAGACAAGGCTACTACATACACCCCCAGACAGAGGCTACTACATACACCCCCAGACAAGGCTACTACATACACCCCCAGACAGAGGCTACTACATACACCCCCAGACAAGGCTACTACATACACCCCCAGACAAGGCTACTACATACACCCCCAGACAGAGGCTACTACATACACCCCCAGACAAGGCTACTACATACACCCCCAGACAAGGCTACTACATACACCCCCAGACAGAGGCTACTACATACACCCCCAGACAAGGCTACTACATACACCCCCCAGACAAGGCTACTACATACACCCCCAGACAAGGGCTACTACATACACCCCCAGACAAGGGCAACTACATACACCCCCCAGACAAGGGCTACTACATACACCCCCAGACAAGGGCTACTACATACACCCCCCAGACAAGTGCTACTACATACACCCCCAGACAAGGGCTACTACATACACCCCCCAGACAAGGGCTACTACATACACCCCCAGACTAAGGCTACTACATACACCCGCAGACAAGGGCTACTACATACACCCCCAGACAAGGGCTACTACATACACCCCCCAGACAAGGGCTACTACATACACCCCCAGACAAGGGCTACTACATACACCCCCCAGAAAGAGGCTACCACATACACCCCCCCCCCCAGACAAAGGCTACTACATACACCCCCCCCCAGACAAAGGCTACTACATACACCCCCCCAGACAAAAGCTACCACATACACCCCCCCAGACAAAGGCTACTACATACCCCCCCCCCCCAGACAAAGGCTACTACATACCCCCCTAGACAGAGGCTACTACATACACCCCCCAGACAAAGGCTACTACATACACCCCCCAGACAAAGGCTACTGCATACACCCCCCCCCCCCAGACAGAGGCTACTACATACACCCCCAGACAAAGGCTACTACATACACCCCCAGACAAAGGCTACTACATACACCCCCAGGCAAAGGCTACTACATACACCCCCAGACAAAGGCTACTACATACCCCCCCCCCCCCAGACAAAGGCTACTACATACACCCCCAGACAAAGGCTACTTACATACACCCCCCAGACAAAGGCTACTACATACACCCCCCCAGACAGAGGCTACTACATACACCCCCCCCAGACAAAGGCTACTACATACACCTCACAGATACATCCTACTAGATACACCCAGAGACAGTCTATTAGATACACCCCACAGACAAAGACTACTACATACACCCCACAGATACATCCTGCTAGATACACCCAAAGACACAGTCTATTAGATAGTTTACATAGATACATTAAATTTGATACACCCAGGAGATACATTGTACTAGATACACCCACAGATACATTGTACTAAATACACTTTGAGCTAGAGTCTTTTAGATACATCCCACAGATACATTGTATTACATACACCCAGAGACACAGTATATTAGATAAACCCCACAGATACATTCTGCTAGATACACACCACAGATACATTGTATTAGATGCACCCCGCAGATACATTGTATTAGATACACCCAGAGACACAGTGTATTAGATACACCCCACAGATACATTGTAAGATACACTCAGAGCCACAGTCTATTAGATACACCCCGTAGATACATTGTTTTAGATAAACCCCACAGATACATTCTACTAGATACATCCCACAGATACATTCTACTAGATACACCCCACAGATACCTTCTGCTAGATACACCTGCAGATACATTGTATTAGATACATCCAGAGACACAGTGTATTAGATACACCCCACAGATATATTGTATTAGATACACCCCACAGATACATTGTGTGCCATACACCCTACAGATACATTGTATTAGATACACCCAGGAGATACATTGTGTTAGATACATCCAGAGGCACAGTGTATTAGATACACCCCACAGATATATTGTATTAGATACACTCCACAGATACATTGTATTCCATACACCCCACAGATACATTGTATTAGATACACCCAGGAGATACATTGTGTTAGATACATCCAGAGACACAGTGTATTAGATACACCCCACAGATATATTGTATTAGATGCACTCCACAGATACATTGTATTCCATACACCCCACAGATACATTGTATTAGATATACCCAGGAGATACATTTTACTCTATACTGCTGGAAGATTCATTGTATTTCCTACAACTGGAGATATATTATATTACATACACCCTGGAGATACATTATATTAGATACACCCTGGAGATACATTATATTAGATACACCCCGGATATACATTGTATTCATACACTCAGAGATTCATTGTATTAGATACTCCTGGATATACATTGTATTCCATACACCTTGGAGATACATTGTATTAGATACGTCCGGGGAGATACATTGTATTGCTTACACGCTGGTGATACGTTATATTCCATAATCCCAGAAACACATTGTATTCCATACACCCAGAGACACATTGTATTAGATACAGCTCAGAGATACATTGTATTCTTTACACCCAGGAGATACATTGTATTAGATACACCCCAGAAATACATAGTATTCAATACACCCCAAAGATACATTGTGTTCCATACACCAAGAGATATATTGTATCCACACTCATAGGTCTGAAATACCTATATATTCTAGACACAAACAGTGCTAAAGAGGGCCATTCTAGAGCTAGATATTAAAGAGAGATACAAGAGAGTCATCCTAGAGAGTTCTACTAAAGAGAGTTACTAGAGAGAGACACTAATGAACCATACTAGAAAGTGATAATAGAGAGCCAACCTGTAGAGAGATACTAGAGAGCCAGCCTAGAAAGAGATACTAGAGAGCCATACTAGAGAGAGATACTAGAGAGCCATATTAGAGAAAGATACTAGACAGCCAACCTGCAGAGAGATACTAGAGAGTCATCCTAGAGATAGATATCAGAAAGCAATCCTAAAGAGCCATATTAGAAAGAGATACTAGAGAGACAACCTAGGCAGAAATACTAGAGAGCCATCCTAGAGAGCCATATTAGAGAGCCATACTAGAGAGCCATCCTAGAGAGCCATACTAGAGAGAGATACTAGGGAGCCTTCCTAGAGAGCTATAGTAGAGAAAGATACTAGAGAGCCATCCTAGAGAGCCATACTAGAGAGAAATGTTAGAGATACTAGAAAACAATCCTACAGAGTCATCCTAGAGAAAGATACTAGAGGGCTATCCTAGAGAAATATTCTAGAGAGCCATGCTAGAGAGAGATACTAGAGAGAAATACTATAGAGCATCCTAGAGAGCCATACTAGAGAGAAATACTAAAGAGCCATCCTAGAGAGCCATACTAAAGAGCTATACTAGAGAGCCATCCTAGAAAGCCATACTAGAGACAGATACTAGAGAGCCTTCCTAGAGAGCCATAGTAGAGAGAGATACTAGTGAAATACTAGAGAGCAATTCTAGAGAGTCATCCTAGAGAGAGATACTAGAGAGCCATCCTAGAGAGCCATTCTAGAGACAGATACTAGAGAGCCTTCCTAGAGAGCTATACTCGAGAGAGAGATACTAGAGGGCCATCCTAGAGAGCCATACTAGATAGAAATACTAGAGAGCCATACTATAGAGATATACTAGAGAGCCATGCTAGAGATAAATAATAGAGAGCCATCTTAGAAAGAACTACTAGACAGCCATCTGGAGAGAGAAAGACTAGAGAGAGATACTAGAGAACCATCATAGACAGCCATACTAGAGAGCCATGCTAGAGAGAGATACTAGAGAGCCATACTACAGAGAGATGCTAGAGATTCAACATAGAGAGAAATACTAGGGAACCATTGTAGAGAAGCATACTAGAGAGATATACTAGAGAGTCATCTGGAGAGAGAGAGACTATAGAGAGATATCAGAGAATAGTATTGGGCATGATGTTCGAGTCGAACATAAGTTTGGCGAACACACGCCACAAAATGCACAGCACCCTGATAGTGCATTGTGATTGGCCAAAGCAATGCACTTGACCACAGGTCAGGTGCAATGCTTTGGCCAATCACAGAGCATAATGACATAACAAGGGAGTGGGGTGACCCTGCCCCCTTGTGACCTCATCACAGTATTTAAGAATTGTCATCCTGGCGCAGCTGTCAGATGGCAGAAGCCAGCGTTGAGAGCGGAGAGGTTTTTTTTTCCCCTCCCCCACCCACAGACCCTCACAACCACTGGTCATGGTTGTGGGGAAGAGGCTCTTGTCCACATCAACATAAGAACAAGGTGCTTTGGGGGGGAGGGGGAGCATGTGGCCTGGTATGGTTCAGGAGGGGAGGGTGCTTGCTTGTCCCCCCTCTTTCCTGACCTGCCAGGCTGCATGCTCGGATAAGGATCTGGAATGGATTTTGGGGTGGGACCACCACGCCAATTTTTAAAAAAATTTTGGTGTGGGGGTTTCCCTCAAAATCTATACTAGACCCGAAAGGCTTGGTATGGATGTGGGGGACCCCATGACATTTAAAAAAAAAAAACATTTTAATTGCTGGGCAATGCCAGCAATTCTTTTTACATTCAGCTGTCAGCGGGAAACCCTGCTGACAGCTGAAACATGAACGAATATTTTCACTACTAAAATAGCGCATGACTTAATATAACTCGTGGTATTTTAGTAGATGTCTTACCACATACTCAGATGCAGTAAGATATCAATTAGTGAATTGTCCCCTCATTAGGTTCGAATGTTCAACCGCGAACCGAACAGGGGGTTGTTCCGCCCATCACTACTAGAGAACCATACTAGAGAAAAATACTATAGAGCAGCGGTTCTCAACCTGGGGGTCGCGACCCCTTTGGGGGTCGAACGACCATTTCCCAGGGGTCGCCTAAGACCATCGGAAAACACACATTTCCGATGGTCTTAGGAACCGAGACACCGCTCCTCTGTCTCAGGCGATGTGTGGGCGGGATGATATGCTGCCCCTGTCACCTGGCCACACCTCCGGGATCACGCAACAGCTCCGCCTCCTCACCGCTGATTGGCCACCGGAACTGTAGCTCAGGAGAGGCACACAGGCGGCCAATCACCGGCGAGGAGGTGGAGCTTGGAGAGGAGGAGCCAAGCAGCAGCACGTGTAGATCAAAGAAGATCGAGGGAGCTGCCGGAGCGAGTGAAGAGAGAGGCCAGAGAAAGAAGACAGCTGACAGGTAAGTGCAAATTTTGCTGCTGCAGCCAGGTATGCAGGCTGTAGATGGGAGAGGGAGAGAGCGAGCCCAGGCTGGAGCAGGGGTCAGCAAGGTAAGTATCATTGGTGTCAGTGGGAGGAATAGTGCCCCATCATTTGTGTCACTAATACCAATGATGGGGCACTATTTCTCCCCCACTGACACCAATGATGGGGCACTATTCCTCCCCCCACTGACACCAACGATGGGGCACTATTCCTCCCCTCACTGACACCAACGATGGGGCAATATTCCTCCCCTCACTGACACCAACGATGGGGCACTATTCCTCCCCCCACAGACACCAACGATGGGGCACTATTCCTCCCCCCACTGACACCAACGATGGGGCACTATTCCTCCCCCCACTGACACCAACGATGGGGCACTATTCCTCCCCCCACTGACACCAACGATGGGGCACTATTCCTCCCCCCACTGACACCAACGATGGGGCACTATTCCTCCCCCACTGACACCAACGATGGGGCACTATTCCTCCCCTCACTGACACCAACGATGGGGCACTATTCCTCCCCCCACTGACACCAACGATGGGGCACTATTCCTCCCCCCACTGACACCAACGATGGGGCACTATTCCTCCCCCCACTGACACCAACGATGGGGCACTATTCCTCCCCCCACTGACACCAACGATGGGGCACTATTCCTCCCCCCACTGACACCAACGATGGGGCACTATTCCTCCCCCCACCGACACCAACGATGGGACACTATGTCCCCCCCCCCACTGACACCAATGATGGGGCACTATTCCCCCCTCCACCAATGATGGGGCACTATTCCCCCCACTGATACCAATGATGGGGCACTATTCCTCCCACTGGCACCAATGATGGGGCACTATTTCTCCCACTGACACCAATGATGGGGCACTATTCCTCCCACTGACACCAATGATGGGGCACTATTCCTCCCACTGACACCAATGATGGGGCACTATTCCTCCCACTGACACCAATGATGGGGCACTATTCCTCCCACTGACACCAATGATGGGGCACTATTCCTTCCACTGATACCAACGATGGGGCACTATTCCTTCCACTGATACCAACGATGGGGCACTATTCCTCCCACTGACACCAACGATGGGGCACTATTCCTCCCACTGACACCAACGATGGGGTACTATTCCTCCCACTAACACCAACGATGGGGCACTATTCCTCCCACTGACACCAACGATGGGGCACTATTCCTCCCACTGACACCAAAGATGGGGCACTATTCCTCCCCCCACTGCCACCAACGATGGGGCACTATTCCTCCCCCCACTGACACCAACGATGGGGCACTATTCCTCCCCCCACTGACACCAACGATGGGGCACTATTCCTCCCCCCACTGACACCAACGATGGGGCACTATTCCTCCCCCCACTGACACCAACGATGGGGCACTATTCCCCCCCTGACCCCAATGATGGGGCACTATTCCCCCCTCCACCAATGATGGGGCACTATTCCCCCCACTGATAGCAATGATGGGGCACTATTCCTCCCACTGGCACCAATGATGGGGCACTATTCCTCCCACTGGCACCAATGATGGGGCACTTTTCCTCTCACTGACACCAATGATGGGGCACTATTCCTCCCACTGACACCAATGATGGGGCACTATTCCTCCCACTGACACCAATGTCGGGGCACTATTCCTCCCACTGACACCAATGATGGGGCACTATTCCTCCCACTGACACCAATGATGGGGCACTATTCCTCCCACTGACACCAATGATGGGGCACTATTCCTCCCACTGACACCAATGATGGGGCACTATTCCTCCCACTGACACCAATGATGGGGCACTATTCCTCCCACTGACACCAATGATGGGGCACTATTCCTTCCACTGATACCAACGATGGGGCACTATTCCTCCCACTGACACCAACGATGGGGCACTATTCCTCCCACTGACACCAACGATGGGGCACTATTCCTCCCCTCACTGACACCAACGATGGGGCACTATTCCTCCCCTCACTGACACCAACGATGGGGCACTATTCCTCCCCTCACTGACACCAACGATGGGGCACTATTCCTCCCCCCACTGACACCAACGATGGGGCACTATTCCTCCCATTGGCACCAATGATGGGGCACTATTCCTCCCACTGACACCAATGATGGGGCACTATTCCTTCCACTGACACCAATGATGGGGCACTATTCCTTCCACTGATACCAATGATGGGGCACTATTCCTCCCACTGACACCAACGATGGGGCACTATTCCTCCCACTGACACCAACGATAGGGTACTATTCCTCCCACTGACACCAACGATGGGGCACTAATCCTCCCCTCACTGACACCAACGATGGGGCACTATTCCTCCCCTCACTGACACCAACGATGGGGCACTATTCCTCCCCTCACTGACACCAACGATGGGGCACTATTCCTCCCCCCACTGACACCAACGATGGGACACTATTCCTCCCCCCACTGACACCAACGATGGGGCACTATTCCTCCCCCCACTGACACCAACGATGGGGCACTATTCCTCCCCCCACTGACACCAACGATGGGGCACTATTCCTCCCCCCACTGACACCAACGATGGGGCACTATTCCTCCCTCCACTGACACCAATGATGGGGCACTATTCCTCCCCCCACTGACACCAAGGATGGGGCACTATTCCTCCCCCCACCGACACCAACGATGGGACACTATTTTCCCCCCCCACTGACACCAATGATGGGGCACTATTCCCCCCCCTGACCCCAATGATGGGGCACTATTCCCCCCTCCACCAATGATGGGGCACTATTCCCCCCACTGATACCAATGATGGGGCACTATTCCTCCCACTGGCACCAATGATGGGGTACTATTCCTCCCACTGGCACCAATGATGGGGCACTATTCCTCCCACTGACACCAACGATGGGGCACTATTCCTCCCACTGACACCAATGTTGGGTTACTATTCCTCCCACTGACACCAATGATGGGGCACTATTCCTCCCACTGACACCAACGATGGGGCACTATTCCTCCCACTGACACCAATGTTGGGTTACTATTCCTCCCACTGACACCAATGATGGGGCACTATTCCTCCCACTGACACCAATGTCGGGGCACTATTCCTCCCACTGACACCAATGATGGGGCACTATTCCTCCCACTGACACCAATGATGGGGCACTATTCCTCCCACTGACACCAATGATGGAGCACTATTCCTCCCACTGACACCAATGATGGGGCACTATTCCTTCCACTGACACCAACGATGGGGCACTATTCCTCCCACTGACACCAACGATGGGGCACTATTCCTCCCCTCACTGACACCAACGATGGGGCACTATTCCTCCCCTCACTGACACCAACGATGGGGCACTATTCCTCCCCCCACTGACACCAACGTTGGGGCACTATTCCTCCCCCCACTGACACCAACGATGGGGCACTATTCCTCCCCCCACTGACACCAACGATGGGGCACTATTCCTCCCCCCACTGACACCAACGATGGGGCACTATTCTTCCCACTGACACCAACGATGGGACACTATTCCTCCCACTGACATCAGTGATGGGGCACTAGTCCTCCCACTGCAAAATTACAGTTATGGAGTAGCAACGAAAATAATTTTATGGTTGGGGGTCACCACAACATGAGGAACTGTATTAAGGGGTCGCGGCATTAGAAAGGTTGAGAACCACTGCTATAGAGCCATGCTAGAGAGCCATTCTACAGAGCGATTAAAAAGAGAGATACTAGAGGGCCACACTAAAGAGCAAAAATAGAGAGATACTAAAAGAGATTTAAAATAGCAATACTAGAGAGCCATAGTAGAGAGCAATAATAGAGATATATTAGAAAGAGATGAAACAGAGACATACTAGAGAGCATCAAATGAGAACAATATTAGAGAACCAGAGTGATTAAAGAGAGCCAATACGAGAGAGTGATAAAGGAGAGCAATACTAGAGGTCAATCAAAGAGAGCCACACTAGTGAATGATGAAAGAGAGTGATAACAAAATAGCAATACTAGAGAGCCATACTGGAAAGTGATACTACAAGGTGATAAAAGAGAGCCATGTTAGAAAACAATGAAAGAGAGTTATATTAAAGAGCCATACTAGAGAGCAATAAAAAGCGATAACAGAGACTAATCATAGAGAGTGATAAAAAAAGAGCAATATAAGAGAGTGATACTAAAGAGCAATAAAACAACAGGAATCAAGAGGGATGTAAGATAGCAATGAAAAAGAGTGATACTTGGAAGTGATAATAGACAGCCACACTAGAGAGCAATACTAGAGCGCAATATCTGAGAGCAATAACAGAAAGCAATAATAGATAGCTTGGTAAGAGTGCAATGAAAAAGAGTCATAGTAGAGGGGAATTTAAAAGAACAATGAAATAAATCGATGTTAGACAGTGATAATACATAGCAATATTAGAGAGCAATAAAAAGAGACATAATAGCAATAAAAGAAAGTGATATATAAGAGAGCGATACTAGAGAAGGATATATGAGACCAAAAAAAGAGAGCAATAATAGAGAGCGATGAAAGCAAGTGATACTAAAGAGAGAGCTATAAAACATAGCAATAAAAGAGAGAGAGAGATGAGAGCAATAAAAGGCAGTGATAATAGAGAGCGATACAAGAGAGATAAAAGAGAGTAGTAAAAGATAGCAATAAAAAATTGTACACAGATAGTGCTACAAAATTGTTAAAAAGAAGATAGATACAATAACAAAAACATAAAAAAAGAAGTGATATAGGAGAGGGATAAAAGAGAGTGATTGCTATGCACCTGAGTCACTGTAAAGCTGAACCCTAGGTATGATGTTCATTGCATAATTACATACATAGTAGTTGGCGCTACTATAGTGATCACCACAATCGTTTGGGTCCTTTGCCAAGCAGCTTCCCATTTGAATACTAACCACATGGAGACAGGAACTCAGCACTGCCAACACTGACAAAATGGCTTTTTTTAATGAATACAAGGCATAATGAATACAAGGCATTCTCTGCCTGGATGAGGTGGAGAGGTGGGGCAGTGACATCACAAACGCCATTTTGTCTAATCAGAGAATGCCTCGTATTCATTGAAAAAAATAAAAATACAAGGTGTCCTAGGAATGGCATAGATGGTGACCGAGCAGTCTTCTGCATAATGGGCACAGGGGGTTGCTCCCTTGGCATTGCTGCCATTCATAGAAAAGACACAGGCCCTTGTACATTGCCCAGATCATTGTAGTAGCACCAACTACTACAGTGATTGTCACATTCTCCAGCAGTCCCTCAGGTATGAGATATGGATGCTTTCATTGTGTCAAGCTGGACCAATGTAATTATGCAATGAAGATCATACCTGGAGTTCTACTTTAATATCGATACTTAGGGTGAAAGGGTCAGAGCACCCAACCCTAGAATGCAGATGCTAGAGCAACCATTTTCCACCAGGGTTCCTCAAGAGGTGGATAAGGGCTCCGTAATCTGTGACTGACTGACCTCCCATCTGATGCAATAATATAGTTCAACGCCACTTGGCAGATTTTTATAGCTGTCTGTTAAACTAGCCATACACAGATAGATTTTTTTATTATTCAGCTTTGTGGCTGAACAAAAAAAGATCTAACAGATTCCTCCATCCTCACTAAATAAAAGATGGACAAATCTCTTCCTGCAGTTTATGTGTTCTGACAGGCGGCAACAGCAGCCGTCAGAATACCCAAACAGTGGCTGCATCTGATTGGATGCAGCCACTGTTCAGCTGACAATTTTTTGTCTGGCTTCTACAAGGAGTAATATTTAATCTGGGAAACATAATATGTGTTCCTACTTCTGAAATCATTTCTCCTGCATTTGAAGTGTAATTAAACCTAACACTAGCTATTCTTAAAAATGTTTCTTCCCTCTCCTCCTACCTATCCTGGATATCCTGTGGACAAAATAGATCTGTATACTTACCTTTTTCTGGTCTACTTCAGTCTGGTCACATGATCCCACAGCTCCAGCTCCCTAGATCACTTGAGTGGCTGCTGCAGGGGAGAGGGGGGAGTGCCAACAACGGCTGGGACATGGGAGCCTATGGATGACATCATGGCTCCCAGAAATCACAGCCGTTGTCGAGTGTTCCATGACAGAGGGGAGCCAGAGCTGCAAGATTACGTGACTGGAAAAGAGCGGAGTAAAAAAAAAGGTAAGTATACAGGTCTTTATTGCACAGGGTAGGCAGGATAGTTAGGAGGAGGGGAAGAAAATGTTTAGGAATAGGGAGGGTTAATATTTATTCCACTTTAAAAAATCTAAACGTAGGAGGCTATGTAGCTTAATAATTCCGAGAACGTATCCTGAAATTCTGTGTAATTATCCCAGAGTACACAACAATATTACCTGAGAATTCTAACGTTTTATTTTAGATTTTGGAGATACTAAAGTGCTCTTTTGAAGACCATCTGACAATCTCTTATATTCGGTATCCCAGGAAACGTCGGGACAAGGTCATCCAGCACCTAGGGAAAAGATGTCAAACTGCATCCACCTCCTCTGTGATGTGCACACCTAATTGTCTTTTCTATGTTCAATGTGTACACCTGATCATTTTACCCACAGTTAGAGTGTAGGGGTCAGAAGTGTGTATCATACAGAGTGCAGGGGTCAGGAGTGCGTAATGTACACATTGCAGGGCAGAAATATGTGACTCGCAGTTTGCAGGGGTCAGGAGTGCGTAATGTACACATTGCAGGGCAGAAATATGTGACTCGCAGTTTGCAGGGGTCAGGAGTGTGTAATGTACACATTATAGGGGTCAGAAATATGTGACTCACAGTTTGCAAGGGCCAGGAGTGTGTAACGTTCAGGGGTCAAGAATGTATAACATACAGTGTGCAGTGGTCAGGAGTATGTAATGTTCAGGGGTCAGGAATGTGTAGCATACAGTGTGTAGGGGACAGGAGTATGTGATGTTCAGGGGTCAGGAATGTGTAGCATACAGTGTGTAGGGGACAGGAGTATATAATGTACAGTGTGTAGGAGTCAAGAGTGTGTAAGGTACAAAGTGTAAGGGTCAGGAGCGCGTAATCCACTGTATGCAGGGATCAGAATTGCGTAGTGTACAGTATGCAGGAGTCAGGAGTGCATAACATACAGCATGCCAGGGTTAGGAATGTCTAGCATACAGTGTGCAGGGGTCAGGACCATGTAACTCACATTGTGCAGGAATCAGGAATGTGTAGTTGACAGAGTGCAGGAGTAAAGAATGTGTAGCGTACAGTGTGCAGGGGTCAGGAGTGTGTAACGTTCAGTGTGCCAGAGTCAGGAATGTATAGTGCACAGTGTGTAGAGCTCAGGAGTATGTAATGTGCAGTGTAAAGGAGTCAGGAGAGTGTAACGTACAGAGTGCAGGAGTCAGGAATGTATAGCGTACAGTATGCTGGGGTCAGCAGTATGTAATGTACAGAATTTCAGGGGTCAGGAATGTATAACGTACAGTATGCAGGGGTAAGGAGTGAATAATGTACAGTGTGCAGGGGCCAGAAATGTGTAACTCACAGTGTGCAGGGGTCAGGAGTGTAATTGTCAGGAGTAAAAGTAATGAACAGTCCAGAAAACAGACTGCAAGGGGAAGGATACATAGTGTAGGGGTCAGGTGTATATAACATACATAGTACAGGAGTCAAGAATATATACACCATAGTGCACATGTATGATTTTTTCCAGCCCCTTTATTGATATCACAGGAGGATACCTATGAGACATTTTGACAACACACCCACACACATACATACATATGCTCATAAACACATGCACACCCACATACATACACATGCTCATAAACACACGCACACCCACATACATACACCCACATACACACACTCACATACAAACACAAACTAACGCCCTCACGTACAGCTTCTTCAAAACCATGCTTTGATTTCTGTCTGACTTCCTTTCAGTTAAATGCTACCATTTGCATGATGGGTTTCAGCACAGCATGGTAGAAGTTGGGAGGTTGAGCAATACAACCTTTCCTCCATCCTCTAAAGTCTAAAATCCTTTTTTATTTTTTTTAATTCTACATTTATTGTTTCACTCATCAGCACAGTACATGTTACAGTAACAAGGCAAAAGGAAAAAATCCACCCAGCATGGTGGGACAATAATAAAAAATATAAGCACAAAGTATGAACCTCATTTACATCCATATCCTGCAAAAACAGTGCCTTACTGCAGCACACATGAAGCTGCAGGCAGACGAATGAAATGTCAGTATGACCAGAGGTCAGTTACCAGGCAAGAGACTTTGTACAATCTCCTTGCCAACTCTCCGAACTGTTTACCCGGGTCCCAGCCGTGCAGGTTTGGGCCTCTAAAGCGAAAACCTTTTTCAAAAACAAGAGGTAGACAAAAGGCAGCAAAAGAGAGAAAGAAAAAACACAGGAAGAGAGAGAATGGAAGGAATGGAGAGAAAGAGAAATAAAAATGGGGGGGGGAGGTTGGAGAGGAAGGGGAAGGGGTGTGGGGGGGAAGGTGGGAGCAATGGGGAAGGGAGAAAGGAGATTGTAGGAGGGTAGAGGGGGCTGGAGTCTGGTTTTAGAGCATGTCGGACACAACTTAGTTTTTTTTAGTTTAGTTCCGGTACTTATATAGCGCCGGCAATTTACGCAGTGCTTTACATATATATTGTACATTTGCTAGTTATGTGTTAGAGAAGACACTCGTAGCTTGTGATGAGGCAGAACTCTGTTTTACTTGTGTGGCTTAAGTTGCAAACATACAGAACACATTTCAGCAGACATCTTGGTTTTGAAGAGAGGAAGAGAGAACCAACAAGTTTTACACATATGCACAACTAGTAACCTTAGTGTACAGTGCCATCTACTGGTGAAGTGATATTAGCACACAATACTATATAGTACATGCTATTGTATTCCCAACAACATTCACATCAGTCCCTAACCCTCAAGGGGTGTACAATCTAAGGTCCCTAACTCACATTCATACATACACATACTAGGGCCAATTTAGACAGGATCCAGTTCACCTACCAGCATGTCTTTGGAGTTTGGGAGGAAAACAGAGTACCCGGAGGAAACCCACGCAGGCACAGGGAGAACATGCAAACTCCAGGCAGGTGCTGCCATGGTTGGGGTCCGAACCAACGACCCTAGTACTGCCAGGCGGAAGTGCTAACCATTTAGCCACTGTGCTGCCCGTAGGCTTAGGCTATGTTCACGCTAGCTTTGTCAGCAGGCGTCAGACAGGCGTTTGGGAAGCATTTTTAACACTTTTCAAAAGCCTAAGCGTTAGCACATAAGCATTAGCGTCGCGGCAAAACTCACACCTCATGTGGAGTCAGGAGAAGTTGAAGCCTCTCATATTAGTCTATGGTGCCGCTCCTCAAACGCCTGGCAGGTGTTTGCGGGGCATTTGCGAGGCGGTTATGAGGCATTTGCGGAGCGTTAATACCATTTATCTTCATTATAGATGTTTGTGGTGCAGTTTTAACCCCTGGCAAACACCTATCAAATGCCTCAAAACCATGCATAGGGCATTTGGGGAGCATTTGAGGAGCGTTAACAAAGCTTCCCAATGCCTGTCTAACACCTGTCCAGGGGCGGACTGACCATTTGGAAACTCGGGCACTGCCCGAGGGCCCGGGGTCAGTAGGGGGCCCCATGAGATGCCCCTGGTACCTTTTCCATAGGCTTTTTTCAGTTTGGGCAAGGACACAGGGGCCCAATGATCCCCTATTGCCCGGGGACCCCATGAGTTGTCAGTCCGCCCCTGCGCCTGTCAAATGCTATAGGGGCGTTTGGCAGGAGTTAGAAATAAGTCAAGTGTGAACAAGCCCTTAGTCCGCTTTCACTAGGCCTGGACCTATGTAGTCTGTGAAGAAAAAAGCAGAAAGTAATCTTGTGTGCATTGGAAGCCGTGCCAATAAAACCATGTTTTGCTAAACAGTTCTTCTTTACATTTAATGGTTGCCATCAAAACATTGTATGTCATTGATCTCGTACACTACTGCTATCCATTGGCCGATCGTTGGAGGGTCAGTTTGTTTCCATTTCAGTGGAATACACACCGTGGCTGCATTGAGTAAGTGGATAAGAAGGGACCTGTTGTACCTACGTCTGGATAAAGGAGGAAGGTTCAGGAGGAAAACTTCCGGACACATGTCCAGAGTGAAATCAGAAAGTTTGTGGATCATCCGTTTAACATCATTTCAAAAAGCCTGTAAAGCTGACCAAAAGAAGTGCAACAGTGTACCATTCTCTTGCTGGCAATGCCAACACAATGGTGAGACCGCTGGGAAGATCTTATGGAGGAGTGTTGGGGTCCTATACCACCTGGTCAGCAATTTGTAGCTCGCTTTTTGATATCGGCTGGATAGGGAAGACTGATGTACAAAATGAAGAACCCGGGCTTTCAGAGCCGTAGTTAGGGTTTTATCTATATCCCTTTCCCATTTCTGAAGAAAAGGGGGAACGTAATCCTCCAGAGGTTTGGAAATTAAAGCGTAGGACATCGAAAACATATGATGTAAAGAAGAGGTTTCCGAGCAGAGTTGCTCAAATTGCGAGATCTTACCCAAACGTACCTTGTTCCGTTTAATGGTTGAAACAAAGTGGTGTATTTGCATAGTCCTCCATTAATCTAGGCAGGAGAAAGCATCCCTCCGCTCTTAGAAATGGAGCGTCATCTGTTACTTGTTCAAAAGTCCCCAGGAATTGATTGGTGGATAGAAAAGACCGAAATCTCATGTCCTCCACTCCTGGGGGAAACTCCTGAGCCCCTATAATTGGCGACATTAGGGAAAAAGACTGTGGAGCTGAGCTTAAGCAGCCCGCTTTAGCCAGGGTTGCCACCGTATTCCCTATGGTAGAATGTATTTTGACCTCGGAGGGGAGAGGTGAAGTTTGCCAGGGGAGCGTCAGTAAGGGGAGTGGTGACAAAAATTGTTCCAGGGCTACCCAGTCCTTTTTGGAGCTACAGTTGCAAGAAAAAGTATGTGAAACCCTTGGGATTACGTGGAGTTTTGCATGAATTGGGCATAAAATGTGCTCTGAAGGTCATCAAAGTCACAACAATAGAAGAACACAGTCTGCTGAACATAATACTACACAAACATTAGATGTTGCCATGGTTTAATTGCACATAACATGTAAACATTCACAGTGCAGGGAGGAAAAAGTATGTGAACCTTTGGACTTAATAACTGGTTGACCCTCCTTTGGCAGCAATAACCTCAACCAAATGTTTCCTGTAGTTGCAGATCAGACCTGCACAACGATCTGGAGTCATTTTGGACCACTCCTCTTCACAAAACTGTTTCAGTGTAGCAATATTCTTGGGATGTCTGGTGTGAATCGCTCTCTTAAGGTCATGCCACAGCATTTCAATCGGGTTGAGGTCAGGACTCTGACTGGGCCACTCCAGAAGGCGTATTCTGTGCTGTTGCAGCCATTGTTTTGTTGAATTACTTGTATGCTTTGGGTCATTGTCCCGTTGCATCACCCATCCTCTGCGGAGCTTCAGTTGGCGGACAGATGGTCGTACGTTTTCCTGCAAAATGTCTTGATAAACTCTGGAATTCATTTTCCCATCAATGACAACAATCCGTCCAGGCCCTGAGGCAGCAAAGCAGCCCCAAACCATGATGCTCCCTCCGCCATGTTTTACAGTGGGGATGAGGTTTTGATGTTGGTGTGCTGTGCCTTTTTTTCTCCACACATAGTGTTGTGTGTTCTTCCCAAACAACTCAATCTTGGTTTCATCTGTCCGCAGTATATTTTGCCAGTAGTGCTGTGGAACATCCAGGTGCTCTTTTGCAAACTTCAAACATGCTGCAATATTCTTTTTGGACAGCAATGGCTTCCTCCGTGGTGTCCTCCCATGTACTCCATTCTTGTTTAATGTTTTCCTTATTGATGATGTTCAGAGCACATTTTATGCCCAATTCATGCAAAACTCCACGTAATCCCAAGGGGTTCACATACTTTTTCTTGCAACTGTATGTTTGATCCAATCCAAGGTACGGGGCATATGTACTGCATGGAAATATTTGAAGGGATTCGGGAACCTTAAGCCCCCCTGCTCTTTGGGTAAAGTCGATATGTGATACGCTTTGTTGTGTAGCCCCATAAGAAAGTCAAGAATTCCGCTTTGATCGCTCTGAGAAATGATCTAGGGAGTGCAACCGGAAGGGCTTGCAGCAAATATAGAAGCCTGGGCAAGATCGTCATTTTCAAAATACTGTTGCAGCCGAACCACGTAAAAGTTTGTTGGTGCCAAGGGTTCAAATCGGCTCTAATAGTTGACAACCATGGGAGAATATTGTCTAAACTCTTTTTGATGGCCTGGGGCAAGCTCTGAAGACTGCAGTGATCAGTGCTGTGTGCTGCAGCAGGGGTATTTTAATGATTGTTACTAGAGATGAGCGAATTATTCAAAAATTCGGTTCGGCTGATTCGCCGAATTCGCGGAAAAAATTTGCTTCGAGCCGAATATATTCGCTGCGAATTTAACTTATAAAAAGGGTGTTTCTAGGCTTCAGAGAGCCTTTATATTAGTGCAGAACACTGTACCTTTAATTTAAATGCCCTTGGAGTCTGCTGGGGAAGAGAAATAATACTGTCAGTCAGTATGACATGCAGATGAGTGCCGTCGATCTTAGAATCACCGCACACTTCACTCATTTGGGCAGTCACGGGGCCAAAACCACAGTGTGGCGGTGGAGGCAGCAGCAATGGGAGGCCATACAGCACCCTATGACAAAATGGAACCCACCAGCAGTGTGAGGAGACCTGAAAGTGGCACATGGCAGAGTGTGGCGATGGAGACAGCAGCAATGGGAGGCCGTACAGGGACCCATGACACACTCTGGACCTGGCAGCAGCATGAGGAGGCGGTACAGGGGCCCATGACAGATTACGGGCCTGGCAGCAGCATGAGGAGTCGGTACGGGGGCCCATAGCAGATTACGGGCCTGGCAGCAGCATGAGGAGGCGGTACAGGGGCCCATGGCAGAGTGGCGGAGCGTAAGCAGCTAAAATTGAAGGCCATACAGAGGCCTATGTTAAAAAGTCCCCCCAGCAGCAGCGTGGGGAGACGACTATCAAGAGTCCAATGGCAGAGTGGCGGAGCAGAAGCAGCTTCAATTGAAGGCCATACACAGGCCTAGGTTAAAAAGCGGAAGCCGTCAGCAGCGTGAGCAGACGACAGAGACACATGGCGCAGGGTGGCGGTGGATGCAGCAGTATTCGGAAGCCAAACACAGGCCTCGGTTAAAAAGCGGAAGCCGTCAGCAGCGTGAGCAGACGACAGAGGCACATGGCGCAGGGTGGCGGTGGAGGCAGCAGCAATGGAAGGCCATACAGCACCCTATCACAAAATGGAACCCACCAACAGTGTAAGGAGACCTGAAAGTGGCACATGGCGCAGAGTGGCGGTGGAGGCAGCAGTATTCGGAAGCCATACACAGGCCTAGGTTTAAAACTGGAACCCAGCAGCGTGAGCAGACGACAAAGACACACATGGCAGAGGATGGATCTGGCAGCAGTATGAGAAGGCGGTACAGGGGCCCGTGGCACAGTGTGGTGATGGGGGCTACAGCAACTGGATGCCAGAAAGTGGCCGATAGGGCTATATACTGCATGGAATTATAAAGTTGTAAAGACAGCGGCCTATAAGGCTATACACACTATAACAATCATGACTTGATTGACCATTGGCCTATAAGGCTATACACAGCATGAATATCATGACTTATTCTGAGAGTGCTTTGGAAGGCTATATACAAAAAGTAATTCATGAGCTGTCCGGACAGCGGACAATAAGTACATATATACAAATCAATTCATCAGCTGTCCAGCCAGCGGCCTCAAAGGCGACACATATAGAAAGCAATTCATGAGCTGTTCAGACAGCGGCCTCTAAGGCGACAGATATACAAAGCAATTCCCAAGGTGTTCAGGGAGCGGCCTGAACGGCTAGGTTATTAGGTCAGTTGTGTCAGGAACTGGTGGTTTGAAATCCAGACTAATCCACGCCTGATTCATTTTTACAAACGTGAGTCTCTCCACACTTTGGGTGGACAGTCATGTCGTCCACGGAGTTACAATACCTCCTGCCGCACTAAACACGCGCTCCGATGCCACGCTACTGGCGGGGCATGACAGCCTTTTAAGGGCAAATTCAGCTAGTTGGGGCCAAAGGTCAAGTTTCGTTGCCCAGTAGTCAAGGGGATTGTCTACCTCGGTTGGCAGGGTGCTGTCCAAGTAGGCCCAAGCCTGTTGTTTGAGGTCCTGCTCCAGGTCCACCTGATGCTGCTGCTGCTGCGGCTGGTTAGTAGTTTCCTCACTGCGCTGGTGAAGAAAGCTACTCATCATCGACTGCAGACTGAGGCAGCCACTGCTGGTGGAGCTGCCACTGCTCCTACCACCCCACCCCTCCCCTGCTGCCATGGCAGCGGAACGCGAGCGCACAGGGCCCACAGTGTCTGAGGATGGACGTTGGCGCAGAAAGGCAGAGACCAACTGACTACATAGGTGGTTTTTATAGTACTTTATTTTGGCCTCCCTCTCAGCAGGTGTGAAAAAGGCCACCATTTTTGAACGGTAGCGAGGGTCCAACAAGGTGGACAGCCAAAAGTCATCCCTCTGTCTGATAGTTATTATTCGGCTGTCGCTACGCAAGCAACCGAGCATGCTATGGGCCATTTGTGCCAAGGAATGCGAGGGACTCCCTGCCTCCATCTCCACAGCATACTGCCACGGTGCGTCTGGGTCCTCTGTCTCCTCCTCCTCCTCTACCAGATGCTCCTGCTCCTCCACTCCTGTCCGCTGAGTGGAAAAACCACCCATTTCACTCAATAATTCCTGAGCACCAATGTCCTCCTCTACCTCCTCCTCTTCTTCCTGTCCTGCCCCCACAGGGGTCATGTGGCGTTGAGATCTGTGCGCCACGTCTACCGCACCCTGACCAGCCATTGTTAACAGCATTTGTTCCAGGACGTGCAACAGAGAAATGACGTCGTTCATCCCATAGTCCTGCCGACTCACGAATAGCGTGGCCTCCTCAAAGGGCCTGAGCAAGCGGCAGGTGTCACGCATGAGCTGCCAATGGCTGACATCTAAGTTACACAGGGGAGTACCTTTATCCGCTTGTAACATCAGGAAATCGGTGATGGCCTTTCGCTGTTCGTAAAGGCGGTCTAACATATGTAGGGTTGAATTCCACCTTGTTGCAACGTCGCAGATCAGGCGATGCTGTGGAATTCCGTTCTGCCGCTGCAGCTCAAGGAGGGTGTGCTTTGCGGTGTAGGAATGGCTGAAATGCATGCAAAGTTTATGTGACATTTTAAGGATGTCTTGCAGTGGGATGGTGGATTTTAGGAACCGCTTGACAACCAGATTGAACACGTGAGCCATGCATGGCGCATGGCACAACCTTCCTTGACGCAGAGCAGACACCATGTTCTTTCCGTTGTCGGTCAACATGGTTCCGATTTTCAGTTTGCGCGGAGACAGCCATCTGTCGATTTCTCTGTTCATTACACTCAGAAGTTCCTCCCCTGTGTGACTACGTTCGCCAAGGCATACCAGGTGCAGCACAGCGTGACACCGTTGCGCCCTGCACATGTGATATGTGGGTCGGGTAATGGGACTTGGCACGGGGGTGGCGGCTGAGGACACGGCGGAAGAAGAGGTGGTAGAGGCGGACATCTTTGCTGGACCAAGGACGTGCAAACGTGGAGGCAAAAGCGGCGTGACCTGTCCAAGTTGCTGGTGCGGCTGTGCCGGCACCACGTTCACCCAGTGGGCCGTAAATGACATGTACTGTCCCTGACCGTAGTTACAGCTCCACACGTCGGCGCTGCCGTGCACTTTGGCAGAGACCGACATGCTCAAAGACTGGCCCACCATCTCTTCTACATGTGAATGCAGGGCTGGCACTGCCTTTTTGGCAAAGAAATGCCGGCTTGGCACTCTCCACCGCGGCGCGGCACAAGCCATCATTTCTCGGAAAGGTGCTGAGTCCACCACTTGGAAAGGGAGGGACTGCAGCACCAGCAACTTGGACAGGAGGACGTTCAGCTTCTGCACCGTCGGGTGCGTGCTCGCAAACTGTTGTCTCTTGGAAACGGATTCCAAGAAAGACTGCTGACGGAATCCGTGAAGAGGAGTAGCAGGAGAAGGAGCATCTGAACGAGCGGAAGATGCCAACGAGCGACAACTCCCCTCAGCAGAGGTGTTGGAGCCTTGACTGGCTGATAGAGGGCGATTGACGTCGGGTGACGGAGCAAGTAACGGAGCGGGTGATGGAGCGGGGGCTGGGGCAGGCAGAACCGCCGTATCTTTATCACGGTTTTCCCAGGCCACCGAATGGCGACGCTGCATATGCTGACGCAACGCTGTAGTCCCAACATTGGCCCCCTGGCCACACTTGACTTTCTGGCCACATAGTCGACATACGGCTACGTTTACTTCCTCGGGCGTCTTGACGAAAAATTGCCACACCGCCGAGTAGGAAACTTTGCCCCCGCTACTCCTCACTGGCTGACTGCTACTTCCTCCGTGCACACCGGCACCACTACTGGCCGTGGTGGTAGGCTGCAGTGGAGCTGGTGCTCTACTCCGTGGCCGTTTGGCTCCACTGACACTGCTGCGACCCTGGTGCCTCCTGGGCAACCCACCGACTGTTTTGCTCGCTGGCAAGCTGGCACCCTTTTCTCCTGATGATGCTGAAGCAATAGCCTGATGACGACGAGGCTGCCAAGTGCGATCAGCCTCATCATCATCAATTAGGGTCTCCGCGTCACTACTAGCCCCCTCGGCTGTGTGTGGGTCAGGAGACAGACCTGTCTCTAGACCGGCTACCGAGCCACTCTCCTCGCCAGTACTTCTTCGCCTGGCTGCTGAAGAGGCGGATGTCTCCCCCCGTTCCTGACCGCCCTCTGTTAGCTCTTCCTCACTGTACAGTGGGGCTGAGCCCACAGCATGCGATACTTCGCTTGGTGAGGGAACACCAAAGGACAGGGGCAGGTCGAGGACACGTGATTTCAGTGGGCTTGCTCCCGGGCCATGCCAACTAACGGTTGTGTCTGACGTACCCACCGACCGTTGGCTGTAGGTGTCAGAGGTGACCTGGGAAGAGGAAGACGACCGAGTCAACCAATCGATGACGGCAGGGTTGTCGGTGGAGACACGACCGCTGGATGACACCGGGAGCACTGGCCTCTGGCTGCGACTAGTGCTGCCTCGACCCCTTCCTCTGCTGCCACGTCTGCTCGCTCCTGAAACATTGCCTCCTCTGCCACTCCTCTGCGTGTTGTCTGACATACTCTTTAATTCAATAAGCACCCCAAAAATAAAACCGGATTTAACTCTTTGAACGTACAATAGTGGTTGTGAAGCAGAAAGTCAGTTTATTTAGCACAATCGGTCAATTGCAGCTTGCTGTTGGCTGGAAACTGTACGTTTATGTCACTGGAATGCACTAATCACCCAAAAAATATTACCGCCACCCGGCGTGTAAATGGATCTAACTCTTTGAACGTACAATAGTGGTTGTGAAGCAGAAAGTCCGTTTATTGTACACAATTGGTCAATTGCAGCTTGCCGTTGGCTGGAAACTGTACGTTTATGTCACTGGAATGCACTAATCACCCAAAAAATATTACCGCCACCCGGCGTGTATATGGATTTAACTCTTTGAACGTACAATAGTGGTTGTGAAGCAGAAAGTCAGTTTATTTAGCACAATCGGTCAATTGCAGATTGCCGTTGGTTGGAAACTGTACGTTTCTGTCACTGGAATGCACTAATCACCCAAAAAATATTACCGCCACCCGGCGTGTAAATGGATCTAACTCTTTGAACGTACAATAGTGGTTGTGAAGCAGAAAGTCAGTTTATTTAGCACAATTGGTCAATTGCAGCTTGCCGTTGGCTGGAAACTGTACGTTTATGTCACTGGAATGCACTAATCACCCAAAAAATATTACCGCCACCCGGCGTGTATATGGATTTAACTCTTTGAACGTACAATAGTGGTTGTGAAGCAGAAAGTCAGTTTATTTAGCACAATCGGTCAATTGCAGCTTGCCGTTGGTTGGAAACTGTACGTTTATGTCACTGGAATGCACTAATCACCCAAAAAATATTACCGCCACCCGGCGTGTAAATGGATCTAACTCTTTGAACGTACAATAGTGGTTGTGAAGCAGAAAGTCAGTTTATTTAGCACAATCGGTCAATTGCAGCTTGCCGTTGGCTGGAAACTGTACGTTTCTGTCACTGGAATGCACTAATCACCCAAAAAATATTACCGCCACCCGGCGTGTAAATGGATCTAACTCTTTGAACGTACAATAGTGGTTGTGAAGCAGAAAGTCAGTTTATTTAGCACAATCGGTCAATTGCAGCTTGCCGTTGGCTGGAAACTGTACGTTTCTGTCACTGGAATGCACTAATCACCCAAAAAATATTACCGCCACCCGGCGTGTAAATGGATCTAACTCTTTGAATGTACAATAGTGGTTGTGAAGCAGAAAGTCAGTTTATTTAGCACAATCGGTCAATTGCAGCTTGCCATTGGCTGGAAACTGTACGTTTATGTCACTGGAATGCACTAATCACCCAAAAAATATTACCGCCACCCGGCGTGTAAATGGATCTAACTCTTTGAACGTACAATAGTGGTTGTGAAGCAGAAAGTCAGTTTATTTAGCACAATCGGTCAATTGCAGCTTGCCGTTGGCTGGAAACTGTACGTTTCTGTCACTGGAATGCACTAATCACCCAAAAAATATTACCGCCACCCGGCGTGTAAATGGATCTAACTCTTTGAACGTACAATAGTGGTTGTGAAGCAGAAAGTCAGTTTATTTAGCACAATCGGTCAATTGCAGCTTGCCGTTGGCTGGAAACTGTACATTTATGTCACTGGAATGCACTAATCACCCAAAAAATATTACCGCCACCCGGCGTGTAAATGGATCTAACTCTTTGAACGTACAATAGTGGTTGTGAAGCAGAAAGTCAGTTTATTTAGCACAATCGGTCAATTGCAGCTTGCCGTTGGCTGGAAACTGTACATTTATATCACTGGAATGCACTAATCACCCAAAAAATATTACCGCCAGCCGGCGTGTAAATGGATTTAACTCTTTGAACGTACAATAGTGGTTGTGAAGCAGAAAGTCAGTTTATTTAGCACAATCGGTCAATTGCAGCTTGCCGTTGACTGGAAACTGTACGTTTATGTCACTGGAATGCACTAATCACCCAAAAAATATTACCGCCACCCGGCGTGTAAATGGATATAACTCTTTGAACGTACAATAGTGGTTGTGAAGCAGAAAGTCAGTTTATTTAGCACAATCGGTCAATTGCAGCTTGCCGTTGGCTGGAAACTGTACGTTTCTGTCACTGGAATGCACTAATCACCCAAAAAATATTACCGCCACCCGGCATGTAAATGGATCTAACTCTTTGAACGTACAATAGTGGTTGTGAAGCAGAAAGTCAGTTTATTTAGCACAATCGGTCAATTGCAGCTTGCCGTTGGCTGGAAACTGTACGTTTCTGTCACTGGAATGCACTAATCACCCAAAAAATATTACCGCCACCCGGCGTGTATATGGATTTAACTCTTTGAACGTACAATAGTGGTTGTGAAGCAGAAAGTCAGTTTATTTAGCACAATCGGTCAATTTCAGCTTGCCGTTGGCTGGAAACTGTACGTTTATGTCACTGGAATGCACTAATCACCCAAAAAATATTACCGCCACCCGGCGTGTATATGGATTTAACTCTTTGAATGTACAATAGTGGTTGTGAAGCAGAAAGTCAGTTTATTTAGCACAATCGGTCAATTGCAGCTTGCCGTTGGCTGGAAACTGTACGTTTATGTCACTGGAATGCACTAATCACCCAAAAAATATTACCGCCACCCGGCGTGTATATGGATTTAACTCTTTGAACGTACAATAGTGGTTGTGAAGCAGAAAGTCAGTTTATTTAGCACAATCGGTCAATTGCAGCTTGCCGTTGGCTGGAAACTGTACATTTATGTCACTGGAATGCACTAATCACCCAAAAAATATTACCGCCACCCGGCGTGTAAATGGATCTAACTCTTTGAACGTACAATAGTGGTTGTGAAGCAGAAAGTCAGTTTATTTAGCACAATCGGTAAATTGCAGCTTGCCGTTGGCTGGAAACTGTACATTTATGTCACTGGAATGCACTAATCACCCAAAAAAGATTACCGCCACCCGGCATGTATATGGATTTAACTTTTTGAACGTACAATAGTGGTTGTGAAGCAGAAAGTCAGTTTATTTAGCACAATCGGTCAATTGCAGCTTGCCGTACGCTGGAAACTGTACGTTTATGTCACTGGAATGCACTAATCACCCAAAAAATATTACCGCCACCCGGCGTGTAAATGGATCTAACTCTTTGAACGTACAATAGTGGTTGTGAAGCAGAAAGTCAGTTTATTTAGCACAATCGGTCAATTGCAGCTTGCCGTTGGCTGGAAACTGTACGTTTCTGTCACTGGAATGCACTAATCACCCAAAAAATATTACCGCCACCCGGCGTGTAAATGGATCTAACTCTTTGAACGTACAATAGTGGTTGTGAAGCAGAAAGTCAGTTTATTTAGCACAATTGGTCAATTGCAGCTTGCCGTTGGCTGGAAACTGTACGTTTATGTCACTGGAATGCACTAATCACCCAAAAAATATTACCGCCACCCGGCGTGTATATGGATTTAACTCTTTGAACGTACAATAGTGGTTGTGAAGCAGAAAGTCAGTTTATTTAGCACAATCGGTCAATTGCAGCTTGCCGTTGGCTGGAAACTGTACGTTTATGTCACTGGAATGCACTAATCACCCAAAAAATATTACCGCCACCCGGCGTGTAAATGGATCTAACTCTTTGAACGTACAATAGTGGTTGTGAAGCAGAAAGTCAGTTTATTTAGCACAATCGGTCAATTGCAGCTTGCCGTTGGCTGGAAACTGTACATTTATGTCACTGGAATGCACTAATCACCCAAAAAATATTACCGCCACCCGGCGTGTATATGGATTTAACTCTTTGAACGTACAATAGTGGTTGTGAAGCAGAAAGTCAGTTTATTTAGCACAATCGGTCAATTGCAGCTTGCCGTTGGCTGGAAACTGTACGTTTATGTCACTGGAATGCACTAATCACCCAAAAAATATTACCGCCACCCGGCGTGTAAATGGATCTAACTCTTTGAACGTACAATAGTGGTTGTGAAGCAGAAAGTCAGTTTATTTAGCACAATCGGTCAATTGCAGCTTGCCGTTGGCTGGAAACTGTACGTTTATGTCACTGGAATGCACTAATCACCCAAAAAATATTACCGCCACCCGGCGTGTATATGGATTTAACTCTTTGAACGTACAATAGTGGTTGTGAAGCAGAAAGTCAGTTTATTTAGCACAATCGGTCAATTGCAGCTTGCCATTGGCTGGAAACTGTACGTTTATGTCACTGGAATGCACTAATCACCCAAAAAATATTACCGCCACCCGGCGTGTAAATGGATCTAACTCTTTGAACGTATAATAGTGGTTGTGAAGCAGAAAGTCAGTTTATTTAGCACAATCGGTCAATTGCAGCTTGCCGTTGGCTGGAAACGGTACGTTTATGTCACTGGAATGCACTAATCACCCAAAAAATATTACCGCCACCCGGCGTGTATATGGATTTAACTCTTTGAACGTACAATAGTGGTTGTGAAGCAGAAAGTCAGTTTATTTAGCACAATCGGTCAATTGCAGCTTGCCGTTGGCTGGAAACTGTACGTTTATGTCACTGGAATGCACTAATCACCCAAAAAATATTACCGCCACCCGGCGTGTAAATGGATCTAACTCTTTGAACGTACAATAGTGGTTGTGAAGCAGAAAGTCAGTTTATTTAGCACAATCGGTCAATTGCAGCTTGCCGTTGGCTGGAAACTGTACATTTATGTCACTGGAATGCACTAATCACCCAAAAAATATTACCGCCACCCGACGTGTATATGGATTTAACTCTTTGAACGTACAATAGTGGTTGTGAAGCAGAAAGTCAGTTTATTTAGCACAATCGGTCAATTGCAGCTTGCCGTTGGCTGGAAACTGTACGTTTATGTCACTGGAATGCACTAATCACCCAAAAAATATTACCGCCAGCCGGCGTGTAAATGGATCTAACTCTTTGAACGTACAATAGTGGTTGTGAAGCAGAAAGTCAGTTTATTTAGCACAATCGGTCAATTGCAGCTTGCCGTTGGCTGGAAACTGTACGTTTATGTCACTGGAATGCACTAATCACCCAAAAAATATTACCACCACCCGGCGTGTATATGGATTTAACTCTTTGAACGTACAATAGTGGTTGTGAAGCAGAAAGTCAGTTTATTTAGCACAATCGGTCAATTGCAGCTTGCCGTTGGCTATAAACTGTACGTTTATGTCACTGGAATGCACTAATCACCCAAAAAATATTACCGCCACCCGGCGTGTAAATGGATCTAACTCTTTGAACGTATAATAGTGGTTGTGAAGCAGAAAGTCAGTTTATTTAGCACAATCGGTCAATTGCAGCTTGCCGTTGGCTGGAAACTGTACGTTTATGTCACTGGAATGCACTAATCACCCAAAAAATATTACCGCCACCCGGCGTGTATATGGATTTAACTCTTTGAACGTACAATAGTGGTTGTGAAGCATAAAGTCAGTTTCTTGTACACAATCGGTCAATTGCAGCTTGCCGTTGGCTGGAAACTGTACGTTTATGTCACTGGAATGCACTAATCACTCAAAAAATATTACCGCCACCCGGCGTGTAAATGGATTTAACTCTTTGAACGTACAATAGTGGTTGTGAAGCAGAAAGTCAGTTTATTTAGCACAATCGGTCAATTGCAGCTTGCCGTTGGCTGGAAACTGTACGTTTCTGTCACTGGAATGCACTAATCACCCAAAAAATATTACCGCCACCCGGCGTGTAAATGGATCTAACTCTTTGAACGTACAATAGTGGTTGTGAAGCAGAAAGTCCGTTTATTTAGCACAATCGGTCAATTGCAGCTTGCCGTTGGCTGGAAACTGTACGTTTATGTCACTGGAATGCATTAATCACCCAAAAAATATTACCGCCACCCGGCGTGTATATGGATTTAACTCTTTGAACGTACAATAGTGGTTGTGAAGCAGAAAGTCAGTTTATTTAGCACAATCGGTCAATTGCAGCTTGCCGTTGGCTGGAAACTGTACGTTTATGTCACTGGAATGCACTAATCACCCAAAAAATATTACCGCCACCCGGCGTGTAAATGGATCTAACTCTTTGAACGTACAATAGTGGTTGTGAAGCAGAAAGTCAGTTTATTGTACACAATCGGTCAATTGCAGCTTGCCGTTGGCTGGAAACTGTACGTTTCTGTCACTGGAATGCACTAATCACCCAAAAAATATTACCGCCACCCGGCGTGTAAATGGATTTAACTCTTTGAACGTACAATAGTGGTTGTGAAGCAGAAAGTCAGTTTATTGTACACAATCAGTCAATTGCAGCTTGCCGTTGGCTGGAAACTGTACGTTTCTGTCACTGGAATGCACTAATCACCCAAAAAATATTACCGCCAGCCGGCGTGTAAATGGATTTAACTCTTTGAACGTACAATAGTGGTTGTGAAGCAGAAAGTCAGTTTATTGTACACAATCGGCAAACTGCAGCACCAACTGTGCACGACAGCCACCAAAAAAAAAAATGGTGTATGTCACTTTAAATTTTCGATTCTTTGATAGCTGTGGCCCTAAGTAACGATTCTGTGTCCCTGAGTAACGATTCTGTGTCCCTGAGTAACGATTCTGTGTCCCTGAGTAACGATTCTGTGTCCCTGAGCAACGATTCTGTGTCCCTGAGTAACAATTCTGTGTCCCTGAGTAACGATTCTGTGGCCCTAAAGTCTCTGTGGCCCTAACTCTGTCCCTCAATACACAGAGGTCTGTCTCTCTTGAATGACCGGAGGCTAATGGAGAATTCTAAGATGGCCGCGATTTATAGCTCCACCATTACACAGTGCTGGCTGGCTGGCTGGCTGCTGATTGGCTAATGCGATCACATGTCATGATTCATGACTCATGAATGCATTATGGGTCAGCGCGCCTTGTCTGCGCGCCTTCCCAGAGATCCCCGCCCCATCTTCTCTGTCCATTTTCTCCTGTCGCCACACATGTCGCCGCCATTTTTGGGAAAATTCGATTCGTGCATCTGAAGTTTGCTAATCTTCGGATTCGTCGCGAATAGAATTTTTCCAAATCTTCGGAACGAATTCCACTTCGTCATGTTCGATTCGCTCATCTCTAATTGTTACTAGGGGACAGCTCTCCATGTGATCATCCCTCCCCCCACACAAGCATGAAAACTCCCCTCCTGCCCCATCCTTGTTCTTGCCCTGATCTTAGGCACTCTGTTGGTGAGAAATCTGTGCTGAGTTGCGTGTGTGCACGGCCACTGGTGTTCCTTTTCTCCATGTGGGATTTTCCTATTTTATATAACGGCCAATGTAACAGCATATGGTGCACACAAGGGCAAGAAAGCCCATGTCAAGGTGGCAGAAGTCTCTGTTTAAGCCAGGGGCCTAACTAAAGCCCTCCAGGCTCCATCTGCACCTAAAATATCTCTTTTAGGTGATCTGATGCTGCTACCAAAATCATTAAATCCTCCCATTAGCTTTAACATGATAATGGAAATTCAAATCATTTAATATTTTTGTAAACCTGAAGGTTTTACTAAAATAACACCTATTGATCCTGCCATGAAGGTCTTTGTTCAGGCTATTTTTGTTATCGTGTGACATCACTTGGTCTATGTATGTTAGGCTCCATTCACATTAGTGCGTCTCCAACGTCGCATGATTTCCAGTGCGACTTTAATGTGACTTTTGGCATGAATTGATCCCACCAAAGTTGTACCGAAGTAGTGTAGGCACCATTTCAAAATCGCTGTGACTTTAAGTTGCACCGATTTGAACGGGTGCCATTGAAAAGAATGGGCTGCGATTTGTCATGCCACTTTGAAGTCCAAAGTCGCTTGATAAGTCACACAAGTGTGAATGGAGCCTTAAAGTTCTACTAAAAGTTATTTTTTGTTATTATTAAAATAAAAAAAGATGTTATACTTGCTTGCTAGAGGTGCCCCTTACCTTCTCTTTTGCAGTCCCATGCCAGTGCTGTCTGCTCCTCCTTCCTCCGGGTGCTTCCTGTAGAAAGCCGAGTGCTAAAGAGGCACCCATGTGTGCGCACTCCTGAGTTGGGCTGTGTGCATCGATAGACACACACAGTGCCAGTAAGCCACGCCCCCTTGTTTCTCATGCTAGAAGTTTGACTGACAGCAGCAGAAACCATTGGCTCTCACTGCTCTCATTGTTTCCTGTGAGACCAGGACGTGAGAGAAGCGGTGATGCAGCAGAGACAGCACTGGAATTGTGACAGGAGTCAGGTAAGTGTTTTGGGATGGGGGGTGGGTAGGATAGGTGGTGGGGATTTTTTTGGATCAAAGTGAAAAACATGTTGAACTGTGCTCTTTAAGGCAGACTTTTTTAGTCTCAGCGGTTGATTTACTAAAGGCAAAAAGACTGTGCACCTTGCAAAGTGCATTCACTCCAGAGCTTAGCAAATGAGCAGAAGCTTTGCTGACTTCCGTCATCCAATCATATGTGAGCAAAAATGCTTTTTTTTTTTTAATTTTCCTTGCGCGTGATTGGGTATTCTTTGCAAAATTAAGCTTTACCTCATTTACTAAGCTCTGGAGCAACTGCACTTTGCAAAGTGCACACTCTATTTGTCTTTAGTAAATCAACTCCTATGAGTGTACACTTCAGTACACATTAACCTCCCTAGCGGCCTGATTATGTCAGTATTTCTGTGCTCAAAGCGGTACATTTTTTTGCATGGAAATATGTTGTTTTTTTATTGTAGGTCTGTAATTCTTAGGAATAACTCACTGAAATCTGTCCGAAGAAGAGTCTAGTAAACATCCCAGGTATGATAGATTGTAAAAACACGAAATCATAAATTATAATATAATAAATAATCATAAAAAATAATAAAATAATACAAAATTTAATTCAATAATATAATCAAACCAAAAACACTGAAATGTGAAATAGAGTGCCAAGTTCGCATATCGCTGAGCTCAGTCGCAGAATCGTTTTCAGTGCCTGATGACGAATTTCCCCACGAATCATGACTATTGCACCAGAGATAGGCTCGTCCACTTCCCCATTACCACCATTACCATTCCGCACCAACCCCCTTCCCCTTAACCAATTATACTAACAAAAGACAGACACCAATTTTGGAGTAAATGGCCAACATGGCCTTTTATTAACAACTCAAGTT
This sequence comes from Staurois parvus, assembly GCF_062004578.1. Classification (NCBI taxonomy): domain Eukaryota; kingdom Metazoa; phylum Chordata; class Amphibia; order Anura; family Ranidae; genus Staurois; species Staurois parvus. Next base: position 5,943,482 of record NW_028318218.1, on the reverse strand, counting down.
ACAATACACCAACCATTCCTTATAACAGAAACCCAAAGAATTGTTGTTGGTCTTCGAAGGCACCCCAAACGATCCGAAATGCACCTGCGGACAACCATATACACTAGGCCTCCAGCCGCAACCAACCAGCTCGGAGACAACCATACCGTCCGCAGTGCAGCACCACCACCTTCCAGTTAAACCTCGGTTAAACCCATACCACGGATGGGTCCCACACCATTGTTGTTTACCTTCCAAATAAGAACCGCCTCCAAAGACCAACAACCGCCCATGAACCAACATAATCCCCCCTCTACCTGGAGGGACCCAAAACTCACCCAAACATGGAGGGCGGGAGGGAACCTCACACTCCTGCTGTCCAGCTAAACTAACGCCCCCTCACAGAACCTCCCACCCTAAGGTGCAGCAAAAACCCCACCTACACCAACCTCTACCAATCATCTACCCCCCACTATCAAAACAAATCCCCCTGGAGCTAACCTTAACCCTTTCTGCTCCTCCTTCCCCCACTCTATTTCTTTTTTATTTTCGCTACGGGCATTTCTTTATCACTCAATTCTGCAAGTAGTTCTAATTTACTATCGCTGTTCTCTAGCTGGTCTAAAACCACTTTTGACCTAAAGGGACGCTTTTTGGACACCATGGACGTTTCTCAGTTTCCAGGCAGAAAGAAAAGTAAAAATGCAGGCAGGGCAGAGGACAAAGCACTCGGGACAAAATGTATGTGAAATGGTTTGATACAGTAATGTTATACTATCAGATTTTAGTGTATTGAGCGAATGTCAGATTTTTAAATTTTTTCATTTCCCGCCAGTTCCGCCCCCCATACGTCCCGTATGTCCCGACACTCGCAGGGAAGGGAACCCGGAAGACGGATGCCGGCATCGGCCGGAGGAGATGGCCGGAGATGCTGCAGGGGGGACATCGCGGGAGCTCAGGACAAGGTAAGTGCAGGAGGGATCCCAGAGTAACGCTGCAGTGTAATCCCTAGTGTAGCTCGGGGGTTACCGCTTCTGGTACTGAAAGTTAATCCTGAGCTACACTCGGGAATACCACCAGAGGGGTTAAGTAATTGTGATCTACTGTTGTCACCATGAATAAAAACCTAAGAAATGACATGCATCTGATGGCAGGGTGCATGTCTGTATACAGAAGCAGCTGCAAAGGGAATGCTGAAGATGTGCAGCATGAGATACAACAAAGGATGAAAATCAATATTAGAAAATGGCAACTGCTTATAATACACAGTCCACAATGCAGGCAAAGCTTCATTACTAACAAGATGTGCTAGAGATTTGCCCATCAGAATGGCTAGGAGTTTTGGGTATTAGGGTACTACCCAAGGGGGGCAATTTACTAAAACTGGAGCACTCAGAATCTGGTGTAGCTGTGTATGGTAGCCAATCAGCTTCTAACTTCAGCTTGTTCAATTAAAGTGGTTGTAAAGGCCTATAATCTATAATCTGCATTGTAACTGCAAACAAAGACTAATTGCACATAATTCTATTTCACACACATCTGACTCGGTGTGCTATTTTTAAAAGCTATAAATTGTATATTCTATACTGCACTGCACTCATGTAGTCACAGGAGAAAGAGATCACAAACTACTAGGAGAACAGAGTCCCAGAAGATTACGTAAACTCTTTCACACCCATCTCATATGATTTCAAACAGCTACAGTGGATATAAAAAGTCTACACACTCCTGTTAAAATGGCAGGTTTCTGTGATGTAAAAAAACAAAACAAAGATAAATCATTTAAGAACTTTTTCCACTTTTAACCACAAGCCTACAGGGCACTTATACCCCCTTCCTGCCCAGGCCAATTTCCAGCTTTCAGCGCTGTCACATTTTGAATGACAATTGCGCGGTCATGCAACAATGTACCCATATGACATTTTTATACTTTTTTGTGACAGATAGAGCTTTATTTTGGTGGTATTTAATCACCTCTGGGTTTTTTATTTTTTCTTAAACAAACCAAAAACCACTGAAAATGTTGAAAAAAAAATGTTTTTTCTTAGTTTTTGTAATAAAATTTTGTAAATAAGTGATTTTTCTCCTTCACTGATGTGCGCTAATTAGGCTGTAGTGATGGGCACTGATAGGCTGCACTGATGGACACTGATAGGTGGCACTGATGGGCACTGATGAGGAGGCACTGGTAGGTGGCACTGATGGGCAATGACAGGCATCACTGATGGGCACTGAAAGGCAGCACTCATATATGGCACTGATAGGCGGCACTGACTGGCACTGATAGGTGGCACTGACTGGCACTGTCAGGTGGCACTGACTGGCACTGTTTGGCGACACTGATAGGCAGCAGTGACGGGCACTGATAGGCGGCACTGACTGACACTGATAGGCGGCACTGGCTGGCACTGATAGGTGGCACTGATTGGCAGCACTGATAGGTGGCACTGACTGGCATTGATAGGTGGCACTGACTGAAACTGATGGGTGACACTGAAAGGCAGCTCAGATGGGCACTAATATGTGGCATTGATGTGGCACTGATGGGCACTGAAATGTGGCACTGATGGGCACTGGCAGGTGGCATGAATGAGCACTGACAGCTGGCACTGATGGACACTGACAGGTGGCACTGCTGGGGCTACACAGATCATCCGGGCATACTGATCATCAGTGCTCTGATGATCTGTGTACATGCCCCTCTGAGGAATGCCAATTAAAGACTCTCCTCTCCTCTCGAGCTGTCAGCGTGACAGCTCGTGAGGAGAGAAATGCCGATAACCGGCATTTCCCTGTTTACATGTGATCAGCTGTGATTGGACACAGCTGATCACATGACCGAGACGACACCTTCGGCTCTTTCCGTTGATCGGTGATCCGCTGTGTCCGAGGGACACAGCGCATCGCCGATCGCCACGCTGCTCACTCCGGGAGCCACGCATTCGCGGTTAGAATGGGAGGACGTCATATGACGTCCTCCCAGACCGAGAGAACTTGCGCCCGTCATTGTACTATATGGAAGGCGGTTAATGTGACCTATAAACTGTACAACCCAGTTGATCAACAAACTGAAATCTTTTAGGTGGAGGGAAGTAAACATAAAAAAAACTAAAATAATAGGATGGTTGCATAAGTGTGCACACCCTTAAACTATTACTTTGTTGAAGCACCTTTTTATTTTATTCCAGCACTTGGCAATATTTACCCACTCTTTCATGCGAAAACACTCCAAATCTGTCAGATTGCGAGGGCATCTCCTGTGCACAGCCCTCTTCAGATCACCCCACAGATTTTCCATCAGATTCAGGTCTGAGCTCTGGCTGGGCCATTCCAAAACTTTCATCTTCTGGTGAAGGCATTCCTTTGTTGATTTGAATGTATGCTTTGGGTCGATGTCATGCTGAAAGATGAAGTTCCTCTTCATGTTCAGCTTTCTAGCAGAAGTCTGAAGGTTTTATGCCAATATTGACTGGTATTTGAAACTGTTCATAATTCCCTCTACCTTGACTAAGCCCCCAGTTCCAGCTGAAGGCAAACAGCCGCAAAGCATGATGCTGCCACCACCATGCTTCACTGTGGGTATGGTGGTCTTTTGGTGATGTGCAGTGTTGTTTTTGTGCCAAACATTATTATGGCAAATTATGGCCAACAAGTTCAACCTTGGTTTTATCAGACCATAACACATTTTCCCACATGCTTTTGAGAGACTTCATATGTGTTTTTGCAAAAATGTATCCAAGCTTGGATGTTCTTCTTAAGAAAAGGCTTCCGTCTTGCCACTCTACCGCATAGCCAACACATATGAAGAATACGGGAGATTGTTGTCACATGTACCACACAGCCAGTACTTGCCAGATATTCCTGTAGCTCCATTAATGTTGCTGTAGGCCTCTTGACAGCCTCCCATGCCATTTTTCTTCTCGTTTTTTCATCAATTTTGGAGGGACGTCCAGTTCTGGGTAATGTCACTGTTGCACCGTATTTTGTCCACTTGATGATGACTGTCTTCACTGTGTTCCATGGTATATCTAATGCCTTGGAAATTCTTTTGTCCTCTGTTGACTAATACCTTTTAACAGTGAGATCCCTCTTATGCTTTGAAAGCTCTCTGTGGACCACGGCTTATGCTGTAGGATGTGACTAAGAAAATGTCAGGAAAGTCCTACTAGAACAGCTGAACTTTATTTGGGGTTCATCAGAGGCACTTTAAATGATGGCAGGTGTGTACTGACTCCTATATAACATGATTTTGAATATGATTGCTTAATTCTGAACACAGCTACATCCACAATTATAAGAGGTTGTGAACACTTATGCAACCACATTATTTTAGTTTTTATGTTTTTTCAGTGTGTTTTTCAATTGAATTGTACAGTTTATAGGTCACATTAAAGGTGGAAAAAGTTCTGAAATGATTTATCTTTGTCTCATTTTTTTACATCACAGGGGTATGTAGACTTTTTATATCCACTGTAATTGTAAAAGTAGAATGAATATCTAGAGATGTCCTTGATGCCTTCCTTTTTCTTAGTTTGTTCTACTTCAAACCCAATCTGTCCGGACAGAATAGTCACCTGTTGACTTGGCACCATCCACAGGCAGTTTAGCTCTTCAATATGACACACAGGTTGAATCCAACACAATTTTACTTCAGCTAATTGCAGTACAGAGGATGTTTTTATAGACTTTTTAAGTGTAAGAAGACAATGACTTTCCTAAGCCCTGTCACTGCAAAGTAATAACACCGACTGAGGGCACATGGAAGAAACAGGGAGGGCCTAGCTAGAACTGAACTAAAGAGCACTAAACATGAGGGGGGGACAGAGGTAGATACCAAAACACACAGTAAACAATCTGTAGTGGCACAAAACCACCACTAAATATCAACGTACTATGGAACAAAAAAAACATCGCCCTACGTGAAGAGGGCCAAACGGTGACCATAGACAGTTTGGATGGCTGTCCATTAATCATGAATTTTCTTCAACTAGCTGGCTGAGCCAAAGACAAAAATGACATGATTCCCCCATCCACACGTTCGAGTTGGATGAGGGAATTACTCCCGCTGTGCTATTGTATTCTGATTACAGGGAGCCTTCCTGGCTATCAGAATACACTGATCAGTGCTGCTGGCTATAGACCGGCTATAATTATAGCCGGCAGCACTGATCTTACAGAAAAAAACCTGGATGGCATATTGTATACAAGTAGATCAATAGACTGTGTTCTGTACATCCAGCCTGTCCATAAATGGATTCAAATTCAGCCGATCCCTGCTGAACTGTGGGCCTGAATGATAACTACTGATAGATCTCACTATCCATAGAAAATGGGGTGGATGGAGGAATCACCCCACCGGTAAATTGTATTCTGAAAGTGGGACTACAATGCACACTTCTCCGGTCCTGCTACTGGCTGCCTAGGCAGAGAGGGCTGCATTGAAAGCTGACATCTGAGATAAGAAAATATTGTCTAAATAAAAAAGAGATATGCACCAATGCATGTAATTCAGAATGAATGGCTCTGCATCGCATCAATGTATGTATTTTTGAAAGAATGGCACTGCATACCAACAATGTATGTAATTCAGAATGAATGGCTCTGCATCGCATCAATGTATGTATTATTGAAAGAATGGCACTGCATACCAACAATGTATGTAATTCAGAATGAATGGCTCTGCATCGCATCAATGTATGTATTATTGAAAGAATGGCACTGCATACCAACAATGTATGTAATTCAGAATGAATGGCTCTGCATCGCATCAATGTATGTATTATTGAAAGAATGGCACTGCATACCAACAATGTATGTAATTCAGAATGAATGGCTCTGCATCGCATCAATGTATGTATTATTGAAAGAATGGCACTGCATACCAACAATGTATGTAATTCAGAATGAATGGCTCTGCATCGCATCAATGTATGTATTATTGAAAGAATGGCACTGCATACCAACAATGTATGTAATTCAGAATGAATGGCTCTGCATCGCATCAATGTATGTATTATTGAAAGAATGGCACTGCATACCAACAATGTATGTAATTCAGAATGAATGGCTCTGCATCGCATCAATGTATGTATTATTGAAAGAATGGCACTGCATACCAACAATGTATGTAATTCAGAATGAATGGCTCTGCATCGCATCAATGTATGTATTATTGAAAGAATGGCACTGCATACCAACAATGTATGTAATTCAGAATGAATGGCTCTGCATCGCATCAATGTATGTATTATTGAAAGAATGGCGTTGCATAGCAACAATGTATGTAATTCAGAATGAATGGCTCTGCATCACATAAATGTATGTATTATAGAAAGAAAGGCACTGCATAGCAGCAGTGTATGTAATTCAGAATGAATGGCACTTCATAGCACCATTGTATGTAATTCAGAATCAATGGCACTTCATAGCACCATTGTATGTAATTCAGAATGAATGGCACTTCTTAGCTCCAACGTATGTCATTCAGAATAAATGGCACCGTATAGCACCAATGCATGTAATTCAGAATGAATGACTCTGCATCGCATCAATGTATGTATTATTGAAAGAATGGCACTGCATACCAACAATGTATGTAATTCAGAAAGAATGGCACTGCATACCAACAATGTATGTAATTCAGAATGAATGGCTCTGCATCGCATCAATGTATGTATTATTGAAAGAATGGCACTGCATAGCAACAATGTATGTAATTCAGAATGAATGGCTCTGCATCACATAAATGTATGTATTATAGAAAGAAAGGCACTGCATAGCAGCAGTGTATGTAATTCAGAATGAATGGCACTTCATAGCACCATTGTATGTAATTCAGAATGAATGGCACTTCATAGCACCATTGTATGTAATTCAGAATGAATGGCACTTCATAGCACCATTGTATGTAATTCAGAATGAATGGCACTTCTTAGCTCCAATGTATGTCATTCAGAATAAATGGCACCGTATAGCACCAATGCATGTAATTCAGAATGAATGACTCTGCATCGCATCAATGTATGTATTATAGAAAGAATGACACTGCATTGCACCAATGTATGTAATTCAGAATGAATGGCACTGCATAGCTCCAATGTATGGAATTCAGGATGAATGGCTCTGCATTGCATCAATGTATGTATTATAGAAAGAATGACACTGCATTGCACCAATGTATGTAATTCCGGATGAATGGCACCGCATAGCTCCAATGTATGTAATTCAGGATGAATGGCCCACAAAGCTCCAATGTATGTAATTCAGGATGAATGGTACCGCATAGCTCCAATGTATGTAATTCAGGATGAATGGCACCTCATAGCTCCAATGTATGTAATTCAGGATGAATGGCACCGCATTGCACCAATGTATGTAATTCACACTGAATAACACTGCATAGCTCCAATGTATGTAATTCAGGATGAATGGCACCACATAGCTCCAATGTATGTAATTCTAGATTAATGGCACCGCATAGCTCCAATGTATGTAATTCAGGATGAATGGCACCGCATAGCTCCAATATATGTAATTCAGGATGAATGGCACTGCATAGCTCCAATGTATGTAATTCAGGATGAATGGCACCGCCTAGCTCCGATGTATGTAATTCAGGATGAATGGCACCGCATAGCTCCAATGTATGTAATTTAGAATGAATGGCACCGCATAGCTCCAATGTATGTAATTCAGAATGAATGGCACCGCATAGCTCCAATGTATGTAATTCAGAATGAATGGCACCGCATAGCTCCAGTGTATGTAATTCAGAATGAATGGCACCGCATAGCTCCAATGTATGTAATTCAGGATGAATGGCACCGCATAGCTCCAATGTATGTAATTCAGAATGAATGGTACCGCATAGCACCAATGTATGTAATTCAGAATGAATGGCACTGCATAGCACCAATGTATGTAATTTAGAATGAATGGCACTGCATAGCTCCAATGTGTGTAATTCAGGATGAATGGCACCGCATAGCTCCAATGTATGTAATTCAGGATGAATGGCACCGCATAGCTCCAATGTATGTAATTCAGGATGAATGGCACTGCATAGCTCCAATGTATGTAATTCAGGATGAATGGCACCGCCTAGCTCCGATGTATGTAATTCAGGATGAATGGTACCGCATAGCTCCAATGTATGTAATTTAGAATGAATGGCACCGCATAGCTCCAATGTATGTAATTCAGAATGAATGGCACCGCATAGCTCCAATGTATGTAATTCAGAATGAATGGCACCGCATAGCTCCAGTGTATGTAATTCAGAATGAATGGCACTGCATAGCTCCAATGTATGTAATTCAGAATGAATTGCACTGCCTAGCTCCAATGTATGTAATTCCGGATGAATGGCACCGCATAGCTCCAATGTATGTAATTCAGGATGAATGGCACCGCATAGCTCCAATGTATGTAATTCAGAATGAATGGTACAGCATAGCACCAATGTATGTAATTCAGAATGAATGGCACTGCATAGCACCAATGTATGTAATTTAGAATGAATGGCACTGCATAGCTCCAATGTGTGTAATTCAGGATGAATGGCACCGCATAGCTCCAATGTATGTAATTCAGGATGAATGGCACTGCATAGCACCAATGTATGTAATTTAGAATGAATGGCACTGCATAGCACCAATGTATGTAATTTAAAATGAATGGCACTGCATAGCACCAATGTATGTAATTTAGAATGAATGGCACTGCATAGCACCAATGTATGTAATTTAGAATGAATAGCTCCTCATTGCACCAATGTATGTAATCAAAGCAGAAGTATGGCGAAAGCTGTTTTTGCCCTATTTCACTTCTCTCTGCTGTTGGCTGATGTCACTCAGCCGGTCCAGGCTCTGTAAAGATCCTGACTTTAAAGTGCCACTGAGAGCCTGAGCCAGCCGCTCCCATCCTCTCAACAGCCCAGTGCTGGAGGGGCAGAGCAGGATGCTGGTGACTGAATGTCACTGGCTCTCTGCAGACTGAAGACCAAAAACTGAGCAATCAGCGGTCTTTGATTGCTCAGTTCTCGGGGTAGAGCCAGCGAAGGACCGCTGCAGCTGGGATCAGTGCTAGGTGAGTACACTATATTGCCAAAAGTATTGGGACACCCCTTCAAATCATTGGAGTCAGGTTTTCCAATCACCTCCATGGCCACAGGTGTATAAAATCAAGCACCTACAGTGGATATAAAAAGTCTACACACCCCTGTTAAAATTTCAGGTTTCTGTGAGGTAAAAAAATGAGACAAAGATAAATCATTTCAGAACTTTTTCCACCTTTAATGTGACTTATAAACTGTACAACTGATCAACAAACTGAAATCTTTTACATGAAGGGAAGTAAAAATAAAAAACTGAACTAATATGGTTGCAAAAGTGTGCGCACCCTTAAACTAATACTTTGTTGAAACACCTTTTGATATGATTCCAGCAGTTTTTTTGGGTATGAATGTCTATCAGCATGACACATCTTGACTTGGCAATATTTGCCCACTCTTCATTGGAAAAACACTCCAAATCTGTCAGATTGTGAGGGCATCTCCTCTGCATAGCCCTCTTCAGATCACCCCACAGATTTTCAATTGGATTCATGTCTGGGCTCTGGCTGGGCATTCCAAAACTTTAATCTTATTCTGAAGCCATTCCTTTCTTGATTTGGATGTATGCTTTGGGTTGTTGTCATGTTGAAAGATGAAGTTCCTCTTCATGTTCAGCTTTCTAGCAGAAGCCTGAAGGTATTGTGCCAATATTGACTGGTATTTGGAACTGTTCATAATTCCCTCTATCTTGACTAAGGCCCCAGTTTCAGCTGAAGGAAAACAGCCCCAAAGCATGATGCTGCCACCAACATGCTTCACTGTTGGTATAGTGTTCTTTTTGTGATTTGCAGTGTTGTTTTTGCACCAAACATATCTTACAGGAAAAACCTGAATGGCTTATTGTACACAAGTAGATCGATAGACTGACATCCAGCCTGCCCATACATGGCATCAAATTCAGCCGATCCCTGCTGAGCTGTGGAGAATTATAAAAACTGATAGATATCACCATCCATACAAACGGGGTGAATGGAGGAATCATCCCACCGGGAAATTGTATTCTGAAAGTGGAACCGCACACTACAATGCACACTTCTCCAGTCCTGCAACTGGCTGCCTATGCAGGGAGTGCTGCACTGAAAGCTGACATCTGAGATAAGAAAACACTCACTGTTAAAAAGCCTCTTGACAGCCTCCCAGACCAGTTTTCTTCTCGTCTTTTCATCAATTTTGGAGGGACGTCCAGTTCTTTGTAATGTCACTGTTGCACCATATTTTCTCCACTTGACAATGAGTCTCTTCACTGTCTTCCATGGTATATCTAATGCCTTGGAAAACCTTTTGTACCCTTCTCCTGACTGATACCTTTTAACAATGAGATCCCTCTGATGCTTTGGAACCTGTCTGCAGACCTTGGCTTTTACTGTAGGATGCGACTAAAGAAATGTCAGGAAAGACCTACTAGAACAGCTGAGCTTTATTTGGGGTTAAGCAGAGTCACTTTAAATGATGGCAGGTGTGCAAAGTATTAGTTTAAGGGTGTGCACACTTATGCAACTATATTATTTTAGTTTTCTATTTTTACTCCCCCCCCCCCCAAAAAAAAATTAAGTTTTTCAATTGAGTTGTACAGGTTATAGGTCACATTAAAGGTGGAAAAAGTTCTGAAATGATTCATCTTTGTCTCATTTTTTTTACATCACAGAAACCTGACATTATAACAGGCGTGTGTAGAATGGGTCGCTCTCAGGAGCTCAGTGAATTCAAGCGTGGTACCGTGATAGGTTGCCACCTGTGCAATCAGTCCATCCGTGAAATTTCCTTGCTACTAAATATTCCACAGTCAACTGTTAGTGGTATTATAACAAAGTGGAAGCAACTGGGAACAACAGGAACTCAGCCACAAAGTGGTAGGCCACGTAAAATGACAGAACGGGGTCAGCGCATGCTGAAGCACACAGTGCGCAGAAGTCACCAACTGTCTGCAGAGTCAATAGCTAAAGACCTCCAAACTGTGGCCTTCAGATTAGCACAGCAACAATGTGTAGAGAGCTTCATGGAATGGGTTTCCATGGCTGAGCTGCTGCATCCAAGTCTTACATCACCAAGTGCAATGCAAAGTGTTGGATGCAGTGGTGTAAAGCACGCCACCACTGGACTCTAGAGCAGTGGAGATGTGTTCTCTGGAGTGATGAATCACACTTCTCTGCCTGGCAATTCAATGGACGTGTCTGGGTTTGGCAGTTACCAGGAGAATGGTACTTACCTGACTGCATTGTGCCAAGTGTAAAGTTTGGTGGAGGGGGGATTATGATGTGGGATTGTTTTTCAGGGGTTGGGCTTGGCCTCTTAGTTCCAGTGAAGGGAACTCTTGTTCAAACATTTTATTAACAATGTAACAATGTAACAAGTGCAGAGAGACATTACCAGTATACATTAGACATTATACTGACAACAGAACATAGGGAATAAAAGTCACAGTGTCACTGTCTTTATGATGAGGGGGAGAGAAAGAATCGAGGAAACAATGCAGCATTTCTAGTGGTATCAAATGAGCAAAGGTTGTTAGCGAAAGATGATATAATATTGTTAAATTTGACCAGTAGGGGTAATGACTCTCTGGGGCAACGTGAAAAGTTAAGGAAAATCAGGAGGGTCGAAAGGGGGGGAGGGGGAGGAGGAAATGAAGAGCGACAGTAATGACTCCACGAATGGTAGGGAAGGGTGTGGTAAAACCTGTGTATTGTATAGAGTGGTTCAGGAACAGTGCCTACAGTGTATAGTTTACATATCAAGGGAGAAGAAGTGATTCATCAAAATTTGGCGGGAGGAAACACTCAACCCAGGGGTTCCAAACATTCAAGAATTTAGGGATTGTATCTAGAATTGTGGCTTCCACTTTTGCATGTATCATGGCTTGTGTTATTCTGGTTTTAACAGCAGTAATGTTTAGAGAGGGGGATTTCCAGGATTTTGCAATGACCTGCTTGGCTGCCATAGTGACTTTCAGGAGGAGTTTGAATTGCGAATTGGTTATGCCAGGAGGGCGTAAGTTGAGTAGAGCTGTTGTCGGATTGGGCTGGAGCGTGGTTGCGCCAAGTTTGGATAGCATGTTAAAAATATCAGCCCAGAAGGTGTGAGCTACTGGGCAGTCCCACCATATGTGATAATGTGTTCCTGGGTCTGTACAACCTCTAAAGCAATTGGGGAGTAATTAGGCTTGTATTTTGCGATTCTCGCTGGGACCAAATACCAACGAGTTAAGACTTTATAGTTGGTTTCTAAGGCTATAATGTTCTGCGAAGATGATTTTGTGTTGGCCCAGATGTGGTCCCAATCAGAAGGATCTAATTGCCTATCTAGGTCTGTTTCTCATCTGCGGGTATATGAAGGGAGGGATGTGGTGGCCGAAGTTGTGAGAAGGGAGTATAGGCATGAAATGAGGCCGCGTCTGTGAGGATCTTTGTAGCAGGCCGTTCAAAGGGAGACATGGTGTTAGATTGGTTAGTAATTGTTGCGTAGGGGGCGTAGAAGTGCTGTAGTTGTAAATATCTAAATATTTCAGAAGCTGGGAGGTTATATGTTTCCCGTAATGAGGCGAAGGATTTAAACTTGTTCCTCTGTAGGAAATGATGTGTACGGAGCAGGTTAGCAGAGGTCCATACTTTGAATGAGAGTGGCGTTAGCCAAGCCGGGGGGAAAGGCTGGGTTCCAAAGATATGAGAGCAAGGGGTTATGTGATGACTGGAGGAGATAGCGAGTTTTCAGTTTGTCCCACAGTGATAGGAAGTGGGAGGTGATAGGATTAGTTATTGAGCGGCGGTCTATTGGCCTTAGCCAAAGTAAGTTAGTAGTGGAAAGGGGATCACATTCTATCGATTCAAGGACAACCCACTGAGGAATTTCGAAGGTCCCATGGTATTTTGGCAACTGTGCTAAGTGTGCTGCTTGGTAATACTTGCCAATATCGGGAAGGCCAAGACCGCCATTGAGCTTGGAGCGATATAAGGTGGAGCGGGGTATACGAGGGTGGACAGTGCCCCAAACGTAGGAGGAAATGCGACGTTGTAGTATGCGAAGGTAGTGAGAGGGTACTGGAATTGGGAGAACTCTGAATAAGTATAAAATTTTTGGGAGGATTGACATCTTTATAACTGCAATTCTGCCTAGCCATGCGAGTGGTAGGGAGGACCATTTGGTCATAAGAGCAGTGAGATGGGTTAGCATCGGAGTGGTGAGTGCCACCTATCTCGAGTCCCCGGACATCCGGATTAGCTCTAATTAGATGGGCCAAAGATTCTATGGCCAGGGCAAAAAGTAAGGGGGACAGAGGGCAGCCTTGTCTTGTGCCACGGGAGATTGGAAATTGAGCTGACCTGTGTCCTAGGTATCTAATTCTGGCTGAGGGCTCTCGATATAGTGAGAAGATCCAGGTTAAAAAGTGTGGGCCAAAGCCCCAATGGCACAGAATGTAGTGCAGGTATGGCCATGAGACTGTATAAAATGCTTTCCGGATGTCTAAGGACAGGAAACAGGCAGGAATGTTGAGGAATTTGGCAATATGTGCCAAGAGAGATGCACATCTGACGTTATCTCCGGCCTGTCGAGTTGGTCATTTTGATATCAATGTTGAGGAGAGAGATTGGCCTGTAATTGGACCACTGTGTGTCATCCCAGTTTGGTTTTGGGATCATTGAGATGTTAGCTTGTACTGTTTCTAGGTTGAAGGTATGGCCAGATAGTATGGTGTTAAAAGCATTAGTAAGGATGCGTGTGAGGAGATGGGCAAATTTTTTGTAGTATGAGGCTGAGAAACCATCTGGTCCTGGGCGCTTACGAGGCTTTAGATATTAGATTTCCGTGGTGAGCAGGATGTAGACCTCCGCTTAGAACTCTCTGATGGTGTTGCTGGGGAGTGTAGTTGCAGGTTCCGCAGAGTGTCCAGTAGGTCTTCAGGAGTCTTGCAGGTGAAGTCTCGGGTTTGGTATCGGAAACGCACTGCGAAGGGGAAGCTCCATTTATACGGTATACCGTGTTGTTGAAGTACTTGCAGGTGGGATTTCATAGCCCTGCCTTTGACGATAGTTGTGGGGCAGAGGTCTTGAAATAGTTGGTAGGTTTGACCTTGAAACTGTAGGGATTCTGCATTGCGGGCTGTTTGTAGGAGTTGCTCTTTAGTGTGGAAAAAGTGGAGCTTGGCTATAATGTCACATGATGGGCCTTCAGTGCGTCGTGGAGCTAGTGCCCTATGAACTCTATCCATTTCTAAGCGTTCAATTGGAATAGCTGGGGCGAGCTCTTGGGTTAGAGCTGTTATGGTTGAATGGACGTTGACGATCGATTCTGGAAGGCCGTGGCTTCGTAAATTTGAGCGCCTTGCTCGGTTTTTGAAGTCCTCCAGTCGCGTTAGTAGCGTTGCGTTTTCGTCACGCAGGAGGTCAAGGTCATCCGTATGTGTCTGAAGCAAGGCGTCAAGGCCGTCTACTCTCTATTCTAGATCAGCAGTGCGTTGTCCTAGTTCACGGATTTCTCTGGACAATGTGGCGGTGATGCAGTCAGAGGTTTGCTTCAAAGCTTTAGGCAACATCTTTTCAAAGCGTGCTAATAGGTCAGGGGGTGTAAGGTCAGGTGTTGAAGCGTGTGTGGGGGTGTCTGGTTCAATATCAGACTCACCCTCCGATGCACAGGGATGGCTGGGCTGTATATCCTGCAAGGCTGTGTATCCTGCAGGGCTGTGTATGCATTTGTAGCCTGCTTGTTGCCATGTGCTGGGTGGTCATCTTTGATGAGGCCTTTGCCAGAGCCTCTTTAATTGACTTATTGGGTAGGGGAGCCTGGTGGCGGGGTGCTCCCTTAACCATGGTGGAGCTTGCCAGGAGGGGCTGTCACCGGGATCGGAGCCCCTTTGTCTCTCTGTGCCTCAGCGCGGGCTCGGATCCATGGGTGGGCCTTTGCACAGTGTGCTATGGGGACGGAGCTTCTGCTCTATATCCATGTCCCGCAGGCTGCCAATCGAGCCGGGTCGGGGGGGGGGGGTCGCCCCGGAGAACAGATCCTCCTAAGCTGCTGTGCAGGCCGGGATTGTCAGCTCTGTCACCCGACGGGGAGACAGAGCTCTATCGGGACATGTCCGTCCCGCCGGCCACGCATGCGAACTCTGTGAAGGGAACTCTTAAGGAGCAGCATACCAAGACATTTTAGACAATTTCATGCTCCCAACTTTGTGGGAACAGTTTGGGGATGGCCCCTTCCTGTTCCAGCATGACTGCGCACCAGTGAACCAAGCAAGAACACTTTTGGGATGAATTAAAGCAGAGACTGCGAGCCAGGTCTTCTCGTTTGACATCAGTTCCTGACCTCACAAATTTGCTTCTGGAAGACCGGTCAAACATTCCCATAGACACACTCCTAAACCTTGTGGACAGCCTTCCCAGGAGAGTTGAAGCTGTTATAGCTGCAAAGGGCGGGCCAACTCAATATTGAACCCTACGGACTAAGATTGGGATGCCATTAACGTTTATGTGCGTGTAAAAGCAGCACTTTTGGCAATATAGTGTATGTACAGTAGGTATATTTTTTCTATTCCCGAACTTCTCTTTTAAGAATGAATGGCACCTCATTTCACCATTGTATGTACATAAAGTAAAAAAATGTTTCTTTTAAAATAGGAAAAGAAAAGGGGGATTTAATAGCCCCCCCTTTTTTATGGGACTGTGGTAGGGAAAATAAAGTTTCAAGTCCCCCCACTGTATAAATACAGTGGGGGAACATTCTAAAAGGTCAGTAGGGTTTTTAGTCCCCCCCCCCCTCACTGGTGTGAGGAGCAGAAAAAACCTTTAAAGTTTCAAGTCCCCCCAATTTACTAATATAATGGGGAAGCTTCTAGAAAATAGGAGTTTTTAGCCCCCCACTATACCTGGACAGTTTTAAGCTCCCCCAGGGTTTACTAATATAATGGCGAAGATTCTAGAAATTGGGAGTTTTTATCCCCCCCACTACATCTTGACATTCCTGGAAGGAAAAGTGACCAATCAGGAGAAGAATTTAAGTAAAAATGTTTTACAATTATTAGTAAACTAATATATAAAAATAAAGAGTTATTATAAATAATGATATTTACACCAATAATAAAACGGCCGCGGCCAAATTAGCACCAAACAATCAGAGTTGTGGTCTTTTATTGTTAAAGAATAAAGAATACTGCCTACAGTCCCATAACAAACATATCATACCACTGCATAGAGAAGCCTCAATCCTCCTCGCCCGCTGTCAGCCGGGTGCCCAGACTAAAGGGAGGACAACTCCGTGGAAGTGGGAGCGGGTACCTGTCAATTTCAGGTACCCACTTCCCCTCCGCAGTCTCTTGGTCATCCCCTGTACTGTCTGCAGTCTCTTGGTAATCCTCTGTACTGTCTGCAGTTTCTAGTCATCCCCTGCACTGTGTCCGCAGTCTCTGGTCATCTCCTGTACTGTGTCCGCAGTCCCTGGTCATCTGTACTGTGTCCGCAGTCTCTGGTCATCTGTATTGTGTCTGCAGTCTCTGGTCATCCCCTGTACTGTGTCTGCAGTCTCTGGTCATCTCCTGTACTATGTCTGCAGTCTCTGGTCATCTCCTGTACTATGTCTGGAGTCTCTGGTCATCCCCTGTACTGTGTCTGCAGTCTCTGGTCATCTCCTGTACTATGTCTGCAGCATCTGGTCATCTCCTGTACTATGTCTGCATTCTCTAGTCATCTCCTGTACTGTGTCCGCAGTCTCTGGTCATCTCCTGTACTGTGTCTGCAGTCTCTGGTCATCTCCTGTACTGTGTCCGCAGTCTCTGGTCATCTCCTGTTCTGTGTCCGCAGTCTCTGGTCATCTCTTGTACTGTGTCCGCAGTCTCTGGTCAACTCCTGTACTGTGTCCACAGTCTCTGGTCATCTCCTGTCCTATGTCCACAGTCTCTGGTCATCTCCTGTATTGTGTCTGCAGTCTCTGGTCATGCCCTGTACTGTGTCCGCAGTCTCTGGTCATCCCCTGTACTGTGTCCACCATCTCTGGTAATCCCCTGTACTGTGTCTGCAGTCTCTAGTCATATCCTGTACTGTGTACGCAGTCTCTGGTCATCTGTACTGTGTCCGCAGTCTCTGGTCATCTCCTGTACTATATCCGCAGTCTCTGGTCATCTCCTGTACTATGTCTGTAGTCTCTGGTCATCCCCTGTACTATGTCCGCAGTCTCTGATCATCTCCTGTACTATATCCGCAGTCTCTGGTCATCTCCTGTAGTAGGTTTGCAGTCTCTGGTCATCTCCTGTACTGTGTCTGCAGTCTCTGGTCATTTTCTGTACTATGTCTGCAGTCCATTGGTTCAGAATATTTATTTTCTTGTTTCTCACCTCTAAACCTAGGCGCGTCTTATGGTCAGGTGCGTCTTATGGAGCAAAAAATACGGTAATTCAAAATTACATGTGATAGTGTGAGTGGGAGCTTGGAGGGGATATCCTTCGCTTAGAACAGCTCTACTCCTAATTCATGGTATGTCTCTGCAATGGGAAGTGAAGGGAAACGTCCCCAGACAGGATGCAATCAAATAGAATGAACTGGGAGTCTTAAGAATTCCCTACTCTGTTCAAAAAGTAAAATAAATTGCTTTGGTTTGAATACATTTTAAATACATTTCTTTTAAGACTTAGCAGATGTCGGCACCAGGGATAACACAAATCTGGCACCTGTACTGCTTGGGTGAGCAGCTAAATAGAAAAGGCAATGCTCAGTCATTTCCCTTACATTCTGCAGTCGGTGCATGGAAGCAAAGAATATGCACATACTGTACATCTGTATTTGGCCAAACAGCTCACTATATGTATTTGCCATGTATGCTGTATGAAAGAAAATGGGACCAGATATACAAACTGCCCCTGCATATTAAGAAGCATGTACAGTCAGGTCCATAATTATTGGGACATCAACACAATTCTCAAATTTTTGGCTCTATACACCACCACAATAGATTTGAAATGAAAGGAATAAGATGTGCTTTAACTGCAGACTGTCAGCTTTAATTTGAGGGTATTTACATCCAAATCAGGTGAACGGTGTAGGAATTACAACAGTTTGCATATGTGCCTCCCACTTGTTAAGGGACCAAAAGTAATGGGACAGAATAATAATCATAAATCAAACTTTCACTTTTTAATACTTGGTTGCAAATCCTTTGCAGTCAATTACAGCCTGAAGTCCGGAACGCATAGACATCACCAGACGCTGGGTTTCATCCCTGGTGATGCTCTGCCAGGCCTCTACTGCAACTGTCTTCAGTTCCTGCTTGTTCTTGGGGCATTTTCCCTTCAGTTTTGTCTTCAGCAAGTGAAATGCATGCTCAATCGGATTCAGGTCAGGTGATTGACTTGGCCGTTGTATAACATTCCACTTCTTTCCCTTAAAAAACTCTTTGGTTGCTTTTGCAGTATGCTTTGGGTCATTGTCCATCTGCACTGTGAAGTGGCGTCCAATGAGTTCTGAAGCATTTGGCTGACTATGAGCAGATAATATTGCCCGAAACACTTCAGAATTCATCCTGCTGCTTTTGTCAGCAGTCACATCGTCAATAAATACAAGAGAACCAATTCCATTGGCAGCCATACATGCCCACGCCATGACACTACCACCACCATGCTTCACTGATGAGGTAATATGCTTAGGATCATGAGCAGTTCCTTTCCTTCTCCATACTCTTCTCTTCCCATCACTCTGGTACAAGTTGATCTTGGTCTCATCTGTCCATAGGATGTTAGAGAGCTCTGAGGAAGAAGGCATAGCCTTCGAAACGCGTCAGTTATACTGAGTGTCTACCCCCATGATGGGATTCGCGCTGGCTTCTTATCTATGAAGTCCCTTTGAGGACTACATGCCTGATTTTATTCGCTGTTTGTGAGTACCTATCTTCTATTAATAAATACTGTTACTGAGGTAATGCACAAGGTTGGTGCGCTTCTTGTTTTTTGTTTCACTTTGCAGTATCGATCGGGCTTCCCCAGCCCTGTTTTGGAGCTGCACAACCTTGAAATATACTGGTGGTCGCTTGCTCTGGTGTTGGTTCCATCTATTTGCCACCGGTCTGGGCCCTAGAGCGCAGGAGAAATCGCAGCTGGTCTAGTAGTTGGCGTCTGACTGACTGTGGGGTGGACAGGTGTCTTTAAAGAGCTCAGACAGGTGCTACTAAGTTAGATTAATGAGTGGAGTAGAGGTGGACTTTTTAAAGGCACAGTAACAGGTCTTTGAGAGCCAGAATTCTTGCTGTTTCTTAGGTGTTCAAATACGTATGTTCAGCAGTGCAAGACAAATAAATTAGTTAAAAATCATACAATGTGATTTCCTGAATTTTTTTAATTCTGTCTCTCAGAGTGGGAATGCACCTACGATGTGAATTTCAGACCCCTCCATGATTTCTAAGTGAGAGAACTTGCAAAATCGCAGGGGTGTTCAAATACTTCTGTTCCTCACTGTATGTACACCCATCTACTGTCCAGAGAAGTCTGGCCAGAAGCAGTCTTCATGGAAGAAATGTCGCCAAAAAGCCAATACCTCTGACATGGAAACAATGCTACGTAACTCAACTATGCATGAACACATAGAAACTGGAGTACAGAAAAATGGCAGCAGGTGCTCTGGACTGATGAGTCAAAATATTAAATATTTGGCTGTAGCAAGAGGCAGTTCGTTTGCGAAGGGCTGGAGAGCGATACAATAATGAGTGTCTGCAGGCAACAGTTACATAGTTAGTCTGGCTGAAAAAAGACAAAAGTTCATCCATATGAAAAAAGGTAAAACTCCTACACCCACAGTTGATTCAGAGGAAGAAAAAAAAACCCAGCAGGGCATGATCCAATTTGCTCCTGCAGGGGAAAAAATAGCTTCCTGATTACCCAAGTGAAACATGGAGGTGGAGGTTCCTTGCAAGTTTGGGGCTGCATTTCTGCAAATGGAGTTGGTGATTTGGTCAGGGTCAATGGTGTCCTCAATGCTGAGAAATACAGGGAGATACTTATCCATCATGTCATACCATCAGGGAGGTGTGTGATGGGCCCCACATTTATTCGGCAGCAGAACGACCCCAAACATACAGCCAATGTCATTAAGAACAATCTTCAGTGTAAAGAAGAACAAGGAGGCATGGTAGTGATGGTTTGACCCTCACAGAGCCCTGATCTCAACATCATTGAATCAGTCTGGGATCACATGTAGAGACAGAAGGGTTGGAGGCAGCCTGCATTCACAGAAAATCTGTGGTTAGTTCTGCAAGATGTTTGTAACAACTTACCTGCCTAGTTCCTTCAAAAACTGTGTGCAAGTGCACCTAGAATTGAAGAATTGGTGCTGTTTTGCTACCCCAAAGAAAGGCATCCCTGTTACTGGGCACACAAGGTATGCTTCCGCAGAGAGAGGAACTGTGATTTACTGAATGAGAAGAAAAACATTTGATTCAAGTATACGTGACTACCTGAAAAAAATTGAGCAGGATTGAGAATGTGACTGCTTCTAGTGTCTGAAGTAGATCCTTAGTACCCTTGCTGCTGAGAAGTAAGATGCTACGTTCAACCTATGCTAGACAGTGCATCTCATGAGGTGCACACTTGAAGAAGCAAGATAAAACCAACTGTAGGAAAACTTGGTTCGGCTAGGGGATGGTGATGGATAGGGAAGTGGGAGCCCTTTCTTGGAACCACATGCAAGACACCAGGCCTGGTGCAGGAAGTGTCCCCAACCAGAGGAATGGTGTTGCCAAGAATGACCAGGGGTAGAGTGGTGTGCACAGGGCACACGTCTCAGACACATTATATATGCACGTGCATGGATGAAAAGGAGTACCTAGAGGAGGGGTTGTCAACTTATGAGCTAAAGGGGGTCTCAAATGAAGCCCCAAACATTACCAAAAGGCCACACATAATGTTCAATATACAGTATCTAATGTTTGAGAGGCCTATCAAAAACCACAGACCTAATAGAGGAAATGAGTGTCAGAAAGTGTGGACATGCTAAATTTTTGGCTGGGGATATGCTACAGAAGGCAATACAAAACTGGGAACATGTCACATAAGGCTAGCAGAGATCAATGCTATTATCACAGTAAATGTTTCCACTACAGACTGCTGAGATCCAAAGCTCACGCATCATATACCAAAGGGCCACATGTGTCTCCTGGGCCACAGGTTGGACATCAGGGACTTAGAGGTTTGTGGACTGTGAGTGTGGATGGCGTTAAGCCTGAACTAGCCCTGATGTAGGCAGTCCCTGGTGGAGTACATGTGGGTGATTCAACCACGTTGTGGGACCCACCTGCATACTTGCATTTCTATAGCCAGGCTACAGGTTTTTAAAGCAGTTGTAAACCTAAATAAAAAAAAGTTGTTGCCATAATGTGCTACTATGCACCACATACTAGTACATTATGGCAGATTTACGTTACAAACAGAGCCCTGTTACTGCTGTAGGAACATCCATTTTCACCCAGTCTTCCTTCCAGGTTCACGTGCTCAGGCTGTTTGAATGGCCAGGCTGCGATGGCGTCACTCCCACACATGTGCACGGGAGTCGCCATAGCAGCACGCGGTCTCTGGATCCACAGCACACTGTCCATGTGTCCATACAGGTAAGAAGTACTGCGCATGTGCAAATTAAGCCAATGCTGATATTTACTAAACAACGCAAGTTCAAGCCAGGAGTTCAGGGGAGTTCAAAGAACCTATATGAAATTTTTTTTCTTTTTTTTAGTCTTACCTGTAAGGTAAAGTCAGATTTTTAACTTTACTACGGCTTTAAGGTAAATCCTGAGCTAATAACTCCCAATACAGTTTGTGTTTAATGAATATTCACTCTACTCATTAACCACTTATGCTCAGGGGGATTTTACCCCCTTCATGACCAGGTCATTTTTTTCTATTTAGCCGTGTGCTACTTTAACTGGTAATTGTGTGGTCATGCAATGCTGTACCCAAACAAAAGGTGTATCATTTTTTCACACAGATAGAGCTTCCTTTACTGGTATTTGATCACCACTGGATTTTTTTTTATTTTTTTGCAATATAGATGAAAACATTTTGAAAAAAAAAAATACAATATTTTCATACTGTCTGCAATAAAACATATCCAATAAGAAAGAAAAATCAAATTTCTTTATTAATTGCAGCCAAAATGTATTGTGCTACATGTCTTTGATTAAAAAAAAAAATCCCAGTAAGTGTATATTGAACTTACAATGGGACTGTGATAGTGCAGAGGGAAATCATAAATCTGATACTAACTGACAAAGTGGGGGGGGGGGGGGGGGCTCTGACTAACTGCCACTGCCACTGGCAACACTAATACCAATGATATCAGTGATAATACTATACACCGTCACTGTACTAATGACACTGACTGGGAAGGGGTTAACATCTAGGGCACTCAAGGGGTTAAATGTGTGCCTAACAAATGTGTAATCTGTCTATCATGTGTTGCTTTTACTAATAGATCTCTTTGTTTGTCATCCCTCAGAGAAACAGAAAGATCATTCCCTTTGCACAGAGCCCTATGTTGATTGTCAACACAGGGCTCTGGGCTACGACTGGACACAGCCGATCAGCAGGTCCCAGCCATCAATCATTGACTGGGATTTGCTGACATATTCCAGCTGAGTACAATCAAAGTGATGGGGGGGGGGGAGGGGGGCGTGCATGCACGTGCCCTAAACCCAGAAGCAGGCAGCGGCATACCAGCACATCAATTTGCCACACAGGTTGCCCGTCTTCAGAACATTGCGGGTGGCCAGTCCACAAGTGGTTAAAGCCCAACTCCAGGAATGAGAAAACACCTTCCCTTCAGCGCCCAAATCCCCCACTCATTATGTCTAGGGGTGCTGGAATAAAGAGAAATACCTTATTCTGTGATCCAGCAGGGTCCCTCCAGTGGTATGGCCACCCCCCCCCCCCGCAGTCTTCTCTCAGTTCACACTCTCGCCCCCACTTTATACACTGCAGGAATAATTCCCTGCATTGTATGTGGTGACACTGAGTAATCAGCCATAGACCGGAGCTTTAGGGAGAAGAGCACAGCACTGGAGTCAGCCATAGGGGAGTATAGAGAAAGTATTTATTGATTTATTTCAGGTACTTATATAGCGCCGTCAATTTATACAGCGCTTTACATATATATTGTACATTCACATCAGTCCCTAACCCTCAAGGGGCGGCGTACAATCTAAGGATAATACCTGTCCTCTACCCGTAGGCATAACGAATATTTAACCCTTGTGGTGCCCATTGCGAGGGTAGTATTTTCTTCTAAATTCTGGAGTTGAGCATTAATCACTGTATGGGACTGTAGGCAGTATCCTTTATTCTATAACAATAAAAGACCACAACTCTTATTGTTTGGTACTAACTTGACTGCCGTTTTATTGGTGTAAATATCATTTTTTATAATAACTCTTTATTTTTACATATTAGCTTCCTAATAATTTTAAAACATTTTATCTTAAATTAATACTACTCAAAAATCCAGCTTAAGGTGGGAATACACGATTAGAATATCGACCGATCAGTCATCCGACGACAGAGAGGCATTCGTTCGTTGGTCAAAATCGTGGCCCACATTAACCAATCTAAAAAAATAGTTCGTGGAAGTGATGCAGTGTGCGTGTGACCTTGTAGCCACGCCCTTCCGGCCAGAATGAGCGATATACACAACAATTACCAGCAATGAGTATAATATAGTTTATTACATTACCTCTATACATAAATAGCAGGGGCGGACTGACCATTTGGAAACTCGATCACTGCCCGAGGGCCCATGTCAGTAGGGGGCCCCATGAGATGCCCCTGGTACTTTTTTCATAGGCTTTTCCGAGTTTGAACAAGTATACAGGGGCCCCATGATCCCCTATTGCCCGAGGGCCCCATGAGTTGTCAGTCCGCCCCTGATAAATAGTGATACATAAAATATAATATGTAGAATTCTGGTTTCATTATCTCATTAGGCCAATCTACTTTTAACATTTGGATTTTTCGTTTGTGTTTACAAAGATTCTTTGGACATAAACATTCGGGTCATCTTCTGTTACCGCTCATGGGTGATAGCGCTTGATAAATTTTTTTCGTACGACTGTCATACCACCGCGTAGAAAATCGGTCATTCGTATGCGAAATGACAACATTTTTCACTGTTGTTCAACCAGATTTTTTTGTTCACATTATCGTTATCGGTTAAAACATCCTGCTCATCAACAAAGAGAAAATCGTTCGATCGGTGTCTCCACAAAATTTTTTGTACGATTTTCTTATCGTGTGCACGGGGCATTAGTCACTACAACTCAAGCTGTACATATTAACACAACACTTATCAACCATACTTAATTAACCATACAGCTTTTTTCAACGAACATACTCAATTACCATCGTTGAAGATGATACTTACCAATAATAATTGGCCACAATGAAAAAAATGGGCGGGTGGGAGGGGAGCCTCCCAGGTTTCTGTTTTTTCAGTTAACAGACCCCCTTTTTATAGCCCTCTCCTCTCTCCAGTTCTTCTCCTGATTGGTCACATTTTCTTCTAGGAATTTCTAGGTGTAGTGAGGGGCTAAAAACTCCTTTTTCTAGAAGCTTCCCCATCATATTAGTATACCATGGAGGAACTTGAAACTTTAACGTTTTTTTTCTCCTCCTCACACCAATGGGGGGACTAAAAACCCTACTGACCATCTAGAATGTTCCCCAACTGTGTTTATACAGAGGGGGGACTCAGTGGTGTATTTAGGTCTTGTGCTGCCCTAGGCAACACAAAAATTGGCGCCCCCCCGCAGAGAGAGCCTGACATTGACCAACAACACTCCTTCCCCCCACCAGAGAGAGCCTTCTACTACCACTGCCCCCCAACACCAGCCACCATCCCTCATAGCGAGAGAGAGACACTCACCTTCACAGCTCCGGACGTCCCCAGGAATGAGAGTCGGGCTGTGCATACACCGTCATAAAACCTACAGCCTCTCTCGGAACCCAACAGGTCCCCATGCTCTGTGTGTCCCTTCTTCCATCCCTTCTTCCAAGGGGCAGTGCTGCCCCCCCCCCCCCAAAAAATGCCACCCCGGGGGGACTTGAAACTTTGTTTTCCCTGCCACAGTCCCATAAAAAAAGGAGGGCCCCTATTAAATCCCCCTTTTCTTTTACTATTCTTAGTGGTTAGCAATTCGGCCTTGCAGCACTGGAGCTCCTTGATTCGAAAACCAACCAGGACACTATCTGTATGAAGTTTGCATGTTCTGAATTTGTGGAGGTTTTCTCTGGGTACTTCGGTTTTCTCCCACACTCCAAAGATATGCTAGTAGGTCAATTGGCCCTAGCATGTGTGCATATGGGAGGATGCTTTTAGACTGTAAGCTCCTTGAGTGCAGGGACTGATGTGAAAGTACAGTATGTACAGTGCTGCATAAATTGTCGGCGCTATATAAATACCTTTATTAACCGCTTCCCAACCGCCCTATAGCAAAAGTACTGCTACAGGGCGGCAGGGCTATACAAAGTCACGTATATATATGTGATTTCGAGTTTCCGGGTAGGGGGGGCGCACGCGCTGCCCTACCCGCGCCACCATTCACGGCTACAGGATTCCCCACCAACACTTAGTGATCGCTGAGTATCACTTACAGGGGAGAAACCTGTGTGTAAACAACACATGTCTCTCTCCTGCCAGCAGTAACATGCTGCTGTGTATTTCTCTGCACAGCAGAGAAATACACAGCAGCATGTTTCCCTAGTAAAACACACACAGCACACAGTAAAACAGCACACATTTAACCCTTTGATCACCTCAGATGGTAAGCCCTTTCTGCCCAGTGCCATTAGTACAGTGTCAGTGCTTTTTATTAGCACTGATCACTGTATTAGTGTCATTGGGATGTCAGTGGCAGTTAGTCAGTTCCCCCCCAGTGTCAGAATGCCCGCCGCAGTCCTGCTATAAGTTGTTGATCACCACCATTACTAGTATACAAAAAAAAAAAAAAATCTAGTATAGATACCGCTATTTGTAGATGCTATAATTTTCACGTAAACCAAATAATTTACATGTATTGGGATTTTTTTAACAAAGACATGTAGCAGAAAACATTTTGGCCTAAATTTATGAAGAATTTTGATGTTTTAAATTTTTTTGCTGGGTATGTTTTATGGCAAAAAGTCAAAAATATTGTTATTTTATAAAAAATGTCTGTCTTTTTTTTGTCTATAGAGCAAAAAGTAAAAACCACACAGGTGATCAAATACAAGCTCTATTTGTGGGGAAGAAAAGAACATTTAATTTATGTACAGCGTTGCATGATCGTGCAATTTTCAGTTAAAGTAACGCAACGCTGTATCGCAAAAAATGGCCTGGTCTGGAAGAGGGGGTAAATCCTCTGGAGTGCAAGTGGTTAAACCAAAAAAAAAAATAGTAGTCTTTGTTCCTTAGCTTGTAAAGTATCACATACTGTAATATGCTAAAACTGTATAAAGTCTGTATATTTTTCCAGCCTCTAATCCAGTATGTGTCTAGGTAGCAATGTCTGGGGGGGGCTGCATCAGCTGTAAACATCATCAATGTGACATTTGGAGAAATGAGTGAAATTATTACCGTAATTGAGAAACAGGTGTGTGTGGGACTCGGCGCTCATTCATAAACAGCCAATAAGATGAAAGATGTGTCAGACTCTTGTTTGTATGTGCGGCAATTACCCATTTTCTGCTAAGTGAAAGGTAATGTTTCTGTGTATGGCTAGTGAGTGTCACATGAAGTATGAAAGTTATAATTACCAAATAACCCGGCAGTCATTACATACTAATCAGCTCTGCCACTCAAGCGTCTTCTCCTGCAGACACTGCCATGAATGAACGCTTTACTTAATATACTATACCGGGAAGGGGCTAAATTCCAGTCATTTTATTTCTGCCATGTGCTTGCCTTTCCTTAACCTCCCTAGCAGTCTGATTATGTCCATATTTCTGTGCTCAAAGCAGTACATTTTTTTGCATGGAAATATGTCATTTTTTTATTGTAGGCCTGTAATTTTTAGGAATAACTCACTGAAATCTGTCCGAACAAGAGTCTAGTAAACATCCCGGGTATGTTAAAATTTGAAACACGAAATCATAAATTATAATTTAATAAATAATCATAAAAAATAATAATATAATAATACATTTAATTCAATAATATAATCAAACCAAAAACACTGAAATTTTAAATATAGTGCCAAGTTCGCACATCGCTGAGTTCAGTCTCAAAATCGTTTTCAGTGTCTGATGACGAATTTCCCCACGAATCATCACTCAATTCTGCAAGTGGCTCTGATTTACTATCGCTGTTCTCTAGCTGGTCTAAAACTGATTTTGACCTAAAGGGATGCTTTTTGGACACCATGGACGTTTCTCAGTTTCAAGGCAGAAAGAACGGTAAAAATGCAGACAGGGGACAGGACAAAGCAGTAGGGACAAAATGTATGTGAAATGGTTTGATACAGTACTGGAATACTATGTGATTTTAGTGTATTTAGCCATTTGCCGCCCGCCCTATGGTCGAATGGCGGTCGGCAAATGTCATCAGCGTTCCGGGTGGACGCCATATGGTGTCCTCCCGCACATGCGCAGATTGCGCTCCTGCAGAGCCGCGCAGCGGCGCGATCTGTCACCGGCCATGTACCTCGGACACGGCAGATGACAGATCTGAGTATCGGCCCCGTTGCCGGTACCATGTGACCTGCTGTGACCAATCACAGCAGGTCACATGACAGTTGTATACAATGGATGGCTTCATTCATGCCATCCATTGTATACTAGTGTCTAGCTGTGAATGGTCACAGCTAATCACATGCACATGTCATGTTATTAGCTGTGGCCAAATCACAGCTAAGCACACACAAAAAAAAAAAACCTGAATGAATTGATGTCATTCAGGTAAATGCTTGCTTATAGCAAAGTAATTCTTTGCTATAAGCAAGTTGTGTAAAAAGAAAAAAAAAATACTGATCACTTCCCCAAAGTAGTACAATGTTACTATGGTAACATTGTAATACTTTGGTCATAGTGAAATATGAAAAAAAAAGAAAAAAAAATAATAAAAAATAATAAAAAAATAAACAAAAAAATATATATTTTTTTTCATACTGTCACCAGTCAGTGTCCCTGATCACCGCCATGCCAGTTATATGATGACGCTGTACTGCACTGGTGACAATATGTAAAAAAAAATAGTGAAACTAATTTTTAAAATTTTTTCATTTTCCGAAACATTATGACAAAAAAAATACAACTTCAAAAAACTCGCCATGCCTATTATGAAGTACGTCGGACTGTCTACTTTGCAAAAAGGGGTCATTTGGGGGATATCTGTACTGTTCTGACATTCTTGGACCTCAGGAAATTAGATTGGCCGTCAGTACTTCAGCATTGATCAATATTCAGATCTATACCATAGTTTATGAACTCTATAACTTTCCTACAAACTAAAAAATACATCCTAATTTGGGTTATTTTCACCGAAGACATGTAGCAGAATACATCTCGGCCTAAATTTATGAAGAACAATTATTTATTTGTAAACTTTTATAACAGAAACAAAAAAAAAACGTGTTTTTTTTTTCAAACTTTTAGGTCTTTTTTTGATTTGTTAATTTAGCAAAAAATAAAAACCCCAGCAGTGATTAAATACCACCAAAAGAAAGCTCTAGTTGTGTGAAAAAAATGATAAAATTTTAGTTTGGGTACAATGTTGTATGACCGCGCAATTGTCATTCAAAGTGTGAGAGCGCTGAAACCTGAAAAATGGCCTGGGAAGGAAGGTGTAAAATTGCCCGGTATTGAATTGGTTAGTGAATGTCACTTTTTGACATTTTTAAATTTCCCGCCAGTTCCATCCCCGTACGTCCTGACGCCGTAGGGAACGGAACCCGGAAGACAGATGCCGGCATCCACCGGAGGACATTTCCGGGGACACTGCAGGGGGGACATCGTGGGAGTGCAGGACAAGGTAAGTGCAGAAGGGATCCCGGAGCAGCGCTGCATGGTATTCCCGAGTGTAGCTCGGGGTCACCGCTTGTGGTGCTGAAACTTTACCCCGAGCTACACTCGGGAATACCTCCAGGGAGGTTAAAGGAAAACAATATTTTTGCATAACTATTCCTTAAAAGGTAAGTTCACCTTTAACAAAAAAAACTGCTTATGTCAGTAAGAGACGGCTGTAGATAAAAACAAACTGTGCAGCTTTCAGTAAAGTTAAATAATGCCCTTGCTATAGGTTTAGGCTATTTTCTTATCTCTCGAAGCCTGACTGAAAAACTCCCAGAGATGGCATCATCCTGTCCTGCCGTGTTGCTAGGTTGTTGCTAAGACACTCCTAGCTGTTACTGCTCACCCCCGCTATCACAGGTGGAAGCTTTCAAACCCCTGTACATGTGTGGTCCACTATGTTCTCCATCGCAGAGCTACTGTGACAGAGGAGAGAGCACATGCAAGGGGTTTGAATCGACTTAGAAACATTCTTGCAGTAGGGCAGCGTGGGATGATGCCATCTTTGGGAGTTTTTCAGTGAGGCTTTAGGAGGTATGTACCAGGAGCTGAATGACAGCTTTCGGCCCAGGGGGCAAGTACAACTCAGAGGTCCATGGTGCAGCGACTCAGGCCCCCTCCTAGAGTTGTCACCTCATCCCTTTAAAACTGAACACATATTAGTTACACAGGTTCTATGGCTGATGAAAGTGGTAATTAAAGCCTCCTCAATCCCCTCCACTGCCACATTTGGCATCTTTTGGGGGGGAGCAGGTACTTGGTTTTGACAGGTACCTGTTTCCACTTCCGGCTGTGGTGAACTGAGCTGAAAATTTGGCACCCCCAGCAGCCCTCTGGGACACTTCCAAAGTCCCAGAGAACTGCAGCCCATTCACAAAGCACAGCACACTTCACACATGTGCAGTAGGAAAATTGGCAGTGAAGACACAAGGCTTCTCTGCCAGTTTCCCTTAGTCAAGATGGCGGCACCCAACAGCCGATTGAAGAATCAGCTCAGGCTGAAGACACCACTGGATCCTTAGATAGGTAAGTGCCCTACTATTAAAAGTCAGCAGCCACAGTACTTGTAGCTGCTGACTTTTAATTTTGTTTTTGGGAGGTGGCGGGGCCAGAGCTCTGCTTTAAACTTACTTAGTGCCTTTTCTGCAATAAATTAGCCTCAGAACCTGTGTAATTAATATGTGTTCAGTTTTAAAGGGATGAGAAGGCAACCGTACCCACTCCAACTCTCCCTCTTCCCTGCTTCCTCCCAACCCCCATCCCAGGCTGAAGCCCTGCTCCAAGTACTCTCTGCCCACCGGGCGGGTTTGGGATGGACAGCACCTGCTGCACCGACTCTGGGTTCCTGAACTGACCGGTAGCGAGTGGCAGGGGGCAGCAGGGAGCAGACAGGGCGGCTCAGTCAGGGGCTGGCCGGAGGAGGACACTGCTCTCTGCGACTTGCGCTCTGTCCTTATTCCCCACTTGGTAGGACACTAGCGGGGACTTTTTACTCCGGTGCAGGAATTTTTGTCTACTCAGACGAAGGTGCATTTTGCTGCCCCCCCCACCACCCACAATGCAACCCCTCCCCAGCACTATATGGAATATAATTTATTTGCGCTCCAGTGTGTATTCAGGGGGCATGGTTACACTTTCCCTGCTTTCCCTCACTGGCTATAGGCAGTTGGTAGGTGAAGCAAACTAAAACTTCCTCGCTGTGTGCGGTAGGAGAGAGTGCAGCGTTATGTTGGGTACACGCGGGAAGTTTTTTTTTATTCAACACAACGGGCTGAATGAAAAAAATGTACAAGTCGCCAGGACACCCTGATCTGACAGGGAGCTGTACACATGGACCAAAAGTCAGATGTTTCCTGCCAAACCAGCTGTTTTCAGATGATTTTTGTCCTGTGTGTACATGACTTAAGGGAATGGGAGACAGCTATTTTAAAAATTCTAATCCCCAGCAAGTGGATGGGGATTCAAATTCTACCACCCCAAAATATACACAAAAATATTCCATGTGCTCAGATCCACAGGGATACAACCAGAGAAAATCAATTCTCTATAATATTTACGGGCCCAAAGGTTACCAATCTGCCAAAGTAGTAAACACAGTATCAGTCCATTGATTAGGACACAGGTAGCCCTAGCAAAGAACCACGGTCAGGGCCCTTTCACACTAGGAACTGCATGTGAATCGCACAGGAATGTTCAGCAGTTCCTGTGCGGTTCACATGCAGTTGTGTGCAGTGCGATTTCACTGCACCGAATGTAATGCTCGCCCTACTTTTTGAAATACACGGCATGTATCATGAGATCTGGTGTGGGCAAACACACTGCGTTTGCAACCTGCATTTGGGGTGTTTCCAAAGAACAGAGGTATACCGCTCAGGCAAACAATCCAGATCAATCCCCAACAGGTGCAGGCTCTGGCTCACCACCACACACGATGCAATAGGAAGAAGGGTCAGCCGCACACCGGAGGATAGATGAATATAGTGTATATTTATTGATCCATAGGACACACAAAACACCAGGGCAGAAATACAGGACCTGATAACGCATTTCACACGATCTCGTGCTTAATCACCTGATTAAGCACAAGATCGTGTGAAACGCGTTAACAGGTCCTTTATTCATGTCCTGAAGTTTTTTGTGTCCTATGGATCAATAAATATACACTATATTCATCTATCCTCCATGTGCGGCTGACCCTTCTTCCTATTGCATTTGGGGTGTCATTAAATTTGCACTGACACCCACAGCAGATCACAAGGGCAGTGCAACTGGAATGTGGAACCTGCACAGGAACGTGGCTTTCCCGCACCGCATTCTGGTGTGAAAGACCCTAAAACTGTGAAGCATGGAACTCTCTCAGAGCCTATTAATATTGGAACGTGGCATGTAAAACCCGCGTTCCCTGCGCATTTCCCACACTGCCCTTGAGATCTGCAGCGGCTGTCAATGCAAAGTTCAAAACACCACAAATGCAGGTAGCAATTGCAGTGTGTTTGCTTGCTCTGGATTGCATGGTACAGAAGTACCATGCAATCAAGTGACAGCGCATTTCCAAAAGTAGCGCATGCACTAATTTTGGTGTGGTGTGATGTGATTTCAGCCCATTTGAAATGAATGAATCTCACTGCACCGCACTGCACCTAGATCACACGTGAATCGCACAGGGACGCACAGTGCGTTCCTGTGAGATTCAAAGTGTGAATAGGCCCTTAAGTTTTGAAAAACAAACAATGTACAAAAAGACCCTGTAATCACAGCATAAAACAAATGAAGAAGTGATCAGTCAGTAAATAAAACTGCAGGGAAGATAAAGCACTGCACGGGGATCCCAGCCTATGATAGACGTCACACTGGTTCATTTTCCCAGCATTGGACCACTGTGCTGTCCAGGGGTGTATTTACCACAAGGCAAACAAGGCATTTGTCTAGGGCTGCATTTTTCAGGGGGGCAGCTCTGTCCCTTGGATAAAGGGACGAAAGAAGGGACACACGCGCCATGGGCACCTGGTGGGTTCCGAGAGATGCTGTAGGTTTCATGACGGTGTATGCACAGCCTGACTCTCGGTCCTGGGGATGTCCGGAGCTGTGAAGGTAAGTATCTTTCTCTCTCTCGCCATGGGGGATGGTGGCTGGTGTATGGGGGGCAGTGGTAGTGGAAGGTTCGGGTGGAGGGAAGGGGTGTTCTTGGTCAATGTCAGGCTCATTCTGAGGGGGGCACCAATTTTTGTGTTGCCTAGGGCAGCACAAAGCCTAAATACACCACTGGTGCTGTCCATCACAGAAGACGATCCAGGAGGTGGGAGATGTTTGACAGCGGCCGACGTTTCAGCTCCAAACTGTGTGACAGCGGGAGATCCCTTCTCTGTGTGATCCTGGTTGGCTGTCTCCCAGACTCAGGCTGGGATCCCCATGCAGTGTTTCATCTCCCCTGCAGTTTTATATTAGGTTTGATCGCTTCTGTTGGAAGCGGTGTGGCCTTCTTACAGGGCATCAGAGTGGCCCGGGGGGAGGGGGCAATTGCCTCCCTGCCCCTGGCCCAGTCCACCCCTGGTATGTACTGTAAATGACCTACACCTATAGCAAGGTCATTA
Source organism: Staurois parvus (assembly GCF_062004578.1). Lineage (NCBI taxonomy): Eukaryota > Metazoa > Chordata > Amphibia > Anura > Ranidae > Staurois > Staurois parvus. The sequence goes on along the minus strand of NW_028318218.1, from coordinate 5,910,310 downwards.
GTTAATTTTGGTCCAAGCTGCACAGATGCCATTTACCTGCATAGGCAGTTTTAGGTTAACTAGCCTTTAACCCCTTGACTCCGACCGTACGCAAATATGTGGCCTCTTGGCAGCTGGGCCTTGATGCCCATATCTGCATACCATTTGAAAATGCTTATGTGCTGAGAGCATGCACCTCCAGCACATATGCCGGTGTCTCACGGAAAGGTCCTGATCTCCTCTTGCGATCGGTACCTTTTCCGATCATGTGACAGCGAATCACGACGGTCACATGACTCTAAAACCCTGCCCCGCCTCCCGGCATCTGAAACCCCTTAAAGGGCCGGTGTGAAGAGGTTAAGTTAACTCCCTCCCCCAAATCCCCAATAAAGGGAGGAATTTACTAAAATGGGAGCACTCAGAATCTGGTGCAGCTGTGCGTGGTAGCCAATCAGCTTCTAACCTAAGCTAGTTCAATTATGCTTTGGCAATAAATCCTGGAAGCTGATTGGTTTCTATGCACAAATACACCAGATTTTGTACTCTCCACTTCTAGTAAATAACTCCCAAAGTGTTATTCTTACCTATTCATGCTTATGCCAGATCTATGCTGTACTGCCTTTGGGGCTGCTCCTAATTTGTCCAGTAGGCTCCTCAGTTCTGCTGTGCAAAATCAGATCCATTTCTTTGGAGAGCCCGTCTACAGTTGGGAAAGGTTCTTCAATGAATTTGATGGGATCACGAATGGAACCTCAATGCACTAAGCCAGGGGTGTGAAACTGGCAGCCCTCCAGCTGTTGCGAAACTACAAGTTCCATCATGCCTCTGCCTTTGGGAGTCATGCTTGTAATTGTCAATCTTGCAATTCCTCATGGGACTTGTAGTTTGGCGACAGCTGGAGGGCCGTCAGTTTGACACCCGTGCGCTAAACCATCAGTCACCTGACACACTGCACTGAAATGCAACACAAAATAAGGTACTGCATTACCAGGGTGAACTGAGCCAAAAGTTCAGTACCCCTGCAGCCCTCTGGGACACTTCACAGGTCCCAGAGGACTGCGGCGCATTCACAAAGTTAAGCATGCTTCATGCATACGCAGTAGGAAAACGTTCTTGAGCTCCTAAACTCAACTCCATAAAAGCCTGTGTATGCATGTACACCATGTACACATAGGCTTGTAGCAGAGTTTAGGAGCTGCCCCATGTAGATGAGGTTAAACCTCCCTCTCCTGAACGTGGAAGAATCACATTCAGGATAGGAACGTTTTGACCACCAACCGTGGAAAAACGCAAAACGCGGCAAAAACGCGGAACTGCGGTTGCCGTGGTTCTGCCAACGATTTGCATTTTCCCATGGCCGGCAGTCAGGGTAGGCTTGTGTACATGAAGCCTAAGGCTTCATGTACACTGGCAGCTCCTAAACTCAACTCCATAAAAGCCTGGGTGTTCATGTACACATAGGCTTTTAGCAGGGTAGGGTCGTGTACATGAAGCCTTAAAGTTGTCAAAGTATTTTTTAAAGTGTAGAGCCATCTATAAATGGCTCAAATTCCAGCCGGTTAAGCCATCTATGGGCAGGTTGGTTGTACTGAAATTGATCAATTGATTGACTTCAGGACAACCAGCCTGTTGTGTTTTTTTAGTTCGTGTTTTTTAGTTCCATAGCCGCCAGCAGTGATCCTTGTATTCTGATGGCTGAAAAATCTCCTGCTGTCAGAATACAAAATCTCAGTGGGAGAGAATCCCTTATTAACCCTGACTGTGTTGTTGGGGGAATCAAGCAATCTTGTTTCCGTTGCAGAAAAGAAAATTTCTTAATGTATGGCCTGCAAAAAATGAAAAGTTGAACTATACTGTACTTTTTTCTCCCAGTCCCCACTGCACTTACCGCAGAGGATGATTAGCCTTCAGTCCACGCAGCCAGTGCAGCGGTCTGGGGATTTCATAGCCTCTGTCTTCTTCCTCTTTTTTCCTTATGGATCCTGGGACAGATTAGAGTCATTGTAATTGGTGAAAGTGGTCACGTGCCAGCATGTAACCAGTCAGAATCATTCTGATTGGTCCTAGTTGAAAACTGCTGCTTTAAATGTCTGAGGCCCCTGCATTGGCTTGAAAGCTAATCATCCATGGAGGTAAGTAAAGCGGGGACATAGGGGGGACGTGTTGGTTAGTTCACCTTGTAATTTTATTTTATTTTTTTCAAATGAAAAGGTGAACTTACACTTTAAGCTGAAGTCAAGCAGATATAAAACAATTTAATGCAGCACTGTATTCATAAATATGTCGTTAAATATATATTTTTTAAATGTAAGCAATGTAATTACCTGAATTTGACCTGGTACTAGCCTCATGCAGTCCCCATACAACAGAGCTCACACTAAGAGAAGCAAACAGCATGAGGAGCTTATGCCACAACAATGAGTATACTGACAGGAGGAGAGAGCAGAGTGACAGAAAGGTAAGATCATCAGTGTGCTGCTTCTCCTTTCAATATGCAGTCACAGAATGGAGGAAGGACAAGATGTGTAGGGTTAATGTCAAATCTCAACCCCCTCCATTTTGTCATAGCAATTTCTTGCAAAAAATGTACATTGATTTTCTTTGAGATTGCTCTCTCTTAAGTTTTTTAAGTGATTTAGTCCCCGATCACACTGGTGCGACTTGTCATGCGATTTGATAGTTTCAAATTGCATGACAAGTCTCATCCTATTGTTCACAATGGAAGTGGTCATATCGGAGCTGGAATCGCACCGATTTTGAAAGTACTTCATGGACTACTTTTCAAGTTCAGGTGCAACTTGCATTGTCATCTGTGCACGAAGGCGCACAGATGTCTTCCAAGTTGAACCTGAAGTTGGACTGACATCTGATTTTGAAATCTTGCAAATTCAAGTGAAGTCACACGATTTCAAAGTCAGATTTGGTGTGACCGAAGACTTATTGCTCTGACACTCACTAATTGAGATTCAGCAGCATTATGTGTTGGTGGCAAAGTCTCTAGCAACAAATGCTCTTAGGGCTCTTTTAGGCAGGCAGCTGGGAGAAAAGTGTGGCAGCAAAAAAAAGGTGTTTCCTGAATATCTGTCAGCTGCTGCTATTCTACCCTCTGAAAAGTGATCCACCACAGATCCCTTTTGCAGAGGGGGATAGGCAGTACCACAAGCTTGAAAGAAGCCATCATGCATTTTTATGGAAAGTTGCTCAAATCACCGACGAAGAGTGATTGTAGCAGATCCAGTGCGCCAGAGACATACGTGCCAGAGATATGGCAGGTCTTCTGCCCTGACAGTAAGGGCTGTGCTGTGTGGCTGTGGCAGAGACGTGTAAATCTCAGGACTGGCTGGACAGAAAAAAAATCCTTTACCAGGTAATTCAGATCCCATATATGTATTTAACTGTATGCTTGGAGTTCAGCTATAATTCTGTTCAGTGGCTTGCTATTCACAGCACAATGCATAGCCAGTGATTTCACTTTTTTCGGGTGACCTGCCTGCTTATTATATGAATGAGAATCATCACACTGTCATTGTGCAATGCAGTAATGCACGACATAACGTAGCTGAATGCATGTGTATTACCTAACTGCTTAAAAGTAAATGGGACCATGGACATTTTCACTTCTGATCTTGTCCTAAATTGTCCCAAATTGTACAATTACATTGTAATGTGCGTTGGCGCTTTTCAGAGATGAATCCATCAGGAACATACTGTGCATCAAATACCTACACAGCTTGCCAAACATTTGCATGTATTTTACAGTTCCTTGCAACAGGGACACTTTAAAAAGTATATGATATAATAATAATATACACTTTAACAAGTATATGATTTTTTATGAAATAATATTAATCATTATAATTATTCTAATAAATCATATACTTATTAAAGTGTATTTTATTTTATTATTATTTATGAATTTTACATGTAGCGCTACCCCCGTAGGGGCTGCTCGACGATGCTTGTGCCCAGTGGTTGCCTTGACCTTGCAAGCCTCCCGACATCTCTGACGCTCTGGGTTCAGACGTATTTCAATAGTAGAGGATGATAATGTAAGAAACACACTTCTTTAGTAACAGCTCTATATTAGACTCGGTCAACAGAATAGACCAAAAGAATAACGGGATTAGTATGTACAACCCCAGTTAATGCATGAAAGAGGCCTCCTAGGAACATGAGTTCTTGAACAGGCTCTTGATTGTCTGCAGAGATGTATAGAGTTACCTACCTGACAGCCTGTCAGCATGACGAGCAGCAATGTCTGTGTGGAGACCAGACAGTGACAGTCCCAGTGCAGAGAAAGACTGATGTGATCTCGGTGTGGCGATTGGTGTCACTGATTTTCTGTCCAGCTCCTGCCACAGCCACAGGCCACCAATCTTCCTCTTGAAGAGAACGGCAGTCTCCCTGCATCCAGCTCTTAATCCTGTGCCAAGAGAGCGAGCCTGTCCGTTGCAGTAGAATACTGCTCTACCGGAATCCTCTTATTCGCCAGTTCACTGCTAGGTGTAGTCCAATCAGCACTCAGGAATACAGTATGCATTGACTATAGGACTACAGGTCCCAAGATCCTCTGCTGTAGGAGAATTGGATCCACTCTGCTAACAGGAAGTGATGTAGCAGTCCCGGTACTGGGCACTAGGAGAAAAAGCGGCATAATTCCTAGATTGTAAGCTCCAAGGAGCAGGGCCCTCCTATCCCTCTTGTATTGAACTGTATTGTTGCTGTATTGTCTCCCGTTATATTGTAAAGCGCTGAGCAACTGTTGGCGCTATTTAAATCCTGTATTATAATAATAATAATAATAATATAATAATAACTAGAAAAGCTACAATTTCTGCGGAAATTGTGTGAAGTGACTTGCCTCCACCAGTAGTCTACAACTGGAGTGGGCGGAGTAACTGGGTGGAGTGGCTTTAAAATGAGGGAGTGATGGCAGTTTAGAAATCATGTCCTGATTTTTCAGCTCACACTCTAGGTTTTGTCAGCTTACACTCTAGTTTTGAATATTCCGCCATTCATTCCTATGGGACCAATTTCACCACAAAAACGCCGATATTTTGTGAACCATTCGGCGAAACATTCCACAAAGTAATAGCACACCAATTGGGAAGAATATATATGTGAGATAACAATATTTTTGTTGTTTAAAAAAAATGCAAATGTGGCAAAACTCCACTAAATGCTAATGCAAAAATGCTTAAAAAAGCTGAAAAACACACATTTTTAACGTGACTTTACACAGTTAACGTTACCTGCGTTCTGAAAACGTCCAGTGTGCATGAGGACTTAAATTTGTATTTACTGGGCAAAATTCTGACAGATGTGGAATGAGGCCATAGAAACCACATTAAATTTTGAGGACAATACTAAATTAAAAAATATACAATTTCTGGGGAAATTGTGTGAAGTGTTGCCTCCAACACTAACCAATTGATTGATCAAATTTAAAAAGTGCACATGGCAAGCTTGATAGAGTGAGAAATGCATTTCAACTTTTATTTTTCAGCTCACAGTCTAGCTTTGGTCACTCTGCTGGCTGCTGACCCCCTTGGGTTGCTATGGCAACTCACTCCACAGCTAGCTCAGAGGAACATTTATAAACACACTGCTCCAACTTGCTAACTTCACTGGTGGTTGCCATGTTCAAACGGTTGTAGTTTTAAAACTATAAATCCTACAGCAAAGAGCTTTATACTGTGTGAATCACAAGACCCAGACCTACATTTTGATGGATAGTATGTCTCTGAAATATTAAAAATGAAGGCACAGTCGCAGTGTAGAAATTGCCCTTCAAATTTGAGGTGGCTAGAGTGGAGTTTCAGTGAATGTCAAAGGGCGGCAGGAGTTGCAAACAAAAGGTCATATTGTGAAAACTATCAGGACTATGGCTTAGCCGTGGACATTTTTAGTGGCAGCAGGGATAGCTGAACGTTATGATATAAGAATTGTGTAGGTGGGCTTGAAAATGAGGGAGTGATGGCAGTTTAGAAATCATGTCCTGATTTTTCATCTGACACTCTAGCTGTTGTCAGCTGCCACTGTAGTTTAGGTCATTCCTCCATTCATTCCTATGGGACCAATTTCACCACAAAAACGGCGATATTTCGTAAACCATTTGGCGAAACGTTCCACAAAGTAATAGCACACCAATCGGGAACAATCATCACGTTTCGGTATATTACTGTCTATGTAGTGTAAAAACTGTGGGAGGAGTTAGGGTGGTAATTTCGGCTATAATAGTAAGAATATATATGTGAGATAACAATAAGCGTTCTTGCAAGAACACGTAATAAATAGTGGGCTTCATTCACTAAAGCAGATTGCACGTGGTATTTATATCCCTAAATATCGCATGTGATCCTGAATTTGTCAATTCACTATGCCATTTTCTTGGGTGCCCCAAGAAATTCTATTGATATGCAGGGATTTCCTATCACTTCCTGTTTGGCTATGGAACAGGAAGAGAAGGGAAATCTCCGCAATGGGACACAGATGGCAAAAATAAAAAAGCTCCCCCTTACTCTATCCAAAATTTAAAAAAAAGAAAAAAAACGTTTTTCCTGTAGTTTAGAGCAAATAGACAGTGCACTTTGCAAGTTGCTCCGGAGCTTAGTAAATGAGGTAAAGTTTCACTTCATAAAGAATATCCAATCACGTGCAGAGAAAAAAAACAGCATTTTTGCTTGCACATGATTGCATTATGGTAGTCTGCAGAGCTTCCCTTCCCCCCATGTACTAAACTTTGGAGCAACTTCACTTGTAAAGTGTTCAGTCTATGTGCCTTTAGTAAATCCTCCCCATTACATGCAGTAAAATCTATCTATTTTCTCCTGTCATTTCACCAGATTTCTAGAGACTTTTTGTGTGTATACACAAGCATATACATCTGTAGCACCCTCCTAGTTAGTCAAGGGGAGATAGCTAATTATTTGTTTTAGTTAGATGGCTAGGGTGATAGTACAAGAGTCAAATTTGTATCAGGGCTGTGAGGCTCTGTAGATCAGCTCTCTGATACCTCCCCTGATCTAGAAACTTGGAGAAGTCTCTAGAACTCGGTGGGTGGGGGTGAGGAGGAGCTGTTCTGCACTCTTAAGGGACCTTGACCAATCCCCAAGCAGGAGGCTTGCATGGGGCATGGCAGCCCTTAAGAGCGTCTTGCCTATTTAGAGGCAGGAGAGTTCAGACAGAAGATGGAGTGTGAGAAAGAGCTGTAGGAGCCTGGGAAGGACCCAGTGGGAAGGGGCCAACCTACAAGCAGGAAGCATGAAAGGAGGATCATTCAGACCTCACCGGCCCCCAGAGCAAGGACCACCTGTGGAACATGGAAGGAACCAACCCAGCGGGATGCCTGAAGGCAGCTACCAACCCACCATCTCACGGAAGAAAGAACTGAGTAAGGAATCCTACACCCCCTGGATCAGTTAGGGGAAAGGAGCATTTGGGTGGGAAGCCTGATTCACTCTATATCCAGGACTGTTTCATCTGAAAGTGACAGACACTGGATCATTTTGCCCAGGGATTCCCTCAGACAGCTAGGTGAAGAGGAGATTTCATCTGGGGTCTAGGGAGGTACACCAGGAGAGGCTGGAGAGCTCTCCCTAAAGAGATTTCTGTCTAAAAGACTTTTACACAGTTGCTAAGGAGTTTGTCCTCAGTTCCCTTGGGCATCCCATGCCCTTCTCAACCCTATACAAGTTAAATACCTCTCAATAAAACCTTTAAAAACATGCTCAAAGACTGTTTACTGTCTCCTGTGTGCAAGGTCTGAAGAAAATGCATGTTGCCTGGCTGTGCAGGACTATACGGAAACTCAAAACTCAGCAACTCCTAAGGGGGTAGCGCTACTTTGTTGCAAAAAAACCCAACCTCCCAATAACACCAGTGTAGTGTACAGAGGTCAGTAGTATGTAGAGCAGTGTACAGAGGTCAGTAGTATGTAGGTCAGTAGTATGTAGAGCAGTGTACAGAGGTCAGTAGTATGTAAGGCAGTGTACAGAGGTCAGTAGTATGTAGGGCAGTGTACAGAGGTCAGTAGTATGTAGGGCAGTATACAGAGGTCAGTAGTATGTAGGTCAGTGTACAGAGGTCAGTAGTATGTAGGGCAGTATACAAAGGTCAGTAGGATGTAGGTCAGTGTACAGAGGTCAGTAGTATATAGGGCAGTGTACGGAGGTCAGTAGTATGTAGGGCACTGTACGGAGGTCAGTAGTATGTAGAGCAGTGTACGGAGGTCAGTAGTATGTAGGGCAGTGTACGGAGGTCAGTAGTATGTAGGGCAGTGTACAGAGGTCAGTAGTATGCAGGGCAGTGTACAGAGATCAGTAGTATGCGGGGCAGTGTACAGAGGTCAGTAGTATGCAGGGCAGTGTACAGAGGTCAGTAGTATGTAGGGCACTGTACAGAGGTCAGTAGTATGCAGGGCAGTGTACAGAGGTCAGTAGTATGTAGGGCAGTGTACAGAGGTCAGTAGTATGTAGGGCAGCGTACAGAGGTCAGTAGTATGTAGGGCACTGTACAGAGGTCAGTAGTATGTAGGACAGTGTACAGAGGTCCATAATACGTAGGGCAGTGTACAGAGGCCAGTAGTACGTAGGGCAGTGTACAGAGGCCAATAGTATGTAGAGCAGAGTACAGAGGCCAGTAGTACGTAGGGCAGTGTACAGAGGACAATAGTACGTAGGGGAGTGTACAGAGGCCAGTAGTACATAGGGCAGTGTACAGAGGCCAATAGTATGTAGAGCAGTGTACAGAGGCTAGTAGTACATAGGGCAGTGTACAGAGGCCAATAGTACATAGGGGAGTGTACAGAGGCCAGTAGTATGTAGGGCAGTGTACAGAGGTCAGTAGTATGTAGGGCACTGTACAGAGGTCAGTAGTATGTAGGGCAGTGTACAGAGGTCAGTAGTATGTAGGACAGTGTACAGAGGTCAGTAGTACACAGGGCAGTGTACAGAGGTCCGTAATACATAGGGCAGTGTACAGAGGTCCGTAGTATGTAGGGCAGTAATATGTAGGGCAGTGTACAGAGGTCTGTAGTATGTAGGGCAGTGTGCAGCCATCAGTAGTATATAGGGCAGTATACAGCCATCAGTAGTATGTGGAGCACTGTACAGAGGTCAGTAGTATGTAGAGCAGTGTACAGAGGTCAGTAGTATGAAGGACACTGTACAGAGGTCAGTAGTATGTAGAGCAGTGTACAGAGGTCTGTAATATGTAGGACAGTGTACATAGGTCCGTAGTATGTAGGGCAGTAGTATGTAGGACAGTGTACAGCCATCAGTAGTATGTAGGGCAGTGTACAGAGATCAATAGGATGATAAGAAATGTACAGAGGTCAGCAGTATGAACAGCAGTGTATATGGATCAGTAAGGCAGGGGACAGGGGTAAGCAGGTCAGGGATAGCAGGGCAGAGGACAAGGCGGTCAGGAGGGCACGGTACAGGGGAGTCAGGAGGGTATTTTGCAGGGGACTCAGGAGTGTACGGTGCAGGGGGCTCAGGAAGGTGTGGATAAGGGGGGGGGAGGGCAGGAGGGTACAGTGCAGGAGCCTACCTTACTGTGACTGATAGGTAGGACCGGCAGGGCAGGATCTAGCCTGTCTGATTTGGGTGCAGTAAAAATGTCAGGGGGGGCAGAGGATGCAAGGTCAGCAGGGCAGTGTATAAGAGCCAGAGGAGCAGTGTACAGAGGTCCATAATACGTAGGGCAGTGTACAGAGGCCAGTAGTACGTAGGGCAGTGTACAGAGGCCAATAGTATGTAGAGCAGAGTACAGAGGCCAGTAGTACGTAGGGCAGTGTACAGAGGACAATAGTACGTAGGGGAGTGTACAGAGGCCAGTAGTACATAGGGCAGTGTACAGAGGCCAATAGTATGTAGAGCAGTGTACAGAGGCTAGTAGTACATAGGGCAGTGTACAGAGGCCAATAGTACATAGGGGAGTGTACAGAGGCCAGTAGTATGTAGGGCAGTGTACAGAGGTCAGTAGTATGTAGGGCACTGTACAGAGGTCAGTAGTATGTAGGGCAGTGTACAGAGGTCAGTAGTATGTAGGACAGTGTACAGAGGTCAGTAGTACACAGGGCAGTGTACAGAGGTCCGTAATACATAGGGCAGTGTACAGAGGTCCGTAGTATGTAGGGCAGTAATATGTAGGGCAGTGTACAGAGGTCTGTAGTATGTAGGGCAGTGTGCAGCCATCAGTAGTATATAGGGCAGTATACAGCCATCAGTAGTATGTGGAGCACTGTACAGAGGTCAGTAGTATGTAGAGCAGTGTACAGAGGTCAGTAGTATGAAGGACACTGTACAGAGGTCAGTAGTATGTAGAGCAGTGTACAGAGGTCTGTAATATGTAGGACAGTGTACATAGGTCCGTAGTATGTAGGGCAGTAGTATGTAGGACAGTGTACAGCCATCAGTAGTATGTAGGGCAGTGTACAGAGATCAATAGGATGATAAGAAATGTACAGAGGTCAGCAGTATGAACAGCAGTGTATATGGATCAGTAAGGCAGGGGACAGGGGTAAGCAGGTCAGGGATAGCAGGGCAGAGGACAAGGCGGTCAGGAGGGCACGGTACAGGGGAGTCAGGAGGGTATTTTGCAGGGGACTCAGGAGTGTACGGTGCAGGGGGCTCAGGAAGGTGTGGATAAGGGGGGGGGGAGGGCAGGAGGGTACAGTGCAGGAGCCTACCTTACTGTGACTGATAGGTAGGACCGGCAGGGCAGGATCTAGCCTGTCTGATTTGGGTGCAGTAAAAATGTCAGGGGGGGCAGAGGATGCAAGGTCAGCAGGGCAGTGTATAAGAGCCAGAGGAGCAGTGTACAGGGGGTCAGTAGTTTGTAGAGCAGTGTACAGCGGTTAGCATGGCAGAGGACAGGGGTTAACAGGAAAGAAGATAGGGTCAGCAGGGCAGAGGACAGCGTCACTGTTAGCAGGGCACTTAAGAGATCTCTTTCTACCCACACAGCACATAGCTGAGATAAGTATCCCTCCACACAACGTGTAGCTGGATACTGCTTGCTGCCCATCCATTCAGGGAATTTCACAGGTTAGAAATGCAACTGCAGCCAGCTACACATTGTGCAGATCGATGCTGTGAGGTATCTGATCTTAGCTATGTGTTATGTGGGGAGGAGATCTGTTGAGTGCCTTGTGTGCAGTGTGAGCAGTGCCAGGACAAGGACATCTAGAACTCAAGGTGAAGGTCCCCCCCCCAAAAAAAAACAGCACTAATCAACACGCTCACCCCCTACCAAAATAAAAATGCAAAGATTCCCCATGCTCACAGTCCAAACCCCCCTTCCAGCACAAATCTTTGTCCACCAATCCCACCTTCCAGCTCAAATCTCTTCAACCCCTAACAAATCCTTTATGCCTCCAAAATTCCCCCTCCCAGTACAAACCCTCTCCCCAAAATCCCCACTCTTAGTACTAATTCTCTCCCCAATACCCTCCCCAGTACAAATCCCCACTCCTAGCGTAAATCCTTTACCAAATTCCCCCTGCTAGTACAAATCCCGCCCATCCCCCTCCTAGCATAAATTCTCTCCCCAAATACCCACTCCTATCGTAAATGCTCTCCCCAAATCCCACCTCCTAGTAAAAATTATCTCCTAAAATCACCCCTTGTAGTACTAATTCCTCCCATTTCTAGCACAAACCCTCTCCCCCAAACCTCACTTCTAGCACAAATCCTCTCCTCAAATCTCCCCTCCTAGTACAAATACTCTCCCCTAAAACCCCCCTCCTAGCACAAGTATTTCCCCGAGTATAAATTCTACCCCCCCAATCCCCCTCCTAGTACAAATCCCCTCTACTAGTACAAATCCCCCCCATCCCCCATTATAGTACAAATCCCCCCAAAATTCCTCCTCCTAGCACAACCGCCTACAAATTACCCTTCCCAGCACAAATCCCTGCATACCCAAATCACCCCAGTAGTACATATCACACCCAATTCCCCCCACCTAACACTAAACCCCCCCAATTCCCCCCTCCTTGCACAAATGCACCCCCCACTCCTAAATCCACCTTCTAGAACAATTACCCCCAATAGCACAGTCCAGCCTTGTGTAGGTCTACAATATTGTCCCTGACATCCTTGGACAGCTCTTTGGTCTTTGCCATGGTGGAGAGTTTGGAATCTGATTGTTTGATTGCTCCTGTGGGGACAGGTGTCTTTTATACAGGTAACAAAATGAGATTAGCAACACTCCCTTTAACCTCCCAGGCGGTATTCCCGAGTGTAGCTCGGGGTAAAGTTTCTGTACCAAAAGCGGTAACCCCGAGCTACACTCGGGCTTACCATGCGGCGCTGCATAGGGAGTCCCTGCAGAGCTTACCTTGTCCTTCGCTCCCGCGATGTGTCCCCTGCAGCGTCCCTGGCCATCTCCTCTGGCTGATGCCGGCATCCAGCTTCTGTGCTCCGGTCCCTGTGACGTCGGGACGTACGGGCGCCGCTGGCGGCAGGAAATTTTTAAATTTTTAAAAAATTAAATTTTTTTAAAAACTAGTTTTACATAGTAAAACATTGCTGTTTCAAACCATTTCACATACATTTTGTCCCGAGTGCTTTGTCCTGTGCCCTGCCTGCATTTTGACTGTTCTTTCTGCCTGGAAACTTAGAAAAGTCCATGGCGTCCAAAAAGTGTCCCTTTAGGTCAAAAGCGGTTTTAGACCAGCTAGAGAACAGCGATAGTAAATCAGAACCACTTGCAGAATTGAGTGATAATGATTCGTGGGGAAATTCGTCATCAAACACTGAAAACAATTTTGAAACTTTGCTTAGTGATGTGCAAACTTGGCGCTATATTTCAAATTTCAGTGTTTTTGGTTTGATTATATTATTGAATTAAATGTATTATTATTATATTATTATTTTTTATGATTATTTATTAAATTATAATTTATGATTTTGTGTTTCAAATTTTATCATACCCGGAATGTTTAATAGACTCTTGTTCGGACAGATTTCAGGGAGTTATTCCTAAATATTACAGCCTACAATAAAAAAACTACATATTTCCATGCAAAATAATGGTACCGCTTTCAGCACCAAAAATCACCGCACCAAATAACCGCTTTCAGGACCAAAAATCTGAAATAATCATACCGCTAGGGAGGTTAAGAGACTGCTTCTAATCTCAGCTTGTTATCTGTATGAAAGACACCCGGTAGCCAGAAATCCTGCTGAATGATAGGGGATCGAATACTTATTTCCCTCATGAACATGCAAATCAGTGCATATTTTGTTAGACATGCATTTCTTGTGAATTTTTTGTTGCTATTCTGTCTCTCAGTGTTACAATACACCTACCATTCGATTCTTAGACTGATCATTTCTTTGTGAGTGGGCAAACATTCAAAATCAGCAGGGGATCAAATACAGTATTTTCTGGCGTATAAGACTACTTTTTATACTTAAAAATATACCCCAAAAATTGGGGGTCGTCTTATACGTGGGGTATAAAATGTGAACCTTGAGTTTGTTTGGGTCAAGCTGGCTGGATGTGTGGTAATACTGTACATATAATATACCGCGCTGAGCCAAGCTGGCTGGATGTGCAGTAATACTGTACATACAGTATACCGTGCTGAGACAAGCTGGCTCAAAACAAATGTCCCTATGACAGATTAATCTGTCAGCCCACTGGATGTGTGGTATATACAGTATACTGCGCTGAGCCAAGCGGTTTCAAAACGTACCGGTACGTCCCTACTGTAATCAGCCCGCTGGATGCGTGTATGTACGGTAGCTGCGGCTACATACAGTATACACTGGGCCAATCATGGCGCGTGATGTATTCTACTAATGAATACAAAGCCTGCTTGGATTGGCTGAGTCAGAGAGGTGGGCTGATGATGTCACAACCTCAGCCAATCCGAGCAGGCTTTGTATTCATTAGTAGAATACATTGCTTGCCGTGATTGGCCCAGCGTATACTGTATGTAGCCTCAGCTACTGTACATACACACATCCAGCAGTCTGATTACCGTAGGGACGTACTGGTACATTTTGAAACAGCTTGGCTCAGTATACTGTATATACCACAGTGATATATACTCAGTATACTGTATATACCGCACATCCAGCGGGCTGACAGATTCATCTATCATAGGGACATTTGTTTTGAGCCAGCTTGGCTCAGCGTGGTATACTGTATGTACATTACTGCACATCCAGCGGGCTGTATATATACTGTATACTGTATGTAGCCGAAGCTACCGTATTACCGCACATCCAGCGGGCTGTATATATACTGTATACTGTATGTAGCCGAAGCTACCGTATTACCGCACATCCAGCGGGCTGTATATATACTGTATACTGTATGTAGCCGAAGCTACCGTATTACCACACATCCAGTGGTAACCATCTGATTTGGAATTTGATCCATATGATGACTGTCTTACAAATGTATCACAAGATGTCATTCATGAACTTATGATGTCAGAGGATGAACGAGGATTTTTAGGATTTTAAGTACCGGTAAGTCATAACCATTTCAATTAAAAAATCTGATGTTTTTAAACGGTGTTGCCTCGGAAGGGGGGTAGTCTTACACGGCGAGTATAGCCCAAAACCTATGTTTTATCTGGAAAATTAGGGGGTCGTCTTATACACCCAGTCGCCTTATACGCCGGAAAATACGATACTTATTTCCTTCATTGTATGTTGTGGGGATTTTACTTTTTCTCAATTATTTTTAGAGATATCTTCCCACTGACAAGTTCCCACTGACATTATTAATATTTTTAGCTACAATATCTATAAGGTGGTAATTCCTTCCAATGACCACAAGTGTAAGGATCATTCTCTCCACTGACCATCACACTAATGAATCATGAGTTGTAGATATAGTCATTTTTAGCAGAGTTTCCAGAGACAGGAAAGTTATTTCAAGGGTTCCTCTGTGCTTAAAAAGTTGAGAAAGACTGCTTGAAAGTGTTAATTAAAAGCAAGACTTTCTTTTTTATTTTGGATGGATTCATGGAGGGTTAGAACCACTGTCAGTTTTTTTTCCATTTGTGTCCCATTGGGGAGATTTCCTTTCCCTGCTTGTCCCATTGCCAAAGTGAGAGAAAAGTGAAGTGAGAGGAAATCCCTGCAAATTAAAGGAATCCCTGGGGGGGTCTCTCAGGTCACCAGAACTAGTGCCACTATTGGACAACTTCCCCTCTATTACTTTTCTGAGGACAACCCAAAATTTAAGATTTTCTTTTCATTTCGCTTTCAATAATAATGGTAGGCAGGATAAATACAGATGGTGAATCTCCCTGATGGGGACAGCTAGCAATAAAAACCAATAGGTGCTCTACCTCTCCACACAAAAAAATAAAAAGGTTTTCCTTTAGTTATACTTTAGGAAAATAAAAAATATCATTCTAAATGCCAAATATTGAATGAAAACAGTATCAAAAATCACATACATGTATAAATAGTTTTCTTCCACCAATAAAAAAGACAGTGTTGTAGAAAAAGGGTATTTATACATGTGTGTGATTTTTTTATACTGTTTTCATTCAATATTTGACATTTATAAAAATATTTTGTATTTACTTAATTTAACTTGTTTTTGATACACCATGTGTGTCCTGTGAAAGCAGCTTCCCTTTGACTGGAACCTAGTCACTTTTTTTCTCTTGTATTAACACATACTGTATGCTGCAGGCACCGCACTGACACAGTAAGTTGTCATACTTTTACAGTTTAAACATTTAACCTCTTTATTAGCAATAAAAACTGACAGGGGTACTAATACTTCTCCACTGTATCCCTCTGGATATCGCATGAGATAAAATAGTGCATGGCTTCATGAGATAAATACAGCATATTTAAAATAAATACCACGTGGTATTTTAGAAGCATTTTTTTGTGAGTGACAAAAAACCTTTTCCGTATTTCTTACAGCAAGAGATTTTGCTTCATAAATGGAGCCCAATAATGCATATTTATATTATTTAACCACTTGCCTACAGAGCACCTTCACCCCCTTTCTGCACAGGCCAATATGCAGCTTTTAGCACTGACGCACTTTGAATGACAATTGCGCGGTCATGCAACACTGTCCCAATATGAAATGTTTACCATTTTTTTAGACAGATAGAGCTTTCTTTTGGTGGTGTTTGATCTCCACTGGGGTTGAAAAAATACCGAAAATTTTGAAAAAAAATGTTTATATTAGTCTCTGCAAATAAGTAATTTTTCTCCTTCACTGATGTGTGCTGATGAGGCTGGTCTGATTGGCACTGATAGGCTGCACTGAAAGGCACTGATTAGGAAGCACTAATGAGGCTGCTCCGGGGGCGGACTGACAACTCATGGGGCCCCCGGGCAATAGGGGACCATGGGGCCGCTGTGTCCTTGCCAAAACTCAAAAAAGCCTATAAAAAAGGTACCAGGGGCATCTCATGGGGCCCCCTACTGACCCCGGGCCCTCGGGCAGTGCCCGAGTTTCCAAACGGTCAGTCCACCCCTGGACTGCACTGATGGGCACTAATATGTGGCACTGAAAGGCAGAGCTGATGGGCACAGATCGGCAGCACTGATGGGCACTGATAGATGGCACAGATGGGCACTGATAAGCAAAACTGATGAGGAGGCACTGATAGGTGGCACTGATCAGCACTGTTAGTCAGAACCGATGGGCACTGATAGGCAACACTGATGGGTGTTTATAGGCAACTCTGATGGGCACTGATTGGCACTTATGGGGCTACACAGGTAATCAGGGCACTGATTACTGTTCCCGTGAGAATCGCCGGTTCATGGCTCTGTTCGCATTCACAGCGCATGAGGAGAAGACTGATGATAACTAGCAAGTCTATTTACACTCTGGTCAGCTGTGATTGGACACAGCTAATCACATGGTAAAGACCCTTTACCTACATATGTGATCAGCTGTGTCCAAATGACACAGAGATCACAGAGCACTCCTGATGTGCACCCTGGGGAGGTGCAGGGGGGGCACGGTTCTGGGAGGATGTCAATAGATGCCCTCCTAGAACCAGCCGACCACACTCTAGGTATCTGTTGGCTATAGCCCAGCCGGAAAGTGGTTAATATTAATAATTTAATCATGATTTATTATGGTTTTTAGGTGTAGTACCCTCTAGTGTGCTACTTGAATAGTGTAGGCAAATCTATTGTGTATGACCCATGGAAACGGTGTGGGTCTGTGATTAAGGTTGGGTTACTTCAGGTCAAGCTGGATGCCTTAACAGGTTGGGGTTCTATCACCTCCACATGGTTCTGGAGATCCATTGGAGTGCTGAGGAGACTGTTGGTGGCCTGAGAAGGGTCCCCTAGGTCTAGGGGGCTGGCCTCCAGGCTGGGCTCAGGCTCACTCAGGAGGGTCCAATCAACAGTGTAGCATGAACAGGATCAAGGCCTGTGAGCAGTGGGAGCAAGGAGGACAGAGTGAGTACATCAACACACCCAGGGATTTACAAGGGGAGAGATTGCCACATGTAGCAAGCTTTCAAAGGACAGCACTGTGCTTAATCCTTTATCCAGGAGGGCTGGTAGTGTGTGCAGGTTGCAGAGCTGGGATCAGTTCTACAGGGGAGAGGAGACATCTCTGCATGTAGTTTGCACCAAGCTAAGCTAACCTTCAAGGGGAGTTGCGAGTCCCTAGCCTACAAAAGGCAGTTGCTACTGATCCTCAAATACTAACGGCTTTCAAAGAAAAGAACAGTCCAAGGTCTGTATCTGTAGATAGGAAGGAAGTTGTCCCTGGGCATTGATTCAGTAAAATTGGGCAGCCCATATTCCCTACTACCCTATCCAAATTATTTCCCCTAATAAAATAGCAAAAATTAAGTTCACGGACTGTTCACTTATTGTGGATGCAAGTGTGGAAAATGAGTGTAGCCTGGCTGTGTGAAGCTTAGGGGGACCTGGAAAAACAGCGGTCCTCACGAGGGTAGCGCTACACAACCATTACCAGAATTGTTTAGTAATATAAAGAGTTAAAACAATAATAATCTTAATAATAATAATATTAATTATTATTATTACAGTATACAGGATTTATATAGCACCAACAATTTGGCAGTGCTTTACAACATGAGGGCAGACAGTACAGTTACAATACAATTGAATACAGTAAGAATCAGAGGGCTCTGCTTGTTAGATCTAAATCTAAAAGGAAGGGTCAATGATACAGAAGGTAAACAAATTAAAACATATACTTGTTAAAGTATATATTATTTTTATAATTTTTTTATGAGTTTTAAATTATTATTAATAGTTATTTATATTGTTATAATTTAAAATTCATAATTGTATAATGATTCATTATGCTTTTACACACATTGACAGAATTGTTTAGTGACATAAAGAGTTAAGCGCAGAAATCCACAAAAAATAATCTACAGTCATGTAGTATTCTCTAACCCAAGGAATGGTAAACTCTGATGGGTTACCTTGGGTTACTGCAACTGATACATCATCGCTGCTCTTTGCACTGCCTTCATTAAATATCTCTGTTCATAAAAACACCCAAGAGAATTCTAGGGTTATGTGCTTATTCAAAAAGGCAAAGAGCAAAGTCTAGCGAAAACCTTAGCGACTAATCAGAAACCCTTTGAAAATGTTTGCAAATGTATACATCTGAGACGTACATTTTCACTAGAATATACAAAGTCTGTTTTAATTAGGTCTCCTTTAGCTTGTAAGGATGAATTTGTTTGCTTCATTTGTAGGGAATTTTCCCTCCCATATGCACCTTTCCCGTTAATTATACATTTATGAGCTGTTTGCCATTTTCCCACAGTCAGAAATCCTTGTACTGAGCTCTGACTTCTGTCAACAGGTTTCCATGGGTGACGCTTCATCCATACTCTCTGTACTGTCTTTGTGTATATTATCACTGTTCTTATCTATCAACCTTCATTGCCAAATTTAGGTACTTACGCTAAATAATTTTAAATACATTCAATAATTTGCTATGAATATATCTTGTTATGAACACGGTGTATTTATATGATTTTAAACTACTTGCCTCCTGGCTGTCCTGATGAAGTAATCTGTTCATCTAAAATACACAGGGGGTTATTTACTGAAACTGGAGTGGGAAAAATCAGGTGTAGCTGTGCAAACAAACCAATCAGCTTCCGGGTTTTATTGTCAAAGCTCAATTGAACAAGCTGAAGTTAGAAGCTGATTGGCTACCGTGCACAGCTGCACCAGATTCTGAGTGCTCCAGTTTTAGTAAATCTCCCTCACAGAGTTATTTTGTGCCCCCATTAGATATTACTATCCAACAGATTGAACAATATCCAATATGAACTGATGCAATGCTATCATCTGTGGGAATATATTATTCTAACCATAGGATAGTGGGTCTGGAGGTTTCAAATTGCAATATGATATCATGTATTGAGAAAGCAATGGTATACACAAAAATAGGATTGATAGGCATATACCCGGCACCCAGTTTAATAACAATACAGATCTTTCCAACATATCTTCCTGATAAAGCTATGATGCCAAACAAGTAGAACAATCCATCACTCCTTGTATATAACTCGTATTTTGCCTGTATTGAGATATCTTAATTGACTGCTTAGGCTTATGTATGTGTCAGGGATCTCCGCGATCCCCGCAGCGATGGTCCCGGCGCAGGCACAGTGCGTCGCCCTGTGCAGGGACACGGGCACTAGGTCCGGGCCGGCCGCAGCATTCGAGTTCGCGCATGCGCAGTAGAAGCCACGGCCTCCCGCTGGGCACCAATGGCAGCGCAGGGCGGGATATTTAAATGGCCCTGAGCTGTCATTCAGTGCCTTCTGGTCTTACCTGCATCCTGTATCCTGCGAACCTGTACCTAGTAAGTTGTTGACCCGGATTGTTCTTGACCTGCTGATTTCTCCTGCCCAGACCCTTGCTTTGCCTGACCTCTCTTCTGAATGCCCCTCATTAGATCTGACCTGCTGTTGCTGACCTGGCGTGTGACCCGACGATTCTCTGCCCGCTGCCTTGTACCATACCGTCCTCTCTGTTACCAACTCGGCCTGTCTGACTTCGCACTTGCTCAGCCATCCATCCATCCCATCGGGGTAACCCGACCTCCTCATATCAGGCTCTCCCCTGTTGGAGCCCCTGGCGAACACCCCTACCACTGACGGGTGTGCTCAGTAGTCGCGACCTGGTCTCGGGGTACTCCAAGTCCATCCCCACCATCAGGGGCTCTAGTGAACAAGTACCCTGGGGCTTAGATTCCGTGCTCTGGGCACACCTGACCAGTGGAGTGCTAGTGGTGCCGCTAGGCGGTCCATTACAGTATGACTAGTTCTTGTAAGGGTATGATTGGTGGTAGTCCAATTGGGAATGCTCAAATGATTAAGATAATTTGTATGCTGAAATAACTCATATACAGTATGCATATGTAGCACTACCCCCTTAGGAGTCACTGACTTTTGGGTTCCCCTAAAGTGCTGCACAACCAGGCAACATGCATTTTCTTTCACACTTTGCACACTGGAGACAGTAAACAACCCTTGAGCTTGGTATTTGTGATTTTATTAACGGGTTTAGAACTTGGATGGGGTTGAGGGGTGTATGGGATGCCCAAGGAAACTGCAAACGTGAGGACAAACTCCTTAGCAACTATGTACAGATGTGGGCAAAAATAGTCTCTCCTGTAAGAGCATTCCAGCTCTCTGGTGTACCTCTTCAGACCCCAGATGAATTCTCTTCTTCACTCAGCTGCCTGAGGGTATCTCCTGGGCAAGGGGGCCCTGAAACTGCCAATTTAGCACATCAGCCTACGATGAGAAGCTAGTTGGGTTTTCCACCTGACTACCCTCTCCCCTTATCCAGCCCAGGGGTGTAGGAGTACTGCCCTCTCCTGATAGCCTATTGGGTAGGTGGCTGCCTTCAGGCCTTTTGCTGCACTGGCTCCTTCCCTGCTGCTCAGTCCTCCCTTGGAGACGGAGATATAATGGAGATCCTCTTCTCCAGCATCCTTCCTGAAGGTAGGCTCCTTGCCTGGGCCCCCTCCCAGGCCC
The DNA here is from genome assembly GCF_062004578.1 of Staurois parvus. Lineage (NCBI taxonomy): Eukaryota > Metazoa > Chordata > Amphibia > Anura > Ranidae > Staurois > Staurois parvus. Next base: position 5,889,318 of record NW_028318218.1, on the reverse strand, counting down.
AACACTCCAGCTTCTCACTCCATCTTCTATGTGACACTGCTCCCTTTCAGCCAGGCTCTTCGACACTTAAGGGTTGCCTTGGTCACCATGCCCAGCCCCCTGCCAAGGGATTGGCCAAGCTCCCTCAAGTATTCAGTTTCAAGCTTCCTCCCCTCCTCCATCCTGCCTCCAGAAAGCTCTCAGGTTTCTGGAGAGTTGGGAGGGCTCCAGAAACTCTGACCTTCAGAACCGCCCTAGCTTGTCCTGAGATTAACTCCTGCCCAGGGGTGGACTGACAACTCATGGGGCCCCTGTGTCTTTGCCCACACCCAAATTATCCTATGAAAAAGCCAAGGAAAGGTACCAGGGGCATCTCATGGGGCCCCCTACTGACCCCATGCCCTCGGGCAGTGCCCGAGTGCTCGAATGGTCAGTCCGCCCCTGCTCCTGCCTCACCTACAGGCTAACTCATCCCAGGCTGCTACTCAGCCTCTGCCTAAAAAAAAATAAAACAACAAACTACTATCTCCTGGTCTTCCCCCCCCCCATCCTCTCCATCACTACTTACAACGCCACCATCTCTCCCACCCCACAAATTCCTGGGTGTCACCCTGGACTCCCACCTCTCCTTCCTACCCCACATCCAACTGCTATCTAGATCTTGCAGGTTCCACCTCCCCAACATCTCCAAGATACGCACATTCCTCACCCCAGACACCACCAAACAACTCGTACACTCTCTCCTCATCTCACGCCTGGACTATTGCAATTCCCTTCTCACTGGCCTACCCAAACGAACGCTATCCCCACTCCAGTCGATCCTAAACTCAGCGGCTAGACTCATCCACCTCACCAACCGCTCCACATCTGCCTCCCCCCTCTGCCAATCCCTTCATTCGCTCCCGATTGCCCAACGCATCAAATTCAAACTGCTAACTCTGACGTACAAGGCCATTCACAACGCCGCCCCAAACTACATAACCGATCTGATACCCAAATACAACCCTACCCATGCCCTCCGCTCCTCACAGGACCTCCTACTCTCTAGCTCCCTGGTCTTCTCCTCCCACGCCCGATTGCAGGACTTCTCTAGGACTTCCCCCATCCTCTGGAACTCCCTACCCCAATCCATCAGAGTGTCACCTACCCTCCTCATCTTCAGGTGCACCCTGAAAACCCTCCTCTTCAGGGAAGCCTACCCCAACCTTACCTAACAACTAACCTCCTCCACTCCTCCCACCACTCCATCCCCCACAGCCATTTCCTCCTGTACCACCTTCCCCTCCCTCCTAGATTGTAAGCTCGAAAGAGCAGGGCCCTCGAACCCCTCGTGTATTGTATTGTTACTGTCTTGTCTCATGTTCTGTCCCCCTTGCTACTGTACAGCGCTGAGCATACCCTTTGGCGCTATATAAATACTGTATAATAATAATAATAATCTGGCTAACCTACAGGGCATTGCACATATGATTGAAGGCTATTTTTTTTTTTTTTTAAATAAAGATGAGGTTTGTATCATACATTTTAGTTGCATTCATCTTACAGCTGCACCTTAAGTGCCAAGTTTGTTTAACTCCTCTTTTCTGCATTGAGAAAGCAAGTATCGTGAAACATTATGTTTTTATGATATCTTGTAATAAAATCAGCTTATTTTTAAGTATGACATTTGTGTTGGATCTGCACTTACTACCTTTAAAAGTCAAATTTATTTTATGGTTTTATGATGTGCTAGTTTTTATAACTGCCTGGACTTCAGCTTTATAACAAATATCTATAACTAATGTTTTCATTCTATACAGTTTCTAATGTTCCTTGTCACTTTGTGTACTATATGTGCATTCTCTCCCCCATGGTGCATAAGATGTGAAGCTGTCTCTATTAGAAAGTCACAGGCCACCTATAATATGCTATGCCTGCTAGAGCAATTGTACGCAGTGTCTCTGCTTCTTGTCACATCTAGCCGTTCATTATAGTTATGCTCACACTGCCATTACAGAGAACTCTTCACTGACTTCTGTGAGGTTTCTAGGCATGTAAATAAACAGTATGCAGGAATCTACAAAACTGTCCACCATCATGTTTCACTGTCCTAGTCCTAAACTGAGCTTTAAAATCTGTCTTGTTGCAGTCAGATGGTATATCTTGCTAAGCAGCAATATTTGGTCTAGTTTTCTACAGACAGGATTAGAAAATCAGTGTTGAGAATGCTCTACTGCATTCTGATAAAAAAAAAAAAATCATGATTTTATGATCTCTAAAAACCGTGTTGGGTGCTCTTGTCTTTTAAGGTGTTCCAATAATAACAATTCCAATAACAAAAATGTAGTATTTTGCAGCTTACTATTCTTTAAATGTGGTGATTGCATTAGCTTTTTTCAGGTTTTTTTTTCCTTTATTTTCATTTTGCGATCCTGCCAGTAACACACGTCCTGTCCTAAGGTGACAACACTCACTTTCTGTATTGCATCTGAGGGCAAGCAGTGCTGTCACCCCAAGAGAACCCTATATAATCCCTCCCCATCTTCTCCATAAACAGAGGGTAGATGGTCTGTAGTCTACAGAAGAGAACTGGTTAGGACTAATAACACTGCTTATGATTTCAATACAGCAGAGACAAATAGTGGAGGTAATAAGTACACTGGATTTCTGACAGAATCACTAGATATTTTTTGCATTGAAAAGAAACAAAAAAAATGTTCAATTGTACAGTATATTTAACAGACAAAAGAGGAGCATCAGGGGCTGGCTTCAAGAAACAGGAAAAGACAGCTGGTTCCCAATGGCATAAGCCATGGTAGCTCAGGACCTGGTGTGTGGTGGTGTAGCACATGGAACAGCTGGACAACATTGGATTCATTGGATGTGTGAGTATGAGTTTTGAGGATAACACAGTAAACAAGATAAGATGGGATTAAAAAAAACCCATGAGATTGTACAACCCCACAAACAGCCACCCAATGATCATTCACAGAAATAAAGAGACCAAAGTGTGCAAAATTATGGCTGCTGCACTTTATTGGGGTTGAAAATGGAATATGATAACCTTTACTATACCAGACCTTTACCTTCAAACAGATAGACCAATACAATCTTTAGAATTTAACCAAACCACATTCTCATTCTTTCAGGACTCAAGCTCCAAGTAGCTGTATCATCCACCAAGTACCATCATTAGCACTGTTCAGTCACAAATTGGTAGATGACAATGCCCCAATAAAGTCAAAGCTATGACAAAATAACAGCCTGCCTGAAGATCCAAACTGGTGTACCAGGCCACAGATTAAAAATGAAGAGAGATTCTTTACCTTTATTAAATTAATTGAATTAAAGCGGTTAACCACAAAGATAATACAGGAAGGAAATTAGGGGTTTGGTTTTAGAGGGTGGCAAGTCTCATGGGGATCTCCATGTCTCCAGCAGGGAACATAGGGGGTTATGTTCCTCTTATCGGTCTGAACAGACACCAAACCAACACCTAGACTCCTCCAAACACACCAATCAGCTATGAATAATGAATATTTTATTCTGGCTGGTTGGTAAGCAGCAATAAAGTGATCTGTTATTTCAGTCAAGCTAAAAAATAAGGTGAACTATGAGTTGTTGAGTGATGGTGATGGTTGTGTTTGAAGCAAAAGAAAATTCTCTCTTTGGTTAGCTACTAATGTTAGAGAGTCAGTACATACATAGTTCAAGGACTTAGCTGGAAAAGGCCCTCTTAAATGTCATATCATTATTGTCATTTATATTTTAATCACCTTTGGAATACATTCGGATAATTAGACGTGCTAATTTGGACTTGGCATTTCTGTCAACTAAATGGGTGGGCAGTTTTGTCACTAGAATCATCATCATTACTCTTAATGTGTCACATTCTTGGAAAAACTCCTGAGAGTTTAGGTTCAGCTGTTCTGTTGATTCATTGCTTTGGCTTCCCTGGCTTCCCATCTTCACATAATAACCCAGTTGATGTCTGTTTTTTCCACTAAAGTTATTCAGATGTGTTTTATGTCTTCAAAAATATGGGTGTAAACAATACACAGATGTGGAAATTGTAATTCCTCCGAAATGTGCTCTAAAATACAGCCTTTGCTTTCTATTTGTTAGATGGCAATTGTCACTGGGACACAAAACGGTTGATTTACTAAAGCTGGTGCAACTGCGCTTGGTAGCTAATCAGCTTCTAATCTCAGCTTGTTCAACTAAGCTTTGACAATGAAACCTGGAAGCTGATTGGTTTCTATGCAGATGTGCACCTGATTTTGCACTCTCCAGCTTTAGTAAATAGACCCCAAATGACTGAAGATTTAACATTTAACAGTTGACATCAGAACATGAAGTGAGGGGAAATCTTCCAGTGTGGACATGAGTTTGAATGACAACTATCTTCAAGATCTCAAAATCAGGGAAAAGGGAATTGGGAAATGCTGGGGAATCCACGTAGGTGTCTGAAAGTGGAGGTGCCACCAGAATGTCTGGAAGGGTGCTACCTAATCAATATGCAAAAACAAAAAGAGAGGAAGAAAAAAGGCTGCACACCTAAAAGGCTAACCTCAAAGGAATTTTATTATGCACCGTAAACAGTTATAGGCCATCAGAGACATGACAATCCTGCATGACAGAGGTCTCTACCCCCCCCCCCCCCCCTGAGATTTGGTCCACTGGGACCAATAGAATTGGTCCACTGGGACTGACCTGACCCAACCCTCCAACACCCAACTCCTGAAACAACCCACCCCACCAGCCCTATCAACCCCCCAATATCCCCACAGGGACTCACAAGAAACCCTTCCCCTAGATTGAGGACCCTCCCATCCCACCACCCCCCTCACAAAGGAGAGAGAGGAGCTGAGGGAGATAATACCAACCCACTGACACCCCCAACTCCCCAACACTATATGCATATGTATATTTTTTCTTGATTTAGGTATTGCTATGATATGTTATTTCTTCCAATTTTTGGTTTATGTTCCCTTTATGTTTCTAACTACTTGAGGTTAAATAGATGACAGACTGTCACTATAAGGTTAAGATCCCTTTAAGGAGAGCAAGGGCGGATACGTTTGGTGATATATAAGTATAGACTGACAGCCTGTACAACCAATAGCTCTGAAGAAGTCCCAGAAGTGGGTGGGATGAAATGCGTCAGTGACACGTGCCCCCTTCTCCCCTTGACATCCACATGCTATCTCCACACGCTGTCGTGCATACCTGGACCTTCAAAAGCCTTACATCCATCCTTGGGCCATTTGCTAGGCTTGAATTTGAGGGCTGGCAGGCATGCATGGGAGTGCAGGCAGACTCTTTGCTGGACTTGGAGGTCCCACCATTACTTCAGTCTTTATCATCACAGGACCCAGGGGTCCAATCAGACTGCTGGCTACTGTGTACTATAGTACTGGACTCCCAGTTACCAGCTGACCATCCTCACTCCATGGCTGTCATACCTTCTTTGGCTATTAGTTGATCGATTTCATCAGGCTGCACCAGTGTCATCCACTTTCTCACAGCTTTTGCATGAATAACCTTTCATTGCCTTACCTTTATAATTGCCTCCATTCATCTGGCTCTGGACACACAAGAGGTCATTTATACCACGTATTGCATGGACTTTGAGGCTTTTGCCCTGTACAGTGACTCTATACCTTGTTATCCTCTTTGGCCAGTGGCCATGGCCATACTGGCCTTTGCACATTGCTATATATACTAATGCTATATGTTTATGCATTTATGTCTGTCGTTCAGCTGTGGTTAATATCTGTATGGTTGGCACATCTAGGAGCTTCCGGAGTGTGTAGTAGGCTTATTTCCATCTAGTGGGTGTTGGGGGGTTTGGGGTTTCAGTGGGCTGGTATTATCTCCCTCAGCTCCTCTCTCTCCTTTGTGAGGGAGGTGCCGGGATGGGAGGTTCCTCCATCTAGGGAAAGGGTTTCTTGTGGGTCCCTGTGGGAGTATTGGGGGGTTGATAAGGCTGGTGGGGTCGTTTGTGTCAGGGGTTGGGTGTTAGAGGGTTGGGTCAGGTCAATCCCAGTGGACCAATTCTATCCTTGGTCCATCCTTGAGGGTTTCCTCTTGATATCTCGGGTGGATAGAGTCCTCTGTTATGCAGGATTGTCATGTCTCCAATGGCCTATAACTGTTTATGGTGCATAATAAAATTTCTTTGAGGTTAGCTTTTTAGGTGTGCAGCCTTTTTTTTCCCTCTGTTTTTGTATCTTCAAGATCTCCCAACATTTTGGAGAGCTTTCAACTTACTTCCTGCTGAGACTTTGGCAGAGGACATGAGGGAAAGTCCCCACAATGGGACACAGATGGCATGAAAACTTAACTGGGGTTTTACCATTCCTCACTTTATATAAAAAATGGCTTCAGATAAACTTTAACCTGTACAAGAGTGGCAGGTTTGCTGCCAAAAATAAAATATTAGCTTTGACCAGTCTGTGAATATGAGACAGTTTTTTTTTTCTATGTAGATTTCAAGTTGTACAAAAGTGGTAGTACAGTGAGTTGCTGGCAAGTTTTTTCACGGGTTTTAGGTTGTACAAGTGCTTTGCTGCCAGTTAACATCTAAGACAGCCTCCTATTTAAACCAAACAATGCAAAAGTTCTACAGCACACTTTTTAATTAGTCAGCAAAACAAACAAACTAGGTAAACTGCTTAGAGAGGTTTGTATTGCATACATCTATGCATACATGTGTAACTGTATGGGGGGTCATGTTAGATGACCCATTTCTTGCTGTCAATATACCTGATGCTATAGCGGCTCCCAGGCAAACTGGGGATTCCAAGTCTCTACTAAGCGGGAGTTTAAGGCAATATTTGTGACTTTTTAAAGCATGCACCAAAATGGCCCTATGAAGACAAGCTGACTCCCTCCTTTGAAAGCTTTGTGTATCACACACTTTCTGTAGATGAAGAAGTGCAGGTCTTTACTTGGATGCAGTTTGACTGTTTAACTATGAACTTAAATGAACTTAAGAGGTAGAACAGGAGAAGATGGAATACCCCAAATTTTGATGGTGGGATCTGACAGCTTCTCAGGTTGGAAATCACTTGGTGGACTCAGTATCCAGAAACATCACATGGAAATTCTTCTGAAGCATATAGCCCCACAAAACTGGAGGTTCTACTGTTTCTCTGTTTCAGTGATGACTCTACCATGGATCAGATTGTAGTCAGGTGCAGTCTACTTTCTCCACTGCAGGTGGTGCTCAACCGCAGTGGCATTGAAGAGGAAGAGAATGTCAATAGGAACATGGTTCCTCTATGGTTTCCTGGGTCACTGGGGAAGGAATCCGGTTGGATGCTGATACCCCATGTGACTCTAGCGGTTATCTTGGGTCAGGCTCTTGGGCTTGGTGCACATTTTGCATGTGGGAAGTCACCTGTCCATCAGGGACAATATTAGCGATAAGGAGAGATTCCAGGTGAGTAGGAAAAGAGCAAGGACATGCTATCCTTCCTGGAAACCTCCCTGTTTGGGCGTAGACCAGCAAGGCCACATTCCATCCCTCCAGTCAGATGCTGTTGGTGCATCCGAGACCTGCTGCTACCTGCTCGTTGGAACATACTGTAAATGAGCCCAGTTGGGTTCACTCCCCATCCGGTAGTTGTGTTGGTTTGAACTACATTTACAATAGAGTTCTACTGCTGCATCTGGACTCTGAGTGTTTACCGTTTACTGCAGCCGCACCATGCTGCACCTCCCCACATGATTACACCAGCATAGACTTCAGACACACAGCCTGCATTCAGAGGGATGACACCCTCAAGGCCCGGGCTCCTGGGACTCAAAGCAGGCAGTAAGGGCCATTCAGTGAACTGAAGATCATTAGAAAGGAGATGAGGATAAATATTTTAGGTATGCAAGCTTCACTGCGTGGGTGTGGGGGAAAATTTATTAGTGCGTTCACACCTATTCAGCCTCTTGTGAGGTTTTAAAATGCAGTTTCGGTAAGGTAGCCTATTTATTTAAATGAACTGCCAAAACACCCCAAAGGGCTGAAAATTGGGCATGCACCATTTGTTGCAATGTAGCTCACCATAATGCACAGGGATGTGAATGGGCTCTAAAGTCAACATGGTGACTTATAGAGCCCACATTTAAACTAAGCAAGTATTAAATAGATGTAAACCAGTATCATTTTTACCGATAAAGACATCACTAAAAAAAAAGGTTAAAAAATTGAAATATCTAAGTCAAAATAAAAACATTGGAACTTGAAAACTATATTCATGTTCCACCTTGTTTCAACTCTGCTAAAATGTTGTTAGCATGGTGTATTACTTCAGTGCCTGCAGCTAGTAGTGTGTCTGAATTATGAATATATTAAAACAGCTAAGGAAGAAAAAGTAATTTACCCTGAAGGAGTTGAGGTAAAGCAGCTAATACAAATCACTTAATTACAGTTGCTGCACTTTATACAGTAAGGGATACGCTTTTGAAAAATATACTGAGCTGCGTCCTAGCAGGGACTCAGCATATTGATGTATTTCCTCAACAAACTGTAGACTGAATGCTCCTGTAGAGCCTTGGCAAAACTACATTTGAGACTGCCGGTGTTATTTTTTTATACAAGCTCTGTGTATTTTTCTTTTTTTACTTGAGTCACAATGTAGTATCCAGTCATGTTTCAGTAGCAAGCAACATTCATTTACATGTGAGATACTGACTGATATTGTAATTGTGGGTGGTCAATGATGGGTTGCAACACCCACTGGTTTGCCATATCACCAGGAGATCTGCACAGAATTTCTCCATAGTATTATGTGCCTCTGCCCATGTGAAAAAACCCATTAAAATGATAGCTGTTCCTCCCTTTCCAACTAACTGGAACCATGGTAAATGAGAAATTGTCAGCTATTTCATCTGATACTCACAAGAAATTACACGAGAAATTCTTGAAAATATGGTCCCCACAGATCTCATATTTCCAACCAAACCCGAGAGAACTAACTTTTTTGAGCTGCTAACATGCTCATGCAATCTATGGTGAAGGTGGTGTTGGGGGGGGAGTAACTTGTAGGAAAGTGCAGTCTGTTTTGTCCACTGCTGGTGGCACTCAACCACAGTGGCATGGTATAGGGAAAAGAAGTCAAGAGGAACAAGACTCCTCTATGGTTTCCTGGGTCACTGGTTGGATACTAGATTGTAAGCTGTAACGAGCAGGGTCCACTGTTTCCTCTTGTACCAAACTGTATTGTAACTGTAATGTCTATTTTCATTTTGTAAAGAGCTGCGCAAACTGTTGGTGCTATATAAATCCTGAATAATAATAAACTGATACCCCATGTGACTCTGGCAGCCATTTTGTGTCAAGTAGAGTCTTCTTAAGACCCGGGCTCCCAGGATTGATGCTCATTTTTGAGAGCTGGTAACACAGGGACAGTTCACCCATCTGTCAGGGAAAGTGAATAGCGGCTGGAAAATGTTACAGCTGAGTAGGGACATGCCACCCTTCCTGGAATCCTCCCATTTGGATGCTGACCAGCCAGGCCAGATTTCGCCCGCTGAGACAGATGTCCAGGACCTGCTCCATTCCATATTGTCGCTGCAACCTGTGAGTGTTCCTGGTTGAGTGCCTTTCCCCCAGGCCGTTTTCAAAATTGAACATTGACTTTATTGCAAATTCCGTTCCTGCAACTGAACTCTGTGTATTTAGACGTTGGAAGGCTCTAAAAACGCAGCTCAACCACAAAGTTTAAATGCCGTCCAACCACTAGCCTATATGGGCCTAAATCATAACATTGCTTGACCCCTTTAAGGCTTGTTCACACCAGGCAGCATACTAAAATGATCTGCTTTAATGTGCTGGCTGGTGTCCAATGTGTGGCACCATGGTGGGGTGCAGTGCTTTGCATTGTTTTCTTTTTTTTTCAGCTTTATTGAAATGTGAAATTACATTTCATTCATTTCTTGCACCAGAGCTGTGTACTGTGATCGACAGTGACTTGAGAGTGACATGTGAGCTCCAGAAAAATCCAGCAGTTAGGAATACGTTGTAACATACTGTATTTAGGCCAGCTGCCAGATTCACAATATTCTTAGGACAGAGAGTTCCGTGTTAAAAATAACCAGTGCCAAGCTCTGATGTGGTAATGGCTCTTCCACTCAGTGCCATCTTAAAAACATCATGGGCCCCTGGGCAAAGTATTGCCCTGGGGCCCCTACCAGCCTGCCCCAATTTACACACCTACTCTCAAGAATGAAAGTATGAAGATTTTATTCCGATTGCAGATTTACCCGAGTGATAGACTGCTGCTGCTCCCACAGCCCAGAGAAAACCCCTGCCCAAACCATCCCGGGACAGCTCCTAAAAAGAGTGACTGTCCCAGCAAATCCGGGACAACTGGCAAGTATGGTGTAATGCAAGATTATCAAGGGGCCCCCATGCACCTGGGGCCCTAGGCAGTGTCCAGATGTGCCTTTGCATTAAGATGACCCTGCTTCCACTGATCATTCAGCAGGCTGGGCCAATGACTAAGAGAAAAGTTAGCAGACTGGCTATGCTGTTTATCAGGGGTGACTGGATCTCAGGACTAAATGGAATTACAGCTCCTCCACCAGGTCTAAGGGAACAAAGTTCAATTTATTTGTATGTTGTTTTTTGACTGTGTATACATTGTTTGCCTGTATGTACCTTTATATGAAGCTCAGCAGAAAATAGGTCTCTTGCAAACAAAATAATCCATAATTTTGTTACAGGAACGGACACGATGTAGAACATCCGCCTCTATACAAGGAAAAGAACAAGCTGGCACTCTATGAACTGGTATATCTAAAGTTATTTCTAATATGCAAATTATATTTTCAGATTTTCTTCATAAGCTTTTGTTTATTACACCATCCATCTTCCACTAATGAGACGAATGACATATTTATAAGTCCATTTACATCTTGCCCAAGTACTTTCTCAAGCAAAGCACGTTCTGCATCAATAAATCACAAATAAAACACTGGTGTACTGTAAATATGGAGCAAATATTTCCTTAACTAACATGACCTGAATGTCATAGTAAAATAGAGAACATTTGCATTTTAATGTCATTACTGACGTTTTAATATATAATACATTGAATTAAAATGGTAATAAAGAACATGTGTGTGAGGAAGTGGTTTGAAAGTTTTTGCCCCAAGGTTTATTGTGATTTGTACTGCACTAAATTCCTGGAACTGGTACTGTTAACTTGCCCTTGATCCATACATCTTCATTTATACACACCATGAGCAATTCAATTAAATAGGTAAAAAATATAGCTGAGTGTTGGGTTCTTATGTGTGCTTAGGGGGGTCAGTACTCTTTGAAATGAGTCTTGAATGAATGCCTGGAGATGGAATCACCTGGCAGCCTGATATGCTTAGAAATTTCTACACTTGAGTTCCACCTACTTGCCAGGTCCATTAAAAAATGGAAGTTTTTACTCCAGGATGGTGTACAGACATTTTGAACCTGGGCTCAAACCTTTACCTTAAGGCTTAGTTCACACTAGCTTTGAAAGCAGACTTTTGAGGGATGTTTTTACCGCTCCTCAAATGATACTATGGGCTGCACACAGTGCTGTTCACATTAGCAAAACATGAAGCGTTAGCATCTCGTGGCTTCAAAATTGATGTCATGTCAAGTCAGGAGTTGAAGCCTTTTAACGCCTCCCATTCAAGTCTATGGTGACTGTCCGCAAATGCCTGAAAGGTGTTTTCAGGGCGTTTGCAGGGTGTTTGCAGGGCATTTGCGGGGTGGTCCTACCATTAGAGTTTAATATAGGCGTTTGTAGTGCAGTTTTAATGCTTGTAAAATGCCTATATAACGCCTAAAAACTAAAGCTCATTAATGTCTAATGCTATAGGGGCGTTTTTGAAGAGTTAGAAATTTAGTAAAATGTGAACAAGCCCTAAAGCTGAAACTGCACTTGACTTGGTAAAGAAATTTTACTTACCCAATCCTCTGCTTCTGCAGGCTCCTCCATGATCCTAGACCAGTCCCTGCAGCCTCTTCTCCACTATGCTTATGTGGTCTAAGGTCTTCTAATATCAATTTAAACTGGTGCTGGGACCATAGCCCCGCATTGACCAGGAGGATGCTAAGGAACAGTCCACTGCTGGAGCATGGGGGATCTGCAAGCGAGGGTTTTTAGTTCTCCTGGAGCTGGCCTTTAAAGCTGAACTCCAAGAAATATGGATTGCATAATTTCATTGGTCCAGCTTGATACACTGTAAGTTTTCATATCTTATAACTGACTGGGGAAGCTGGAAATCACTGTAGTAGTTGGCTCTACTACAGTAATAACTGTGATTTTCCATCTCCTTCTGGTATTCTATGCAAGCAGCTTCCCCTCTGCACTCTAACTATAGTGGGTAACTCGCACTGCACTACAACCATTCATAGAATGTCTTGTGCTTTTTTCAATGATTACAAAGCATTCTCTGAATGGATGAGATGGAGATAAGTTCTTCACTACCCCTCTTCTCCTTCTCATCCAGAGAATGCCTTGTATTCACTGGCACAAAATACAAAGCCTTCCGTGAATATCAGCAGTTCCGAATGAGTGACCTTCTGTGCTCAATGTGCAGAAGAGAGAGCTGCACACACAGAACATCAGTGGAACCCAGAAGGTTGTGGATATCACTGTAGTAGAGTCAAACTACTGCAGTGATTTCCAGTTTCCCCAGGGGTCCATCAGGTAAAGAAATGCATACTTACACTGTGACAAGCTGGATCAATGTAACTATGCAATCCAAATAATACCTGGAGTTCAGCTTTAATGGAAAGCTAAAAACCCTCGCCTTCAGTGGGATGCACCTGCACTGCAAGGGTTAACTGCCCATTTATGTCTAGGGGACAAAACAAGCACTTTTACTTACTTGATCCTCTGTTCCCCATGCAGACAACACTCCCCTATGCTCCAGCAGTGGACTGTTCCTCAGCGTTCTCCTGTCCAATGCAGGACTATGGCCTCTACGTCAGTCTTAATTTACATCAGAGCACCTTAGACCGCCATAGCAAAGGAAAAAAGGGGCTGCTGGGACCAGTCTAGCTGCAGAGGAGAGCCGGCAGGAGCAGAGGATCGTGTAAGTAAAACTGAGAAGAGCAGTAAAGCTTTGTAGTGTGGGTGTTTGCTATTTCACATTTCAGAATTGTATGAAATATATTGGTTTGAGGATAACTGCATATCAGGCAGCAAAACCAGCATCCTTGCAAAACATCTGCTGAGGTGACAGGATGAAATATTAATAGACAATCATGCACAATGAAGGAGATCACCTTCAAAACTAAGGGACTATAAAGGCAATGTGCTTGAATCACAATACACTTAATAAAAGCAAGATATTTATTGTATTCCATAAAATATGGTGAACCAGTACAAAGCCACCACTAGAACATTTGAACGTGTATTTATATATCAGTTGCATAAAAACTCATATATTTTATACATTTCTACAAATATGACCTTATTTGTACTGTCAGAAGTGTTTTTTAATATTTTAGATTGTCCCGTAACAATCCTGATGAAGCAGATGTGAACTGCGAAACGCGTCAGTATCTTCCAGCGGGACATTACAATGTTAATGCACTTATATGTGATTTTATGCAACTAATACGTAATTAAATGTTCAAATCTTCGAATTTGGTGGTTCTGTACTGGTTCAGCATTTTTTAATGGAATACAATATCTTGTTTTTATTAAGTATATTGTGATTCAAGCATGGTGCCTTTAAAGTCCCTTTGTTTTGGAGACAATTTCCTTCATTCTGGTTTATTGGGATGTGGCACCGTGCGTCTATTCCTTGGATGTGGTAAACTTAAGTATTGGATTTAATAAAAGACAATAAAACAATTAATAATAGGAATAGTAATTTTAATAAAATGTATGTTTTTATTACTACCATTGGCTTGGTGTACTTAAACCTGGAAATAATATGTTATGGCTTCTGGAATGCCTCTACATGTTACCATGGCTAAGCTGGCAGATTATTGCGCAGGAGAGTTTAGTGTACCAAGCTCAACCGCATGACGGTCAAAATATATTTAATCACCATCACCTAGTAAATGTGCATGAACATTATTTCCGTGCAAATGGGCCAAAAAACCCCCAAAACAAGTAGTTATTAGACTATTTCCTATGCTGGTTTTCATTGATTTTAAACAAAAAATAAAGCGCTAGATGGCTCTGAGTATCATATGACTTAACACCATCTACTGACCAAATGTGGTACTTTCTACTTTAAATCAATGAAAAACATTCGTCCAGCAAAGGAACTAGCCTAACATTAGTCTATGCCACATTTGCACAAAATTTTCACTTTGTGAATTGATATGTATTTTTTTTTATAAATACACCCCTAAGTGTACCTGAATCTTTAATCTCCTTGCAACCTCAGCTGAAGGACACAAAACAAACAGTCCAATGCAGGTCTCTGAAACCAGTAAGCTCTTTTATTAAACATTAACGTTAAGCAATAATCAAGGCACAATCCATTCTGTGAGGATTTCTGGGTAGTTTGAAAATTTGATAATAATATCTTTTTGGTTTTGCATTGGATAATTTTTTTGCATTCTGGATAGTTAGCAGTCAGGCAAGCACTGGGGTCTGCATGAGAGCCAGGAAGGAGACAGATTAAGTCATGTCTTGAATCTAGATGAAGTTTACCATCCATAAAATCATTCTCCTAAAGAGCAAAAGTCCTGCACGTAGCAATAAGTTGAGATGCTTTAATAAATCCAAGAACTGCTCACATAAAACACATTTTGTGTGGCCTCAACCATAGCTATTCACATTACTGACCCCCACATGTAACAGTGTTTGGACCTCGTAACTAGCCCCTCAGGCCTGAGAACTGTCACATGGGGAATGTCATATGCTACCTCATACTTGGATGTCCTTCTTTATTAGAGCAACTGGGAGATGGCTCTGATGGAGCTGGGAGGTGGCAAAGGAGTCAATAAATGGGAAAAGTGAAAGTGCCTCTTTAACACTGCATTTTCCGTTAATTCTGCTGGTTTCAGAGATTCCAATTTCTTTCAGATCCAATGTTATTCCTGCTAATCCTAAAGTCAGTACTCTCAGTTACATCAGTGTCCTCCAACAGCACCCTTTTACATTGCAAGTGTGGCCCTTGCCCTAGCCGCAGCGCTGTTAGTCACCTGGACCTGGATGTGACAGCTCTCAAGGTGATCTCACTCTGCAAATTCTGCACTTTGAACAGCTGTAGAGAAGAGAACACTGTAGATAAACAGGTACAACTTCTGCCAGAGGATTTGTTTACTCTCTGTGTATTACCTGAGGCCAGTCACTCCACTACAGTAGCTATATGTAGGGGTTTACAACCACTTTAAATGAAGAACTATTGCATATAGGACTATAAGTCCTAAGAGGATGATGTGCTGCTGAAAGTAGAAAAAGGAAGAAGCCAGGGATTGGGGCAGTCTCGTGTGGGGAGTGAGATGTGACTGTTGGAGGGTGCTACTGAGTCGAAAACACTACTGTTGCCAGAGCTCATCATGGTGTCAGAGGGGGATTCACACAAAGGCTGTAGGATCCAGTGGACTGGAGGAAAGGGGAATCACTGTTATCATGAGAGACTGCTACTACAAAGTCCAGAGTCGCTGCCAAGATCATAGGGTTCCAGTCATCAGAGAGCAGGAGCAGACTTCACATAAGACTGAACAGTGTCTCCACCCTAACAAGGAACTTGGTATGGGGATTTACAGCCTTTACTGTGGAATACAAATATAAAGTGCTCTAACCCAGGACACCGAGCCCCAACATTTAGTACCACATTGGTCAGTTGGAAGGGTTTTGGAGAGACTCAAGGACCTTTTAGCTTCCAGTATCACCTTTAGTTAGGACTCCTCTCGTTTTAGGATTCAGGTACAGGATTACTTGGTCCTCTCTTTGTTTTTTTGCATTGTACAAATCTCTTTGTTTCTTGGAATTGTTCATTGCTATTGCCAAAAAGGATAATGGGGAACTGGAGAAAGTGTAGAGAAGGGCAGTCAAACTGATAAGAGGCATGGAGGAGCTCAGCTATGAGGAAGGATTAGAGGAATTGAATTTATTCCCTCTTGAGAAGAGGAGATTAAGGGGGGATATGATCAACATGTATAAATACATCAGTGGTCCATATAGTGAACTTAGTGTAGATCTATTAACCCTGAGGTCATCACAGAGGACAAGGGGGCACTCTTTACGTCTGAAGGAAAAGAAATTTAATCTCCAAACACGGAAAGGTTTCTTCACAGTGAGAGCTGTGAAAATGTGGAATAGACTCCCTCAAGAGATGGTTCTGGCCAGCTTAGTGGATTGTTTTAAAAAAGGCCTGGATTCTTTCTTAGATACACAGAATATAATTGGAAACTAATATTTATAGGTAAATTTGATCCAGGGAATATCCGATTGCCTCTTAGTTGGATCAGGAAAGAATTATTTTTCTCCTGCTGGAGCAACTTGGATCATGCTTTATTGGGGGTTTTTCCTTCCTCTGGATCAACTGTGGGTATAGGATTGTGTATATAAGATTGTATATATTTTTGTTTCCCCTTTTAGTGGTTGAACTAGATAGACACGTGTCTTTTTTTCAACTGGACTAACTATGGAACTATGGAACTATGTTGCCATTTTATTTGCTGTTGTTTATTTGTTGGGTGTGTACCCGAAATTAATCCTTCTTCTTCAGCCTTAGGCCTCATTTAAACTAGTAGTTGGAGGGTGGCCAAAAAGTGCAGTTAATGCTTAAGCTGCAATAGACAGAGGATGGGGATGTTTTAATGCCACGGCCATGATGCTTCTCTTCGCGGTCGCAGCAGTGTTGACCTGACATGGATTGTTTGGAGAGCGGCAAGCTACACATGCAAGTTAATGGAGAAGAGACTCAAATTGCTGCGATTGTCAACAAAAATTAGGTTAAAACAGGTGGTAAGGAGGCATCGCATTGCTTCCTTACTGTCTGTCAGCTGCCTCTGGAGTGCAATGTCAGCATGTGTGGCATTGCTGGTGGCGTCATTGTCATCTAGAAACAGAGCACATATACATCAGTATCTCCTTTGGGGTAAGTGCTACACAAGTGTTGTGGCTGCATTCATAAACCCCTCCCTTTAACCCCTTCCTGACACTGCCTCCCGGCCCTTTAAGAAGATCTAAATGTCTGGAGGTGAAGGGGGACATTCTGATCATGTGACCGCTGTAATTGGCATTTACAGTGGTCACATGATTGGAAATCTCCCAATCGCAAGTAGGCATTGGGAGCTTTCCGGTACCTGTTTGATACTGCACTGGGAGCATGCACTCAACACAATAAAGTGTTTACCTGTGGCCACATACAGTGTATTATTTTTATTATAAAGGATTTATATAGCGCCAACAGTTTGCTCAGCACTTTACAATATAACGGGAGACAATACAGCAACAATACAGTTCAATACAAGAGGGAAAGGAGCAGGGGCGGACTGACCATTTAGAAACTCTGGCACTGCCTGAGGGCCCGGGGTCAGTATAGGGCCCCATGAGATGCCCCTGGTACCTTTTTCATAGGCTTTTTTGAGTTTGGGTGAGGACACAGGGGCCCCATGATCCCCTATTGCCCAGGGGCCCCATGAGTTGTCAGTCCGCCCCTGGTTAGGAGGGCCCTGCTCCTTGGAGCTCACAATCTAAGAGTATATGCAGCTGCTTGGCATTAAAGTCCACCCACCGAGAGGAGGGGAAGTGGTTAAAGAAGCTTCTTTAACCACCTCCTGCCTGCCATATAAGGTAATGAGGGGCGCAAGGTGGTTCTCTCGTTCTGGGAGGACGTCATATGGCGTCCTCCCACTCTAACCGCGCTGCGATCGGTGGTGTGCTGTGTCCCTGGGATACAATGGATCACCGATCAATGGAAAGAGATGAAGACGTCGGCTCTGTCATGTGATCAGCTGTGTCCAATCACAGCTGATCACATGTAAATAAGGAAATGCCGGTTATCGGCATTTTTCTCCTCAGAAGCTGTCACGCTGACAGCTCGCGAGGAGAGCCTGTAATCGGCATTACTCAGAGGGGACATGTACACTGATAATCAGGGCACTGATGATCAGTGTTCCCTGGTGATCAGTGTAGCCCCATGAGTGCCATCTGTCAGTGTCCATCAATGCCACCTGTCAGTGCCACATATCACATATCAATGCCACATATCAGTTCCTACCAGTGCACATCAATGCCACATAACAGTGCCCATCTGAGCTACCTTTCAGTGCCACCTATCAGTGCCAGTCAGTGCTGCCTATCAGTGCTGCCAGTCAGTGCCGCCTATCAGTGTGCATCAGTACCGCCCATTAGTGCCCGTCAGTGCTGCCTATCAGTGCCGCCTAACACTGCCAGTCAGTGCCGCTTATAAGTGCCAGTCAGTGCCGCCTATCAGTGCCGCCTATCAGTGCCACCTTTCAGTGACATATATGAGTGCTGCCTTTCAGTGCGCATCAGTGATGCCTGTCAATGCCCATCAGTGCTACCTACCGTGCCTCCTCATCAGTGCCCATCAGTGCCGCCTATCAGTGCCCATCGGTGCAGCCTATCAGTGCCCATCACTGCAGCCTCATTAGCGCACATCAGTGAAGGAGAAAAATCACTTATTTACACAATTTTATAACAGTAACTAAGAAAAAAACTTTTTAAAAAAAAAATTTTCAGTTGTTTTTGTTTTTTTTTAGCAAAGAATAAAAACCCAGAGGTGATTAAATACCACCAAAAGAAAGCTCTATCTGTCTCAAAAAAATGATAAAAATGTCATACGGGTACAGTGTTGCATGACTGCGCAATTGTCATTCAAAGTGTGACATCGCTGAAAGCCGAAAAATTGGCCTGGGCAGGAAGGGGGTGAAAGTGCCCAGTAGACAAGTGGTTAAAGTTGTTTATTTCT
The DNA here is from genome assembly GCF_062004578.1 of Staurois parvus. Lineage (NCBI taxonomy): Eukaryota > Metazoa > Chordata > Amphibia > Anura > Ranidae > Staurois > Staurois parvus. The sequence continues at coordinate 5,870,457 of NW_028318218.1, read as the reverse complement.
CTTTCTGCACAATGTTTGTGTACAGGTCTTCAATGGTCCTGATGGTCCTCCTACACCTAAATATACACTAACCAATATGCACATTATTAGTCTCACAAGTGAAAAAACATTGATGTGATGAAGCACAATAACAACCTTGATGATACCACAGAAATTCTGACACAGGAATGTGCTGGGAAGTGACTAATAATATTAACAGTAAATCTCTAATGCTTTGAAGTTGGGGAAAATTTCACAATAGTCTTGGGTCAGAATCCAGCAAGGTGTTTAAAATACCTTTTAAAGTAAACCTAGCTTAAGAAGCAAGAGAACAATAATATTGTTATTTTTGGGGAACTTATTTTTTGGATGACTGCACAAATTTAACTGAAGCAACCATATTTTCACAGGGCAGATACTGTAGATCCTTGCTAGGTACCTATTCGAATTAATATGATGGACCCTATTATCCCCGTCAACTCTTTTCTACCTTTAACTCTCTACTTCATCTTTATTTACCTCCACATACTAACTAACTCTCTGCTCAGGAGATTGCTAATCACTTTAAAAATAAGATTGATACAATTCGTGATGAAATCTCCACTGTACAGATATTTCCCTCATCCTACACTCCTTGTCCACCTGCATAATCTATACTTCCTTGTTTAACCCAGATACTATAGAGGAGGTTGGTAAACTGTTTTCTAAAGCCCACCTAACCACCTGCCCCCTGGACCCTGTTCCCTTGCAAATACTATGGTCACCCTCTGGCTCTATCCTTCATTCTTTAACTCATATCTTCAATCTATACCTTTCTACTGGCATCTTCCCCAACTCTCTAAAACATGCTCTAGTCACCCCCATACTTAAAAAAGCCACACTGGACCCCGCCAATCTTAGCAATCTCTCCTTACTCCCTTTTGCCTCCAAACTCCTTGAACGTCTAGTCAACAACCAGCTGATCTGCCACCTTATTGAAAATAATCTTCTTGATCCCCTTCAGTCTGTATTTTGCCCACAACACTCCACAGAAACTGCTCTCCTAAAATGACTTACCAACCACTAAAACCAATGGTCACTATTCCGTACTCTTGCTCTTGGACCTCTTCGCTGCCTTTGACACAGTTTACCACCCCTGCCTCCTCAAAAACCTCTATTTACTGGGTCTCCATGACTGTACTCTCCGTTGGTTAGAATCTTACCTATCTCACCGCACCTTCAGTGTCACTTACAACTCTACTTCCTCCTCTCCTACTCCTCTTACTGTCAAGGTCCCCCAAGGTTCTGTCCTTGGACCTCTCCTATTCTCAATCTATACTTCTTCCTTGGGTCAGCTTCCCATGGATTCCAATACCATTTCTATGCTGATGACACACAAATCTATCTCTCTACTCCTCAGCTCACCCCATCAGTTTCCTCACGTATCACCGATTTACTAACAGACATATCAGACTCCACTTCCTAAAACTCAATCTATCCAAAACTGAGCTCATAATATTTCCTCCCCCCCGTGCCTCTTCCCCTGATTTCTTGGTCAGGATCAATAGCTCCACTATCAATCCATCCCTGCATGCCAGGGTGCTAGGAGTAACCCTGGATTCTGAACTATCCTTTCAGGCCCACATCCAATCCCTGTCCAAATCATGCTGCCTCAACCTCTGCAACATCTCCAGAATATGCCCCTTTTTAACCAATAATACCACAAAGCTCTTAATTCACTCCCTGGTTATCTCTCGACTCGACTACTGCAACTCCCTCTCATTGGCTTACCTTTACATAGGCTATCCCCCCTCCAGTCCATCATGACTACTGCTGCCAGGCTCATCCACCTTACCAACCATTCAGTGTCTGCTACCCCTCTCTGCCAATCCCTCCACTGGCTTCCACTCGCCCAATGAATAAAATTCAAAATACTAACAACTGACAAAGCCATCCACAACTCTGCCCCCAGCTACATCACCAACCTGGTCTCAAAATATCAACCAAACCTCTCTCTTTGATCCTCCCAAGACCTTCTGCTCTCTAGTTCCTGTGTCACCACCTCCCATGTTTGCCTCCAGGACTTCTCCCGAGCTTCTCCCATCCTATGGAACTCCCTACCCCAATCTGTCTGGCTGTCTCCTAATCTATCCACCTTTAGACAATCCCTGAAAACCTTTCTCTTTAAAGAAGTCTATCCTGCTTCTATCTAGTAAACCACCATTTATTTCCTCCATCAGCTCATCCCCCTACAACTATTACCTTTTGTATCACTCAACCCTTCCTCCTAGATTGTAAGCTCTTGTACCAAATTGTATTGAAACTGTAATGTCTACCTTCATTTTGTTAAGCACTTGCACAAACTGTTGGCACTATATAAATTCTGTATAATAAAAAAATATTATCCTAAAAGTCAGTTATAGAGACATAATTCTGAAATTTATATTATTGTAATTGGATTTTTTTTTGGATTTGTTTTCAGTTCAGTTGAGGTCTGATTTCTAAGGGTAGGCGTTGATGGACTTTTGGTCCCCTCAGTACTTCAACTCTCCCCATACAAATATATGGATATGGAATAGTAGCAGAAGCAAATGAAATGCAAGCTAACTGCACCTGCACCTGATTCAGGAACTGCAGTTGGCCATCAAAACCTGTTGACACAGGCCCTACAGATAGCAAAGGATTCAAATATGGCTTCCTTGGACCCATGGCAACCTTAAAAACATGGAGGGTATTTACTCCCTCAGGAAAGGGTTATCCTTTTCATGTAATTGGCTCCCTACTGTACTTATACAACATTGAGAGTGTTCATGTGACCATAGCAGGCAGGCCCTTGCATTCACCACTCCGGAATAGGAATGCCCTAAGGAAGTAGGAATGAGTGGAATCCACATGTTTGTATAAATAGCTAGGAAGTCAGATCAAATCACTGCAATGTATATAATTGACCAGGAGAGATTTTTTTGTCAAACAAAAATGGAGTTTCACTTTAACCCATTTAATGGGGTCTTTATGCCGGAGGGCGAGAAGGCTTGGCTGACAATTGTGGTTGGCTGTCACAGTGGTCACATGATTGGGAGTCAGTCCTGCTGGTTACCAATCAGTAGCACAGGCCAAGAGCTGTTTTTGACAACTCATTTGTTGGACAGGGAGTGTGCAGTGAGCGCACTCCCAGAAAAGATGGCCCCGCCACCCATGGATGCATATGTGCAGTGTGTGGCCATTAAAGCCCACCCTCTTTGCTGCCACACATATGTGTTACATGGGTGGAAAGAATTTAATTATCCATATCTATGCCCTGTTACACAGCCCATACTAGAGGGAGGGAGCTGTAAGCCACAGGAGAGATCCTTTTAGGCCTCCTCTAGTGAGCACAGGGGACAAAATTTCCACTCTGCCTTATATCAGCACCGTACCTGTATGGACAGCATGCATAAAACATGCAAGAAAGCTTTTACCTATCGAACATATTTAGTACAGGCTAGAAAATGAAACATACATAAGAATGATTGCCAGAAGCTGTATTCCCATACGTCTTGTTCATCATTGGTTACACATGACACTCAAAGGTATTAACATTTGTACCAAGGGGATGAGTGTGATCTATTAAAGCTGCACTTGGACTGATCCCTATGAGAAACTGAAACTGCAAATGAATGCTTTATTTCAGGATATAATCCTTTCAGATGTCATGAAAGCAGAGTGGACTTAGTTGTGATACTGGGATTAGGGAATTAAGGATTGGATCCTTCAGGCATATATAGACAGATTATGAATCAAACCATGTATCCTGTAGTATGAAATATAAATTATATGTGAAAACAGTAACTACCCTGAAACAATATTTATTACTCATTCAGATGTCAGCTAGTTTTGTAGACTTAAATTAGATCTAAACCCTATCATGATGACGTTTATTTTGCTAAAGCACCTTTCATCATAAACTATTATCACAACCTTTTTCATAAAATACTGTTTTACAGTTTTCCCCCTTTTTTTATCCTTTCTTTTTGCTGCTGATCTCCTACAGCTTCTTTCCGCCACTTCCTGTCTGCATGCTCCAGTGTCAGCTGCACATCATTGATCTGGACTGGTTTAATGTTAGTGACAAAAGTGGACCACACATGCTCAATGTATGTCAGAACAGCTGCTTTTAGTCTCCACCAAAGGTGCATGTGACATGGTGACAACGCAGGAGCACAACTGGGACACAGTTGCCCACCCATGGCAGGAAGTACCTGGACATGAACCTTCATTTTAGGATCACCAGGTATTCTTTTGATGAAAGCCACTGATTTAAAAAGAGGGGAAACGCCTCTGAAATTATGTTAACATGGTAAAGCTTGTTACATTTTCCTGATTGTGTTTAGAGCTACTATAAGCGTAGCGCTACCCCCACAGGAGCCGCTTGGTAGATTGGGTTTTCTGTTCATCTGCATCAACTATGACAACAACCTCAGCCTCACCGACTCACAGAAAAAAATGGGAGTTCAAGGATGGCTAAAGAAATAAATACAATATATACATCAAGAGACTCTACAGGAGGAAGGAAATAAAAACTTGACTCCTGCCAAGTCACTTGATGCCTACCCATAGCCTGGGTGGATATAATTGGTCCATCTTGCATACTATTTGATTGGGTAAATCTTGTGTGTGAATATTTATGTGTGTGTTACACTGATGATTTTGTGTGTGTGTGTGTGTTGTTTTTTTTTGTGGTGAACAAGTCCTTTTTATCATTTATTCTTTTGTTTTTTCAAATGTAGAGTTTATGTTGTATATATGTTATTTTATATATTTATTTAGACTTTTGTATAATGCATGACAAATTCTTTTTTGCATTTTCGCTATACATGGATTTTCTTGTACAATATATGCCTGTCCTAACTCACAGTTATAGTCCTGAAGAAGGAGATTATCCATAAAATGGAAAGATGACTAATTAGAACATAACTGACAACATTTACTTTTGATGTTCTATGATCATTAATGTGATGTTTTTAAGTGAGATAGTTCTAATAAACACGGTTTTTCTGTGACATTGTTTGTCTCAACCCTCTATCCACTACTTTTGCTATACAGACTTACTGACAGGATCCCTGGGTGAAAATAAAGAAAAAAGCTATAAAAAATAAAACTAGGTGGGCGTGGTCTGCCGCGCCAGGAAGATGGACGCTTAGCCTGAGAGCTCCCGCCGGCCGGATCCCTCTACACTGCCTTTCAGAGGTGTCGGGTGAGCCTCAGCTGTCACAGGATGGGGAAGACGGACCGGACATCATCCGGTGCCCGTTCACGATCCCCTAGGGGCAATAGTGCGCAGGGGAGACCCATAAAGGAGCTTTTTCGCTCCCAACAGCAGAGAGAGGGACAGCAGCCATCTCCTTCCCCCTCTGCAGCTCCTTCCCCCCCTCCCTCTACAGCCGCAGACATGGCGATTCCCTCCTGTACTGCCACATGTGCAGACATGGCTATTCCCTCCTGCTCAGCCACACATGAAGCCCCAGATACAGTGCCCCAGCATGACATCCCTTCTGCCACCCATTCTCTCTCCCTAAGGGATCTCCAGATGGTGGCAGCAGACATCAAAGCCACCCTGACTACATCGCTAAATACCGCTGTTAGCGATTTAAGGGCAGATATACAGGCTCTGGGATCCAGATTGGAACAGGTGGAATCCGCCTCCAGACAAAACAGGTCCGCTATACAGGATGTGCAGAAAAAATCAGCGTTCCACGCTTCTGCTATCAGGGACATCCAGAGGCATATTGAGGACTTAGACAATCGGGGTCGCAGGCATAATATTAGAATTCGCGGCCTCCCAGAATCAGTGGAAACTATTGATCTCTCCAAAGCGGTTATCGCCATATTTAATGACCTCCTTGATCGCCCGCCAGCAACCATGATTGATATCGAGCGTGTTCACAGAGCGATCCGCCCCAGGAGGGGAGACGCAGACCCACCTAGGGATGTCGTTTGCTGCCTGGTTAATTTTCCGCTTAAAGAGGATATCCTCCGCTGCGCCAGAGATAGGAGGCATTTTTTATATGGGGGAGCGGAAATACAACTGTTTCAGGACCTATCCAGTATTACCCTGCGACAACGGCGTGCTTTACGTCCTCTTTTGGATATGCTCCGATCACGTAACATCCCCTACAGATGGAGGTTCCCCTTTTGCCTCTCTGTGCATGCTAATGGTCGCGAACTCCTGACGAATTACCATCTTTCTGCGTTTCCCTGGACATCCCACAGCCTGACCTCCCTGAGTGGTATGGCTCCATGAGCGTGCCACCATCCCCGGACCCGGGAACTGAAGATAGCACTATGGATCGGCTTGGCCAATCTCATCGTAGGGGGCGGATGGTCCCATCAACTCCTCCAAGACTCCCTGCAGGGGGCATGCCAGCTTCCCTCAGCCCAACGGCCTCTCCGGCGCACAGGAAGCCGAGGTGCGAAATCTAAGAGTCTGCGACTCTCACCAGCTAATGGCTTTTCAGTGCACTCCTCACCAACTGTACAAGCTCTTTTAAGGTTGCCGCCACTTATTTGCCAAAATGATAGCCATCACTCCACGAGCTTCACCTACAGTTGTTATCCTGCAAGCTACGACCGGGCCGCTGTACCTCTTTCCTGCCAAACAAGATGTTGAGCCATGTTCCTATTGTCTCGGCCTCCCATGGTAGGATTCAACTACTGGGCTTTGCTCGGGTTCTCTTCGCCGACGAATCAACACCCCTTCACAGGTCTTCCGCCTCCAGAAGGTTTTCGTCCCATGCCTTTTCCGGCCTCCCGTTTTTTTTTCAGTCGACCGAGAGTTTCCGGGGCGATCACCGTCCTATGGCCTCACCCGTCCTGAAACACCCGAACCTCATCCTCTTTGCCTTTGAAGTTGTCGTACTGCTGATGTGCGACTGTCATGCTGTAGATGTCTCCACCCCTACATGCTTCGGACTGCATGCTCCTTTTTTTTTCTGATTCACCGGAAGAGGACTCCGCTTCCTTGTTAAGTATAATATATGTGAAATTTGGCCGAGGCTTATTATATTTTTGTGGGGGTGGTGGGGGTTGATGGGGTGATTGATTGCTCAGTCGGGTAAATGTTTTTTTAAAGACCATAACTGCTCATATTGAGCACTGAGGGTGGCGGAGTGAACGAGCACCGCCTCTCTCCCCTACCTGCCAGACCGACTCAACTGGAGTCGTACTTTATTCTCGGCCCGGTCTCTGATCCCTGCCATGGCTGAAGAGGTTGACCTGAAAGTTCTCATGCCCCTGACCTCCTCCATACGTGGTCTCCTTCCACCTCCTCGTCCCCTCTCATATGCTTAATTTGAGGGGGGTTGTGCCCGTTCCCTCTACTACCCTGGGGGACTTGTTTACTCTTTTTGTATTTTTTCTAGGATCTGGTTTTGACCCTCAGGAGTATGGAGGGTTACTGTTTGTTGAATGGGGGGGTGGGGGAGGGGCTGGAGGGGGGGATTTTCGTTTTCATGCCCGATCTGTTGTGATTTTGATTATACCTGTACTGTTTTGGCTGACTTCTTATGTTTACATTTATATTACATGACACGGTTTGCCTGTAATAGTGGTGAGGATCCTCCATCACTCCCTTTGTTACCAAGGAGCCTCATCTCGTTCCGGACCTCGCCTCGACATTGTTTGTCCTTTTTGCATTCCCCCGGTACACTTTACGATACCTCTTATATACGACGACTGCGATGATTCTTGCCTACTTAGCTCGCCTCACGTTGCGACAACTCCTATCGCCCGGTTATCAACCCTTTAACGATACACCCTGCACCGTCCTTCGTAGAGGATTGCTGATCGTTCTTACGTTACCAACTCTGAAGATCCCCTGCGGTACTTGCACCTCTCGACCCCGGCATCCTCGTTTCCACTTTCCTTTCGCATAATTTTAAACAGGGGGCCTCCGGCCGGCTGTCGTTCACTTCCTGGTTTCACGCCGATCTAGTTCTCCACACAGTGAGCTCTGTGAGCTTATACTGAACCCTTTATTCGGCAATTATTACTATCTCTTCTCTTGGTTTCTTTGCTACTCTCTTTGTACTTCTTTTCTTTCTTCCTGTTCCCTTCCTCTCTCTCCCCCCCCTTTTTTTTTTTTTTTTTTGGAATAGCGGGCCTGTTCCTTGAGCCGTCTATCACCTGTATTCTTCCTTTCCCCCCCCCTCCCCCCCTTTTTTTTTTTCTCCCCGTTCTCCCAAGCAGTGGTGCAGCAAGGCTTCGGGCTTCATTCTTGCTCGTTAGTCATGCCTTCCTCTTCCTTTATGACGGGTCCACTGTCTTTGAAGCTCCTATCACTTAATGCTAAGGGTTTGAACATACCTGAAAAGCGCTCAATGCTACTTTCCTATTTACACAAACAGAAAGTGGACGTGGTGTTCCTGCAAGAGATGCACTTTCGCCAGGACACCGTCCCCAAGCTTCATAATTTCCGCTTTCCCACGGTCCTTCATGCCACTAACCCATTGGCTAAATCAAAGGGAGTTTCCATCCTGTTTGCTAGACACCTCCCCTTCCGTGTCACTGATTCCCTTGCAGACCCTGAAGGGAGATATCTGTTTATAAAGGGGACCTTCGCCAACAGACCTATCACACTTGCCAATGTCTATGCTCCTAACTCTAGGCAGGTTTCGTTTATGCGTTCCCTCACCTCCTCCCTGGCCGCCTTTCAGTCAGGGATGCTGATACTGGGGGGTGATGTGAATGTCCCTTTGAGTCCTTTGTTAGACTCCTCCTCAGGTTGCTCATTTTTGCCCTACAAGGCCCTTAAACAAATACGTATACAGCTACAACACCTGCAATTGCACGACTCCTGGCGTACCCTTTACCCTACTGTTAAGGACTACACTTTTTTTTCTCCGCCGCACAATAAATACTCTAGGATAGACTACTTCTTTCTGTCGCAATCGGATCTCCCTTTCCTCCACGCCGCCACCATAGAGCCAATGATCTTCTCCGATCACCATCCCATCACCATGATATTGCAGTTCACCATTGCACATGCGCGCTCTAAATTTTGGCGTTTAGATGCTTCCCTGCTCGCGGATATTGTTACCGAACAAGAGATCCGCTCTTCCCTAACTGAATATTTTTCTTTGAATAACTCCGCGGATACTTCACCTCTCACGCAGTGGGAAGCCCACAAATGCGTGATTCGGGGTATTCTTATAGCTAAAGCGACGAATCGTAAAAGGCTCAAACAAGAGCGTATGAAACTCCTTACTGACAGGATCCACTCACTGGAGCGAGCTCATAAGCGGACCCTGGCCGCTTCCACTCTCTTGGAACTGACGAACGCTCGCACACAACTTCTCTCGGAACTGGGTAAGGTAGTCAGGAAAAGATATATTCTTTCACAGAAGCTCTACTATGAATTCGCAAATAAGAGCGGACGGTTTTTAGCTAGAGCTCTGCGTGAACAACGATCGTCCATGACGGTTCATAAAATTAGGGGCCCCGACGGCATTGAGGCCACATCTAACCCTGACATTGCTGCTCACTTTGAAAATTTTTATAAATCTTTATACAATCTTCCTCCGGAGCGCCCCCCTATACACACAGATAAATCCAGAGCCTCCTTGATTTCCGATTTCCTCCATCTCCACGGTCCGACCGCCCTCTCCGAGGACCTGGTTCTCGCTCTTGAAAAAGACATCTCCCTAAATGAGCTGCAGTGCGCGGTGAAACAGATGAAGTCGGGTAAGAGTCCGGGCCCTGATGGTTTTACGGCAGCTTACTACAAATCTTTTCTAGATATTTTGGGAGCTCCATTTCTTTCTGCCTTTAATACGCTTTCCCACCCTTCACAACCGCATAACCGTCTCCTGGAGGCTCACATTACGGTTATCCCCAAAAGTGGGAAAGATACCACCCAGGTGTCCAACTATAGACCCATTTCCTTGCTGAACGTGGATATTAAGCTATTCGCTAAGATCATTGCTAATCGCTTTCTCCCCTTGCTCCCCTCTCTGGTCCACGTTGATCAAGTTGGATTCATCCCGGGCAGAGAAGCAAGGGACAACACGATTAAGGCTCTTAATCTCAACCATTGGATCCATGGCTCTAGATATCCTGGTTTTTACCTCTCCTTGGATGCAGAGAAGGCCTTTGATAGGATTGCATGGGATTATCTAAAGGCGTCTCTAGTGGCCTTGGGATTGGGTGAGAAGATGCTTAACTTTATCATGGCCCTATACTCTGACCCATCTGCCCAAGTGCGAGTTAACGGCCATCTGTCAAACCCCTTTCATTTGAGAAATGGCACCCGCCAGGGATGTCCCCTATCCCCCATCTTGTTCGTTTTGTCCCTCGAACCGCTGCTAAGGAAAATCCGTCTTAACCCTGATATTAAGGGGGTCATGATAGCAGACAAAGAGTTCAAGTTAGCAGCCTACGCGGATGACATTCTCCTGTTTCTTACAGACCCTCGTACTACCTTACCCAATCTACTGAAAGACCTTGCCTTTTTTAGATTCCTGTCAAATTTCAAAATTAACTTCTCCAAGTCCTCTGCCCTTAATATGACCCTGCCAGCCGCACTAGTCTCTTTTTGTGAGTCCCAATTCCCATTTCATTGGGAAAGGGATTCCTTTACTTATCTCGGTGTCCAGCTTACCCGTCACATTGGTGACCTTTATGCAAAAAATTTCCTTCCAGCGCTTCGCTCTATGCAGGAAGATCTCAGTAAGTGGCATCGTCCTTGCTTCTCATGGTTCGGTCGGGCAGCGATCATCAAAATGAACATACTTCGCCGCCTCTTATATCTCTTCCAGACATTACCAATTCAGTTAACGATGACCTTCTTCATATCTTACAAAAGAATGTGCTCGTTGTTCCTATGGAACCATAAACGTCCGCGCATTGCCTACTCCCAATTGATCCTCCCTAAACTTGCGGGTGGTATTGGGTTCCCTGACCTTCAACGCTACTATTGGGCATGTCACCTCGCACGGATAGTCGATTGGCACGTTCACACGTCCTCCAAGGATTGGATATATGTTGAATGTGCTTCCTCCTCCCTACCCCTGGCCTCAATCCCTTGGCTTTATCGAAACATACGCCACTGGCCCTTCTTACTCACCCACTGATAGGCCCACCTTAAAATTTTTTCGTTTGGCGTGTAAATCCGCGTCTATCTCTGAAACTGTCAGGGACCACGGCTCCAGGGTCCGCGATCGCGGCTCCGTCCCTCGCGCATGCGCAGTGGCGGCGGATCGCGCCGGGACACGGGCACTAGGTCCCGGCGAGCCGCGGCTGACAGGACGCCGCGCATGCACAGTAGGAGCCGCGGGCGCGCCTCAGGCGTCCAATGACAGCCGGGGGCGCGTCCTAGCCGGCCAATGACAGTGCAGGGCGCACTATTTAAAGATGCCCTGCACTGTCACAGATTGCCGCAAGGTCTTCTGTGATCCTGAGTTCCTGCACCTATCTTGTGACCCTGATAGACCCTGACTATTCTGCCTGCTCCTGCGTTTGACCCAGATTGTCCTGACTACTCTGCCTGCTCCTGTGTTTGACCCGGATTGTCCTGACTATTCTGCCTGCTCCTGCGTTTGACCCGGATTGCCCTGACCATTCTACTGATTGACTTCCCTGCTGACCCTGCGTGTGACCCGACTACTCTCGCCTACCGATTCTGTACCCCGTTTACCCTCACGGACCCACGATCCGTTACTACCCTGCTGGGGCCGCCATCCTCTTCATATCTGGCTCTCCCGGTACCTGTCCCCAAGGGTCTCCTCAGCCACTGGCGGGCCTGCTCGGAGGTCGTGACCTGGCCCGGGACTGTTTCAAGTCCATCCCCACCATCAGGGGCTCTGGTGAAAGCACAGCCCGGGCTTAGACCCCATGCTCTGAGTAGGTCTGTCAGTTGGCAGCCTGAGGCACCACCTGGCGGATCATAACAGTACCTTGCGGCCATGACAGAGCCAGGAAGTGGACCGGCGTCCCTAGAGGATATTTGTCAGCACCTGGCCACCTTGACCCAGGCTTTTCAGAACTTCCACAGTCGCTGCGCCCGACTGGAGGACCGCATGGAGTCAATAGCCCCCCTGACTCCCCCTGCTCAGAGTCCTCCACCTGCAGGACCTCCCGCTAACCCGGTATCCGGAGCGGTTGCCACATCCCTAGCTCCTGAACCCCGCATTCCTCTGCCGGAACGATTCCGTGGTGATCGGAGCCGCTTCCAAGCCTTCCGGAACGCCTGCACCCTATACTTTGACTTACAACCCCGCACGTTCACCACTGAGACCGTCAAGGTGGGGTTTATAGTCTCCCTCCTTCAGGATGAGCCCCAGGATTGGGCTCACCGTCTGATGGAGAAGCACGACCCCCATCTTGACTCCGTGACCGAATTCTTTCGGGCCATGGCCGTCTTGTATGACGACCCTCAGCGAGCTGCTTCCGCTGAAGCGACTCTATACTCCCTGCGGCAGGGCCGCCGGACAGCCGAAGAATACGCGTCCGATTTTAGGCGTTGCATGGGCGACACCAGATGGAACGATGCGGCCTTATGTCACCAGTTCCGCATCGGGCTGTCTGAGCCTCTCAAGGATGAACTAGTAGGCCTACCTGACTCCCTGGAAAAACTGATTGAGTTGGCCATTCAAATTGAACGTAGACTAAGGGAACGTCGGCTGGAAAGGAGCAGTCAGGGTCAAAGGGTGGCATGGATTCCTTCCAGAGATACAGCTCCAACCCCAGGGAACCATCCGCGAAGCACGGAAACAGGGGACAACCCGGAACCCATGCAGCTGGGATTGGCCCGTTCTCACTTATCGGTCGAGGAACGTCAAAGGAGACTATCACAGAACCTATGTCTGTACTGCGGGGAAGCTGGTCATCAGGTGCGCTCCTGTCCTGCTAAAATGAGTAAGTCCACGCCCGTTTCTTTTACTCTACCCGCAGGAAGGGATGATCAGTCGAGTTACCTGGCCATTCCTGTGTCTTTACAGCTCCCCGGAGGAACATTGTCGGTGACCGCAATCATTGACTCAGGAGCCTGTAGTTGCTTCATCGATCTGACTTTTGCCCACCGGCAAAAAATCCCTCTCTAGACCAAAGAAAGGGGGTTCAACATCTTCTTGGCAGATGGGTCTCGTATAAAATCAGGGGTGGTGGACCAGGAGACACCACCCATTTTCACCACAATGGCAGACCATCACCAGGAGTTCCTCCGTTTGGATGCCATCGCATCCCCCCTTTTTCCAGTCATTCTGGGCCTCCCTTGGCTGAGGGCCCATAACCCCCAGATTGACTGGGAAAAGGGAACAGTTCAATTTTGCTCACCCTATTGTTTAAGTCACTGCCACGTCACAGGATCCGTGGTTCCCCGGTTCCTCCTGTGCTTGGATGGTGACACCGATCTATCCCAGGTTATTCCCCCGGCCTACCATGACTTCTTAGACGTCTTTAGTAAGCGAGGAGCTGACGTTCTCCCTCCGCACCGTTCCTACGACTGCCCCATAGACCTCCTACCCGGATCTGAAATCTCTTTCGGCCGTATCTTTCCCTTGTCCAAAGCAGAATCAGGAGTACTGAGGGAATACATTGATGAGAACCTTCGGAAGGGATTTATTCGTCCATCCACATCCCCAGCCGGGGCCGGGTTATTCTTCGTAGAGAAGAAGGACAAATCGTTACGGCCCTGCATAGACTACCGTGACCTGAACAAAATAACGGTAAAGAATCGTTATCCTTTACCCCTAGTCCCCGAGCTCCTCCAGAGATTGAGATCAGCAACGATATTCACTAAATTAGACCTGCGGGGGGCCTATAACCTTGTCCGTATCAGGGAGGGGGATGAGTGGAAGACGGCGTTCCGTATGAGATTCGGTCACTACGAGTACTTGGTGATGCCGTTCGGGCTCTGTAATGCACCGGCGACCTTTCAGCACTTTATCAATGATGTTTTTCGTGACCTTCTTGATATTTTTGTGGTGGTTTATTTGGATGACATCTTAATTTTTTCCCCTTCACTGGAGGTTCATCGGGGTCATGTGATACGGGTATTAGAACGGTTGCGTCAACACGGGCTATACGCAAAGGCAGAAAAGTGCTGTTTCGAACAGCACGAAACCACATTCTTGGGACTGGTTCTCTCTTCCGCGGGGGTCGCGATGGATCCCCAGAAAGTCACGGCGATCTTAGATTGGCCAATACCCGCCGACAAAAAGGGGGTACAGCGTTTCATCGGTTTTTCCAACTTTTACAGGAAGTTTATTAGGAACTTCTCCGGTCTGGTCTCCCCGATCACGCAACTGACAAAACAAGGGGTCCGCTTTAAGTGGACTCCCGAAGCGCAGACAGCCTTCGAAAAGCTCAAAGAATTGTTCACCTCTGCTCCCATTCTCTGCCATCCAGATGCTTCTCTCCCATATGTGTTGGAAGTGGACGCCTCCGAAAATGCTGTAGGGGCGGTTTTGTCCCAAACGAATGGTACCAAGGAACTTCTGCACCCTGTGGCGTTCTTCTCCAGGAAGTTGACTCCAGCGGAACGCAACTACGACATTGGAGATCGGGAGCTCCTGGCCATTAAAACTGCTCTTGAAGAATGGAGGTATTTACTGGAAGGAGCCACACACCCAATCCTAATATTCACAGATCACAAAAACCTTGAATATTTGACAACGGCAAAACGACTGAGACCTTGCCAAGCGAGATGGGCGCTTTTCTTCTCTCGATTCTCATTCCATATAACGTACCAACCCGGTACTAAGAACACTAAACCAGACGCTCTGTCCCGCATGTTTGAGGACCCCGACGATGCTGTGCTACCTGACACCATCTTACCTTCTGGGAGTTTCCTCGCTCTACAAACGGAACTTCGCTCCCGACTTCTTGATGCTTCTGTAGGACTACCAGTTCCGTCTGAATCACCCCTCCAGAGCCACGGTGGGCTAATTTGGAAGGAAGACCGGATCATGGTCCCAGAAGAAGTGCGAACCCTGGTCCTAGGGCACTGCCACGACCATCCTATGGCGGGCCACTTCGGGGTAACGAAGACGTTGGATCTGCTACGGCGCTCGTTCTGGTGGCCAGACATGATCAAGGATTGTGAGCAGTACGTCCGAACGTGTTCCACCTGTCAAAGGAACAAGCCCTCCTGGAGCAGGGCATGGGGATTGTTACGTCCATTACCCATACCCAAGCGGGCTTGGCAAATGATAGCCATGGATTTCGTGGTCGAACTTCCACCATCCCAGGGCTACACTGCAATAATGGTGATCGTTGACCGCTTCTCAAAGATGGCACATTTCGTGCCCCTGGAGAAGACCCCATCAGCACCGGAAACGGCACGGATCTTCATCAAGGAAGTGGTTAGGCTTCATGGTGTTCCCGAAGATATAGTATCAGATCGGGGGGTCCAATTCACCTCCAGGTTCTGGAACGCCTTATGTAAATCGCTGGGAATCAAGCTGTCGCTTTCATCCGCCTACCATCCACAGACCAACGGCCAAACTGAGAGAACAAACCAGACGCTGGAACAGTACTTACGGTGCTACACATCCTACCTTCAGGACGACTGGCTGTCGTTGCTGCCTTCCGCGGAATTCGCGTACAACAACTCGAGTCACTCAGCCACGGGTCAATCCCCGTTCTTTTCCAATTATGGGTATCATCCCACATTCCTCCCTGATCTGATGCCTGAGAATCCGGTACCAGCATCTCAAGACATCTTGAACTTCTTTTCTGTCAATAACAAGACAATTCAGGAAGCCATCGCTAAAGCCCAAGAGGACAGTAAGAGGGCATTCGACAGAAAGAGAAGAGGAGAATTACTGCTTCAACCAGGGGATCAGGTTTGGCTAGCAACAACCAACTTGAAGATGCTATGTCCTTCAAGGAAGCTGGGACCCAAGTTCATCGGCCCCTTTCCGGTAAAGCGAGTGGTTAACGAGGTGGCCTACAAGCTCGAGCTTCCGCAGACCTTCAAGATACATCCTGTCTTCCATGTATCTCTCCTGAAGCCATCCAGACCGGATCCCTTCCCGGACCGTGAATCCAGACCTCCCGAGGCAGTCATTATAGGTGACCAGGAGGAATTTGAAGTGGAGACTATCCTCAGTTGCCGAAGGAGGGGGGGCCAGACACAGTTCCTGATAAAGTGGAAGGGGTATGGCCCTGAGGAGAACTCATGGGAACCCGCCCAGAACGTCCACGCGCCCAGGCTCATCCGGGAGTTTTTTCGTGCTCACCCGCGGTGGAGAGATCAGTGGGGCTCCCGGAGGGTGCCCATTGGGGGGGGGCAATGTCAGGGACCACGGCTCCAGGGTCCGCGATCGCGGCTCCGTCCCTCGCGCATGCGCAGTGGCGGCGGATCGCGCCGGGACACGGGCACTAGGTCCCGGCGAGCCGCGGCTGACAGGACGCCGCGCATGCGCAGTAGGAGCCGCGGGCGCGCCTCAGGCGTCCAATGACAGCCGGGGGCGCGTCCTAGCCGGCCAATGACAGTGCAGGGCGCACTATTTAAAGATGCCCTGCACTGTCACAGATTGCCGCAAGGTCTTCTGTGATCCTGAGTTCCTGCACCTATCTTGTGACCCTGATTGACCCTGACTATTCTGCCTGCTCCTGCGTTTGACCCGGATTGTCCTGACTACTCTGCCTGCTCCTGCGTTTGACCCGGATTGTCCTGACTATTCTGCCTGCTCCTGCGTTTGACCCGGATTGCCCTGACCATTCTACGGATTGACTTCCCTGCTGACCCTGCGTGTGACCCGACTACTCTCGCCTATCGATTCTGTACCCCGTTTACCCTCACGGGCCCACGATCCGTTACTACCCTGCTGGGGCCGCCATCCTCTTCATATATGGCTCTCCCGGTACCTGTCCCCAAGGGTCTCCTCAGCCACTGGCGGGCCTGCTCGGAGGTCGTGACCTGGCCCGGGACTGTTTCAAGTCCATCCCCACCATCAGGGGCTCTGGTGAAAGCACAGCCCGGGCTTAGACCCCACGCTCTGAGTAGGTCTGTCAGTTGGCAGCCTGAGGCACCACCTGGCGGATCATAACAGAAACACCCAACCCCTTAACCTCTATCTGCCTTAACCCTGATTTCCCTCCCGGGATGCACCAAGATTTTTTATCTAAACACTGGCCATATAAACAGGTCTTGGCGAAACACTTCGTCCACAATGGCAAGTTGAAAACACTTCAAGAATTACTTACGAGTCTGGATATCCGCGAATTCCCCTTTTGGGCATACCTCCAAATTAGACACTACCTGCTATCACATAAACCCACTCAGAACTGGTCCCGCCCTCTTACCCTGTTCGAGTCTATTTGCGCTAAAGCAGAACCATGTAAACATTTGATTTCAGAGATCTACCCCCTCTTACTGGAAAACAGGACATACAACTCTCTTCCCTCTTGTCGGGCCTGGAATAGAGATTTAGACACTAACCTATCAGACTCCGACTGGGATTTAATCTTTCAGTACTCTCATAAATGCTCCCTTAATGTCTCGACCCAGGAAAACAGCTACAAAATAGCCTCTAGATGGTATCACACCTCTTTGAGGATTCATCGTTTCAATCCTTCCTTTCCCAACAGCTGTTGGAGATGCGGAACTTCTGTTGGTTCGTTTCTCCACATCTGGTGGTCCTGCCCGGCTCTTCAACCGTTTTGGCGAGAGGTTCATCGGCTTGTGGTGTCCGTAACTACCTTGCCCTTAGTTCTTTCCCCAGCTCAATTTCTCCTTCACCACTCTCCCCTTCCCAGGGGACAATACTTCAAATCCCTGGCCATGCATATGGTCAATGCGGCCAGACTTTGTATTCCTGTTCTGTGGGGCTCCACCCGTCCTCCCTCTATATGTGATTGGCTCACCCGAGTGGGAAAAATAGCGGATATGGAGGAGTTGATTGCAACTGCACACGATACCCCCACGACATTTTCTCACGTATGGGCCTGTTGGACACATTTTCTGACTACTCCTGTATACCGATCTCTTATGGACCAGTCGGTCTGAATTCAATTGGACCCCCTGAGGGCGCTACTCTCTCTTGTTTGACTCTGTGGGGGCAGATTACCCCCGTTTGTCCTACTCCCCCAACCGACCGATTCTGATGACAGGCTGGAATTTTGTAGGTTTGGCGAATGTATCACCGTATGGATAACAATCACTCTGTTATTCCCTTTCTCATTTGCCCACCCCCTGTGCTGCTCCTTCCCCCCCCCCTGTTTTGTTTTTATTTTGTTTTGTTTTGTTCTTCTCTCTCTTACTCCCCCCCCCCTTTCTTTTTTTGTTTTTCTCCGCTCTATGGCTTCTTTTCTTCATTTCTGACTAACCCCTGCATGCATTGGTCAACTACCCAAAGGACAATTAGCTATGATGACAGAATCACTTCCCCTTTCATACTAGCAGTATACTTGATCACACATTCTCACACCTGCGCTCAGACGCCTCCACCACTTTCAACTTATAGCACTGACTCTGGCTTAGACGTCGTTTGCGTTCTTCTCCCCGCTGCAGATCCACACTTTGTGACGTTATCAGAGGAGGTCTGGGGCCTCATGGCCTAACGCGTTTCATTACAAGCGTTCTAATGTATTTCAGGCACTACCGTGTCGTGGTTTAGTTACCCCACACTGCTTTGTTTTTGTAATTGTACTTGTTTTCATGCACTCTTGACTGGATGTGTGTGTTGCTAATTGTCTTTCTCACATTTCATGTTTATCTTAGCTTATTATGTCAATCTGTATTTCACAATAAACATTATTTTTTTGGAAAAAAAAAAAAATAAAACTAATGCAGCCATTATATTGAAGAATTTGTGAGATGCAATTGAAGGTTCTTAGGAGACTTAAAGCATTACTAAATTCACAATAGTAAAATCAGTCTTTATATGCAGTAAAGCATGCTTGTTATACTCACTGTGGAACCTAAGGGGTTAATCCTCTGCATTGTGTAAAAATGCTGTTTGATCTTGACTTTTCTGATCCTCCCCTTCTTCCAGTGTCCCCCTCATATCTCCTGATAAGACATATCTGTGGAGTCACTCTGCACATGCTTAGTTTGGTGTGTATTGCTAGAGAGTTTTCTTTTCTTGGGAGAGTGCATGTGATCAGCACAGGGCCAATCAGCTCTGTTCAGACAGAGGTCAGGAGTTCTGCATACTCCTGGAACAGAATGAAAACTTCTCCTACAAGCTTTAACCAGTGCTCAGCAGGACACTGATAGAAGTCACAAGACTACTCTAACTGCTGATGAGAAAAGGTATTTAGTAGTTTATATTTACTAAAATAATTGCATTTCCATGCTCTGTGTACTGTGGGAGACCAGATAGAGTGAATGCAGGGTATGGAGTTTAGTAATACTATAAAAGGGAAAAGTAAGTCACAGCTGGTGTGTGTATGTTTGTGTGTGTGTCAGTGAGTGCATGTATGTATGTGAGTGTGTGAATGTATGCAAGTGTGTGGGTGTATTTATGTGGGCGTGAATTGTTGTGTGTTTTTCAGTTGTCTCATAGGGATTACTGCTGTGCTATAAATGAAGAAAGGGGAATGAATCATGGACAATGCTGTGCAATATGGTGCATATACTCTTGGCCTCTTCACTCTGTTCCTTGGGCTGTATGTTACTGTTATTCCTGACCCCGGAATTCTTTATACTACATACTGCTGATGCCTGCATTCTGTGCATTACATACTGTTGACCCCTGTATTCTGTATGTTACATACCGCTGACCCCTGCCTTCTGTACATTACATACTGATGACCAGGAGCGTATTTACCACAAGGCAAACAAGGCATTTGCCTAGGGTGGCATTTTTTAGGGGGGAAACACTGCCCCCTAGATGAAGGGACATATGTGGCATGGGGACCAGGTGGGATCCAATAGAGACTGCGGGCTGCTTGGCGGTGCATGCAGAGTCCCACTGAAGTTCCCGGAGAAGTCCAGAGCTTTGAAGGTTAGTGTCTCTCTATCTGTCGCCATGGGTGTCAGTGGACGGCTTTCTTGGGTGGGGGGAGATGGGGCAGAGGTGTTGTTGGTCACTGTCAGGCTCTCTCCACGGGGGAGAGGGTCTGCTGTTGGTCAGTGTGAGGCTCTCTCTCTGCTGGGGGGGGGTTCGATTTTTGTGCCTAGGGCAACACAACACCTAAATAAACCACTGCTGATGACCCTTGCATTCTGTATGTTACATACTGCTGACCCCTGCCTTCTGTACGTTACATACTGATGACCCCTGCATTCTGTATGTTACATGCTGCTAACATCTGCATTTTGTACATTACATACTGCTGACCCCTGCATTCTGTACGTTACATGCTGCTAACACCTGCATTTTCTACATTACATACTGCTGACCCCTGCATTCTGTACGTTACATGCTGCTAACACCTGCATTTTGTACATTACATACTGCTGACCCTCTGAATTCTGTATGTTACATGCTGCTAACATCTGCATTTTGTACATTACATACTGCTGACCCCTGCATTCTGTACATTACATGCTGCTAACATCTGCATTTTGTACATTACATACTGCTGACCCCTGCATTCTGTACGTTACATGCTGCTAACACCTGCATTTTGTACATTACATACTGGTGACCCCTGCATTCTGTACGTTACATGCTGCTAACATCTGCATTGTGTACATTACATACTGCTGACCCCTGCATTCTGTACGTTGCATGCTGCTAACATCTGCATTTTGTACATTACATACTGCTGACCCCTGCATTCTGTATGTTACATGCTGCTAACATCTGCATTTTGTACATTACATACTGCTGACCCCTGCACTCTGTAAATTCAGGACAGGATGTTAAATGCTAGTTATTCGGTTGTTGCTGTCACCAGCACCCTCAAAATATTTATGCTACTATTTTTGGCACATTCATTTACAGTGTTTAAGTTGCTTGTGGACTCGCTGGTAAGTGTGATGAAAACAGGCACCTTGCTTTAAAAGCTAGCCATTGATTGCTGGAACACACTGGAGACCTTCAGCTGCCTTTGTGCTGGGCTGTGCTGTGCTGGGCTTCTAATGTCTGTGTACCTTTAAGGGGGAATTAGCTACCTCTAGGCATAACTGTCTATAATATATTTATTACAGTGTGCGTGTCCCAGTATGGGTGCTTTGTTAGCCTACAGCTAGGGACCACACTGTGCAGAGGAACCTTAACGAGGCAATGTGCTTTCCACATGGATCTGAAAATATATGCTACTAAAACCTCTGCTTTTATTATTTAATGTCTAATGTAAGGAATACTTTATATTTATTTTGAATTTATACGGTACCATCGTTGGCCATGCACATTAATTATTTTGAGTGATAGTGCGGGACAGGAATTGAATGTTAAAAATGCAATTAAAACATGACAGTAGTTCTAACCTCTCACTACTTACCTAAGTCTAAAAATAAGTTTTTCTTTTAGTAATGGTTTAAATAAAACTATACATTTCATTTGCTTTTGGCCTTTGCTCTTAAAATTCTGTAAACTAGTTTATTAACCGTGTTTTTACTGCGGCAGGGCGGCACCTGTGCGCACAACGCCGTCTTTTAACATTGCTGTGCAAAACAGGTAGGGGGCACGCGCAAGGCGCGTACCCGCCCTACCCATCCCACCGATTGTGGCAGCGGGTGTCCGTCACCGGCTCCCGGCGGGTCATTTCCTGCTGGGTGCCGGCGATTACAAGTAATCACTGACAGATAACACGGCTGCATTGTTTACATTGCAGCTCTGCTATCTGTCAGTTCAGAGCATGCTGAACCTGAGAGAAGATTTTATCTCTCGGGATCAGCATGTCCCTGTGAAGTACACACCCCCACCCCCTAGTAAAACACTCCCCTCACACAGTGAACCCTTTCATTACCTAATAAAAGTTAACCCCTTCCCCCCCAGTGCCATTAGTACAGTGTCAGTGTTTTTTTTTTTCCACTGATCACTGTATTGGTGTCACTGGGGATGTCAGTGACCCCAAGTCATTTCCCCCCCAGTGTCAAAATGTCCGCCGCAGTCCCGCCATAAGTCGCTGATCACTGTCATAAATCGCTGATCACCGCCATAAGTCGCTGATTGCCGCCATTATTAGTATATTAAAAAAAAATCCCAGTATCTTTCCCACCATTTGTAGACGCTATAACTTTCACGTAAACCAATTAATTTACACGTATTGGGATTTTTTTTTAAGCAAAGACATGTCGCAGAATACATTTTGGCAGAAAATTATGACTAAATTTGATTTTTACATTTTTTTACTGAACATGTTTTATAACAAAAAGTCCAAAATATTGTTTTTTTTTCTCAAAATTGTCAGCCTTTTTTTCTTATAGCGCAAAAAATAAAAAACGCACAGGCGATCAAGTACCACCGAAAGAAAGCTCAATTTGTGGGAAAAAAAGGATGTAAATTTCATTTATGTACCGTATTGCATGACCGCGCAATTGTCCGTTAAACTAGCACAGCGCTGTATAGCAGAAAAATGGCGTAAATTTCAGTATCTATACCATAGTTTGTAGACGCTATAACTTTCACACAAAGCAATCAATATACACTTATTGGGATTTTTTTTACCAAAAACATGCAGCAGAATACATTTTGGCCTAAATTTATAACCAACTTTGAGTTTACTATATATTTTTTTTATAGCTGAAAGTAAAAAAAATTGTTTTTCTTCAAAATTTTTGGTCTTTTTTTGTTTATAGCGTGAAAAATAAAAAGCGCACAGGTGATCAAATACCACTGAAAGAAAGCTCTATTTGTGTGAAAAAAAGGATGTAAATTTCGTTTGGGTGCAGCATTGCATGACCGCGCAATTATTAGTTGAATTAGTGCAGCGCCGAGTAACAAAAAGAGGCCTGGTCATTAAGGGGGGTAAATCCTCAGGAGGGCAAGTGGTTAAGAACAATATTATCTTTCCATCAGTCAAATAAAATTGTAATAAAATAACTCTCATGGCCAGTGCAGTTTATGTTCAACTGGAAGCTCAGTGAAGAAATTAAGTCATTTCAATTTTGATGAAAATTTGAATAGCTATGCATGGACATTGGTCTTACTGGCATATTAGGACATTAATAAATATTCCTAATATACAAATACTGAATAACTGCATTTGGCAAGCTAATAAAACACAGAGGCTATTTTTCATTGTACTATGCACATTGCTGAATAACAAACAGTTGTGGATATTGCATATTTGGCTATTTAAAGCCCAATCTCATGCTTGGTTAATAAAAAGGAGGAACAACGCATTAAGGGCTATGCTTTACATACATTCTTTGTACCCACTTTAACCTCCCTAGCAGTATGATTATGTCCATAATTCTGTGCTGAAAGCGGTAAATTTTTTTGCATAGAAATATGTAGTTTTTTTATTGTAGGCCTGTAATTTTTAGGAATAACTCACTGAAATCTGTCCGAACAAGAGTCTAGTAAACATTCCAGGTAGGATAAAACTTGAAACACAAAATCATAAATTATAATTTAATAAATAATCATAAAACATAATAATATAATAATAATAAATTTAATTCAATAATATAATCAAACCAAAAACACTGAAATTTGAAATATAGCGCCAAGTTCGCACATCACTGAGCAAAGTCGCAAAATCGTTTTCAGTGTTTTTTGTGTTTGCATTGTGTATGTAGTCAGCTTTTCTGTTCTTATCTTGATCATCGGCTTGTTTCTCTGCTATTATCAGGTGTTCTATCTATTGACATTGCAGTGTCTACCTGTCTGGAACCTGGACTCTGATTGCCTCGGTCTGCCCTGCCTTTCTATTGGCTGTCACCTCTAATGACACAGTGAACCCATCAATCTCTCTGATTTGACATGTTTAGCAGAATTAGACTACATGGACAAAGCTTGCCTACTAGTTTCTCTATTTCAACAAAAAAAAATGCTACATATAGAAGATGCAAACAATAGAAATATTAGATACTGAGTGGACTTAACTCCTACTCTGTCTTCTTATGTCAGTGGGCTTAGAGTACATTGAGGGCCACATTTACTATAGACATCATGCTAAGACACACCTGAACCATAACACCTTTTTGTATAAACATCATCCTTGCATCTTGTGAATAGTTTAGCCAAAAGGAATGATTTAATGAGCTATTTGCTTTATATGCCAAGCTAGTTTTCCACTCTTTAAACCACCATACAAGGGAAAGGGAAGATGACCTATATTCCTAAATATAAAGAGCAGTCTTACTGTCACAATCAGGGGTCAAGCTCAGAGACCGGTAGCTATAGCAGTACAGAGACTGCCACCGACCTGCTGGTTAGGTACACAAGCAGGCCACCCTGGTGGATGACCAGGGCTCACTCAAGGTGTGGGATCCTTAAACTAACTGGTATTCACCAGAGCTCCTGATGGTGGGGATGGGTTTTGCTGCATGTTAGTACCAGGACGCAGTCCTCAGGATCGCCCCACCAGGAGGTGAGCAAGCTGGGGTCCAGTAGCAGATAAAGCAGGTTGGGAATAAGCAGAAGCTTAGATGATGAACAAGCCAAAAGTCCATAACCAGTGGTAGTGAAGATTCAGACGACAGCAGGAGTGACAAGAGGGAGATATTGGCTGGAGAGAGCACAATAATCTGGCAAACAGGAAGCACAAAGCATGGCTAAAATAAGAAGTTCATGAGAGGAGCAAAGATTTCAGGATTCACAATAAGCAAGGTAAAAGGCAAGATTGTCTAGTGGATAAGACAGGGAGCTGTCCAGAATTTCTGGTGACTCAACGAGAAGAGTCACTGACAGATAGCAGAGATCTCGGGGTTCAGATCCTGATGCTTACTCAACTCAACATCTTCTACACCCCCTTCTCTTGCTGAATTTGGGTATAATTATCTAGAGGTGGCTGAAAGAGGGAAAAAAATTATTAAAATCTCATCACAATTGGTAAAGGAAAAGCTTGCAGCTTATCCCGTAAACCGTGCTGGCCTAGGCTCTGGCCCATGAGTGCTTTTATCATAAACACATTTGCATAATGCATAACAATCAGATATTTCACCCATTTTAGGCTCCAGAAAACCAATGAATCATATTAAAATGGATCATTTGTGGGTATATATTGATTCCATATATTTGTATAATAAGAAAAAAAAATAGGGGCTTCACATAATGTACTTGCTGAAATTTATAACAGCGGCAATGTCATATGGAAAGGCATCAGGGCAAAATATAATTTTCAGCTTTTAAAGCTTTGTTATAAAGCCTTAGCCACTTCCAGGTTTTATTTTTATCCACAGCCTAAGAGGTTCACCAACAGTAGCATTGGCTTTCAGGAAAAAAAAATAAAGAAGTTCCAGGAAAGCCCGCAGCTCCTTGTTTTTCTTGGAAAAGAAAGCTTCCCTACTGATTTTCTGTTTTGTATCTGCTGGGTGGATTCTATTTGTATCAACGTTATACTCTATAAAGTAGACACTAGGCATTCTACAAATTAATTTTTCTTTAAGTTTATGTTTGCCTTTTCAGAAAAAAATGTAAAAAAGGTGAACTAATCCTGTTGTCAGGGATGCGGGTGTGACCAGAAGTGTGTGGACTGACATAGGGAAACGTAGGCTTCAGATATAGTAAATAATATAATTTATTAAGACTAACAATACAAATATACAAACAGTGCATCAAACCCCAAGCTAACACAAATACATACAACAAGGTGAAACAAACCCAAACCTAAACTGATATAGATACACAGGTACATACACATATAGAGCACAACGTAGTCAGGCAGGCCGGGTCGATAACTATCGGGCAGGTAGGTACAGGAGGAGCAGGCGGAGAGTAGTCAGGGTCACAAGCCAGGGATCAAACAGGAGAAGTCAGCAGAGGTCAGGATCAGGCAGGGTCGGCAACAAGTCAGGCAAGAACAGGAACAGGAATGCAGGTTACAAGATACAGGGGCCCATGGAAAAACACACACCAAGGCACAGACTGCAGGTCTGGCCATCCCTTAAATACACCATCTGCAATCAGCCCCAGGTGATGGCTAATTGCCAAAGTGAACCTCTGGTTGTTGAGAGCACCCACTGGCCAGCCCTGGTACTGCAGCCCACAAGGCAGGTGAGTCCCACCACTATTGGCAAGTCCATTCCTGACACCTGTACACCATCACCGCCCCCTGGTCCTCGCTGTACTTACCTTTTAAGGGGATGAACACCCAGTGCAGTGGTCTGGGGATTTGAAATCCCCTCTCTTCTCCCTCTTTTCTCTGCAGTGCTTCTGGGACAGATCACCGTGATGCTCTGTGCCATCAGAACAAAAATAGAATGTGGCCTGATGCACCCAGTGATGTGCCTCCATCCCTTAATATATCCATACAACCAATTTATTTATCCTGGGACTTAAAATAAGGCACAACACACACGACCAACAAATAACTAGCTTCCAACATTAATTTTAATAAATGAATAAACTTCTCATTGCATACAAAAAAAGGATAAAATGGTAACAAGCTGATTTGTAATAAATCCATATTAATGCATTTCATACATAATTGGATATACTATTAACCGTATACAATCCAGATGTCAATACATAATTACATTTAAATTGCATCCAAAAACTCGTGACTCTTTGTTCACTGTGCCATCAGAATACCTCTGATCCATTTCAGAAGAGCTGCAAAAAGAACAGGGAGAAGAGTGAGGATTTCCAGTCCCTGGACAGGACAGCATTGGCTATGTGGGCACACTACAGCTCATTACTCATGGAGGTAAGAAAGTAGGGAATGGGGGGATGCGGAGGGTGATTTTTCTGAAAAGGTGAATTAACCCTTTAAGTTTGAGTCTAGTATCAGTTAATTCTTTTTCCTCGCCATTTCCAGATGTGTTCAGGTTGATTATGTGTTGTGAAAGGTCCTCTTAAGATCTTCTCCTGTTGTGGATTCTATTTGATGCACAGCTTGGCATTGAGCTAAAAACATCAGCGTCACTCTCTGTATCATTGTATGTGAGTGCAGGGCACTCTAGTGACACACCCTTAGTGGGTGAGTCCATAATACATGGCACTGTTGGGATGACCTCAGCTGTCCAGATTTAGTGATGCTGGGTGTCATTCAACTCAGAAGACTGAAGACATATACAGTAGTGGCAGACAGGAATTACTGCAGGGGACAGTGCAGGTGAGTAATGGAGCCAGAAATTTTTTTTTAACTGCTGAGAGACCATTAAAAAAAGTCTAGATCTGATCTTTCAGTTAGTGTTTCAGTAAAGTCTGCTGCAGTAACACATTGTCAAAATATGATGCTGCAGAAGGAAATTGTTGCAACATTATGAAATTATTTTTGGCTGGCTGGCTGGTATGAGTGCTGGAAAATGTATTGTCCATGTACACTTTATTTTAAAAAGCTAGTTATAAATTGGAGATCTTCATTCGTCATTGAACTGTGCTGGGCATCGTATGTGATTGCACCTTTAAGGAGGAATGGACCACCTCCAAGTCAAACCTGCCCTCAAATAATTATTGCTATATATGTCTTGAGATAGTGAATCTGTTAGAGTTAAACTGTACTCTACTTTTCTACTTTTCTTGAGAAAAAACAATCCCATCTGGGTGATCAATGTGCATTGCAAGGATTTTATCAGTTTCCTATCAGTTTCTGCTCTGAAGAAAAAGCTGTTTGTTGTGTTCTTTTTCATTATTGTTAAGCAGATGAATCTAATCTAATCTAATGAGGAAAGTTGCAGGATCTGCATCCATTTAGAAGTAATCAACCCTTTGGGAATATCTCACCAAAAGGAAATTTTTGTTGCAGGGGATGCCTAAAATCTGATTTGTATCTTAGTGCAGAGTTCTGGGAAAATCAGTGAGTCAAACACACCAGCAGGAAATTCGATTCTGGGATTTTCTGTATACCAACTGTGTACAGAACACTTCCAGGTTTCCATATTGCATTTAATTTTTCAGAAAATGTCAGCAATTGCAGATTTTAAATGAAAAGTAATGTTTGATGATATTGAATAACAATATGGCTTGTGTAGCAATTGTATATGCTATAATATTTTTTTTTATTTGTCAGTTACTTAGTTGTCTATAGGTTATGTTCGTGATAATCAGAGCTTCTAATTGTGTCACAAGAGATAATAATGGAATGCAGTCCTTCTTAGGCATTTACTTTGTGTAAGTATATTCATGTAAATATGTGTTTTATTATGTGGCGATATAATAACTTCATCCTGGGAGCAGCTTGTGATCCCATCATTTATAAGAATCCTAGTGAAAGACATGCACCAGTTGGAATGCAGAGGGCTTTGAATGCCACACTGTAGATAAAAACTCTAACCGAAGCTTGTTGACAGGGTGACAACATGGGAGTAAAACTTGGTGATGGGACCACAGAAAGCACCTGAATACGAATCCTCATGGTGTGAGATGGGAAAACAGCTCTCATTGTTTGAACACTGTTTGTGTGGAGTAAATTAAATGTTTTGACTGACATTCTGCGGTTTAGCCACAAGATGTCACTGTTTTTCTAACACAGCCTCAGACTGCATAGATATTTTTATATTCATGAAGAGGTGGGGTTTTCACACAGATTTTAGAGAGAACAGGAAGAAGAGAGAGCAGCCATGTTCTAGAGAATGGTGAATGAGGGGGGGCGTGTGAGCTGAGAATCTGATGACATCCAGGTGTGAGAGCATCCCTCCGTAACCAGAGCTGCGGCTAAGTAAAACTGATGAGATTGCTGCCAGGAAGCTGATGAGATTGCTGCCAGGAATGCTGATGAGATTGCTGCCAGGAATGCTGATGAGATTGCTGCCAGGAATGCTGATGAGAGCAGAGGAACTAAGCAACATATACGGCGAGACCGTATGTTTGTTGGAGACTAGCGTTTTGCTCAGAAGGAATACTCAGGCACGTGCTACAGGACCAGTTATGGGAGAGGGAATACTGTAGATTTGTGTAAGATTGTAAGCTGTTGTACTGCACCGCAGGCTAGCCCATACCGTACACCCATACACTGATTCCTGCTCTTTTAGGGTAATAACGGGTAAGGTGTGGCAGCTTAGTTGTTGCTGCCAGTAGGTAAATTACTACTCTTTCTACCTTCATCCATCAGAAGGCGCCATGCTGTGCAGCACAAGGGTCTCAGCCTTTGGGCTGGGTGTATGTAAATTTATTGTATGTTCCCA
Source organism: Staurois parvus (assembly GCF_062004578.1). NCBI lineage: Eukaryota > Metazoa > Chordata > Amphibia > Anura > Ranidae > Staurois > Staurois parvus. Next base: position 5,841,392 of record NW_028318218.1, on the reverse strand, counting down.
GCATTTGTGGTTGTGTTTATTTGCCACATCTAAGTAAAATTCTGTTGTGGCAAAAGCTGGTGTTGGGGTTTCTTTCCTCGTTCGTGACTTCACTGTATCCTGGGGAGCCCACCCTGGTACACGGCTTACAACGGCAGGATCACTAGGTATTATTGTAATAAAATACACTATGTTCCAAATTATTATGCAAATGATATTTTTCTCATTTACCTAAATAATTTGTGTAAATAACAGTCAGCATAATTCTCATGTTATCAACTATTAAGAGTACAATTCAACTTTTATTGAACAAACCTCCTAATGATAACAGTAGTTTTTTTAAACATAAACTTCCAATGCACTGTTCCAAATTATTACGCACAGTAAGTTTCAAAACACTTTATAGGTTGTAAAGAACTGAAAATTGTCATTTATTGTGTTTGCAGCATAATTACTGAAATCAAAAGCTATTTCAATCAAACTTTTAACAACATTTTAACTTTTTAAACATTTTAACAGGTCACGTTACATTTTAACATAGGACCCCTTATTTGATAGCAGCTTCACAAGTCTTGCGTCCATTGAACTTGTGAGTTTTTGCTTGAATTTGTTTGCAAGATGTCAGAATAGCCTCCCAGAGCTGCTGTTTGGATGTAAACTGCCTCCCACCCTCATAGATCTTTTGCTTGAGGATTCTCCAAAGGTTCTCAATAGGATTGAGGTCAGGGGAGGATGGAGGCCACACCATGACTTTCTCTCCTTTTATCCCCATAGCAGCCATTGATGCAGAGGTATTCTTTGCAGCATGAAATGGTGCATTGTCATGCATGAAGATGATTTTATTACAGAAAGCATAGTTCTTCCTTCTGTACCAGGGAAGAAAGTGGTCAGTCATAAACTCCACATACTTTGCAGAGGTCATCTTTACACCTTTGGGGCCCTTAAAGGGGCCGACCAGCTCTGTTCCCATGATTACGGCCCAAAGCATGACTCCACCACCACCTTGCTGACGTCGCAGCCTTGTTGGAACAGGGTTGCCGTCCACCTACCATCCACAACCCTATCCATCTGGACCATCCAGGGTTGCACGGCACTCATCAGTGAACAGGACTGTTTGAAAATTAGTCTTCATGTATTTTTCTGCCCAATGCAGCCGTTTCTGCTTGTGAGCACTGGTTCTTGGTGGCCGAATAGAAGGTTTATGCACTGTTGCAAGACTCTGGAGGACTCTACACCTTGATGTCCGTGGGACTCCAGAGGCACCAGCAGCTTCAAATATCTGTTTGCTGCTATGTAATGCTATTTTAGCAGCTGCTCTCTTGATCCGATGCATGGATCTGGCAGAAATCTTCCTCAATGTGCCTTTATCTGCACAAACCCGTCTGTGCTCTGAATCAGCCACAAATCTCTTAATAGTGTGATGATCACGCTTACCTTTTCATGAAATATCTAATGTTTTCATACCTCGTCTAAGGCATTGAACTATTTCACTCTTTTCGGCAGCAAAAAGATCCTTTTTCTTCCCCATATTGCTTGAAAATGGTGCTCTGTTTAATAATGTGGAACACTCTCCTTTAGTAGTTTTTCCTTAAATTGGGCTCACCGGCCAATCTAATTATCACAGGTGTTCGAGATTGTTTTCAGTGATCAAAAGAGCCCTGACACACAATGCCATCCAAGAGTTAAACTGAAAAACAAAATATTTCATCTTTGTGACACTTAAATAGAATTTGCATAATAATTTGGAACATGGTGTATGTGGATTTAATATGATTGAAAATTACTATTTGCCTTTGTCTATTGTTATCTTGCCAGTGCAAGACTTCAGTCTTTATTTTTGGATCTCCTTTTTTTGCCCTTTTCCACTGAATAGGAGACGTTTTCTTGTGGATATAAATTCTTTACCTCCAGTTGGGTGGTCAGTTGATTACCCTTTGAGTTGGATGTGCTGATAAAGATCTATCTTTGTATTTTGTGTTCCGGTATCCCCCTTCCCTGGAACCCTCCCTAATGCCTACTTAGATTCATTTATTAAATACAGTATATTCTGTCACTTCCTGAAGAAGCAGGTCGTAGTACCCCCACTCCCCAGGATAGATTTGCTTTCAATTGCTAAACATGGTTACATGTGTGTTAGAACTAGCCAGATAGGTGCTGCCCCAGTTGGGAGAGTAGGGGTTAACTTAGTTCCCAGGTTATTTGTTTGGTGTGATCTCTTTGTATGACCCACTGCTCCTGTTGCTATAAAAAGGGACAGTGGTCTGGAGCCGAAAAGAGAGAGAGCCCTTGGAGAAAATAGGAGTTCAAGAGCCTTATGGCTATCCAATTATCCATGTGCCAAGAGATGTGAGAGTCCTACAACCTGGGATTACCCCAAAAGACACCAGCTGCTGAATGCCACTGATGGACCTTTTTAAACACATTGACTCTACCTTTGCAGGTATGCCAGGGCAGCACATACCCTGAGTAGGGTAGGGATTAGGGATGTAGTAATAACTGTTTTATGCTGGACTTTGTACCTTTTGCACTTTATTCAGTAAAGAGTTGAAACCTTGCCTTTTATCTGGTCCGAAGTAATTTAACGGAGTGTATTGCAAACAACCAGCACATATAGTATCTGCACTGAGTTTTCAGTTTGGGTCACTAACGCATGGGTTATGAAGAGTCAGTACGATAAGAGTCATCATGGTACAGTGCTACATGTGGTTGTCAGGAGCAATGAAGATATAGTCAGCAAGCAGCCTGTCATAAATGTGTGCCTGCTATAGGTGGGATTGCTTCTAGCCCTGAGGGAGATGTTGTTGGCTCTCCCTATGCCGTGTTCCGTCTTCCACAGCAACAGGAGTGGAACTACTTTGCAAGTCCCCATCCTGTACAGAGGTATGGAAGTTTGAGAGGTAATATCAAGGCATGGTCTGCCTAATTGCAGGCTACAGTGGGAAGATGTACATTTACATGGGGAGCTGAAAGTTAACTGGGGAACAGTTGTGCAAATGTACATGGTGTACTTTCATTGGTAAGGGTAGAGGACCGCCTTAATGTTGAGTATTCCCTGATGGCTGCCTCAGCTTTGTCCCAGGGCATTGAATAAAACAGAACAAGAGTAAAGGTACCCCATATGTGTGAGAGACCCTGTACAAGAGGCCTAGCGTAGTCCAGGAGAATCTACCCCAGGGATAGTCCTCTCATGTAACTCACACTTGGTGCCCAACGATTTAATGGGTAACATGCAGGAAAATCCATCATCAACTACTCCTGGCCCCACAGCAGACATGTGATCTTGCTGTTAGATAGTTGTTAGCTAGTAGATATGACATACTGCATATAGAAGATGAAACAAATACTACCTTTGCTTAACACTTATTGTATTATTTGATCATGCACAATAGGTCTACTCATATTTAGATACAAGGTCTTGATCTTTTAAAGAAAATCTCTTTTATAAAAATAGAATGTTATACCAATAAATAAAAGATGTACTTTTATTAAACAGATTTAACAGTATTTTTTAACAGATATTGTTGTATGTGTTTTGATCCAAAGTAGCACCTGAAAAGTCACAATTTTTGTTGTTCTTTTCTAGATTTTATTAATGTAAAATTTCTAGCGATGTGGTACATAGTAATAATTTTAACCCACTACTGATTAATCAGAATATATAAGTAGAAAGTTTGTAGATTTTCTCTGTATTCATCTGAGGAAGTATTCTTTTCCCCAAAATCAGCGTGGAAATGGAATAAAAGCTCTGTAGCTTGCAGTATTCTCTGGATTTGGAACACCATTTGCAACACCGCTTAACAGCCTACTGGTTTTCTCATATGTAACATGGATCTGAATGAAGGAACCTAAAGCATCCTGCATTGGATGGTGATTAGCCTATGTTTTTTATACAGCACATACAACAGAACTACAGAGTTACAGCAGATTTGTATCAGATTTAGCATTGGCTCTTTAGTAGTTGCATTTTTGATTTTGCTGACTATGTGCTAGTTTAATCCCTGTGGATTACATAGGATGTATATCCATTTCAGAAAAATATTATTTATTTTTTATTATTTGTAAGAACTAGCACCAGGGAAATTGTCTGTGTTGCTTTTAAAACACAGCCAACAGTCATGCCTGCAGGGAGGGTCCCCAGGATGGAACATATGAATAAATAGACAAATAAACATAAAGAAAATGGTGATAATAACAGTGTAGGATTGGTCAACTGTATGAAAAAAAAATGTTAAAGCTGACGTTTAATCTGTTTGTATTTTGGTTCCTCCTCTTCACCCTCATCAACATGCTTGTGACATTTTTAAATTAAAATGTTTTTCTTTTCATTACCTACCTTTATGACCATATGACATCACAGGTTTTTTGTGCTTGTCTAAGCAATGCAGACAGATCATGACTGGTGGGATGGGCTGGCTTGGTGCTGTGAATAGCTTCCTGAAAACATCTCAGCACCCTGCCTCAGTACATCATGATGCAAGCAGTGGGCATATCAAAATTCCTTGACGGGTGGATGTATAGTTGCCAACATTTCAAAAAAAATTTGAAAAAAAAAAGGGGGCACAGCACTACTTTCTGTGGAGAGCCCTGTGTTGTTCACCAACCAAGGCTTTCTTCTGTCATTCGCTCAGCTGATCAGCGGGTCCCGAACCGTTGATCGGTATACACTGGAGCAAATTGCAGCACAGCGGGGGTGGGGGTGTGCACCTGCATTGTCACACGTTAGACTGCAGTTTCTTGTTTGTGTATTTTTACCCCCTTGCTGCAGTGCTGTTCCTGATCCCCTTCTCATGTGTGTTTGTCTGTGCTCATCTATGGGCGTCATCTGCTGTCCTCTGGGTTTTATTTCCTTCCCTTCCATCGCTTCCTGGCCCGCCTCCTTGTTTACCTGCCTATATAAGACATGCCCAGTCTAGGCCACCTTGCCTGAGCAACTTCCTAGTTGTCTGAGCTCCTGTGTGTTGCTATTGCCTGTATCCTGCATTGACTACTTTTGTACCGACCCCGGCTTCGTTCTCTCACTGTGCTTGTTTTCCGCCTGTCCTAATCTCAGCTAGTCTATTGGATTTCTGTTTGTCTCCTCCCATTGTATGCTGCTGCCGCGAGCGGTCTCCTCACCCTCAGCTGGGAGTACCTGAGGGCCCGCGACCTGGTCCCAGCTTGCTGCAAGTCCATCCCCGCAATCAGGGACTCTGGTGAAGAAGCAGGCTGGGGCTTAGACTCCACACCCTGGGGAACCCCAAGTTGAGTATCTAGAAGGGCTCACTACCACAGGTGCTGACACACGTCCCCTACCCAGAAGAGCCGGATCACGTACATGTACGTGATCCAGCGCAGTGTGGCTGCTCTGCCATAGTATATCTGCAGTAGGTGGTCACCAGCTGGTTAAAGAGGAACTTCATCCTTCCCTCTTCCTATTTCTTTTTTCCCTGCTTACTTGATGCTGGGTTTTCCTCAATTCAGATATTTACCCACCCTGTGGATCTACTGTTTTCCAGCTAAGGTCCTCTGCTCTGCAGCTGCTGCTTTGGTGCAGAGTCGTTGTGTTGCCCTGTGATGCTTCTGGATTCAGGTACAGCCTCCAAATAACGCACCGCTAGGCTGGTCCCCCCTCCTCCTTTACTGAATGGAATGACTGTAGTGTTACCGTTGCCTCCTGGGATATACACATCACATATTCCAGGACGTTATTCGCCTAGTCAATCTAGGAGGATGGGGGTGAGGGGGGATGCAAAAGCTAATTAAAGAAAGAAAAAGTAAGTAAACAAAAAAAAAGGATATTTGTGTAGTGGGGGTGGATGTAGAGGAGCAGGCTTGTTTTAAAGGGTGACGATCCACTTTGAAGTTCACCTTTGATAACTTGGTACATGTTACACCTGTATTCTTTATCACATTCACATACACACACACACTCTTCTTGCTTAGGTTTATAGCAGACCAGATGATAGGAGACAGAGCAACAATTTAATATCCTATACAAAACGGAACAAAATCAGTAGTGTTTGGTAGAGAAAGTGCCCCATAATTTACCATCTACTCGAAACAACTGCTTTATATTCTATCATAAATGAAAAGTCATTTGGGGAAGTTATACTATTCATTTTTTTCTCATGAGTTTAGTCTGATTTATTGTAATTTAAATTCATTCTATAATTTATAAAGCTTTTAGGTGTGTATGTAGAGCTGATCGCCTTCATTAAATTTACAATAAAATGTGTAAATGTCTAAAAAATTCCAGTTATACTTTTTAAATGGCATCTGCGTTCTATTTAAAACTGAAATCAGTCAGCAATAAAAACATCAGTATTTTAACCCCCCCCCCACCATCCCACCACCCCCATCCCCATCCCCAATAGCAAGCGTTAAAGTGGTTGTAAACCCTTACATATACGCAGTGAAGTGGCTGGGGATACACAGAGATTTTTTTTAAAAAAGCTTCCTACATAAGTTGTACCTGTTTATCTGAGGCACTCTCCCCTCTACAGTTGTTCAAAGTTCAGAATTTAGACAGCATTTACGAGCTTCATAAGGCAGGGGGCTGGGATCTGATGTCACACACTGCACAGCATAGAGCAGAGAGCTGAGTGCAATCTGATAAATCTGATAATCTGAATGGAGGGAATGGACCCCACACACACACACAGTCTGTTAGGGAAACATGTACAGCTGAGGCTATCAATTACCTTCTGTGTGCTGGAGGGAGGGTGTCACTATCTACTGGGATTGGTTGAAAAATGAAAGAAGAGACAGAAATTACAATAGGTGCTTTGGATAGAGGCAATATCACAATATTGAAGGATATGCTATGTTCACTTTTCATTTCTGGGGTTAAAAGCTACTTTAAGTATTCATTTAGTCTGGGAATAAGTAGAAATACCTTATTCCTCGCTCTTGTAGGCTTCCTTCCTGCAATATGACTGGTCCTCTGACATCACTCCTCTTTGCCGTGCTGGTGTGGGCTCTCTAACCTCATCACATTTAATGCAGGACCAGTGGTTCTTCATTGTACGTGAGAACATTGAGGGCTCGTCCACATACTGGGAGCAGAGAAGTGTGCAGTCTTAGGGGGAGCTAGGAGTAAAGTAAATATTCTCGCTGCATCCTGCATGGAGGTCACAAGCAATTCCATACTCAGAAGCAATAGGGGAAACACTTTGGCGAGCCAACGGGAAAAGTAAATATGCTGAATATAAGTGGGTTGGTGGTTTTGCTTTAAGGAGACTTTATCACAGTGCCGTGAATGTTTAAAGAGTCTCTTTGAAATGAATGGGTGGGGTGCCAGAATTCAGGTGAACCTTAATTCAGTAAAAATCATCTTGTGGCCTGAAATATTTGGCTAAAGCATGTGTCTAGTGTAAACTGATGCAGAAAAAAAAATATTTCTCTGATTCCTGATGGATATGTCTATCAGTCCTAAGAGTGCTCCATTTACAGTTGCAAGAAAAAGTATGTGAACCCCTTGGGATTACGTGGAGTTTTGCATGAATTGGGCATAAAATGTGCTCTGAACGGCATCTAAGTCACAACAATAGAAGAACACAGTCTGCTGAACATAATACTACACAAATATTAGATGTTGCCATGGTTTAATTGCACATAACATGTAAACATTCACAGTGCAGGGAGGAAAAAGTATGTGAAGCCCTAGCTTAATGACTTCTCCCAGAGATAATTGGAGCCAGGAGTGAGCCAACTTTGACTCCAATCAGTGTGATGATATTGGATGTGTTGCTGACAGCTGTCCTGCCCTTAAAAAACACACACCTGTTTTGGGTTTACTGGTTTCAAGAAGCACTGTCTGATGTGAACCATGCCTCGCAGAAAAGAGCTATCAGAAGACCTACGATCAAGAATTGTTGACTTGCATGAAGCTGGAAAGGGTTACAAAAGTATCTCCAAAAGCCTTGATGTTCATGTGTCCACGGTAAGACAGACTGTCTACAAATGGAGAAAGTTTAGCACTGTTGCTACTCTTCCTAGGCGTGGTCGTCCTGTAAAAATGACTGCAAGAGCACAGCGCAGAATGCTGCATGAGGTAAAGAAGAATCCCAGAGTGTCAGCTAAAGACCTACAGAAATCTCTGGCACATACTAACATTTTTGTTGACACATCTACAATAAGGAAAACATTAAACAAGAATGGAGTACATGGGAGGACACCACGGAGGAAGCCATTGCTGTCCAAAAAGAATATTGCAGTACGTTTGAAGTATGCAAAAGAGCACCTGGATGTTCCACAGCACTACTGGCAAAATGTACTGTGGACAGATGAAACCAAGATTGAGTTGTTTGGGAAGAACACACAACACTATGTGTGGAGAAAAAAAGGCACAGCACACCAACATCAAAACCTCATCCCCACTGTAAAACATGGCGGAGGGAGCATCATGGTTTGGGGCTGCTTTGCTGCCTCAGGGCCTGGATGGATTGTTGTCATTGATGGGAAAATGAATTCCAGAGTTTATCAAGACATTTTGCAGGAAAACGTACGACCATCTGTCCGCCAACTGAAGCTCTGCAGAGGATGGGTGAGGCAACAGGACAATGACCCAAAGCATACAAGTAATTCAACAAACCAATGGCTGCAACAGCACAGAATACGCCTTCTGGAGTGGCCCAGTCAGAGTCCTGACCTCAACCCGATTGAAATGCTGTGGCATGACCTTAAGAGAGCGATTCACACCAGACATCCCAAGAATATTGCTACACTGAAACAGTTTTGTGAAGAGGAGTGGTCCAAAATTACTCCAGATCGTTGTGCAGGTCTGATCTGCAACTACAGGAAACGTTTGGTTGAGGTTATTGCTGCCAAAGGAGGGTCAACCAGTTATTAAGTCCAAAGGTTCACATACTTTTTCCTCCCTGCACTGTGAATGTTTACATGTTATGTGCAATTAAACCATGGCAACATCTAATGTTTGTGTAGTATTATGTTCAGCAGACTATGTTCTTCTATTGTTGTGACTTAGATGACGTTCAGAGCACATTTTATGCCCAATTCATGCAAAACTCCACGTAATCCCAAGGGGTTCACATACTTTTTCTTGCAACTGTAGCTGTGTTGGTTCTCCCACAGCTGGAATGTCATATTTGTGGACCATATCAGGCTCCAACATTGTAAGAGAAACCTGAAACCTCATTTGTAGCACTCACATAAGAAATGGACCCTGTTATAAAGAAAAAGAGCATTCATCACAAAAACACCTTTATCCTTGATGGACATACAATTCAATCCTGTTCTTTTCAGGTTCACTGAGTATGTAGCAGACACTACTTTGTCAATGTGAAAAAAACAAAAAGCAATTTACTCTGGATATGACTCAAAAGAGAAGCATAGGTCTCTCTTATTTAACACATCAGCTGCTGGATACTTAGTAATAACACACATATATATATATATATATATATATATATATATATATATATATATATATAAAATATATATATATATATTATATTATTATATATTATAAATAGAGCTTTTCTTGTTAGTTTATTAAAACATTACAAACTTGCATGCAACATTTTGCCTGCTTTCAGCACTTTCTTACATAAAATGCTGGATGTGCATGAAATTAGTCAGGGTATTGAAATTTAGGGTTTGGAACGTATGTTTTAATAAAAAAGTTGCTTAAAAAGTCTCCAAACTGCGGCCCGCAGGCCTGATGTGGCCCTTTTCATACTCTTATCTGGCTCTTCTCCTCCCTCTGACCAACAATGGGGCATAACTTCTTCCTTTGACACCAATGATGTTGCACTATTCCTTCCACTGACAAACAGTGGGATACTATTCCTTTCACTTACACCAAGGATGGGGCACTATTCTTTCCACTGACACCAACATTGGTGCACTATTCCTTCCACTGACACAAGTCGTGGAGCACTATTTCTCCCACTGACTCCAATGATGGGGCACTATTCTTCCCACTGATACCAATGATGGGGCTCTATTCCTTCCACTGCATCAACATTGAGGCACTATTCCTTCCACTGACAACAGTGATGGAGCACCATTCCTCCCACTGACACCAGCGATGGAGCTCCATTCCTCCCACTGACACCAATGATGGAGCACCATTCCTCCCAATGACACCAATGATGTGGCACTATTCTTCCGACTAATACCAATAACTGGGCACTATATGTCCTTCTACTGACCACAAGGCTGGTATGCAGTTGTTTTACTCCCACTGACCACCAAGCCTGAGGCATTATCTACTCCTACTGGGCACAGTCTGGCCCCCCTAAAATCTGAAGGACAATAAACTGGCCCTTTGTTTAGAAGGTTTGGAGACCCTGTATTATTATAATCAGAAACCACAGATTTCAGGAGTGTTACATAATCGTGATCCTTGCTTCACTCCTGTCTCACAACTCGTAGTACTCTTTCTCATGGAATAAAAATAAGACAATCTGAGTGAAGTCCACTCCCCTCACACATTAATGACATCCTAGAGTGCTTTGGTAATGTATACAAAACCATATTTGCCAATATGTACCACAGGCTCTGTTTCCTGTTTAGGTGTGCTGCACAGTTACTGTGCTTAAAGCTCATTTCAATAAAACAACCCTTGTAGTGGGGCCCTTGTACTGCAAGGATTAAATTATTGTTACCCCTATGGATTGAGAAATAAGGTGTAGGCCAGTGGTGTATTTAAGTTTTGTGCTGCCCTAGGCAACACAAAAATTGGAGCCCCCTTCCCCATGGACAGAGCCTGACATTGATCAACAACCCCCCTGCTCCTCCCCCCAAGAGAGAAAGACACATGCCTTCACAGCTCCAGACATCCATGGGAATAGGAGTCAGGCTCTGCATACACTATCAAGCAGCCTCTCTTGGATCCCAACTGATCCCCATGCCACAAGTGTCTCTTCTTGCAGGGGGCAGTGCTGCCCCCTTGAAAAATGCCACCCTAGGCAAATGCCTTGTTTGCCTTGTGGTAAATACATCCCTGGTGTAGGCTCCCTCTTTTTTGGGGTAGAAAATTACCTAAGACTCCAAACAACCATGTTTCTTGAAAACGGAAGCCCTGTAGAATACAATGGTGGCAGTTGCAATTATACATGTGGCATGATATTTGCCACATATAACTGTTTTTTTTTATGAAAAAATACATAAATGTAGTATACAAGCTCAATATAATACCCAATCTCCTGGTAAAATATAAAAGATGAGGTCAAATAAATAGATACCAAACATGTCAACCCTTAAAATTGCATGGCCCATGAAATGGCAAACACTAAAGAACCCATAAGCATACAGAACTGTCCATAGGCAACTGGAGAGTTAAAAATCTGGTGCAGCTCTGCATAGAAACTAATTAGCATAACAGAACAAGTTGAAGATAAGAATATTTTGTTTTTTCAATTTTGTCTAAGCCACTAAATTTCCACATCTGTAAAATTTAACTAACAGTGATATCAGCAATTTTGCAGCAGTATCACTTTCAGCAAGATCACTTCCATACTTTAGAATCCTTGAAACATATTTTACGGGATCACAATGCAAAAAAATACTGCTGTAGATATGTTTATACTTTGCTTAACCCTTTCACACCCACCATCTGTATATAATGTTCCACACTGTTGATGCTTTTATAAATGTTATCCACTTCAAGAGCCACCAGTCAATGTTTAATGCACCTGGTGGCTCTCAATCTCGGCTAGATTCCCCACTGATGATCGGGACCCAATCAGCATGATTTACAGTCACTATGTGATCACTATATTAGCTTGCACATTAACACTGTCATCTTTGTGTTGCCAAATTTTGGCTTGGGCATCTAGGCATCAATAACCTCTGAGCTCAAAAGTGTTAGAGAAATGCTGGATATTCATAATAATGTCTTGTCACTTGGTGTATCTCAGTAAGAATACACCTCTAACTCCCCAGAAAAAGCCTAATGCCTCTCCCTCATGGAACACCTACAGTCAGGTCCATAAATATTGGGACATCGACACAATTCTAACATTTTTGTCTCTATACACCACCACAATGGATTTGAAATGATATGAACAAGATGCTCTTTAACTGCAGACTGTCAGCTTTAATTTGAGTGTATTTACATAAAAATCAGGTGAACGGTGTAGGAATTGCAACAGTTTGCATATGTGCCTCCCACTTATTAAGGGACCAAAAGTAATGGGACAGAATATTAATCATAAATCAAACTTTCACTTTTTAATACTTGGTTGCAAATCCTTTGCAGTCAATTACAGCCTGAAGTGTGGAACGCATAGAAATCACCAGACGCTGGGTTTCATCCCTGGTGATGCTCTGCCAGGCCTCTACTGCAAATGTCTTCTGTTCCTGCTTGTTCTTGGGGCATTTTCCCTTCAGTTTTGTCTTCAGCAAGTGAAATGCATGCTCAATAGGATTCAGGTCAGGTGATTGACTTGGCCATTGCATAACATTCCACTTCTTTCCCTTAAAAAACTCTTTGGTTGCTTTTGCAGTATGCTTTGGGTCATTGTCCATCTGCACTGTGAAGCAGCGTCCAATGAGTTGTGAAGCATTTGGCTGAATATGAGCAGATAATATTGCCCGAAACACTTCAGAATTCATCCTGCTGCTTTTGTCAGCAGTCACATCATCAATAAATTCAAGAGAACCAGTTCCATTGGCAGCCATACATGCCCACGCCATGACACTACCACCACCATGCTTCACTGATGAGGTGGTATGCTTAGGATCATGAGCACTTCCTTTCCTTCTCCATACTCTTCTCTTCCCATCACTCTGGTACAAGTTGATATTGGTCTCATCTGTCCATAGGATGTTGTTCCAGAACTGTGAAGGCTTTTTTAGATGTCGTTTGGCAAACTCTAATCTGGCCTTCCTGTTTTTGAGGCTCACCAATGGTTTACATCTTGTGGTGAACCCTCTGTATTTGCTCTGGTGAAGTCTTCTCTTGATTGGTGACTTTGACACACATACACCTACCTCCTGGAGAGTGTTCTTGATCTGGCCAACTGTTGTGAAGGGTGTTTTCTTCACCAGGGAAAGAATTCTTCAGTCATCCACCACAGTTGTTTTCCGTGGTCTTTCGGGTCTTTTGGTGTTGCTGAGCTCACTGGTGCGTTCGTTCTTTTTAAGAATGTTCCAAACAGTTGTTTTGGCCATGCCTAATGTTTTTGCTATCTCTCTGATGGGTTTGTTTTGTTTTTTCAGCCTAATGATAGCTTGCTTCACTGATAGTGACAGCTCTTTGGATCTCATCTTGAGAGTTTACAGCAACAGATTCCAAATGCAAATAGCACACTTGAAATTAACTCTGGACCTTTTATCTGCCCATTGTAATTGGGATAATGAGGGAATAACACACCTGGCCATGGAACAGCTGAGAAGCCAGTTGTCCCATTACTTTTGGTCCCTTAATAAGTGGGAGGCACATATGCAAACTGTTGTAATTCCTACACCGTTCACCTGATTTGGATGTAAATACCCTCAAATTAAAGCTGACAGTCTGCAGTTAAAGCACATCTTGTTCGTTTCATTTCAAATCCATTGTGGTGGTGTATAGAGCCAAAAATGTTAGAATTGTGTCGATGTCCCAATATTTATGGACCTGACTGTATGCTGACTACAGTGATGTATTTAGGTTTCGGGCTGCCCTAGGCAACACAAAAATTGACTCCGCCCACGGAGAGACCATGGCACCAACCAACACCCCCCTCCCCCTCAAAGGGAGCCTGACATTGAACAACAACACCCCAGCCCCCCCACCCCACCCGAGAGAGCCTTCCACTGCCACCGCTCCCCATACACTGGCAACGCTCCCCCCCCCGGACTCTGCTAGAGAGAAAACACTCACCTTCACTGCTCCGGATATTCCCAGGAACGAGTCAGGCTCTTCATACACCATCAAGCAGCCTGCAGCCTTTCTCAGATCCCACCTGGTCCCCATGCTGCATGTGTCCCTTCTTCCATCCCTTCCTTTGGGGGACAGTACTGCCCCCCCTGAAAAATGCTGCTGCCCCCCTGAAAAATGCCACCCTAGGCAAATGCCTTGTTTGTCTTGTGGTAAATACACCCCTGGCTGACTACCCTGTGTAAGAAATATGTCTATACTTATCTATATTCAGACTGCTCTAGTCCAGTCACGTGATCTCCTGTAACATCCAGCAGCACATGCAGGGAAGAGGAAAGAGTGTTCAGCAATGGCTGATAAAGTCTGGAGATGGGCCATAGGCTTCAATGGCCCATCTGTGGTCCGCACTCCCTTCTCTCCCCAGCAGTTGCTTATGGCTGACACAGGGAAGCCGCAACATGTGACTGGACAGGAGTGGGCTGAAAATAAGTACGTATATACATCTTTCTTACACACAGGTTAGTTAGCATTAGTGTTAGGAGGGGGGAGGGGACATTTTTAGAGTAGTTAGGTTTAAGCTGAAATTACTATTTATATCTTGCATTTAATTACTGTAGGATTTTCATTTTTGTTATAAATATATTAACTTTGCAGGGATTTTTTTGCATTACAGGAAAAAACATCAACAATAAGTAGAGATGCAGCCATAAAGTAGAAAATCCAGTGTATGCACAGGGATACTCATTCACTGACACATCTATCCGACACCATCTATAAACTCAAATTACCTGCTTGACCCCAGGAGCAAGCAGCTTCTCACCAAGATACTAAACCAATTCTTTGCACATCTACCTAAAAAATACAGAATTGTGAATTCCATATCAAGGAATATCTCATTGGTTCAAAAATGTTCCACCTACCAAACTAGAGAAAATCAGATATTCATTCATTTCAGACATGAGTTCCAGATCATGTCAAATTACCTGGCGCATGCACGGCTTGTGTAATTTTCAGAATGTAAAGAAAAGCATTTCTAAAGCCAAGAACAAAAATGTAATATGCTACATTAGTTTTCTTTTGTTGTGCTTTTTTTCTTTTATTGCATCTTGGATTCCTGCCAGTAACTTACATATCCTGTCTTACGGTGACAACATTAACACATTGTACTGTATCTACACTAAAGAAAAGCAGCATGGTCACACTGGGAAAGAACTACAGAACACATCTTCCCCTCATCTCCATAACAGCATAAGAGTGCTGCATAAGTAGAGAACACAGGAATTAATCATTTCACTGCTTTTCAGAATGATGAAACAGGTATTTTTTGCACCTATTAAACATATAACTAAAACTTTCAATGGTATATGTAAAGATGAATTCCAGGTATGATATATTTTTATCAGTCCAGCTTGGACCAATATAACTATGTATATACCATACCTGGCCAATGCCCATGTGTTAGAGATTCTAGATGTAGCCTTAAAGAACATTGTACAGACCACATGTGCTTTTCTGCTTCACTGCAACAAGTTGTGTCTTGTTGTAAAATTCTGTATCTGTTTTGAGTTTCACTGTACCCACAAGTACACCTTTCTTTGCACAAGCATCCCATTTTGTATGGTTTTCTTTTGGGCACATAGGCTTTGCTTCCAAAAATGTTTCCATGGTTCACATTTGGGGCTTTTCCATTCCACAGCTGATATGGAGTTTTCTCAGTTGATTTTCCTGGCAGTTGATCTTGGAGATTGGTCATAATCCTTCTTGGCATATCTGCATTAAACAGCATGGCTTTTCCACTCTCACTTCGAGTATGGTTCACTCTTTCTGCAACTCCATTTTGTTCTGGGTAGTATGGTACAGTAGTTTGAAACATTATGCCATGCTTTCAGATAATCACCTCTGTTATCTTCTGTATATTCAGTTCTATTGGCTGTGCGCAATTCACTCGGGATTTTGCCAAATTTGTTGCTCACCTGAGACAAATACTGTTCACGTTTCTCTGCTCCTTCATTTTTGTTGTGTAACAGATATAGCATAGCATACCTGAAGTATTCATCTATAAAAATGAGAAAATACCACTTCTTTCTTGGAGTTTTTCCATTGGACCACAAAGATCTGAATGAATTAATTTGCAAAGGTTTTTTTTAGCTCTGCTGTTACTCTGCTTTGGAAAGGCTTGACTAGTGCACCCGAGATAGGTTCATCCAGACCCCACTACACCACCATTACCCTTCCATACCAATCCCCTTTACTTACTATACTTACAGAAAACACAACACCAATTTTGGAGTAAATGGCCAGCACGGCCTTTTATTAACCAATCAAGTTTAAACACATCAACCATTCCTTATAACAGAAAACATAAAGAGTTGTCGTTGGTCTTTGAAGGCACCACCAAAACGATCCGAAATGCACCTGCGGACAACCATATTCCACTAGGCCTCCAGCCGCAACCAACCAGCTCGGAGACAACCATACTGTCCGCAGTGCAGCACCACCACCTTCCAGTTAAACCTCGGTTAACTGGGAATGTTCCCAGGCACACCATACCAACGATGGGTCCCACACCATTTTGTACCTCCAAGATAAGAACCGCCTCCAAAGACCAACCACCGCCCAGGAACCAAAATCACCCCCCCCCCAGGAGGAACACAACATTCACCAAACAGGGCGGGCGGGAGGGAAGCTCTCTTTCCCACGTCCAGCTCCCAACTGACGCCCCTCCCCAGAACACTCCACCCTAAAGTGCAGGAGACCCCACCTACACTCTCCTCTACCAACCAGATCCCCCAGCTATCCTTTACCAACCCTAATACTAACATTAACCCTTACACATCTTCCTTCCCACTCTGGGCCTAGTCATGCCTGCCCTGCGCTAATTCTTTTCTTCTTTTTCCGCTGCGGGCATTTCTTGACTAGTGCACCCGAGATAGGTTCATCCAGACCCCACTACACCACCATTACCCTTCCATACCAATCCCCTTTACTTACTATACTTACAGAAAACACAACACCAATTTTGGAGTAAATGGCCAGCACGGCCTTTTATTAACCAATCAAGTTTAAACACATCAACCATTCCTTATAACAGAAAACATAAAGAGTTGTCGTTGGTCTTTGAAGGCACCACCAAAACGATCCGAAATGCACCTGCGGACAACCATATTCCACTAGGCCTCCAGCCGCAACCAACCAGCTCGGAGACAACCATACTGTCCGCAGTGCAGCACCACCACCTTCCAGTTAAACCTCGGTTAACTGGGAATGTTCCCAGGCACACCATACCAACGATGGGTCCCACACCATTTTGTACCTCCAAGATAAGAACCACCTCCAAAGACCAACCACCGCCCAGGAACCAAAATCACCCCCCCCCAGGAGGAACACAACATTCACCAAACAGGGCGGGCAGGAGGGAAGCTCTCTTTCCCACGTCCAGCTCCCAACTGACGCCCCTCCCCAGAACACTCCACCCTAAAGTGCAGGAGAACCCACCTACACTCTCCTCTACCAACCAGATCCCCCAGCTATCCTTTACCAACCCTAATACTAACATTAACCCTTACACATCTTCCTTCCCACTCTGGGCCTAGTCATGCCTGCCCTGCGCTAATTCTTTTCTTCTTTTTCCGCTGCGGGCATTTCTTGACTAGTGCACCCGAGATAGGTTCATCCAGACCCCACTACACCACCATTACCCTTCCATACCAATCCCCTTTACTTACTATACTTACAGAAAACACAACACCAATTTTGGAGTAAATGGCCAGCACGGCCTTTTATTAACCAATCAAGTTTAAACACATCAACCATTCCTTATAACAGAAAACATAAAGAGTTGTCGTTGGTCTTTGAAGGCACCACCAAAACGATCCGAAATGCACCTGCGGACAACCATATTCCACTAGGCCTCCAGCCGCAACCAACCAGCTCGGAGACAACCATACTGTCCGCAGTGCAGCACCACCACCTTCCAGTTAAACCTCGGTTAACTGGGAATGTTCCCGGGCACACCATACCAACGATGGGTCCCACACCATTTTGTACCTCCAAGATAAGAACCGCCTCCAAAGACCAACCACCGCCACAGCACGCTGGGTGAGCCCTTACCCATGTGTGCCACACCACAACAAACCCCTCCGAACTCCATCCCTTAGACCCAGAGACCAGAAATCCACTCCAACCGCAGGCAGATGTACCCCAGCACTCCAAAGATACCTCCAAGTATCCACCTCTAGCTCCAGATGCCGGACCACCAGCCCCCCATCACGGACAAAGAAGCGCCCCACCTCCATGTCGACCTTCAGATCGATGCCACCCGCAGGAAGCACCAGGACATCTAGTGGGCCATCCCGTCGTGTCAAACGCTGCCCCCCTGCAGCACACGACCCCACAACATACCCGGCACACCCATCCAGCCGACAGAAGCTTCCTGCCCAGCCAACCCCAGCTGCCTACCAGTAGGCCTAACATCAGCCCACCGGGCCCCCCAAGAACACATAGGAGTGACCCAGGATCCACACCAGGCCACACCGCTCCCTCTGAAAGAAAAGGACAAGCAATACCCCCAGGACAATACATCACCCAGACAGGACAGGCACTCCCCCCAGGCCATGACAACAGAACACGAGACCCCACTAGACCCCCAACAGATGCGGACAAACGCACAGTCGAAACCTCCGTGAATCCCACCTACCAATACGTGCGACCCATATCCAACAAACCCCACCCGGCAGCTTCCGTAGTAGCCCCCATCCAAAGCGAATGCGAAGCACACAAGGACGCATCCAACCAGCCGCCGTGAAAAACCGTCAGAAAACTGACACAAAGGGAATTAAGAGGACCCCTCAGCGTGCTGGAAAAAAGGACCCCTGCCCCACCGGGATAGAAAATCTGGCACCGCACCCACTGGGCACACATAAGATGCTGGAAGAGCAAAGAACTGCACCCCATGCACCACGCCCCAACTGGTCCGTCCTAGACTGATGGACGAGCACCTCCACCCCAGTAAACCCAGCACACGACCACATCCCCCAATAACCCCCCAATAACTGATGTAGACGGACTACCAAACTCACCAAAACGCAATGCCCCCAAAAGGCCACCGCAAAGGCCGTACCGAAACAAACACCTCGAAGCCCGAAAGACACACAGACCGCAGGCGCACAAACCAAGACCCTAGCAACTCAACGGACTCCGGATGCCGTGAATCCCTGCAGCGATGAGCCCTACGGGAACCCCGAAGGGCCTGTCGAACCCAAAAAGGCTTTCGTGAAAAACCCCGACACCCCAGCAACTTAAGAAGAAGGCCAAACCAGCCAACCGGCAATCAAACACAGCAGCCGACACCCCCCGCTCTAATTTCCGTGCCAAAATTACAACACAGCGAACCCACCTCAGGCCCCCACGGATCAATATTGACCCGCTGCAGCAGGTCCACCACTCCCGCCAGTAAAAATGCACCTGCGGACAACCATATGCCACTAGGCCTCCAGACGCAACCAACCAGGTCGGAGACAACCATACCATCCGCAGTGCAGCACCACCACCTGCCAGTTAAACCTTGGTTAACTGGAATGTACCCGGGCACACCATACCAACGATGGGTCCCACACCATTTAAGTCGAGTATGCAGACCATGTCGCCACACTCCCCGACTACCGGATCCAGCCTGCAACGACCCCAAGGCAAAAATCCCACAGCCAGTCGGGACAAGGAACCCCGCGGTGCTCCTCCCCCAGCACCAACCCTCGGAATGTGTCCCACTGAAAATGAGCCAAAGCGACAACCAGAGTTTGCTCAACCCAGGGAGATGCACAGCATGAAGAAAAATGGTCAGCTGCAGGCAACGCAACACGAAATGGCGAAGCAGGCCAACCACCGACCGCGAAGAAGCGGAGACCCGATTGATGACCCGAACCACCCCCAAAAATGTTACACCGAAAATGAACCTTTACTTCCGAAAAATGCTCCCCCCACACGGCAACCACCAGCACCACCGGAAAAAAATACCAACAGCACCAAGATACGAAGAACAAACCCCCCGCCTCCCACCAGGAAGCAGGCCATGGAACTGCGCTCCACCGACTTCAGCAAAAGGCCCCACATCCCACGGAAGCCGCCGCATCCGGGAACAAATCCAGGTCAAAATAGCTCCCAGGGCCAGACATCCACAGAGCTCGCCTGTTGAAGGAATCCAAAAAGGTGAGCCAAATCAGCTATCGGCGGCAGAACACCCAACCCATCGGCAGTATACGGTAAGCGAAGGTAAGCTTTGCCCAACAACGACTGCCAGGCCCGCAGCTGAAACTTACACTTGCCCAGTACCCCACGAATCTCAACTTTGAAGGCCAACAGCTTGTCCTCAGGCAGCCGGCCCTCCACAGCTCCGGAATCCAAACAACGCCCAGGAAAGTAATCACCGCAGCCGGGCCCTCCGTCTCGTCCAACGCCAGCGGAATAACGAAACGTTGTGCAATGTGTTGCAAAGTGGCCAGCAAAAACTGCACATACCCCGGAAGCTGGCGGACCCACACAAAGAAAATCATCTAAATAACGGATGACCGCAGGCACCCCGGAGACATCCCGCACCACCCACTCCATGCATGAACTAAACTGCTCGAACAAAGCGTAGGATATAAAACACCCCATGAGAAGGCACTTCACAACATAAAACGAGCCCTCCCAACGACAACCCAAAAAACACGAAGACCGGCCGGATGTACCCACAACAGCCGAAGCGCTGACTCAATATCCCATAACGCCAGGAGCGCACCACGCCCATACCGAAGAACCCAGAAAACTGCCGCATCGAACGACGTATACTACACCGCACCTGACTCTGTATCGATGGCGTCGGTCACCGACCCCACTGTCAGGAAAGACAGGTGAGGAATTAACCGAAACACATGAGGCTCCTTTTTGGGCACAACCCCCCAAGGGAGAAAAAGGAAACGGGCCGCCCACGCGGTCTAAACCCACTTCCTTACGCAACTTATCCGAAACCACCGCTGCATACTGCAAGGCCGACCGTGAGTTCCGCGCTAAAAGGAGGAATCGAAGTCAAAGTACACGGGATGCAGAAACCCTCCGAACAAAACTGGAACCGCCAGCAGAACCCCTACGCTTTGAGGCTGATTGTCCCGGGGAGAACGAACCACCAGCCCACCCCGAAAACAGACCAGAGGGCCTCGCCGGAGTCATGAGCTGTATCCAAAGGCCACGGATCGTATTGTCCCAGCGCAATGACGGGTAAACCGCCCTACGCTGCCGAAACTGTGCATCGCACCGTAGCCCAGCGATCCCCCCTTAAACCCAGGAGCCTTGCTAATAGCGTCAAGGGAACAGAAAACGCCGAGCAATGCTCAGGGGCCGTTTCCCCAATGACACTGGCCACAATCACGAAAGCCTGCAACCAATTAGCAAAAGCACGCGGGATAAACGAAAAAGAACGCCGCTTCTCCGCGTCCTCCCGCCTGCCCTCGTCAACCCTCGACCCATCGACAGGCAGCTGCTCCAAGAGCAAGAGCGTGAAGATCCCGACATACACACCTCACCCAATCTACTCCCGTACATCCGAATGTCAATGTACACCAACGGGCCCTCGAACCACAGGCACCCTGCGAAGCCGCCCGGCCCTGGCACCCCCTGCACCCTCACCCAAAACCGTGGATGGGGCCGCCTAGCCCAGAGCACCGGACCCCGCCGTAACCACCCCTGACCCTAACCCAGAGAAGAAAACACCAGGCCCCCATGCGTCCCCATTATCCTGCCCTAGGCCCCCGCAAACATCCCCACCTGCAGGCGGGAATCACACAGAAACAGGCCCAGCACTCCCACTACCGCCCAGCGCAAAGCGCCGCAACAAGTCCCCAGCCGGACCGCAAATCACAGACCCCCGCACCAATACCCAACGAGATGACGCCGCCCCCCGACACCGCAGAAGCCCGCCCCCAACAGTTCCCGGAGAGCAGCTGAAAAGAAGAGAGCAGACCCCAAAAAAAATTGGTAACTCACCAGGCTGCCCAGGAGACGTCCCAGCAGCCGCGCGTCCAAAAATCCACCGGCGCAAAGCGGCCAGCTGTCGCCCCCGGATCGGGTTCCGACAGCTCGCCCTCCGATCGGTCCTCCTCCTCTCGATGACTAGATGGCCTCCCAGTCCCAGGAGCCACGGGTCCCGCAGGTCTGTGCCGCTCCTGCCGCCCAGCACCAGCCACGCTCCCTGACGACCCTGGGCACTTGCCAGCCCTCCGCCTAGCGCTGCACCTGTGGAAAATTTTTTTTTTTCTTTTTTTTTTTTTTTTTTTGATGGAGCCACTGCTCCATGCTGACAGGGGGCCCGCCGGCCACAGCACCAGACAGCCCGACAGCTGCAGCAGGACATCTCCCCTCGCCGGGCACCCTCCCTGACAGGTGCCTTGTCAGCGGAGGAGCCGCTGTCATCCCGTCCTCACTGCCGTGCGGGCGGGGGGCGGGGCTTCGTCCACGAGTGACCCCGCCCCCCCGAACTCCGCCGAAGCCTAGGATTTATATAGCTGGTGCATTCCATTGTTTGTCATTTTTATTCCACTTGTATAGTCATTCTCTGGTAATTTCTTTATTATGTCAGGATTTATGTGACCAAGTCATCTGTGCCATGTGTGAATGCAGTTTGCATGTTTTTCCTTTTTGGCAGTGTTAATCCCCTCAGTGCCGTTCAGATGATATGGTTCATCTGTAATTTTAGCCTTTGCAAATAAGATATCACCTTTTGTGATGACACAACTATCACCTTGGAAGGTCACTACATTGCCTTGTTTTGTGAGCTTCTTCACTGACAAAAGATTAGTTTCAAGAGCAGGGACATACAGGACATTTTTCACAGGTATCTTTCTGGTGACAGTCTGGGAAATAGGACAGAAGAGAAAACAGTCTCCTATTCCTTCTGATTACATTATTTGCCCATTAGCTGTGGTGATTTTTTTTTTATTTTATCCTGAAGAAAAATCATTGTCTTCCTTCCTTTTGTAGTTTAGTTTGTTTTTGCATTCTAGCTTTTCAGATTCCGAAATCTGCATTTAAATGTCCTCGTTTCTTGCACACAAAGCATTTACGTGTTTTATGTTGCATGTTACTGTTTTTATTTCTATTTTTCATTTTTAAAGCAGCCTCTGTGATAGAAGTGTCACTATTAATGATTTCTGTTTTACATGTATATTCATCCAGAAGATTGCCCATAACATATTCCAATGTCAGTTCATCATCTGGACGTGCTGTGACGAGTGTTTCATAACTTTCTGGTAAACCACTAAGTAATAGTGCTGCAACATGAAAATCTTTTATTTCTTCTCCTATACCTCTCAGGCGTTCAACCATTTCCAAGGTATGCCTTATGTAATCCTGCATATCATGGCCTTTCATCAGCTTGGTTTCCTATAGCTTTGCGGAGATTAGCTTTTTTCATACACCTTTTGTAATCCTCACATTTCTTTAGCAGTTTCACACTTACTTATACAGTATGTATGATTTGTTCATCTTCTATGCTGAGAGTGATTGTGCTCTGAGCTTTCTGAACTTTCTCTATCCACTCATCTGAAGGGTGACTTCATTTATACATTTCTTCATACCTTCTCTTATTAGCAGCATTTTCATCTTGAATTTCCAAGACTGGTAGTTCTTGTTTATCAGATTTGCAAATGAAAGCCTTGTTGCAGTTGTGTTACTGGCCATTTCCTTTTATTCTGTTGCAGTCTTCTCTCTGTTGCTGTATCTTGCACTTATGTATTTGCTGTAGCCAGCTATGACTGGGCCCATATCCTGTTAGAGATTCTGTATATATAACCCTACAGAACAGACAGTGCACAGTTCACATGTACTTTTCTGCTTCACTGCAACAAGGAAAATAGGAAACTTTAATCCAGAGAAAAGACATAGAGTATACCATATATGCAGCTACAAACTTATAAACACTGTCATCTACTGGTTGAAGAATACATTTCTACTGAATACTGATGTAGTTGTTGCATAAAATACATGAACACTGTATTCCAACACCTGGAAGCTGAAAATCACTGAAGAGATTCAATGATCTCCATTTGCTTCTGGGTCCCATGTGGCTGGTCTGATGCATTCAGGTTAGCTGCTTGGAATAGGTGCCATTCAGAGAATGCACTGCTGAGCAGCCGACTTCCTGTGTTCAGAACACAGCAGGGCAGCCATTCAGCACAGGGCTTGGAAGCAAGTAGAGATCACTAGCATAGCAGTGACTACTTCCAGCTTCCATGGGTATTGGCCAGGTATGGCATATACATAGCTAAATTGGTCTAAGCTGGACCAATGTCGCTATGTAAAAATATTTATACCTGGAATTCTTCTTTAACAGAACTAACAGAAGCGAAGAAGAAAAGTTCAATGCCAAAATTGTAAACAAGAGAACAGTAAAATGTCTAAGTGGCTTATCCTGTTATCTCAGTATTCATTTAGCAAGTAACTACAGAATCTACAAATCAGTATATGAAATACCCCATCCCTTATAGAAACATGCGGATATCAAGCAAGTGAAAACAACAGTCACAAAATAAATGACCTTAGAGTTACTTTTAGAATAACTAAAAATGCGTACTGCTAAAATACAGTCAGGTCCATAAATATTGGGACATCGACACAATTCTAACATTTTTGGCTCTATACACCACCACAATGGATTTGAAATGAAACGAACAAGATGTGCTTTAACTGCAGACTGCCAGCTTTAATTTGAGGGTATTTACATCCAAATCTGGTGAACGGTGTAGGAATTACAACAGTTTGCATATGTGTGTCCCACTTATTAAGGAACCAAAAGTAATGGGACAGAATAATAATCATAAATCAAACTTTCACTTTTTAACCTCCCTGGCGGTATTCCCGAGTGTAGCTCGGGGTAACATTTCAGTACCAAAAGCGGTAACCCCGAGCTACACTCGGGCTTACCCTGAGGCACTGCTCCGGCAAGTGTTCTTCACTTACCTTACCCTGCGCTCCCACGATGTGTCCCCTGCAGCGTCCCCGGCCATCTCCTCCGGCCGATGCCGGCATCCGGCTTCTGTGTCCTGTCCCTGTGACGTCGGGACGTACGGGCGCCGCAGCCGCCGGCGGCGGGAAATTTAAAAATTTTAAAAAATGTCATTTTTTTTTTTTTACATTTTACATAGTAAAACATTGCTGTCTCAACCAATTTCACATACATATTGTCCCTAGTGCTTTGTCCTGCGCCCTGCCTGCATTTTGTCTGTTCTTTCTGCCTGGAAACTGAGAAATGTCCATGGCGTCCAAAAAGTGTCCCTTTAGGTCAAAAGCGGTTTAGATCAGCTAGAGAACAGCGATAGTAAATCAGAACCACTTGCAGAATTGAGTGATAATGATTCGTGGGGGAAATTCGTCATCAGACACTGAAAACGATTTTGCGACTGAGCTCAGCAATGTGCGAACTTGGCGCTCTATTTCACATTTCAGTGTTTTTGGTTTGATTATATTATTGAATTAAATTTTTTATTATTTTTATATTATTTTTATGATTATTTATTAAATTATAATTTATGATTTTGTGTTTCAAATTTTATCATACCCGGGATGTTTACTAGACTCTTGTTCGGACTGATTTCAGTGAGTTTTTCCTAAAAATTACAGCCTACAATAAAAAAAATACATATTTCCATGCAAAAAAATGGTACCGCTTTCAGCACCAAAAATCTGAAATAATCATACCGCCAGGGAGGTTAATACTTGGTTGCAAATCCTTTGCAGTCAATTACAGCCTGAAGTCTGTAACGCATAGACATCATCAGACGCTGGGTTTCATCCCTGGTGATGCTCTGCCAGGCCTCTACTGCAACCGTCTTCAGTTCCTGCTTGTTCTTGGGGCATTTTCCCTTCAGTTTTGTCTTCAGCAAGTGAAATGCATGCTCAATCGGATTCAGGTCAGGTGACTGACTTGGCCATTGCATAACATTCCACTTCTTTCCCTTAAAAAACTCTTTGGTTGCTTTTGCAGTATGCTTTGGGTCATTGTCCATCTGCAATGTGAAGCGGCGTCCAATGAGTTCTGAAGCATTTGGCTGAATATGAGCAGATAATATTGCCCAAAACACTTCAGAATTCATCCTGCTGCTTTTGTCAGCAGTCACATCATCAATAAATACAAGAGAACCAGTTCCATTGGCAGCCATACATGCCCACGCCATGACACTACCACCACCATGCTTCACTGATGAGGTGGTATGCTTAGGATCATGAGCACTTCCTTTCCTTCTCCATACTCTCTCTTCCCATCACTCTGGTACAAGTTGATCTTGGTCTCATCTGTCCATAGGATGTTGTTCCAGAACTGTGAAGGCTTTTTTAGATGTCGTTTGGCAAACTCTAATCTGGTCTTCCTGTTTTTGAGGCTCACCAATGGTTTACATCTTGTGGTGAACCCTCTGTATTCACTCTGGTGAAGTCTTCTCTTGATTGTTGACTTTGACACACATACACCTACCTCCTGGAGAGTGTTCTTGATCTGGGCAACTGTTGTGAAGGGTGTTTTCTTCACCAGGGAAAGAATTCTTCGGTCATCCACCACAGTTGTTTTCCGTGGTCTTCTGGGTCTTTTGGTGTTGCTGAGCTCACCGGTGCGTTCCTTCTTTTTAAGAATGTTCCAAACAGTTGTTTTGGCCACGCCTAATGTTTTTGCTATCTCTCTGATGGGCTTGTTTTGTTTTTTCAGCCTAATGATGGCTTGCTTCACTGATAGTGACAGCTCTTTGGATCTCATCTTGAGAGTTGACAGCAACAGATTCCAAATGCAAATAGCACACTTGAAATGAACTCTGGACCTTTTATCTGCTCATTGTAATTGGGATAATGAGGAAATAACACACACCTGGCCATGGAACGGCTGAAGCCAATTGTCCCATTACTTTTGGTCCCTTAATAAGTGGGAGGCACATATGCAACTGTTGTAATTCCTACACCGTTCACCTGATTTGGATGTATATACCCTCACATTAAAGCTGACAGTCTGCAGTTAAAGCACATCTTGTTCGTTTCATTTCAAATCCATTGTGGTGGTGTATAGAGCCAAAAATTTTAGAATTGTGTCAATGTCCCAATATTTATGGACCTGACTGTACGCTGTAGCTTCCATTAATAGGCAAAAATCTTACCTCAAAAACTAGCATACATAAAATGATCATTTATGCTTTGTTTGTAATCTGGAAACCATAAATAATTAAATGAATAATTATGTACTGGCTGCAAAAGGATCCCTAGGCAAATATTACAAATACTGCATCCACATCTTTTAGTCCAAGTATTTAGTTAAAAATAGGTTTGGGGATGGATATTTTATTACAAACTTTTGGGATTTTAACAGCATTCTGTGCTTGGGGCACTGGAGCCCCTGTTTCCAATTTCCACCAAAAGAACTATTTTTGTAGTGAACATTTTACCAATGATTATGTGCTCTTCCTCCCATAATCCAAAAACATGCTAGTATCATAAAGTAGCCAAGTCACCAAACTAAAAGTACCCATAAATAATATTATTTGTAGTATACAGGATCTATACAGTGCCAACAGTTTGCACAGTGCTTTACAATGTGAGGGCAGACAGCACAGTTACAATACAATTAATACAGGAGGAATCAGAGGACTCTATTTGTTAGAGCTTACCTCTTCTGCCACCTGCACTGATCCACTCTATAGAAATTAATAACTAGTGTTGTTCCAATATAAGTATATACATACAAATATGCATACATGTTACAAAAATGATGGAGCCTCCCTTGTGACGTTGTCACATAAATTTTACCGGGAGGTCAGCCGTTTGCTGTTTGGCGATTACCGTATTTTTCGCTACATAAGACGCACTTCCCCCCAAAAAAGGGGGGAAAATGTCAGTGCGTCTTATGGAGCGAATGTAAAGCGGCCGGTCCGGTATTTCTGCCGCCACCATGTCGGAATATCGGGCCAGCCCCTCAGCTGTTCTCTCCTGCAGGACCTCACCTGTTCCTCGCTCCAGCGCTGCAGTCTTCCCGCGGCGGCTTCTGTGACAGCCGGATGCTCACTGCATGCGTGAGAAGCGCTGCGCTTTGTGAATGGTCCGGTGTCTTCTGGGACACATGACAGGTCCCTGAAGGCTCCGGGCCATTCACAAAGCACAGCGCTTCTCGCGCATGCGCAGTGGGCACCCGGCTGTCACAGAAGCCGCCGCGGGAGGAAGAAGGAAAGACAACTCCACGGAAGTGGGAGCGGGTACCTGTCAAATTCAGGTACCTGCTCCCCCTCCCTCCACAAAGGTCCGCAGTCTCTGGTAATCTCCTTTACTGTCTGCAGTCTCTGGTTATCTGTACTATGTCCACAGTCTCTGGTCATTCCCTGTACTGTGTCTGCAGTCTCTGGTCATTCCCTGTACTATGTCCGCAGTCTCTGGTCATTCCCTGTACTGTGTCCGCAGTCTCTGGTCATTCCCTGTACTGTGTCCGCAGTCTCTGGTCATTCCCTGTACTGTGTCTGCAGTCTCTGGTCATCTCCTATACTGTGTCCGCAGTCTCTGGTCATCTCCTGTACTGTGTCGGCAGTCTCTGGTCATCTCCTGTACTGTCCGCAGTCTCTGGTCATCTCCTGTACTGTGTCCGCCGTCTCTGGTCATTCCCTGTACTGTGTCCGCAGTCTCTGGTCATCTCCTGTACTGTGTCTGCAGACTCTGGTCATCTCCTGTACTGTGTCCGCAGTCTCTGGTCATCTCCTGTACTATGTCCGCAGTCTCTGGTCATCCCCTGTACTATGTCCGCAGTCTCTGGTCATCCCCTGTACTATGTCCGCAGTCTCTGGTCATCTTCTGTACTATGTCAACAGTCTCTGGTCATCCCCTGTACTGTGTCTGCAGTCCATTGGTTCAGAATATTTTTTTTCTTGTTTTTCTCCTCTAAAACCTAGGCGCGTCTTATGGTCAGGTGCGTCTTATGGAGCGAAAAATCCGGTATATTCAATGTTGATGCCTTTTTTTATTTGTTTGTAAGTGCGTTTCCTTTTCAATAAATGATGTTTTAAGCAATTTGCACTATCAGAGGCACTTTTTTTTATTTTCACATGAATTGATATACACACTGAGTGAATGGGACCATCTGAGGAGTGACTTAGAGTTTATTTGGTCTGGTTTTATGAACATGAGTTCCGGTCTAGGTTTATGTAACAAAGCTAAATATGTAAACGGGATAAAGCTAAGTTGTGATAGCAGCAAATGCAGTGAGGTAAAAAACCAAACTCCTTCAGGTAAAATATACAAATAAAAAGTGCAGAGCTTAAAATGTAGGAAAATAGATATGCAACTAAGCAAATTCATGAATATATATCATAAATATAGAACTTGAAAGATGGTAATAACAAATAAATTATCAATTGATTAAAAGTTCATAAAGTCCTCTGGGCAAAACGCATCATAATTATACCTCCGTTTATGTCATAAAATTATCTTTGATATGCATATAAATAAACACAGTTCATCAAACAGGTCTCCTGATGACACTTACTCCCAATAAACTTGGTATTCTCAGGTGGTGCAGGAAATGAATAAAATGCGCACTCACCAGATGCGCTTAGAATAAGCACGTTGTATCATATACAGGTGCTTTGTCTGGTGTCCCTTCACTGAACAGGTCTGGATACAGCCTGGGGGTAGTCAGCTCTCCATTTAATCACAGGAAAAGGCATTTGACCGGGGTTCTCTTTTAGGAGATGCATGGGTCACCTTCTTACGGATATTGGGATGGTCATTAGGGGATAGCTGGGAGGTTAAAGTGCTCGGTGCAGAGCAAAATAAGGGGGAATACCTATAGTGTAGTATTTCAAATCACAAATACTTTAATGGTATAAATTTTAAAAAAGCCAAAAGTAAAACATACACTATGGTTCATATAGTGCACAATAGGTATTGCAGTAAAATTGCTTGATAAAACACTGACCAGTTGGTACCAAATGATGACCTCCGTGATCCGGCGGTATAACGTCTGGGCGTACAGTGCTCCTTCCTTGACGTGTTTCGACATCAAAGCACACCCCTTTTGAGCTGTAGCTCAAAACACGTCAAGGAAGGAGCCCTGTACGCCCTGGGAAATCTTGATTGCTAAAAAGGAATTATAGTTTGGGAGAAAATAATGATGTATTTTAATGTGCATTTTTAAAAATGATTCTTTGTCCTTAGGTTTATGTGTGTCTGTAAGTCTCTTGCTTATGGCACATAAACAAAGGTACCATAACATATTTTGTTCACTGAGACATTAAGTATAAAGTAACGTCCATAGGCTTAGAATCTATTTCACCATGCTACATTAAGCCAGGAATACTGTGCATTATGTTATGGCTATAGCGGCTCTTCTTAATGGTGAACTAAGTGAATTAACAATATTTTTTTTCTAGAATGTCCAAAGGGTGCCTTGGGTCTCTCATAGACCTTGCAATACCCCTGATATTGGGCTTTAGCAGACCTGCCATCCTGATTCATTCAGTGCAGAAATTACAAACTGAATTGAGAAAATTACTTTTTTTCCATGAAAAAAAAGGACTACAAAGAAGGTTAAATGAAGCCTTCAGACCTGCTGTGCATCACAGATCTATACTTACAGAAAAAAGTGGAAAAACATGATCTGAAGATCTCCAGTTGACTTTACAGAATGTAAGAAATATTTACAAGCTAGCAGTATACACCTAATCATTCCCAAGTCATTAAAATGTAGAGCCTTTGATGTAATTCTGCACTGCAACACAACACAATTCATTATAACTATCACATAGGAACACATTTCTAGCGTCAATGCCTGGATGGCATCCAAAATTCAGTACCTGAATAATAGATTTCATAATGATCTAACTGCTCTGGGTGTACAGTGGAGCTGAACATGAGTCCCTAACTGTTAATTCCATCCAGAAAAGCAAGAAAGAAATGTCATTCACATCCTACCAAGTGCAGGGTAAATAAAAAAAAGCTCAGATTATTGTAATTCAAAATGAAAAACATCAACATTTAAAGATAAATTGCAAAGCAAAAGAAATGAAAATTCTCCATCTGCTCAGGTCCCTCTGCCACCTCCCAGCTGTTTGAATAGTTGGAAGACTGAGGTCCAGCTGAAAAACTATAACAGAAAAGCCCTATATTGAACATTATGGATACACCGATTTATCAGATTTTACTGGAAGGTGAACACTATGAGTTATAGCTCCATGTTTAGGTGAAAGGGCTGTACAAAAACTCTAGGCTGGACAATTTCCAACCCCCCAATTCCCACACACACACTGGACATGAAGAACATTGTTCTGTGCATATCTAAATTGGGAGCACCAGGCAGCACATGACTACACTGGTGCACAAGCCACAGGTAGCTGATAGAGGCTGATGTCAGATACTGTCTATGGATGCTTGTATTAACACCTTTGCTATATACTCACCTAGTATAGTCTCTATTGTAGTAAAAATTCAATAAAAGCCACAATTTATGACTCTTTGGGGCTTTCAGATTGATCCTGGCTTTACTAGTTAGCGAATAAATGACCTGAACTATCAAGATTTAACTTCCTGGTACTAAGTAATGAAGCCAATAATGAGCATAGGCATGGCAATTTTTAACATTTTTAAAAACTTTTTAAAAAATGTTTATTATTCTGATTATGCAATTTGCAAAGTTGTACTTTTTTCTATAGTGTTACAGACTTTATTACAGATTCTATTCCTTAAACAGAGTATCATACCTCCTGAATTAAAACTTTAAAATTCCCCAGTCCTTGTACCCAGAACTCTTCCATGAAATATACATTTCCACGCTCATTATATAGATATAAAGCTAACATTTTGAGCATATCCTAAAGAACTTCATTCAAATAGTTGTACATAATGCTTTATTTGTCCACCACCAGGTGCTAAGACACTAAACAATGTGGTGAGGAGAGTGTATTATAAAGCTTACAGGGTACTTGCATCAGGAGTAACATATAAAATAGCATGACGAGAACTATGTAATGCACAACATAGCATACAGAGTGTGGGGTCAGGAGTATGTAACATACAACGTAGTATATAGAATGCAGTGGTAAGGAGCATGTAACATACAAAATAGCAAATATGGTGCGGTGGTCAGGACTATGTAAATACAACATAGCATATATACTAGGCCAGTAATAACAAAACGAGTAAGCGAGTGCTAAAACAATTCCAAATATATATGCAGCTGTACACCAAAAAAGGTACCCATAAACCTTTCAAAACACTTATACAAAGAGGGGGTGCAGCGCTATTAAACTCAACAATGACACAAATGCATATATGGAGTGACAAGGTGCAAACACAGAGACCACTAGATGGTGGTCAAAGGTGCTAAAGGGTGTTGACTCCGTTAAAAAGTCCAGAGAGAAGAAGTGCTGATGAGATTTCAGATGATCTCGGGGTGTCCAGTGATATGGACCGTAGATCTTGGTGATAAATAATGAGATTACACACTCACCAGATACACAATTCAAATGCACATAAATAGTAGTAGCCTCTGGTCATCTAGATGTCATCCAAATAGGTCTGGTCAGATCAGGTCTGATTGGTCCTTATTCCCTGACGGTGTTATCCAAATAGGTCTGGTCAGATCAGGTCTGATTGGTCCTTATTCCCTGACGGTGTTATCACTCATGGGGGATCCCCACTCAATGGATACAGCCTGCTCCCATGGAAAAAAAAAGAATATGGCTGGTTTTGCAAAGGTGATTGGCTCTCAAGGGAGCTTGAGGGGTTTCCTCACTTCCTGTTGTGTGTAGAGGACAGGAAGTGATGGGAAATCTGTGTGGGGACACAGACAGGAGAAGACAACCCAGACAGGGTGTACACCTTCCCCTGCTCTCCACACGATGGAAGACGTTATAGATATACTTGAGGTTTTCCAGTCATAGCTGTGCACAGCCGCTGCAAGAAGCCACCACACTGCCTGCCGAAGAACGTGTGAAGCTGGACCTAGGATGGGTCATTATAGCCAATGTTTGTCTAGGAAATTCTCATAAACCAACCAGCGTGAACACTCTTTTTACAAAGACATTGGAGAATGGGCATCCATCCCTTTTCCAACCTTGCCCCAACAGATTCCTTGTAAAAGAGAAACCTGCAAGTGTGATACATTCCAACCTTTACACTAGGAATTTTCCCTGCGATAAAGACAACGATCAGTTAGGATGCTCAGTTTTCCAAAATACAAAAGAAGACCACAAAATTGCCCCATCTATTGAGGATCAGATATTCTTGAAGATAATGGAATAAGGATTCTACAAAAACACACATAACCCACACCTAACAGACCTAACAACAGACTACAGGCTCTAAAACGCTTTTCTGCTGTCAGGCACAATTTTCAAAGGAAACCAGAAATGAATGAGCATTTCTTCTCGTTCATGGGCAAGAAGACGTTTGAAGACAGCCATGCAGAGGTGGCCCCACCTTTTAAAGAGAAAGAAGAGTGCTGGCACCTATCTATTTTCAGTGTTTACCACCCCAAGAAGCCAGGGAAACTCCAAGTAGTATTTGACTCCAGCTCCCAGTATGAAGGAATCTCTCTCAATGACGTCCTCTTAAAAGGTCCAGATCTCAACAACACACTTTTTGGCGCTCTCATCAGATTCTGCAAGGAAGCCATCGCCATAGTTGCTGACATACAACAAATTTTTCACAGTTTTCAAGTCAAGGAAGAACACAGGAACTTTCTGAGATTCTTCTGGTTTAGGGATAGCAACTCCACTAAAGACATTATAGAATACCACATGAAAGTGCACGTTTTTGGCAACAGCCCATCGCCTGCTGTTGCAATCTATGGACTTAAGCTATCTGCCCAGGATGGTGAAAAAGACTATGGGCAAGATGTTAGACAGTTCATTGAGAGAGACTTTTATGTAGATGATGGCCTGAAGTCATTTCCATCGCCTGAGGCTGCAATCAGTCTACTTAAGAGGACCCAAAGCACACTTTGCCTGTTCAAACCTTAGGTTACATAAGATAGCTTCAAACAGCAATGCTCTTATGGAGGCCTTCCCTTCTCAAGATCACCCCAGTGATTTGAAAGACCTAGACTTGGAAACAGACTTGCTACCCATGCAGTGCAGCCTAGGACTCACTTGGGATCTTGTCTGACACCCTCACCTTCCAGGTCAACCAAGAGCCAAAGCCTTTCACAGGGCAAGGTGTCTTGTCTACCATAAACAGTCTGTATGACCCACTTGGGTTTGCAGCACCTGTGACTGTCCAAGGTAAGATTCTGCTAAGAGAGCTTGCTGCAGACTCATGTGATTGGGATTCTCCACTTCCTCCAGAGAAAGAGACATTATGGGTAGCATGGAGAGACTCTTTAAAGACATTATTTAGCCTACACATACATAGGCCATATGCTCACATTTTCCCTGCAGACATTCAGTCTAGAAATCTATGTGTATCCTGTGATGCTTCAGTAAAAGCAATAGCCGCAGTAGCCTATCTTATGTCAGTGGACATCAAGGGTCAAGTCCATATTGGATTTTTAATGGGTAAGGCCAAGCTAGCATCATGTCCGGAAACCACCATTCCAAGATTAGAACTTTGTGCTGCTGTTCTAGCAGTGGAGCTAACAAAACTGATTATGTCTGAAGTAGATGTAGAACTTGAAGACACAGAGTTTTATACAGACAGCAAGGTAGTGCTGGGATACATTTACAATGAGAGCAAGAGATTCTATGTCTATGTACATAACAGAGTCCTGAGGATCAGGAAGTCTACACAGCCAACCCAGTGGCATTATGTATCAACTGATCATAACCCAGCATATTATGTTACAAGGGGTGTGCCAGCATACTCCCTTAGAGATACTACATGGCTCACAGGACCACCCTTCCTGTACAAGCCAGCACCTAGCAATCCTGAAAAGGGCATATATGTACTGCTAGAGCCTAAATCTGTTGAAGAAATCCACCCTCGGGTCTCAGCACTACATACAACAGTTTCTAACAAATTGTTGGGATCCAAGCGCTTTCATAGATTCTCCACTTGGAAGTCTCTATACAGAGCTATAGCTTGCTTAATTCACATTGCCAGATCTTTTAAAGCCACAATTACAGGATCAAGATATTGCAAAGGTTGGCATTATTGTCGCAAGGTATACACACTGGATGAGCTCACACAGGCTAAAAATGTTATCATCCTTTGTGTCCAACAAGAGACTTATGCACTAACACTAGAATGTCTTCAAAATCAAAAGAATGTTCCAAAAGCATGCCCTCTAAAGAAACTTGATCCCTTTGTAGACCGTAAAGGACTGTTGAAAGTCGGAGGGCGCATTTCCAACGCAAGACTTGAAAGTGTTGAAAGCAATCCAGTAGTGATCCCAAGTCACCATGTTGCTTCACCATTTGTGGAACATTACCATGTACAGACCAAACACCAAGGGCGTTTGTTCACAGAGGGAGCCTTACATGCAGCTGAACTCTGGATAATGGGAGCCAAGAGACTCGTGAGTACAATTATGTTCAAATGCATCACTTGCCATAAACTTCGTGCATGTTTCAAACTCAGAAAATGGCTAACCTCCCTGCAGACTGACTCAGCACAGAACCTCCTTTCACAAATGTCGAACTCAATGTGTTTGGTCCCTGGGCTGTCATCATACAGCAAACTAGAGGAGGCAGTGCTAACAGCAAACCTTGGGCTGTCATGTTCACTTGCATGTGCATCAGGGCTGTACACATAGAAGTAATTGAGTCCTTAGACACATCCAGCTTTATAAATGCCCTCAGACGTTTCACTTCGATTAGAGGCCCTGTCAAACATATTCACTCTGATAGAGGTACCAACTATGTAGGAGCTTGCAAAGAATTGAATATAATTTCAACCCTTGACAAAGAACGTGTAAAGAGATACCTTTCAGAACAAGGTTGTATATGGACATTTAACCCACCACATGCTTCCCATATGAGAGATGCTTGGGAGTGCATGATCGGCATAGCTAGAAGAATCCTAGACTCCATATTTCTACAGTTAGGAACTTCAAGGCTCACACATGAGACACTGACAACCTTCATGGCTGAAGTAGTGGCTATAATAAATGCCAGATCCCTGACATCAATACCCAATGACCCAGAAGATCCTTTCTTGCTCACCCCTTCCACTTTGCTTACCCAGAAAGTTGGAGTAACCACAGTTCCTCCAATCGACCTTGACACTAAAGACCTATACAGATGCCAGTGGAGATGAGTGCAAGCCATGGTGGACATCTTCTGGAATAAATGGAGGAAGCAGTACAAATTCAGTCTACAGATCAGAAACAAATGGCAAGTCAGCAAGCCCAACTTGGAACCTGGCACTATTGTTCTCATGAAAGACTCTCAGTCAAGGAGAAATGAATGGCCTTTGGGCCTGATAACCCAAGCGAATATGGGAAAGTGAGGAAAGTTGAGGTTAAGGTCATTAGGCAAGACGAGCATAAACTTTTCCTCAGACCTGTGACTGACCTAATTGTACTACTCGCCCCAGAAGGACCATCATAGTTGGTATCCATGGGATACCAGACGGGGAGTGTCATGCCTTCAGCATATGCTTATGTCATGTCCTTTGTTAGTTTATTATGCTATGGAATGTAAGGTAAATTGTAATATCACCATTTTGTGGCTCTTTTGTATAATTACAGTTTTATAGATTATTTTCTGTAGTTACACATATTGTTGCTTAAAAGCCACCATAGTTTTCCTTTCATCCTATGGTTTTCACCATGAGGTCTTAGTGACATAGCAGCCATCTTACATCTCCTCCAGAGGATTCCACACTTATTCAGCTGCAGTTCTGTTGTCAGCCTATCGGAAACATCGCCAGTGGGTCAGGACCATATATTTTGTATATTGTATACGCTGATTGAATGTCATTTCTTTCATTTGTAGTTTTACTCTAACTCCCCTGCAATATAAGTTGAAAAGAGGACCTAGTGCCTGCATCAATGAGTTGTTAAGGGAGGAGGGTTAGCTACCTGTCTAATTATACCTCACCCACATATAGTGAGGGCAGAACAGGGTGTACTCACTTTTGTGAGATACTGTATAAGTAAGTGTGAAACTTCTAAAGAAATGTGAGAAGGATTACAAAAGGTGCATGAAAAAGCTAATCTCAGCAAAGCTATACGAAACCAAGCTGATGAAAGGCCATGATATGCAGGATTACATAAGGCACAGCTTGGAAATGGTTGAACGCCTGAGAGGTATAGGAGAAGAAATAAAAGATTTTCATGTTGCAGCACTATTACTTAGTGATTTACCAGAAAGTTATGAAACACTCATCACAGCACTTGATGCACTTCCAGATGATGAACTGACATTGGAATATGTTATGGGGAATCTTCTCGATGAATAAACGTGTAAAACAGAAAGCATTAGCAGTGACACTTCTTCTGTCACAGACGCTGCTTTAAAAATGAAAAATAGAAATAAAAACAGTAACATGCAACATGAAACATGTGAATGCGTTGTGTGCAAGAAACAAGGACATTTAAAAGCAGATTGCAGAATCTGAAAAGCTAGAATGCAAAAACAAACTAAACTAAAAGAGAAAAGAAGAAAATTATTTTTCTTCAGATAAAATAAAAAAAATCACCACAGCTATAATAAAATATTTACAAAAATGTGAGGGATGTACTCACTTCTGTGAGATTCTGTGTATATATATATATATCAGTTGTGCTCAAAAACTTGTATACCCTGGCAGAAATCGTGAAATTTTGCCATTGATATTGAAAATATAACTGATCATGCCAAAATAACTGTCTGTTATTTAAGGATAGTGATCATATTAAGCCATTTATTATCACACAATTGATTGGCTCCTTTTTAAATCATAATAACAGAAATCACCAAAATGGCCCTGATCAAAAATTCACATATTCTGGACTGTTTGGCCTTGGAACAGACACGCAAGGTGACACACGGGTTAAAATGGCATTTAAAGTTAAAGTTAATTTCCCACATCTGTGGCTTTTTAAATTGCAATCAGTGTCTGTGTATAAATAGTCAGTGTGTTTGTTAGCTTTCACAGTACTATTTAATCACATATTAAGAAGTGGAAAATTTGGTCATCTCTTGAAAACCAAGCCAAGGTCATGTAGACCAAGAAATATGGCAGCCACAACTGAAATGTTTAGGATACAAAGAAAACCCACAGGTCAC
This sequence comes from Staurois parvus, assembly GCF_062004578.1. Lineage (NCBI taxonomy): Eukaryota > Metazoa > Chordata > Amphibia > Anura > Ranidae > Staurois > Staurois parvus. The sequence continues at coordinate 5,803,415 of NW_028318218.1, read as the reverse complement.
CTCACTAGAAATACAGGTTGCTCTTGAAAAAGAAGGTGTGTTGTTTCAAGGAGCACAATACAATGATACTTGAACAAAAATTAGCTGCATGGTCAAGTTGCCAGAAAGAAGCTTTTACTGCGCCAATACCACATAAAAGCCCCGTTACAATTTTCCTGACAACACCTTGACATGCCTCACAGCTTCTGGCACACTGTAATCTGGAGTGATGAGACCAAAAGAGAGCTTTATGGTCACTGCCGTAATCGCTATGCTTGGAGAGGGGTCAACAATTACAAAAATACCATCCCCACTGTGAAGCATGGTGGTGGCTCACTGCTATTTTGAGGGTGTGTGAGCTCTAAAGACATGGTAAATCTTGTGAAAAGTGATGGCAAGCTGAATGTATGAATGCAGAAAATGCGGACAGACAATTTGCATTCTTCTGCAAATTCTTTTCAGCATGACAATGACCCTAAGCACAAGGCCAAGTTGACCCTCCAGTGGTTATAGCAGAAAAAGGTGAATGTTCTGGAGTTGCCATCACAGTCTCCTGACTCTAATATCATTGAACCACTCTGGGAGATCCTAAAATGTGTGGTTCATGCAAGAAAACCAAAGACTTTGCGTGACCTGGAGGCATTTTGCCAAGACGAGTAGGCAGCTATACTACCTGCAAGAATTTGGAACATAGACAACTATTACAAAAGGCTGCACGTTGTCATTGATGCTAAAGCAGGCAATATACAGTATTATGTACTAAGGGTAACAGGGGTCATTTCATTTGTTTACTTTTTGGCATGTTTTGTTTTATGATTGTGCTATTCTGTTATATCTTACAGTTCAATATGAATCCCATAAGAAATAAAACAAATGTTTTCTTTAAAAATGACAAGATCTGTATATTACCAATTCTCCAAACTTTTGAGCAGAATTGTGTATATATTTACTGTTTGTACTCCATAGGAGAGTTTTCCTTTCACTTCCTGTCCCAGAAACACATCAGGAAGTAAAATGAAATTTCTCCAAAAGTTAGGGGAAACACCCTCTTAGATAGCTGTCACCAGGATAGGTAACACTACTAAGAGATTCCCCTTCCCTTCTGTTCTTGTGACAACTTTGAAATTTGGAGTCCCTATCACTTTCTGTGATAGAGACAGTGGTCACAAGCCTTGGTCTCCAGTCTAGTGACTTTGCATTAGGTGCTGATCTGTATTAGACATTTGATAGGAATTAGCTTTTAGTGGACACAACCAAGAACCACACAGGCACCAAGATTTCCATGACTAGGGTATCTCTGAGTCAGCATCTCAGTCTATGAAATGAATGTTACAACTAGATTGTGTTTGAACAAAGATGGCTCCATCCTTCAGGAAAGAGAAGCAAATGAAGGCATTGTTAGGGGGAGTTCTGTGATTTATGTAGGAAGTATTAAATAGTTGGACACAGGGGTGGACTGACAACTCATGGGGCTCCCGGGCAATAGGGGATCATGGGGCCCCTGTGTCCTTGCCCAAACTCAAAAAAGCCTATGAAAAAGGTACCAGGGGCATGTCATGGGGCCCCCTACTGACCCCAGGCCCTCGGGCAGTGCCCGAGTTTCCAAATGGTCAGTTCGCCCCTGGTTGGAAATGTTACTCATTACTAAGCATGTATATACAGTACTTAAAGTGGATTATCACCCTCCCCTCTATTTTTTTTTAAACCCTACTTACCTGGTTGTCCACATTTCAGATATTCACCCACTCAGCAGATCCAGGGTTGTCCGGCTGAGGTGCTTTTCTCTTCTGGCAACTCTCGGCCCGCACCACTATGTTTTGGTGTAATGTCACCAAGAGGCTGCCGGCTGTTCTGGGTTCAGCCAGCATGCCTCCTGATGATGCATCTCTAGGCTTACCCCCTCGTTCTGTACTGAATGAAAGGCTTTGCCTCCTGGGATATGTGACGTGCATATCTCAGAAGGCAAAGGGAGGACAGTGCACAATATTTGCCTAAGTAAATGACGTGCCATGGGGCAGGGCTTGGCAATTTAGCAATAAAAGGAAAAACACGCTATTTATGCAGAGGAGGAGGGATGGAAAGGAAGGATAATGCATTTGAGGGTGGAGATCTGCTTTAACATGAAATGATGTAATGCTAGGTCCACTTTAAGTATAGTAACCCACAACAACCAATCAGAATGCACTCAGACCAGACCAATATGGATTCTGGTTAGTTCCTAAGGGTAACTACACTTAAAGCAGAACAAGTTCCCATGCAGTATGGCTGCGCCTGCACTGCATGGCTAACTGCTAATTTTTGTGTAGGGACAAGGAGAGCGGAGATCTACTTTTCTAATTCGCTGAATCTCCAAGCGCAATACTGGTCCCTGCCGCTCCTGCCCTTCTCAGTCTAGCTGTTTTGTGTGGTGGTCTTTTCCCGACGTCCTCACACCCATAGACCAGATCTGGACATGAGGACAGCAGGAACAGTTCACCACTGGAGCGGTGTGCTCATCCCTAGACAAAAGGAGGAGGTAACCCATGCAGTGCGGACACAGCCCCACTACATGGGACAACATTCCCCCCCCTCCCCGTAGATCTGCTTTGAGAATAAACACTGTTTACTGCTTTCAGCTTCTTTAGCACTGGTGGTAATGCCTACTTTCTTCTGAAAAGCAATCAACAGTAGATTGCTTTTCTTAGGGCAGTGTAGAAGCAGTTGGAAGGCATTCAGGAGGTAATCCTGCCACCTCCTGAACTTCTGTTTTATTTTTCAGTCCCAAGGGGAATTTTGTAGTAAAACGTCTCACCACAACAACAAGCCAAGTGTTTGTCTTGTGATTGCAGCAGGGTTTTTTTTTTCTCAGAGAATAGGTGCAGGAACTCCCCTTTCTGAGTCCCCCCTTGTCTCCGCCCCTTACTTCCTCTGAGTACCATCCTTTGGTCCCACCCCCTACCCACCTCCCAGTGCTGCCACTTTTAGAGAATACAGAACCAAGTATTGTTTTTGGTCATTTGTACGGAATTTGTTCATGATAACAAGAAAAGCAGTAAAATAGATCCCCTGCAGCCAGCAACAATAAATCCCCAAGGAACAATAGATTCCCCAGCAACAGTAGATCCCACACACAACAATAGACTCCCCGAGCACCAATGGACCCCACCCCAGCAACAATAGGTCCCCCTAACAATAGTCCCTAATTCAGCAGCAATAGCTCCCCTGCAGAAACAATAGACCCCCACCCCAAAAACAACAGATCTCCCATACAACAGACCCACCTCACAGCATCACCCACAACAGCATTTCACCCCCAGCAACAAAAGAGCCACCCATCAACATTAGATTCCCAACAGCAACAAGAGATCTCTCAGCATACATCAACCTCTCCCTAAACAATAGATCCCTACCAGCAACAATAGACCCTCATACAAAAATTGATCTCTACCCGTTACAAAAGATCCCCCAGCAGCCAGCATCAATCAACTCTCTAGCATACCCCTTGCCATTACATCCATTCAGTGCTGGAGTTTCCACGTTCTCACTGAAAAAGAGCCCTGGGTTGCAGAGTGCTCCCATTGAACTCAATAGGCGAGTTTGACAGCCCAAGTGAATAATGCTGTGGCTGCTGTCAGGCTGTAATGTTAGCAATTGGGTGAGTGGCTGGGGGTGGTAAAACTGCGGCCGATTGCCTGCATGAAAGAGCCTTCAGCTGCTTATAATGGCAGAATCCAGCTGCCTGCCAGTCAGTGACACCTTTATTATAAACGTCTGTGTTGGGGTCAGAAATGAGCTTTTTGAATTTTCTGACAGCTAAAAGCTGCTAGTGGATGATTTAAAACACCCGTGCCCACCCAAAACCAAAATATCAGTTTTCAGCTGCATTAGCCTGCAATAGATTTAATTTGAATAAAAAGATATGATAATATTCTAAACCTCGATTCCGTGTCTCTAATTATTGGTATTACATAATTGCCTCTGTGTGTCTCTATCATGCACAGTTGCTCACCAGCTCTGCAATGCATGATAAGTAAAGTGAGCAAGTGTATGCTGTGTAGTGAAGATCACATCCAACTGCAGAGGTAACTGCAGTGTTTCAGTATTCCTCGGGGAACGGAATCAATATGCGTGAAGGTATAAGGTTGTACATGGTGCAGACATTAAAATATTAGCCTAAGACCGAGATGACAATTGTGGCTGCCGGAGACGGTAAAAGCTCTGCTGTTTTGAGCCGTAAAGAAATGAAAAGAAAAAAAAAAATCTATTTCTACAGATTTGCAGCCATAATATTTAAACCGGCTAAAGCTGAAAATTGATTTTCAGTTCAGATTGGACGGCTTCCTTGATGTTGTGTCACTGATGGCTGCACAGGAAGTTATTCAGCACTGCGGTATGAGGTTATGCACCATCGCTGCACAAAGAAGTGCCTGTGCTTCTCCAATAAGCCTGCAACAATTGGCATTTTCTCACAATATAGCCAATGCACTTGCAGCCAATTAAAGGGCCAGGCAGTTTAACCCTTTCACCGGCAATGAACACTGCAGCTTCTAGCATGCCAAATAAATAAATTAACGGCACTGTGTCACACTACTAGATCTTGCTCATTTTCGCAAGGGTGACTTGTAGTCATCACATTCCCTGCTCTAAAGCCCAAGTATTCTCTACCTTTATTTTATTTTTTTTTAACCACTTGCCTACCAGGCACTTATACCCCCTTCCTTACCAGGCCAATTTTCAGCTTTCAGCGCTGCCGCACTTTGATTGACAATTGCACGGTCATGCAACATTGTACCCATATGAAATTTTGATCATTTTTTTTCTCACAAATAGAGCTTTCTTTTGGTGGTATTTAATCGCCACTGGGCGCTTTACTTTTTGCGCTATAAATAAAAATTGCAAAAAATTTGGAAAAAAAAAAAGTTTATTTGTTTCTTTTATAAAATTTTTCAAACAGGTATTTTTTCTCCTTCACTGATGTGCGTTGATGAGGCAGCACTGATGGGCACTGATAGGCGGCACTGATGGGCACTGATAGGCAGCACTAAAGGGCACTGATAGGCAGTACTAATGAGGTGGCACGGATAGGCGGCACTGATAGGCAGCACTAATTAGGGGTCACGGATAGGCGGCACTGATATGCAGCACTGATAGGCGGCACTGATAGGTGACACTGATTATGGGTACTGATAGACGGCACTGACTGGCATCACTGCTGGGCACTGACTGGCGGCACTGACTGGCACAACCCCTGGGCACTGACTGGTGGCACTGACTGGCAGCACTGCTGGGCTGCACTGGTGGGTGGCACTGGTGGGCAGCACTGGTGGGTGGGCACAGGCGGGTGGCACTGGTGGGCACAGGTGGGTGGCACTAGTGGGCACAGGTGGGTGGGCACAGGTGGGTGGCACTGCTGGGCACATGTAGGTGGCACTTCTGGGCACAGGTAGGTGGCACTGCAGAGTGGCACAGGTGGGTGCACTGCTGGGCACAGGTGGGGGCACTGCTGGGCACAGGTGGGTGCACTGCTGGGCACGGGTGGGCGGAGATAGTGGGCGCACTGCTGGGCGGAAATTGCTGGGCACCGATCATCAGGGCACTGATCATCAGTGCCCTGATGATCGGTGCAGATCCCCGCTCTGACAACTGCCGGTTCTCGGCAGTACTTTCCTCACGATCTGACAGCGTGAGGAAAGTGCAGCCGAGAACCGGCACTTGCATTTCCCTGTGATCAGCGTGTCATTGGACACCGCTGATCACGTGGTAAAAGGCCGCTGTGATTGGCCTTTTACCACATCACGTGATCAGCTGTGTCCGTAGGACACAGCGATCACGGAGATCGCCGGGTGCGCGCCCCCTGGGGCGCGCAGGAGAGCGCGTTCTGGGAGGACGTCATATGACGTCCACCCAGAACTGGCCGGCCGCGGTGAAGCCGTCATTCGGCTATGCGCGGTCGGCAAGAGGTTAATAAACAGCACAGTGCTAATAAAGAAATGAAAAAATGCAGCCCATTCTGAAATACTTTCCTCCATTATGGAGCCGTTACCCATTGTCTCATCTGCTCAAAGATCCAGCATTGGCTGGCTTCACTAATGTGATTGGAAACCTCAGACATGAGTTATGTCCCTCTACAGTATAGTAAGTTCTTGTAAAGATGCAGAACACTATGGGGGTTATTTACTAAACCTGGTGCACTCAGAATCTGGTGCAGCTGTGCATGGTAGCCAATCAGCCTCTAACTTCAGCTTGTTCAATTATCCGCTTAAGGACAGTACATTTACTGCTACAGGGCAGCCCCTGTGCGCAGGATCATTTATATATACGTAATTCTACATTTCTGGGTAGGGGGCGCATGCGAGCGCCCTATCCGTGTTGCTGATCGCGGGCCTGGGTGTCAATCACTGGGTCCTGGCCAGTGATTACCCGCCGGCCTCCAGTGATTACCGGCGATCACCGACAGGGAGGAGGGCTGCATTGTTTACCAACAGCACTCCTCCCTGTCAGTTTGGGCACACTGCTCTGGATGGCTGAGCAGAGCCATCCAGAGCAGTGTGCTTACAGTGAAGAACACCTCCCCCCCCACTGCTTTACAGTGAAGAACACCCCCTGCTGCTTACAGTGAAGAACACACACCCCGCCCCTTAGTAAAATACTTCCAGCACACAGTTAACCCTTTGATTGCCGCTCATGTTAGCCCCTTCCTGCTCAGTGCCATTAGTACAGTGTCAGTGCTTTTTTTTAGCACTGATCACTGTATTGGTGTCACTGGAGATGTCAGTGACACCAAGTCAATTCCCCCCAGTGTCAGAATGCCTGCCACAGTCCCACAGTACCGTTATAAGTAGCTGATCGCCACCCTAAGTTGCTGATCACTGCCATTATTAGTAAAAAAAAAATTCCAGTATCTATACCGCCATTTGTAGATGCTATAACTTTCATGTAAACCAATTAATTTACACGTATTGGGATTTTTTTCAGCAAAGACATGTCGCAGAACACATTTTGGCCTAAATATATGACGAAATTTGATTTTTAAATTGTTTTTACTGGATATGTTTAATAGCAGAAAGTCTAAAATATTGTTTTTTTTTTCTCAAAATTGTCAGTCTTTTTTTTTTATAGAGCACAAAATAAAAAATGCACAGGCAATCAAATACCACCAAAGAAAGCTCAATTCGTGGGGAAAATAAGGACATATATTTAATTTGGGTGCAGCGTTGCCTGACTGCGCAATTGTCAGTTAAAGTAACGCAGTGCCATAATGCAAACTGCTTCCTGATCGCCCTATAGCAGAAATACTGCTACAGGGCGGCATGGGTGCACAAAATCAAGTATATATACGTGATTTGTGCTCCTGTGGTTTTCATGCCCCTCCCAGATAGCGTCAGATTGTAGTACACTAGTAATCACATTTAACCCCTTGATTGCCAGGAACACGCTCAAACACAATAAACTTCCATTGCTAGTAGAGTGCCTGAATGGATCAATATCTTGATCAGATCAGCACTATACCAGCGTTCACATTAGTATAGCGTCCCCAAAAATGTAGCATTAGCAGGATCAGCCCCGGCACCTGCACGCACCTGCGTTTAGCCCCTACGCTTACCCCCCCCTTCTTCCCCAGAAAGTGCCGTGTCAGTAGATCACTGTCACTTGATACATTGCACAAAAATCCACAGTGTTTGCAGAAACAGGCCTGATCTCTGCTAGCACTTGCTGGTAAATTTTGATGACTCTCATATGCAGCAGAGTGCCAGTACTAGTGCTGCTCTAACTTATGGGGAACTGGCGAGCACCAGCGGCCTAGTACATCCTGGTCTTTCACATACCAGCACTGCAGTATCATTTGGTGACATGGTGAGTCCCATAAGTGCAGTACAAGCCGGTGTCCCGCAACCACCAAGAATTCGCACACAGGCCCGTAGAGCCCCTAGTATTCTTCCGGATGTACTTGCAAATCCCGATTGACAGCCCACAAATTCTGCAGCACCTGTACTTCCCCCATTCACTGCCTAACCCGAAATTCAGGTGGAAACAGCAAATTTAACTACTCCCCTTGATTCTTTGGAGCTGTTTTTCATGGAATATCATTATGCATTGATTGTGGATCAAAGCAATATATATGCACAACAATTTATCGCCGCCAACCCAAATTCAAACCTTGCCTGACCATTCGCATGGAAACCCATTACGGTTTCCGAATGTAAATTTTTTTTGGGCCTAACCCTCAACATGGGCATTACTAGAAGAAATGAATTGCGGTTGTATTGGTCCAGATTCATCATATGCCCATGTTCTCTGCTGCCATAGGTCAGGCATAGATATGAGCGTATAATGTGTTTTATGCATTTCTACAACAACACACTGTCGTCCTCGGGGTGACCCTGAATTTAACCGACTCCACAAAATTCGGCCCCTCGTAAATCACCTTAACCAAAAATTTGCAGATGTCTATACTCCCCAGCAAAAAATCTGCGTTGATGAGTCCCTCATTCATTTTTCTGGCCGCCTTCCATTCAAACAATTTCTCCCCAGCAAGCGTGCCAGATATGGGGTCAGGATGTATAAGGCCTGTGAGAGGGCAACAGGCTATACATATAAATTTCAGATTTACGAGGGAAAAGGATAGTCGCGTGGAACCCCCCGGATGCCCAGACTACATGGGGAGCAGTGGCAAGATAGTTTGGGACTTGGTGTCATCCTTTTTCCATATGTGGTACCACTTATACGTGGACAATTTTTATTCAAGCGTGCCACTATTTAGACATTTGTACAATATTGGAATTGGCGCATGTGGCACCGTGCGACCTAATGTGTGCCCACCATTAGAAGTGGGTGGATGCAGGGCGGTATATTCTAATGGTGGGCATACCACACACTTTTTCTGGCAGAGATATCTTCTCTTTTTTTCATTCAGCCCACAGGCTGCATACAAAAAAAAAAAAGATAAATGGCATATATACCCAACAAGGACCAGCGACGTACTGGTACATCACTGGACTTTGAATAGTTATACCAGGATGATGCCTACAGCTGCAGGCATCATCCTGGTATAGTTTTTTTCAGCCAGCGATCGGCTTTCATGTAAAAGCAATCCTAGTGGCTAATTAGCTGCAGGATTGCTTTTACAAGCAGCTGGATATGATGACCCCCTCCCCCGCTACCTTCCACGGCCTTCTCAGACATTCCCGTGGTCAGCCGGTGTTCCTGTCAGCTGACCATAGAGTTGATTGGAGAATGGAATGGTGCCAATCATCTCTATAGTCTAAGAAATCGGAAGCTACGATCATTTCATCACTTCACTTTCGCAGGCTATAAACAGCACCATTTGTAAATTGGGAAAGCATCTGATCACACCGATCTTGGTGAGATTAGATAATGTAAGGGCAGAGGAGATATCTAGAGTCTGATAGACCCCAGATTTCTCAAAAAAGAATATATGACAATGCCCATTGAAGTTATAGGGGATATTTGCATTCCCTGTGATAGCATTAAAAGTGATAAAAAAAAATGAAAGAGACAGTGTAAAAATAATTAAAAAAAATCAAAATAACTTAAAAAAAAGGACCCCTCCCCCCCCCACATGTGCTCGAGCGTTACCCTGTGCCAGTAAGTAAACAGAAGTTTTACCATGCATGTGAGGTATCGCCGCGAACGTCAGATCAAGGACAGTAATTCTAGCACTAGACCTCCTCTGTAAATCTAAAATGGTAGCTTGTAAAGGCTTTTAAATTGTTGCCTATGGATATTAAAAATGTATGTAGTTTGTCGCAATTGCACTGGGCATGCACAGTTTTAAAGCATGTCATGTTTGGTATCTATTTACTCGGCATACTATCATCCAAATTACTAAATAATTGGCCAATATATTGTGTTTTTGTGCATTAAAAGAAAAAAAGTGTATTTTTTTCAAAAAATGTGCGTTTGAAAAATCGCTGCACGAGTACTATGTGCGAAAAAAAAATTCAGCATCCACCATTTTATTCACTAGGGTGTCTGCTTTAAAAAAAATATATAATGTTTGGGGGGTCAAAGTAATTTCCTAGCAAAAAATACAGATTTTTTTCATGTGAACAAAAGTTTCAGAAAAGGCTTGGTGTTCAGGTGGTTAGAAGAGTGAGTGATGTGTGGCATAAACTTCTAATGCTGGGCATAAAATGCCCCCACCCCCCCAAAACAACCCCTTTTTGGAAAGTAGACACCCCAAACTATTTGCTGAGAGGCATGTTGGGTCAATAGAAGAATTTATTTTTTTACCAGATTTTGTAAAATGACAAAAAAAAATTATTTTTTACACACAATTGTCACTTACCCCAAGGAATTTGATAAGAAGCATGGTGAGTATTTTGCAGATGTCATTTGTTTCCACAAGTGTTTTGAAAATGAAGAAAGAATATAAAAACATATTTTTTCTTTTCTTTTTTTATATTTCAAAACCTTGTGAAAAAAAATGAGATCTGCAAAATACTCACCATGCCTCTTTTTAAATTCCTTTGGGTGTCTACTTTCCAAAAAGGGCTAATTTGGGGGGTTTGGTGCTATCCTGGCATTTCAGGGCCTCCGAAATTGTGATAGGCAGTGAAAAAGTGAAATGAGGAAGTTACTCACTTTCAGGCTTTCAAAGTGGTCATTGGATTTCAGGCTCCTATATGTGGCTAGGCTCCCAAAAAGTCTCACACATGTGGTATCCCCATACTCGGTAGAAGTAGCAGAATGTATTTTGGGGTGTAATGTCACATATACCCATGGCTTGTGTGAGAAATATATAATTTAAATGACAAGTTTGTGTAAAAAAAAATGTTTTTGTAATTTTCCAAAAACTAGTGGAAAAAATAAATCTTCCATGGACTCAATATGCCGCTCAGCAGATATCTTAGGGTGTCTGCTTTCCGAAAAGGGGTCATTTGGGGGTGATGGGCAGTCAGAAAGTAAAAGCTGCGTAAATTCCATTATCTATACCATAGTTTGTAGATGTATAATTTTCACACGAAGCAATCAATATACACTTATTGGGATTTTTTTTTAACCAAAAACATGTTGCAGAATACATTTTTGCCTAAATTTATGATGACATTTGAGTTTTTGGATATTTTTTATGACAAAAATGAAAAAAAATATATTTTTTTTTTTCAAAACTTTTTTGTTTATAGCACCAACAATAAAAAGTGCACAGGTGATCAAATACCACCGAAAGAAAGCTCTATTTGTGTGAAAAAAAGGGCGTAGCCATATTTGGGGATTAAGCTCACCCCGTCTTACGAAGGACTGATTTCCCTTCTGTCTTTAAGGATTTGACGGAGATGTTGTCTTCTTGGGCTCATCTCCCGCTTTCGTGGTTCGGTAGGATTAATGCGATCCGTATGACTTATCTCCCTAAATTATGTGTTTTGGGTTTTACCGGTCCCTGTCCGTTTGCATATCTTATGCATTCATCAACGGATGCTTCTGTCTTTTATCTGGGGCTCCACATGCCCTAGAATTAATAAAATAATTTTATTTGTCCCTAGGACCGAGGGTGGAATGTCTGTTCCGAATCTTCATGCTTACTACCTAGCGGCGAATATTGCTCCACTAGCCCATCTTCATGCACCTCGCAATATTCCCCTATAGGCTACTGTATATCTGATGGACTCCCACCCAACGCCACTTTCTTCTTTGCTGTGACTCCCCCGTTTCTCGCCCTTCGCCTCTTAGTCCGACATTAGCGCACATGCTTTGACTTTGGGACTCCATTAAATATTCCGCTGGTCTCATTTCTGCTCACTTACCTTTGATGCGCCTACTCCACAATCCATTGTTTCCCCGGGCCTTGACAATCCTGGATAGTTTGCATGGTGGCCAGCTCATGGCTTCTATGACGTACACTCCTTGCTCTCTCCTACTCGGAAACTTACTTTTAAGACTCTGCGTTCTTCTTATGACATCCCGTCGAGGGACCATTTTGGCTACCTTCATCTCTGTCACTTTTTTACTACATTATTACGAGCCCATTCGGGACCCTATAGGCTGACTGCTTTCGAAAGTCTTTGCAGGCACAGGACTCGTGCCAGGCTTGAACTCTCTTGTCTACTCCGCTATTATTTCTTATAGGACACCCCTGGTTCGCTGTTATCATCAGCATTGGCAATCGGAACTCGGGGGTTGTCTAGATCAGCAAGACTGGCGGATCATGACTCAAGCAGTGTCTAAATGTTCTAGGAATGTTATTATTTTAGAAAATGCCTACAAGATCCTTTACAGATGGTATTATACACCTCCCCGGTTGGCTAGTTTTTTCCCTCATATTCTCCCACTTGCTTTCGGGTTGTCAACAAATAGGCACCATGGCTCATATTTGGTGGACTTGCTCCAAGGTGTGCAGACTATGGATTAGGGTCTATGCCCTTCTCCAAACTATATTACACACAGATATTATGCATAACCCATATGAGGCACTATTATTTAAACCATTAGTAGGCCTACTTCGTCCTGAGCGGCAGCTGGCATCACATCTATTTATGGCTACCAAATTGATGATCATGAGAGCTTGGAAAATCCCTCTTAGCTTTGAAACCGTTAAGAACCAGATGAATTTTATAATGGTTAATGAGAAGCTAACGGCCATGCTGTTAGACGCCCACCCAAAGTTTTTGCAGATCTGGCGTCCCTGTATTGATGTGGCTCAACCATCTAGATTTGACCAGACCCTCCTGTCGATATAAGACTCTCCTGGCGCAATCCCCTGGAGCACTTTCTTTGTCTTTACTATCCTTGTTTCTCCCTTCTTCGCTTTTTTCCTTTCTTTCTCTTTCTTTCCTTTGTTTTTGTCATGTTATTTGCGCTGATTATAATAATCCTAGAGAATCGTACCTGTAATGTTTTATATACCCGTCGGACTTTCTCGAGAATCTTTTGTGTAGAGTACCGATGTGCGTCCAGTGAGGCTCCGTGCTCAGCTTTTCCTACCCTATGTATGCTATTTTGGTGATTATCCTTGGCCTTTGCCTACTACCTCATTGGTCATTACTTGTTTGCTGTTAACGCAATTTACAAGGTTTCATTCCAAACTTTTATATATTGTGTTTATGTACTCCATTTCTCTCCATGTCAATACTTCAGTGCATTTGTTATGTCCTTCATCAGAAGAATTGTATACCTTATTCTTTTGTGTCAGTGATCTTGCTTTTGACTGTTTCTTTGTTGTTGTGTTGTCTGTAATAAATTCCATTGTAAAAGAAAAAAAGGGCATACATTTCATTTGTGTACCTTAATGCTTGACTGTGCAATTGTAAGTTAAACTAGTGCAGCGCTGTATAACAAAATATGGCGTAATTCGCAGTATCTATACCATAGTTTGTAGATGCTATAACTTTTACACAAAGCAATCAATATACAATCATTTGGATTTTTTTACCAAAAACATGTAGCAGAATACATTTTGGACTAAATTTATAACTAATTTTGAGTTTATTTTTTATAGCCGAAAGTAAAAAATATAGTTTTTCTTCAAAATTTTTGGTCTTTTGTTGTTTATAGCGTGAAAAATAAAAACCGTACAGGTGATCAAATACCACCAAAAGAAATTTCTATTTGTGTGAAAAAAAGGACATAAATTTTGTTAGGGTACAGGATTGCATGACCGCGCAATTATCAGTTGAAAAAGTGCAGTGCCGAATAGCAAAAAAGGCCTGGTCATTAAGGGGGGTACATCCTCTGGATGGCAAGTGGTTAAGCTTTGACAAGAAAATCTGGAAGTTGATTGGTTTCTGTGCAGAACTGCACCAGATTGTGCACTTTCCATGTTTAATAAATGAACCCCTAAGTGTCATTTCTGACTGCTGCCTTGCCCCTCTGCTATCATTCCTGACAAGTTTTCCTGACACCAAGAGAAAAAATGTGACAGGGGAGGGACCTCCAGCACCTAGCTCTATTTCTGTGTGCTGCGTGAAGGGGGTGTGCTCCTTCCCTCCAATCAGCTCTCAGAGCTCTTCTCACTGAGCTCTGCAGAGTGTATTTTCAGCTGTCTCCTCCCTTTTTTCTGAAAGCTCAGACAAGCTTTTTTAAATTCTGGACTTCTGAACAGCTGTAGAGAAGAGAAGACTGCAGATAAACAGGTACTTATGTAGCAGGATTCGTTTAATTTCTGTTTATGACCTGAGGCTGTTCATTCGACGTCTTCCTGATGACGAAAAGCGTTGGGTGAAGCTTCGGTGTGTGACGTCACTGCGTTCTGGAGGGATGGCGGCCATTTTCTTGGTTGGAAACGTTTGTATATTCAGTGCTGGTTATATTACTAGTTGATGTAAGTGGATCTTTTATTAAATTAGCCAAAGTTTTGACTAATTACTACACTGAGTTTTTTCTGTTCTATATTCCTTTTTTAATCATCGGATGGGAGATTCTTGGAAATATAACAATTCTTAAAGTGGAAAGCTCATTTTATATGTGCAAGAGGATTTCCTTTGTGGATCACCTGTCGTTTTGAGTCCTCATTATATGGTGCTTACTAACCGGTACTATTGAAGATTTTCTATCACTAAGCCATTATTCCATCCGGGAGACGATATCCATTGAAAATATTCATCATATCTACTCTTCATCACACTGCGCATACTGACCGCTTGATACAGTCAAAGCGTCCGGTAAGGGGCCATCTTTTTTCGGGTGCATGGTGTTGGTGTACATAGTCAAGACCAGTCTCCTACATTTTTCGTTTTATAATGTTTTGAGTACTTTTCAAGATTTTAATTTGGACTTTACAATTATATTATTTTCTTTCATTAGCGGTGCATTCTCTTTAGTTGATAATTTATATGTAAGGGTTTACAACTACTTTCAGCCTGGCTTCACACTGATGAGGTGCGGAATTTGCTTTGTTTTCTGTGCGAATTCCGCACCACATCAGAATCGCACCGCCTTCATGCGAACAGCTGCGGGTGTGAATGTTAGGTTAACAACATCCCGATATCGGTCTACAAAACGTGGTGCGATGTGCAGAATCGGATCGCTTAGGTGTGAATACCCATGCAATCCTATTCTAGTGCGGACCAAAAAAAGGGTCCTGCACCTTTTAGTTGTGGGTGTGGTGCAATTAGATCCATACAACATGTATGGCTCCCGATCGCACCTTACACAAATTGCATGTGATTTGCACAGGAATGCGGTGCAGTTCCTGTGCAAATCACATGTGATGTACCAAACCGATTATATGTGAACCCAGGCTAAATGAAGTCCCATGGCATCACTACAGCACCATTCACTCATCATGGTATAATGAAGCAGAGATTGGCATTGATGCCATCATGTCAGTGCCACTATCTGTGTCATTCAGGGCCTCTTTACTCTTCCGCTTTGTGGTAACACACAGCAAGGAACATTTCATGCATTGCTGTGTTGTGGTGCCCCTTTATTTTTAATTGCACCCCAATGTACTAAGGCAATGCACCTACATTGCAGCACGCTGCAACACATTGCAACACGTGGTAGTGTGCTGCAATGAAAAAATACAAAAAAATAGCATATGTATGATTTTTGAAACGTTTTTAATTGGCTGCCTTACACAACTGATGTAAACATGTTTACTACAATGATGTAAGTGGGCCCTTAGGATCAGCCAGAACTGGAGAAGAGCATAAAAATATCATGCAAATTACATGACTGACCTAATGAGAAAGGTCATTATAAAAAAGAGCAGGTAGAACTCGGGAGGGGGGGGGGGGGTAGCATCGGGCTTGTAAGTATACATTATGAGAAGAACACAGGGGCTGTTTTTCTTTGCCAATTAAAAAGTTGCTGTATAGCTTCAGTACTTTTGATTCACAAACCCCAAACAAGTATGCTGTTAATGAGTTTCGTAAACCAGCTAAAAAATGTTCTGTTTCAAATGCTGTTTTACGCATTGACATGCCTCCTTAGACCCAGCCTGTCTGGACAGTATGGTCACCGGCTGACTTGGCACCATCCATAGCCAGCTTAACTCTTCTATAAGACACAGAAACTGAACACAACACCATTTTACTTAAGCTAATTGCAGTACAAAGGATGTTTTTCTAGTCATTTGAAGTGTATGAATACAATAATTGCAAATAACTAATACTGACTGAGTGGAGGAAGCGGAGAGGGTCTAGCTGTGACTAAACTAACTAGCACTAAAGAGATAAGGAGGACAGAGAAAGATACCAAAATCCCTTTAGTAAACAAGTTGTAGTGGCCACTAAATGTCAACATACTACAAAAAAGCGATAACGTCTTGCAGTTCAATACAAGACAAAAAATATATGAAAACATGGCAGAACAGAATTCCTTATCACTATACTTGTTCCAGGTCAGTGATTTATAGTGTTGAAACCCAACAGGGAGAGAATTAAAATGCTAAAAAGAAATGCTAAATTCTAAAAGAAGTCAGTAATGGCAGCATATATACTGTATTCTCCTCTGCTAGATGAACTTTATGAAGACAAGCTAATAAAGGCAGTTGCCATAGTTCTGCACTAGTAGGTTCATTTTAAACATAGATGTGATTTGGTAGTTGAAGGAGCATTGAGTTACTTACTGCTCCAAAAAAATGGTGGTCACCATCACCACCAAAAGAACCTATGATTAGTACTGCATTCTTCTGGGCTCACATGCAATATCCAGAAGGGAGCATCAAGAGTACACATAAAGAAGCCCATGTTTAATGCACCCTCTTCCAGTAATTCCATAAGTCCCAGCTTTGGAACATGAGAATGAGGGACACCTTGGTATGGTTGACCAGACAAAAATGGACTGAAAATGGACATGACTAAATTGCACTCAATATTGAGCTCACTTAGACTGATACAAAGGGATAACAACATTTTATAACCCCACCACTCAGGTGCTGCTGAGAAACAGTGATTGTTGCTAGCCCTGAGACCGTTGGAGCAGGTCATGTCCTTGGAATTCAAATGTAAGCCGAAAAATAATATTATCCCAGTCCCGCTACATACCACAGCATGTGACCTGCATCAAACTGTCTTCTTCTGGCCTTAGGGTGCACTGAATCCAGCAGCTTTAGAAAACTGTAGGATATCTATATGCTAAATTGTATGACAGTCTGAACAAGTCCTAAATCTAGTTACTATGTGATTCACAAGCCTTGTGAAGTAAACAAAAAACGTATTTACCTTGAGTCAAATCCTCCTTCATTCGGTACTTCATGTGCCAAGCGCCCAGGATTTTAGTAGGATAGGCAGAGACAGCACTAAAAACCGTATGGGGGTTCTAACCATTCTGCACTCCACTAAAGTGCAGAGATTGGCCATCATTTCCTGTTCCTCTGTCAGCAGAACAGGAAATAAAAGGGACGTCCTGCCAATAGGAGTAAAGACAAAAATAAAACCCCCTTCTCAGTCTGCTAAACACAAAAATAAAAGCAAACAATGGCAGTCTTAAGATTTTCCAGGCCCTTTTTCAGCACAAGCACCTGATTGGTGGTTCTGAGAAGATGGACTGTTGCTAATCCACATAGATGGACACGTGCGGGAAATTGTAACTATTTTTAAAAGTGAAACCTGGCCCAGTCATCTCCTTTTCCACTCTGGAGGCCCTGGCAGTATGTCATATATGTGTGTTTTTATATATGCACATCTTTTGTAGATATCTTTTTGTAGATACCCCACCCCCTGCCAATTCCCGACCTCCTCCACTCTTCCTACCACTCCATCCCCCACAGCTATTTCCTCCTGTACCACTATCCCCTCCCTCCTAGATTGTAAGCTCCAAGGAGCAGGGCCCTCGAACCCCTCGTGTATCGCATTGTATTGTTATTGCTCTGTCGCATGTTCTGTCTCCCATTGTAATGTACAGTGCTGAGCAAACTGTTGGCACTTTATAAATACTGTATTATAATAATAATAATAATAATAATAATAATAATAATAAAACAACAGAGCAAGAGTGCACAGATTTTGTGCAATAAAAGAGGTTCATTTATTGAGTATAAAAGCAAAGTGGCAATTTACAAGCCTCCCAATGAAATAGTGCACATCAGGCCAGAGGAAGACAGTGGCCTGTACAGGATGATTAAGACATTTGTTTTTGAGGTTGGACCTGCCAGGAGCTGTGTGCAGGCAACCTATGCCGCTCTATGGGGACAGAGAATCTCATCCTAATTTAAATAAATCTCTAGTGTTGCGCAAAGTGAAACATAAACTAAATAAAAATAAAAAAAATGCACAAATTATGTACAATTATTACATATCCAATAAAAAACTGAAGAAAGGATGCTCAATAGTGAACCAATGCCAGAAATTGTAGTACAAATAAGATTAACCTCTTCAAGTCCGGACACTTTCACCCCTTTCCTGTCCAGGCCAATTTTCAGCTTTCAGCGCTATCACACTTTGATTGACAATTGCGCGGTTATGCAACACTGTACCCATTTGAATTTTTAGTATTTTTTTGAGACAGATCAAACTTTATTTTGTAGGTATTTATTCACCACTGGGATTTTTTTTTTTTTGCTATTTAAATGAAAAAGTCCAAAAAAAACAGTTTTTCTTTATTTTGCAAATTTTGCAAATAAATAATCTTTCTTCATAAATCTTGTCCAAAATGTATTCAGCTATCTTTTTAGTAAAAAAAATAACCCAAATTAGTTTATAGCCAAAAAATATAGTTTTTCAAAAAATGTTTTACATTTTTATTTTATTTTTTATATTATTATTTGCTTTTTGTTTTTTTTTTAACATACTGTCACCGTAGAAATACAGTGTCATCATAGTGACACTGTACTACTTGTGGGGGGTGATGAAGATTTTTTTTTTTTTTTACACTGATTGCTTTTACACCCATAAAGGCTGTAAAAGCAATCATTTCTCCTTCTCTCTGACTGCATTCTTGCAGCCATTGAGAAATACCTTGAGAGCTGTGATTGGGCACAGCTTGTCACATGGTACAAGGTATTTGTGAATAGCCTTGTACCATGTGACCTCTCTGATCATTCACAGATTTCACTAGTAGTGAGCACAGGGGCGGACTGACAACTCATGGGGCCCCCAGGCAATAGGGGATCATGGGGCCCCTGTGTCCTTGCCCAAACTCAAAAAAGCCTATGAAAAAGGTACCAGGGGCATCTCATGGGGCCCCCTACTGGTCCTGGGCCCTCGGGCAGTGCCCGAGTTTCCAAATGGTCAGTCCGCCCCTGAGTGAGCAATGATGTCAGAAGTGACATCTTGCTTACTACTATTGATGTGATCACTGATTGGCCAATCAGGGATTACATGATCGGGACCTCACACAGAGGTCTCGTACAGCATTCGATGCTCCGCTGTGTCCTTAGGACACAGCGGGCATTGGATCGCGGTGCCATGCTCTCTCCCAGGGAGCGCGCACAGGTTGAAAATGTGGATGCCGTTTATGAACGGCAACCCGCTCCTGCACCTCTCCTGCCACACATATGTGTAGCAGTCCTTTAGGGTATATAGAACAGTCCCCTTGTTTTGTGATAAACAGCTGAAAATCTTCATTCCAATATAACCACCAACGTGAAGATTGCACCACTGTGATGACAAATTGGAGGCTTACCAGATCCTTTGACCCCTTGACTGTAGGGGGTCAACAAATGCCTGTATGAAAACATCCATCCAGACTCATATAACTCAAGTCAGATCACATGTATCATCAGAAGCTCCTCAAACTGTCCCGATCTTGTGGGGTTGACTTACACTCCTTTCCATGAGGTGAAGGAAGCAGGCAGCATGAAATGGATGGAGAGGAGACTGGCTTCTTCTGCCGTGCGTAGACTGCATGTATCAAATCTCTTCCACCACCATGAAGTTCCTTCTTAGTTGCCGCTCATCCTAATTTGACAGGCTTGTAAGCGCAGGTGAGTGGCCCCGAATGCGGACAATGTGCATTCACAATAGGACAATTGGCTGTGTTTGTACAGCTGTTTTGTCCCCTGGAAGCTCCAGTGGCATAAACAAATGGACAATTTATGCTGTATGGCCACAGCACCCATGTTTGACCACATATATAACAACCACACTATCCACATAAACACTAACACACACTAACTACACATAAACAATAACACACACTCTAACATGTCACCCCAAGGTAACCTCTCACACATACACTTACAGTACCTAAGCTTTCACAAGTGTTGATGCAACAGCAGGGCCTGTTGCCTTCCGTCCATATGGAGCTCTCAGCATCCTGCCTCCTCTGACCCCTGGTTCACATATCCGCGTTCCTGCGGGCCACGTTTTGCGCGGGCAGGAGAGCCTATTCATTTGAATGGACTCCCGTGCCCCGGGCCACACAGGGAAGAAGTCCCTGCACTTCTGCTGAAAACGCAGCCCTCACAGGAACCTCGGTTCCCAGTACGGTTGTGATTTCCAGTGCGGGTGGTGTGTCATTAGAATTAGAATTAATGGCACCCGCCTGCAGGTCCACATTCTTCTGTGTGGGTTGTGTGGCTGCACAGATTTTTGTTAGGATCCGCAGCAGCACTACCCACACATATGTGAACCTAGCCTAAGGGGTTCTGGTGGCTGCAGCAGCGGCCTCTGGTATTGCCCATCTTGAACCTTAGGTGTCCTTCCCATTGCCTGAGTAACATGTACCTGAACCCACTTGTTTGCACTGGAACAAATGTAAGAGACACAGCTCGGATCCTCAGGATGCTTGGACTTTGCTAAAATTCCAAGATAGTCTCACAGACTGGCTATAAATTTGGTCACACGACCACTGACTTGCTTCAGAAGTATGATCTTGGTAATTCACAAGCATTTCTCCTTTCAGATATAAAGTGGTTGCAAAGGTAAAAGGTTTTTTACGGTAATGCGTTCTATGCATTAAGGTAAAAAACCTTTGAAGTGTAGCTTCCCCTGCAGCCCCCCTAAATACTCACCTAATCTCTGTCCAGCACTGTGCTCTCTACAGCAGCTCCTCTCCCCTTTCCCAACTCTCATAGGCTTAGCTGAGAGCCATTGGCTCCTGCTGGAGTCATTCAAAACCTGTGAACAGAGAGCAGGGGCACAACATGATTGTTATTTTAATTTTAAAAAATTGGGGATGAAAAAAAGACAGGGCCATGTCCATAGATGGAAAGAAGGGTTCTGCCACACCTCAGTTGGGACATCAGACAGGGAACAGCAAGTGGGGGGACTTTTCAGCAGGTAGAGCTTATTAGCTCTCATGCACACTGAACGTTTTATAACAGTGGTAACGTTAGCTGTGTAAAGTCACGTTCGCCCGCTGCCCCCCACGATGCTCTGTGCTCTGCAGTGCATTGTAAGAGCCATGATTGGCCAAAGCAATGCACCTGACCACAGGTCAGGTGCAATGCTTTACCCAATCACAGCACAATTGGGCAGAGCTAGCGGAGTGCGGACAGGTCGGCGGGCGGGGTTTTTTTAATATTTCGGCGACTCGCCGTCAACGTGACCAAGCTGGATGCCGTGATTGACGATGGATTACAATGGTCCATATTTGTGCATTTTTTTAAATTAAAGGACTTGTCAAAAACTTGTTTTTTTATTTAAAGGATTTTTTCAAAAGACTGGTCTCTTTATTTTTTCTAAATGTAACCCTTTAGTGAATGGGGAGGGGTACAAGTACCCCTTACTCATTCACAAGGGGGGGCAGCATCATTGTGCCTCCTAATTTAAAGGGGTACCCCAATGCTAATAAACCCACCTGTCAACAGACCCCCACAACCACCAGGCCAGGGTTGTGGGGAGGAAGTCCTTGTCCTCATTGGTATGGGGACACTGCCGAGGGCATCTGGCCTGATAAGCCACAGGGAGGGGGGGACTCAATCATCCCCCCCTTTTCCTGTCCTAGCAGGCATGTGCTTGTATCAAAGGTCTGGTAGGAATTTAGGGGGGACCCCACCCTTTCCTCCACATTTCTGAGGGGTGGGGTTCCCCTTAAAAGTCTTAGCAGGCATGGCACCTTAAAAAACCTTAATTGTCTGGAATGGATTCAGGCAGGACCCCATGCTGTTTGTTTTTGTTTTTAATATATAAATGTAATTTAGAAACAAAAATCCTGCTGCATTGAGTTCAAAGTTCAAGGTCGAACATTCATTAGGTTCGAATGTTCGACTGTGAACCAAACTTGGGGGTATTCAGGCCATCACTACTCCCAAATCAACACACCATGCCTGCAAAGATGAGGTGCAACTTTTCAGATAATATTCATTATCTGAAGAAAAATCAGTTTCTTCCTTCACACTTTTGGCCTTTTGTAGTTTAGTTTGTTTTTGCATTCTAGCTTTCCAAATTCAGCTAATTGCTTTTAAATGGCCTTGTTTCTTGCACGCAACACATTCACATGTTTCTTGTTGCATGTTACTGTTTTTATACTTATTTTTCATCTTTAAATCAGACTCTGCAATAGAAGCACTGTCGCTATTAATGCTTTCTGTTTTACGCTCATATTCATCCACAAGTTTGCCCTTAACATATTTCAATGTCAGTTCATCATCTCGACATGCCTCAAGTGCTGTGACAAGCATTTCATAACTTTCTGGTAAACCACTAAGGAACAGTGCTGTGACCTGAAAATCTGTTGGAAATTATTTTATTTTTTTTCTTGTGACTCTCAGGCAATCAGCTATTTCCAAGGTGTGCCTTATGTAATCCTGCATATCCTGGCCTTTTATCAGCTTGGTTTGGTATAGCTTTCTGATTAAGTACAGTTTATTGCTGAGATTAGTTCTTTCATGCACCTTTTATAATCCTTCCTATATTTCTTTAGCAGTTTCACACTTACATATTGTCAAAAGTATTGGGATGCCTGTCTTTACACGCACATGACATTTAATGGCATCCCAGTCTTAGAAATTTGTGTAACTTCATCTTCACTCCTGTGATCCTACTTAACCAGGATATGTTGTGCCAGGATGTCAGTACAGAGATAGGTAAGGGAACAGTTTGGGATAGCCGTGACTGAGCTTGGGTCTATAGGATTAAGGTACCTCTTCAGGAAAATTGTAAGACCTGCCACTGCATTACTCAGAGCTGGTAGAATTGAATACAGATAGGCAAGACTCAGGCATGATAAAGGAATTTGGATAACAACATTATCTTTACTGCCGTGATCCTACCTGACCAGGACACATTGTGCTTTAGCCAGAATGACAGTAAAGAATTTAGATAAGGGAATAGTTTGGGATAGTTGCTTTGATAGAGACTGTTGATGCTGAAGTGAGATGAAAGGGTCCAGGATAAGGCAAAGAATTGCTGAAGTGCATGTACTGTATCAGCAGGCAAGGGGACATTTAGAACCAATAGATGTGGTCTTAATAACACAAAGACCAGAAATTTGGCCAAACAGGGTCAATATCAGTTGTATCCTTTCACTTCTATCCCTTGCACATCCATGTGTTGGTAGATAGTCTGTGCCCTGGGGTTCTTTTGCAAGAGTAAACAAAAGTGTACACAGGGGGCAGCCTGGTCTCATACCTCTGTTCACAAGGGTTTCTTTTTAAATAATTGTAGTGCTGCCCCCATAGGGGTCATAGGTTCCTTCCCAAAAGCACATAAGCTGCCTGTCCCCACAAACTCCAGTCCATTCACACCAGTTCCAACAACACATTCTAGGGGATGGCCTTTCAAGATTTAATGCCTGAAGAAATTCCAACAGGAGAGGGATTGGGACATGGAATACTCCAAACTATAAGTACTTAGCAGTTAGAGGACAGTCTTCTCCTTAAGTATTTGTGGGTATTGAACAATCTAATGCCTCACAGCTAGGAACCATGCTGTAGGTTTCTGAGCAGTCTAAGGGCTCACAGCTGAAGACCAGGAGACAAGTCTATTTGGCATCTGGTTACCTTGCACTAATGCATAACTGCTGATACCCAGTGTAATCTCCAGAACACTACACAGTCTCATAGATTAATTTAGGGTCACCTTCCAGCTTCCTATGGGCCCAGTCCAGTGAGTGAATCAGTTCTTCCCCAGATCAGATCCCTTGTGGTGAGGTCCTACAATCAGCTTCTAACAAGATCCATCCAGATCCTCAGCCCTGACACCACTGAGGTCTCTAAACAGCTGCTTAGCCCATGGGCTGCCTGAAAGCAGTAGCCCTTCAGGCTTTGGAACCCTCCTGTGAGAGAGAGACTTTACCACCTTTTCAGCCCCCTACTGGACATTCTTCTCCAAGAAATGGGTGGAGCGTGATAAATATTCAGGCTGGTTATTAGCATCTCCCTCTCTAAGCTCTGGAAGCTTCTTCCAGAGGCAAGAGGAAGCAAATAAACTCCCAGCCTGTGAAACCCTAAATAGACAAGGACAAACTTTCACTGCTCCCTTGATTACAGAAGGAGCCAAAAACTAAATTTACCAAGCATCCCATGCTAGAAGGATGCCACATAATGTTTAGATATGCTGCTTGCATGGGAAAACAAAACAAGCCCCCAAAAGGGGGGGGTTCTCAAATTTGACTGCAAAAGTGAATCACACTTTAAGCTACAGTATAGTGTTCCTTTTAACAATCAGTACAACCTTTCAATCAATGTATTTCAAAAGTAGCCTTAACCAGGGTTACTTTTTTAGCAATTCAACCCAAATTAAATATGTACATTAAAAAACTTGCACATTAAATCTTTTTATTTCAACAGCCTGTACAATGTGTTCTGTTTTAGATAAGCAGTATGGTTAACATTTGCTATTCTCACAGTAACGAATGCGTGCTTCAGGTTAAATTCATCGATTTGAAAAATGACTCTGTGTAAAATTAACAGTATGCACGGAAAATTGTTAATTTTTTCACCTGTGCAATATATTCCCTTCTCTGTGGCTGTTCGGCTAATTTGATGATTTCTTGTTGGAAATTCAGGCTAATTTAAAGTGACTGGCAGTTGTTCAGGGATCCTCCCTTTAAAGAGTATAATTTATCCTGACATTTTCACTGCTCATCAGAGATTCATCATTTTAACTATAGCAATCTGTTTTTCCTTTTCCAACCTAACGGGAAGTCAAAGGTTTCACAGCAATATAGTAATATAGCAAAATGTGTTTTGGATAATTAAAATGTATCATTGTTAAAGAGGTCCTGAAGGGTCTCTAAAGAAAGCAAACTGGCACTCACCTGCAATAGAAGAGGCAGTATTCTGTAACCTATTGATAAGGTGTTAGATGTAGTGTATTAAAATGGACAGCAGAACAGCCCTCTGGAACTTGTATGCTGAACAGCAGGACTTCACTGGGCAGCAGAGTACCCAGGGACTGCATATCCCAGGGGAAGTAGTGTGTGGGCGGGGGGCATATATATCTCATAGCCTGAGCAGGAAGTAGGAGGGGAGAGATGGAGAGAGAAAGAAGTGAGCTGATGGCTGGAGTAATGGACCAGGCTGCAAAGTCAGGGTCAGAGAGGGAGGAGGAGTGGAAAGATTTTGCTGATCATCAGTTTTACCATGCTGTCCAATGAGCCAATCTGTAAGCAGGAGACGGAATACCAAATCAGGACCAGAGAGTCTTTGGGGGCCCCCATGTGCAGAGAAAGACGGACCACTAAGATCTGCTGGACATCATTGGTGAGAGTCCTATATACCCACTAAGTGAACACTGACAATTTCATTACATCTCTTGTCTACTTGCACATAGCTGCAGACATTATAACACAGTTACCCCAGTTTATGGCCTAGTTCTCCCAGCTGCCATTGTTGGAACACATTTGCATTATGGTCTCACCATCCAAGCTGATTGCAGGACACACAGCTGCAGGCCAGAATACAGCAGTGCCAACTGAAACAACAATTTACCCTTCCCAGCAGAACGGGATTTCTATCGCTGTTGCCTTTGGCCCTTGTCTTTCATAGAGATTTTTTCTTGCTCTCAGACACTTAATCCAACTGTCACTGCTTCAAATCTCTCCTTGTTTAGTGCCTTAAACGGGACCTTGCATCAGTTCACTACCATTAAGAGGAGAAGTACTTATTCTGCCCTCTTTTTCCTCCTTATCCTTTGTGGTATTATCCTGAGGAACTATCATCTACACCTTAGATTATCTTCACACCAATTGGGCACCAACTAGAGTGCAGAGGACTCCATATTGCTCTTAAAGGAACATTGGTTGATTATAGACCAGAGCTCTCTCTATTTTCAAATCTAATCCTTGCCATCAGGTTCTGAGGACCCGCTGTGAGCTTACCTGTGTATTGATAGTTGTTCTCACTCACTGGGGATTCAACAGTCACCTCAGATTGGAGGCAGTGGATTATTTCTGAAAGCAGGCCTGCTAACAGCTACTGGTACTTTGGATGCTGTTACTTTTACTTAAAGCTTACAAGAGTGATTATATTTGCTACATATGTCAATGTCATTTTGAGCTTTTTGATCAAGCTACATTCAAATTCAATACAAACTTCATATTGGTTTACACTAAATTGTGTGTGAGTCCATTTCACAGGGGTGACTTAATTTGGTCACAAGAATACGGTGGTGTCAGTAAAAGTTTAGCTTTCAGAAAGAGGTCTAGATTGACAGGGAACCTGAAAATTACTAAGCAACCCTCAAGGGGATGGTTCTCCATATTTACCTCTCCTCCTAGCTGTCCTCAATTGCAGCGCTGCAGCCTCCATCTTGATTGTCTGTGTTCCCTGCTGCACAGTATGGTTCCTTCCTCCAAACCCTGTGTCACTGCTGAGTACTGTAGTAATGTAGGGCATAAAGGTAGGACCACTGTGCCCCATAAATATGGACAATGATGTTACAGGGAGCTCCATCCCCAAAGTTTTCTGGCCATATGATGCAATGCAAAGTGTAGGAAATTTGTGCTCATCAGAAGCTTGTGAAGCGAGCTAGGAGAATCCTGTCTCTCACTTCCTCTCACCTGCCATTGCTGAATGGATGCCACTGGAACCTTAGGACACTGCTGAAAAATCTTTGGACATCACTGGAACTGAAAAAGTACACTGCTCAAAAAAATGAAAGGAACACTTTTTAGTCAGAGTTTAGCATCAAGTCAATTAAACTCCTGGGATATTGATCTGGTCAGTTAAGAAGTTGAGGGGGTTGTTAATCAGTTCCAGCTGCTTTGGTGTTATTGAAATTAACAACAGGTGCACTAGATGGGCAACAATGAAATGACCCCTAAAACAGGAATGATTTTACAGGGGAAGGTCAGTGACATTTTTTTCCCTACTCATCTTTTCTGACTGTTTTTCACTAGTTTTGTGTTTGGCTAGGGTCAGTGTCACTACTGGTAGCATGAGGCGATACCTGAACCCTACAGAGGTTGCACAGGAGTCCAACTCCTCCAGGATGGCACATCAATACGTGCCATTGTCAGAAGGTTTGCTGTGTCTCCCAGCACAGTCTCAAGAGCATAGAGGAGATTCCAGGAGACAGGCAGTTACTCTAGGATAGCTGGACATGGCCGTAGAAGGTCCTTAACCAATCAGCAGGACTGGTATCTGCACTTTTGTGCAAGGAGGAACAGGATGAGTGCTGCCAGAGCCCTACAAAACTACCTCCAGCAGGCCACTAGTGTGAATGTCTCTGACCAAACAATCAGAAACAGACTTCATAAGGGTGGCCTGAGGGTCCGACATCCTCTAATGGTCCCTATGCTCACTGCCCGGCACCATAGAGCTCAATTGGCATTTACCATTGAGCACCAGAGTTGACAGGTCCACCACTGGCACCCTGAGCTTTTCACAGATGAGAGCAGGTTCACCCTGAGCACATGTGACAGATGTGAAAGGGTCTGGAGAAGCCGTGGAGAATGTTATGCTGCCTGTAACATCATTCAGCATGACCGTTTTGGTGGTGGGTCAGTGATGATTTGGGGAGGCATATCCATGGAGGGTCGCACAGACCTCTACAGGATAGACAATGGCACCTTAATTGCCATTAGGTATTGGGATGAAATCCTTGGACCCATTGTCCTGGGTTCCTCCTGGTACATGACAATGCCACGCACGTGGTGAGAGTATGCAGGCAGTTCCTGGAGGATGAAGGAATTGATACCATTGAATGGTCCCCACGCTTGCCTTACCTAAATCCAATAGAACATCTCTGGGATATCATGTTTCAGTCCATCCAATGCTGCCAGGTTGCACCTCAGACTGTCCAGGAGCTCAGTGATTCCCTGGTCCAGATCTGGGAGGAAATACCTCAGGACACCATCCGTTGTCTCATTAGGAGCATGCCCCGACATTGTCAGCCATGCATACAAACATGTGGGGACCATACAAACTACTGAATACCATTCTGAGTTGCTGCAATGAAATGTCAGCAAAATGGACTAGCCTGCTGCATAATTTTTTCATTTTCATTTTTGGGGTGTCTTTGAATTCAGTCCTCTGTAGGTTGATAATTTTCATTTCCATCAAACGATGGGGCATCCTTACATCCTTACATTCCTAACTTGTTACCCAGTCCATATCAGTATAGATATCCAGCATGATATTTTTCCCCATTGAGATCTGATGTGTTTTCAAAGTGTTCCTTTAATTTGTTTGAGCAGTGTATATATTAGTGAAAAAAATACTTTGATAAAGCAATTTTAAAATAGTGTGGTATCTTTTTAAATGTTTATTTCTTTCTTGCCAGCACAGAGAATTGGTTAGGGGTCCGAGGTACCCCTAAATACAATTTTTAATGGGGTGTAATTCCCTTTTATGACTTAGTCTCACCCAGAAGTTGCTAGAGTATCCTCTAGGAGGCTTTATTCTCTAGGAGGACATGAGGCCTTGTGGGGTGAGTAAGAGGTGAGGGAGAGTAGCTACCACTGAATAAAGAGAAGACCCAGGTTCCTAGGAAGTTCATGTACCTGATGCACCACTATGTAGAGTTGTATTGAATAACTTTCTCCCCACTAAGAGCTATGCTACTATTTGCAGATATAGGGACTGAAAGCCACACATGAGTACTGCTACTCTCCTCCTGTTGTTAGTTGTTAGTGCTCTATGAAAAGTAAGGGAAATACTATGTGTCCTGCTCCCTACTATTTTAAATGTTGTGTTCTGCACTGTTAAGGAATTATGTTGTATACATTACCATTTTGAGAAGTCATTGTTCAAGTTGTATGTAGGCAGGTTAGAATTAGCTAGTTAGGTGCTGTCCCCGATGGGAAGGCTAGGGTTAACTTAGTTTCCAA
Organism: Staurois parvus; assembly: GCF_062004578.1. Lineage (NCBI taxonomy): Eukaryota > Metazoa > Chordata > Amphibia > Anura > Ranidae > Staurois > Staurois parvus. The sequence goes on along the minus strand of NW_028318218.1, from coordinate 5,774,399 downwards.
ATTTTTGGTTTTGGTGGGATCTTTGGGTCTGCCCACTGCTGCTGTGAGTATAAAAAAGGGACAGTTGTCCAGAGCCCAGAGTCTCAAGTCTTAGTTCCTGTCCTCGGTCCGGGAGAATCAGCATCCCCTCCTATGGGAGAGAGCTGCCCAAGGGCCTGCTGCTGGCTCAGTGGCTATCTAACCTCCAAGGAAGGAAGATATGAAAGCCATGAAGCCTGGGGTTTCTCCCGAAAATTCCAACCACTGGAGCCTGACAAATATGGAGCTCTTTATACATGGATGTCACGGCTACAGGTAAGCTGGGACAGCACATAGCCTGGCTAGGTTAAGGGACTAGGAACTTAGGGATAATGTGTTGGACTTTATACTGTTAAACTTATCTTAGTACAGCATTGAAACTTTGCTATCTGCCTGGTTGGAAGTTACCCAAATGGGTGTAAATGGGTGTCTACAGCTTGGATCACTAGAACATGGGGTATAAAGAGTCAGCACATTAAGAGTCATTCTAGTGCAAGTTATACATGTGGTTGCCATGAGCAATGAATGTACAGTCAGCGAGCAGCATGTCCAAAGAGTGTACCTGTAATAGGTGGAATTGCCTCTAGCAGTGAGAAAGACGTTGTTGGTACTGCCTATGCCGCATTCTGTCTTCCACAGCAACCGGGAACGGAACTGCACTGCAGAGGCCCCCATCCTGAAGTGCAAGATTTAAAGTCGAGTTCACACTGGAGCCTGCGCTATGTGCACTGTGGTGTTCCATGCTGCTACCAGAGCTGGTAGTGGGAAATGCTGGAGAAGTGGCTGTGGTCAGTGTTCGGCACAGCCCACCTAATTGCAAGCTACAGTGGGAAGATGTACATTTAGATGGGGACCCGAGACTTAACTGGAAAACAGCTGCGCAAGTGTACATGGTGTATGTTCATCTTGCCTTAAGGTCGAGTATTCCCTGACGGCAGCCTCAACCTTGTTCCAGGGCATTGGTGAAATGGCACTAAAGCAAGGGTACTCCATGTGTGTGAAGTGGAGGGAGAGCAACCCAATGCAAGTTGCCTAGCATAGCCCAGAAGAACCAACCCCGGGTTAGGCATCTCATATGACCCTTGCCTGGCACCCCACCAGGTGGGAAATATGGAGGACGTGACAAACAACCATCACCCTACCCCTATGTAAATTAAATGTTTTCTGCAAGTATTTTTGAAAGTATTTTTAACTGGTATTTTTATTTTATTTTAATTCCTTCTGAGAAGACAACCGTGTAGCCAATGCCTGGGTAGAGCAGTTGGTAGCGAACTCCAAAGGGAATGGGATAGCTAGTTTGTTATGGAGAAGACCCAAGGATCATATCAAACAGTGGCTTTTGCCAGCTTCTGAAAATAACTGGCTTGCCGTGGGCTTTTGTTGTGGCCTGGGTTACTGACCCTTCTATGAATGAAGCATAGCTGTAATGTGTCCTTACAAGTTCTGATGCTTAGATACACCTGCTCATATAACAAGGACAAAACAAATTCGCAGGGGAGGGGGCCACCACCTACTCGCCACACTATGGAGGCAGTTGTACATTGTACATAAGCCCTCCCTTGCTGATATTCCTTTCTGGATGCTGAGAGTGTCAAAGAGGCAGGTGTCTGTCAACATTGAGTACCAGTTCTTTGGAAGGAATGCCCCAGGGGGCTGCATGTTTGCTGACAGGGATATCCGCCAGGAAGCCTGGCCTGCTGTGCTGGTTCAATCTGGGATGGGGATGATATTGTTTTAATACATAAAAAAGTAAAAATAAGAAATTAACCATTGAAGTGCTGAACCTAACATAGTTTCAGCACTCTTTTTTTAAAGAATTATTGCAGTTTCAGCAGAAAATGCAATATTTCAGCAGCTCAACTAGGTGAATAAATAAAAAAGATTTCAGGAATGTCATGAGAATTTATAGGGGAGGTAACATTCACCCTTATCTTACATAGGATTATTGTATCAATAAAGACCTTTTCCTATCAAAGAAAAGATGTCAAATGTCAGGGAATGCAATTTCTACTAAGTGAACCTTAGGTGAATCTCTGGTGAACTTCCACTAATTTGAATTTAAACATAAGGTAATGTTTACCATTGAATTTTGGGCTAATCCTCAGCAAATTTTAGGATAAATAATTCATAAATACACTCCTTTGATTTACAAATAAAAATATAATACATGCTGAGAGATTTCCAAAGTACCAAACATACAACATTGCAAATAAAGCTTGCTTTGAGACTCCATTTGTCTTAATAAATCTATTTTCCAGAACATGGTAATAGGAAGATCAACTGGGGATGTCCTAAAGTCATAACACATTTAGAAATAAATATTATTTTAACACTTTAATTCAGCCAATAAGATTCAAAGAACATTCCTCAATTTCCATATTTTAGTCTCTTTGTCTGCAATGATAGGGTGTATGTTTAAGAGAGAGAACCTAGTGGAATCTTTATGTACGTGTATTCCTAGATATTTGACACTTTCCACCACTTTCAGAGGGGAGTGGGAGAAATAGTCATAACTTTGACTTGGGCCTATTGGTAAACTGTATGGATTTGTCCCAGCTCACCCATCTAGATATACATTCATGACAAGAAAAGATCTCAAATGGCCACAATGAATGCACCAAATATCTTGTCTTGTATCTGCTGAGTAAGGAATGCTAAAGGATCTGTGGCAAGGGCAAATGATAGAGTGGAAAGGGGGCTTCCTTGATGCATACCTGTCTGGATAGAAAATACCATAGGTGCAAAGCTTTGACTATATTGATAGCTAACCACTGCATTGCTATTATCAAGAGTGTATGTGAAGGAAAAATCTCCTAATTTTATTGTGTGTGCCTTCACCTAGCATGAAGCATGTTTGATGGGGTTTGATTAAAGATAGAATGATGTTATTAAGATGGCTAAACCTTTTTGCCAGGATTTTGACATTCCTATTTAACAGAGATATGGAGTAGTATGAGCTGCAATCAATTGCAACATTTTTATTTCCTGCAGAAGTACAATTATTAAAGCCACCTTCATGGAGCCTGGGAGGACTCCATGTTCATCTTCTTGGTATAGCAAGTACAAGTGGTAGTGCTATGTCTTTTATCTTTTTACCACTCAAGTGATGTACTCTCTGTCCCTGGGATCTTTAAAAAACAGGGTAGGAATCTGAAGCATTCTGTTTTCTGTGATTGTTAAGGAGTTTTCTAGATAGCCTTTCTCCTCTGTATCAAGGAGAAGATATATTAATTCTAGGAATTTGTTTTTATCATGCTCAGAGGTACCTCCTATCTATAGAATATAATAGTTTCTAATATTCCTTTAAAAACATTGATATGTATGGGATCTATGATCTAGCTGCCTAGAATTGGAATGTCCTCCCTCTGTTCTCAAATGCAAACATATATAATGGGAAGAATATACTGGAATTTATATCCAGTATCACACAGTATACAGAGTGGGCTGGAATGGTATGTAACAGTAGTGTCCAATCTTTTGATTTTCCTGGGCCACGCTGTAAGAAGAGGAATTGCTGTGGCCCACATATAAAATACACTAACAATAAGGATAGCTGATGAGCAGAAAAGAGTTGGGTAGATAACAAGTTAATGATCACTGATAATGTAGATTCTGAGTAATAAAACTTCATTTTTTTGTAATATCTTTTGTTATAAAAGTAAAAGATGTCAACATAAACCTAGTGTAATATTTGACACTGTTTTTGATAAGCTAATGCTTCAATAGCTGGTTCAATGGACATAGTACCGATTAAAGATGGGAAGGCCTGGAAAAATCTGGAAACAATGTGAAAAAAAAAACATTTATTTTCCTTTTTTTTAAGCCATTTTTTGTTTTCTGGAAAAGAAGTGTGGAATATGTTCTTTTGCAATGATAAATAATATATCTATAATATGGTATTCAAACTATATAACATTAAAGATCTTAATTAAGGATTTATGAGACTTTATGTAAAGTCTTAAATTACTGGAAGTTCTCTCAGCTGAAGACAAGCAAATCCTGGTATACAGTTTAACCGCTTGCAGTGTTTTCACTGCGGCAGGGCGGCACCTGTGCGCACAGCGCCGTCTTTTAACATCGCTGTGCAAAACAGGTAGGGGGCACATGCGAGGCATACCCGTCCCACCGTCCGTGACAGCGGGTGTCTGTCACTGGCTCCCGGCGGGTCATTTGCCGCCGGGTGCCGGCGATTACAAGTAATCACTGACAGATAGCACGGCTGCAGTGTTTACATTGCAGGTATGCTATCTGTCAGTTCAGAGCACGCTGAACCTGAGAGTAGAGTTTATCTCTCGGGATCAGCGTGTTCCTGTGAAGTACACACCCCCGCCCCCTAGTAAAACACTCCCCTCACACAGTTAACCCTTTCATTACCTAATAAAAGTTAACCCCTTCCTCCCCAGTGTCATTAGTACAGTGTCAGTGTTTTTTTTTTGCACTGATCACTGTATTGGTGTCACTGGGGATGTCAGTGACCCCAAGTCAGTTCTCCCTAGTGTCAAAATGTCCGCCGCAGTCCCGCCATAAGTCGCTGATTGCTGTCATAAATCGCTGATCACCGCCATAAGTCGCTGATTGCCGCCATTATTAGTATAATAAAAAAAAAATCCCAGTATCTTTCCCGCTATTTGTAGACGCTATAACTTTCACGTAAACCAATTAATTTACACGTATTGGGATTTTTTTTAAGCAAAGACATGTCGCAGAATACATTTTAGCAGAAATTTATGACTAAATTTGATTTTTAAATTTTTTTTACTGGACATGTTTTATAGCAAAAAATCAAAAATATTGTTTTTTTTCTCAAAATTGTCAGCCTTTTTTTTTATAGCGCAAAAAATAAAAAACGCACAGGCGATCAAATACCACCGAAAGAAAGCTCAATTTGTGGGAAAAAGGATGTAAATTTCATTTATGTACCGTATTGCATGACCGCGCAATTGTCTGTTAAACTAGCACAGCGCTGTATAGCAGAAAAATGACGTAAATTGAAGTATCTATACCATAGTTTGTAGACGCTATAACTTTCACACAAAGCAATCAATATACACTTATTGGGATTTTTTTTTACCAAAAACATGTAGCAGAATACATTTTGGCCTAAATTTATAACTAACTTTGAGTTTACTATATATTTTTTATAGGTGAAGTAAAAAATATCATTTTTCTTCAAAATTTTTGGTATTTTTTTGTTTATAGCGTGAAAAATAAAAAGAGCACAGGTGATCAAATACCACCGAAAGAAAGCTCTATTTGTGTGGAAAAAAAGGACGTAAATTTCGTTTGGGTGCAGCATTGCATGACCGCACAATTATTAGTTGAATTAGTGCAGCGCCGTGTAACAAAAAGAGGCCTGGTCAGGAAGGGGGGTAAATCCTCAGGAGGGCAAGTGGTTAAGTAACATTGTACACCTCAATGCAGTTCACAAACAAGAGAAATGTGCATTTCTGCCACTAGGGGACACTGCAGGGGAAATACTGTTTTGTTTGCTTGTTGGCTTCATCTTGTACCTCCTACAGTTGGGTGATTATTGGAATACAGTAAAATGATGGTTTCTGTCCTCTCAGGCCTTAATTGACAGGTAAGAGAGTAAATTTATCTGACAAATTAGTTTATCTTTATAAACTTTAAATGATTCCTATTAATGTTATCACAGCATTATGTTTACCTATAGTCTGCTCAGTAAATAGTTTTTTCTTTTCCTCCTCTAAAATGGTGAGACCAAAATCTAGAGTTTGGAAACATGTCGACAATTCTGAGAGCAAAGCTGCAATATACAAATATTGTGGGAAGAAATATTCTTTTCCAAATGCTACAAGGATGACAAAACACATCCTTGCATTCTAGGGGTGCCTGAAAGGCAGAGGTCTAAAAATGTATACATTTTATTGATTAGAACCATAAAGGAAGTGTGAGTAGTGCTGCATCTGGATCATCACAAAGTGTTTCTCCACCACCAGCATCCTCAAGTAAGGAAGAGTTTCAAACCACAGCCTTCTGTGAAGCCAGAACACCGTAATTTATAGATAAAATGACATCTGAAAATATAGGATAACATTTATCGAGCTCTTGCAAGAGCGATAAATGCATCTGGTTCAGCATTGTCAATAACTGAAAATGAACACTGACAGGAAGTTTTTAAAGTGGAGTTCCACTCAAAAGTGGAAGCTCCGCTTATTTGCCTCCATCGCCCTCCACTGCCATATTTGGCACTTTTTTGGGGGGAGAGGGAGTGGATACCTGGTTTTGACAAGTACCCACTCCCACTTCTGGCTCAGTTCGCCGCAATGAAGTGAGCTGGAAGTTCAGCCCCCATTCTCCCTCCTGCAGTCTCCTGGGAACTTTCCCAGAAGTCCCAGAAGACTGCCGGACCAATTAGGAGGCGCAGCGCAACTCACGCATGTGCAGTGCACACCAGGCTGTGAAGCCGCAAGCTGTCACAGCCTGGTGCCCACATTTGAGATGCCAGCACTGTGGAGAAGAGAAGGGGAGAAGGGACTGCGTGGGTGAGAACATCGCTGGACTCTGGGACAGGTAAGTGTGTGTTTATTAAAAGTCAGCAGCTACAGTTTTTGTAGCTGCTGACTTTTATTTCTTTTTTTCAGCTGGAACTCCGCTTTAACATACAAAACCCTTGTAATTCTATTTGTAATAAAAAAAAATAACATTTTAAAAAGCAAGCTTAGTTTATTTACTGAATAAGCTGTACTTTTATTTCAAGCATAATACTATGCTATACTATACATAATATACACTGTATTTCACATTCCCAGTGTAACAAAATTATTTTACACTTGCAAAACTTATCCGCACTGATTTTGTTTTTCAAAAAAAAAAGAAAAAACATGTTAAAAATGTTTTTTTTCCCATGGCTTCAAAATTTCCAGAAATGTTACATTTCTAGTAGCAGTTATGAATGAATTCTCAAGATGCTCATCCAATATTTTGGTTCTAATTTTGCCTTTCTTGTGCTTCATCCTTGAAAATATTTGCTCACAAATGTATGTGCTGCCAAAAACTGATGACATGAAGAAGGCGTGAAGAGTGGGAGATGTGTCTTTGCAAAAATAAAACTCATAAAATCCAGTAAAGAAACACTGTAAAATTTTTCTTCCGTAGCATATGTTCCCTAAGTGTAGGCACATTTTTAGAAAACATTTTTTTAAAAATCAATATTTTTAGGTAAGTTTTGTGTTCATAGCCATCTTGGGCGCGTGTGGCTGCAGGTTGGACACCCCTGGTATATAACAAAGTATAAAAACTATACAAAGTTGAGTGATACAAAGTATACAGAATAAAGCACAGCGCTGGGAGTCTTGCAGCCACAGGGCATGGTTTGCATTAGTCCAGAGCAGGGGGGTCTCCAAACATTTCAATACGAGGGCCAGATTGTAAATTTTTAAAAATGTTTAGTTTTACAGAAAAAAAATGTTTTTTTAAATGAATGAATGAATAAAGCTTAAATTAATTCATACATTTTTTTTTTTTTCGTATTCAGCATAATATGATTCAGAAAAGCACTTCAGTAAAACAAAGCAAAGCAATTCCAATTAAACTTGAGCCATTAATAAAGGTTGAACAAAAATGTGTTCCATCTGCACTAGAGTCCTCTTTAAATCAGATCCTCCCTTACATCAGAGTCAACTTTACATCAGATACTCCCCTTTCATCAGAGTCCCCTTACATCATAGTCCACACCACAGTTCCCCTTACAAGACATTTCCCCTCACATCATAGTCCTACTTTACATCAGAATCCCCCTTACATCGGGGTCCCCATCAGAGCAGAGACCATGCAGGTCAGCTGTGGTTTATATAAAATTTTGCAGTGGGCCGCATGTGGCCCCTGGGCCATAGATTAGAGACCCCTGGTCCAGAGTATGCAAAATCAGCATATGAAGTAAAGTGTCCGCTTCCACTGCCAGTATCAACCCCTTCACTTCTCCACTTCCAAGCAAGAAAAAAGGGAAGCCACTCTCCAATAAAAAACATGCATGTGTTTATTAAAGTACTCCAAGCACATGCCAATCCAGATGTCCCACAAATCTAACACATTTTACTCCATCTAGAGTGTAGTCTTTGAGAGATATGAAAGGTTTTTACCAAATAGTGGATTCCTTTATTTTATCTTGCTTGGAAGCAGTATATGAAGTATTGTAGTCCAGAATAAAGTACCGGTAATGAATTAGAAATCTCTTTATTACTCGCTGTCCTACTTTGTTATTCTACTCCACCAGTACAATTCGGCCAGGTAGAATGTATTGTAAAAATTGTTTGAAGCTAAACAATCTATAGCTGTAAGCTTAATGAGAATTCCCTTGTCTGAAGGATCTTGTCCTCCACTGGAAGACAACAAAATCTGAAGACATATTACATTTCTCAGTTCGATCAGTATGATAAATTGGGTGTAACTGCGTAATGCGCTGTCGTCAATGTCTAATGAATCCTTTGGGCATGAGTTGTTTCATTTTATGATTTCTTATGAAAGACCTATTTTAGGAACAAAGATGATCTGTTATCAGTGAAATTTTCAACTTGTCTTCAAACAAGGTTGCTTTCCTTAGAACAAAAACATTAGGAAAAAGAAATCTCTGTGCAGGATTTAAAGGAACATAGCAGAAGAGTAATACCTCGCAGTGGCTGTATGGTTAACATGAACATTTTAACTGCCTTGCGGGACAAAGTCTTTTTACTGAATGGTTAGTTGTTTTATTCAGTCATTTGTTTTATGCAGATGCCTACAATGTCAGCTCTACACCACCAATATCCTTTTATTTTTTGTCATCTGTTTAGCTACAGATGAATAAGCACTAATGCCAGCTTGAAGACAGACCCATTTGACTGCTCATTACATCTTTTCTGCTCACCCTATCGCCCTCCACATCAATACGTAATTCAACATTAATGTTTTAGTATGTTTGGCATCATGCTTCACTGTATATATTTTTCTTAATGCTGAAGTAAAGTGCAGCCCAGTGTATGGTCTTATGCTAAAATGAAGCAACTCCCAGGCACATTCACCAAAGTTACATCATCCTGGGCTCCTGCTCTGGTCAATCAAGAGGCCAAAGACTCCGAACCTGGAAGAACACCAGAAGAAGATAAAAGCTCTAGCAATGGACGGGAGTGATGATATCACAACACTGGAGGGGATCCTAAGGTAAGTATGCTGTGCATACTAACACATTATGGCTCTTGGAAGCCCAAAATACTTCCTTTGCTGCAGTTTACCTCTGTCCAGGGGTGGACTGACCATTTGGAAACTCGGGCACTGCCTGAGAGCCTGGGGTCAGTAGGGGGCCCCATGAGATGCCTCTGGTACCTTTTTCATAGGCTTTTTTGAGTTTGGGCAAGGACACGGGGCCCCATGATCCCCTATTGCCCGGGGGCCCCATGAGTTGTCAGTCTGCCTCTGTCTTAACCTCCCTAACGGTATGATTATGTCAACATTTTTGTGCTCAAAGCGGTACTTTTTTTGCATGGAAATATGTAGTTTTTTTATTGTAGGCCTGTAATTTTTAGGAATAACTCACTGAAATCTGCCTGAACAAGAGTCTAGTAAACATCCCGGGTATGATAAAATTTGACAGACGAAATCATAAATTATAATTTAATAAATAATCATAAAAATAATAATATAATAATACATTTAATTCAATAATGTAATCAAACCAAAAACACTGAAATTTGAAATATAGCGCCAAGTTCGCACATCGCTGAGCTCAGTCGCAAAATTGTTTTCAGTGTCTGATGACGAATTTCCCCACAAATCATTATCACTCAATTCTGCAAGTGGTTCTAATTTACTATCGCTGTTCTCTAGCTGATCTAAAACCGCTTTTGGCCTAAAGGGACGCGTTTTGGACGCCATGGACGTTTCTCAGTTTCCAGGCAGAAAGAACAGTAAAAATGCAGGCAGGGCACAGGACAAAGCACTCGGGACAAAATGTATGTGAAATGCTTTGATACAGTAATGTTTTACTATGTGATTTTAGTGTATTTAGTGAATGTCCCTTTTTACATTTTGGAATTTCCGGCCCCCGTACGTCCCATACGTCTTGATGGTCACAGGGACCAGAACCCGGAAGACGGATGCCGGCATCAGCCGGAGGAGATGGCCGAGGACGCTGCAGGGGGAACATTGCAGGAGCGCAGGACAAGGTAAGTGAAAGAGGGATCCCGGAGCAACGCTGCAGGGTTTTCCCGAGTGTAGCTCGGGATTACTGCACTTGGTACTGAAAGTTTACCCCGAGCTACACTCGGGAATACCACCTGGGAGGTTAACTACATAATTTTGTCAATATGTTGTAAAAGCAGCTTACCTCTTAGGCTGGCCATACATTATACAATTTTCTTGAGAATTTTTCTTTAGATTTACCACAAACCATAAAGTATGAGGTCAAACCTAAACAACACTTTCAATTGTATCCAATTAGGCAGGCCCTTGCACTACATAGTTGAAGGTATATCTAAAGGAAAGTGGGCAGAAATTGGACAGAAAATTGTATAATGTATGGCCAGCCTTAGCTGCAGGATCGTTACCTGGAGATCCCATTACTACCGACATTTCCTGCTGTAGACTGACAACACTAAGGGTGGAAATACACGATTAGAAAATCGACCGATCGGTTATCCGACGACCGAGAGGTGTTCGTTCGTTGGTTGAAATCGTGGCTCACATTAACCAATCTAAAAAAATAATTAGTCAGACAATACGTAGTGTTGACGTCTTCCGTGCAAGTGGAAGTGATGCAGTGTGCGTGTGACCTTGTAGCCACGCCCTTCCGGCCAGAACGAGCGATATACACAACAATTACCAGCAATGAGTATAATATAGATTATTACATGACCTATATACATAAATAGTGATACATAAAATATAATCTGCATCATTCTGGCTTCATTATCTCATTAGGCCAATCTACTTTTAACATTTGGATTTTTTGTTCGTGTTTACAAAGTTTCCTTGGACATAAACATTCGGGTCATCTTCTGTTTCCGCTCATGGGTGATAGCACTTGATAGATTTTATTTGCACGACCGACATACAACCGCATAGAAAATCAGTCATTCGTATGCGATACGACAACATTTTTCACTGTTGTTCAACCGGATTTTTTCATTCACTATATCGTTATCAGTTAAAACATCCTGCTCATCCACGAAGAGAAAATTGTTCGATCAGTGGTTCCGCAAAATCTTTCATACGATTTTCTTACGTGTGTACGGGTCATAACGCTCTTTTCACACAAAGGATCCAATCAGTTCCATCTGTCAGTTTTTCAGGCAGACCTGACTAGACTCACCATTCACTCCTTGAGTCCATGTACACCTACCTACCTCCAATCCGATCCAATCCTCTAAAGAGAAGACAGAAGTGTCTTCCCTCTCTCCCCCTTCCCTCTCTCCGACCACCACCTCCTCACGTTCTCCATCTCCCCTTCCCCTAACTCCCCCCCCCCAGAGCGCCAAACCATCACCAGCCGCAACCTCCGCAACCTGAACCCGGCCCCCCTCCACTCAGCTGCCGACCGCTTACACGACAGCATCCTTCCACTGTCATGTCCTGACCTAGCCACTAACACGTACAACGACTCACTATCAGCTACCCTAGACTCTCTGGCACCCCTAACCACACGCTACATCAAACCCAGACCGCTCCAACCATGGCAGAACGACCACACTAAATGCCTCAAACGTCGCAGTCGCGCGCTAGAGAGACTATGGCGCAAAACCAGGTCCCCCCGTTCATTCTCCCTCTACAAATCTGCCTTCCTCACTTACACCTCCTCCCTCCACGCCGCCAAGCAGGCTTACTTCGTAAACCTGATTAACACCCTCTCCTCCTGCCCTCGCCGACTCTTCTCCACCTTCAACTCCCTGCTCTCCCCCCCCCCTCCTCCACTCAGTACCTCACTCACCACCCACGAAATTGTTACTCATTTCCATAACAAAATTGATGCAATCCGTCAGGACATAGTCAACTCGCAATCTACCTCCCCACCTAGCCTCCCCCCCCCTATCTCCCCCTCATCTCTTCCCTCCTCTGACCTCGCAACCGCACTGCCCCCCTCCACACCCAAGACCCCGCTTACCGTAACCCCACCAGCTCTGCACTCCTTCAGCCCTACTACCACTGAGGAAGTCACCAGGGTCTTCTCAGAAGCCCGCCTCACTACCTGCCCCCTGGACCCTATCCCCTCTCGACTCCTCCAGTCACCCCCCTCTTCCCTCATCTGCTCCCTCACCCACATCTTCAATCTCTCCCTCTCTACCGGCGTATTCCCCTCCCCCCTAAAGCATGCGCACATCACCCCTATACTCAAAAAGCCCTCCCTGGACCCCTCTGACCCAAACAACCTCAGACCCATCTCCCTGCTGCCACTCACTTCCAAACTCCTGGAGCGCTTAGTCTACAACCGCCTAAGCGCCCACCTAACTGACAACAACCTCCTTGATCCACTACAGTCCGGCTTCCGTCCCCTACACTCCACTGAAACCGCCCTCCTCAAAATCACCAACGACCTACTAACCGCCAAAGCCAAAGGTGACTACTCTGTCCTCCTCCTCCTGGACCTCTCCGCGGCCTTCGACACAGTTGACCACCCCCTCCTCCTTAATAAACTACTCTCCCTTGGCATCAGAGACACCGCTCTCTCCTGGTTCTCCTCGTACCTATCCCGACGCTCCTTCAGTGTCACCTACAATGGTGCCACCTCCCCCTCACTCCCCCTCTCTGTTGGGGTCCCCCAGGGCTCTGTCCTTGGACCCCTTCTCTTCTCCATCTACACCTCCTCCCTTGGCAAACTCATACACTCCCACGGCTTCAACTACCATCTCTATGCTGATGACACTCAAATTTACCTCTCCACCCCTCACCTCACCTCCACTTTCTCCGCCCGCATCACTCACCTCCTAAACGACATCTCTGACTGGATGTCGCTCCATTTCCTCAAACTCAACCTCTCCAAAACCCAGCTTCTCGTTTTCCCTCCTGCCCGCGCCCCCCCCCCCATCCTATCCATCACTACTAACATCACCACCATCAATCCCGCCCCGCAAGCCAAAGTCCTTGGAGTCATTCTGGACTCTAACCTCTCCTTCCAACCTCATGTCAAATCACTCACAAACACGTGCAGACTCCACCTCCGCAATATCGCCAAAATACGCTCTTTCCTTACCCCAGACACCACTAAACTACTTGTGCACTCCCTGATTATCTCACGCCTTGACTACTGCAACTCCCTCCTCACCGGCCTACCCCAGTGCAGGCTCTCCCCGCTTCAGACCATCCTCAACTCAGCGGCTAGACTCATCCACCTCACCACCCGCTCCACCTCTGCCACCCCCCTCTGCCTCTCCCTCCACTGGCTCCCTATCGCCCAACGCATCAAATTCAAACTACTCACTCTGACCTACAAAGCCATTCACAACACTGCCCCTAACTACCTCACCAACCTGATTCCCAAGTACCACCCTACCCGTACCCTTCGCTCTTCACAGGACCTCCTTCTATCTTGCTCCCTGGTCTCCTCCTCACACGCACGTCTGCAAGACTTCTCCAGGTCCTCCCCCATCCTCTGGAACTCACTACCCCAATCCATCAGACTGTCACCTTCCCTCCTCACCTTCAGGCGCTCCCTGAAAACCCACCTCTTCAGGGAAGCCTACCCCACCCTCACCTAACTGCTGCTCTCCTTCATTCCTCCTACCACTCCATCCCCCACAGCCACTTCCTCCTGTACCTCTACCCCCTCCCTCCTAGATTGTAAGCTCAAAAGAGTAGGGCCCTATAACCCCTCGTGTGCTGTTTGTTGTTGCTGTAATGTTTCATGTATTGTCCCCCCCCTCTATTGTACAGCGCTGAGCAAACCCTTTGGCGCTATATAAACTCAATGTAATGTAATGTAATGTAATGAAGTGGATTTGTCCCCCTCTGTCTAGGTGGATTGGATCAGAGGACAGTTGGGTGTAAAAGAACAGCAGAGTCTGCTTACTCCCAGCCGCCCTATAGGCTCTGTCTGTTTCTGCTCTGCATAAACCGAATGGACATGGACCTGTCATTCGTCCGCTCTGCTCTGATCAGCGGGGGATCAGTGGACAAATCCCATGCTGATCAATTGGAGTCTGCCCCGTGTGAAAGGAACCTATGATGAAGCTTCTGCCTTATAATTTAAACCAGCATTGTCAGCGGCCTTGTGTTCTTTCCTTTCAGTTTGTGGGCAGGTTTGGTTGTTTTCTCCACTGCAGGTGGTGCTCAAATCGAATGGCACACCTCAGCTTGGAGAGGAAGTCCAAGAGAAGTAAAATCTCTCTATGGTTTCCTGGGTCAATGGAGGCACGCCCTGGTGGGCGACACTGTGCCCATGTGACCCTCGGTGGCCATCTTGGGTCAGCAGGGTCTATTTAAGTCTCTGCCCCTGTGTTTGGAGTGCTTCTGGCATGTGGCTAGTGTAGGGAGAGATACCCAGCTTGTTAGGGAAAGTAACTAGTGGTAGGGAAAGGTTCCTGAAGAGGAGGGAAAGATAAGGGACATGCTACCTGTAAAGGAGCTTCCCTCTTGGGACCAGACAAGCCAGGCCATGTTTCACCCTCTGAAACAGATGCTGTCAGCACATCTCTTCCTCCACATCTGACTACACTGAGTGGTGCTCTGACGCCTGGGTGTTTGTAACATTGGTATTCTGTTTAATACACATTCCAAGTTTTACTACAACCAGACTCTGTGCCCGCACCATGCTTCACCTCCCCACAAGTTGGCTAATTGAAGGACCATGCACGGCAGGCTGACCACAATGCTGCTCACTGTGAAGACACAGCTAAGTGTTGTTCTGCCATTTTGGATTTTCAGTTTGCATATCAGGACACCCTCAGGTTTAAATCTTGAGTGGGGTGTTACCCACTATGATTAATTGTTTATTAAAATAGTTTTTTCTTGTGGTATTGTGGATGCAGCTAGAGGATTTGGTTTTGATCTCTTTTTTTTCTATATTTATATGGAAATAGATGTATTTATAATTATTATGATTATTGTCTATGTGGTGTATATGTATTATTATATATCATTTGGAGGTGTAATGGTGGCAGCCCCGCTACATATGTTTTGATTTGTGAGGGCTGGTTCACAGCATGCCCATACAGGAATCCCAAAGGAATGTGCTGTGCATTCCTGTGTATTTCACATGCGGTTTTGTGTGGTGCAATTTCAAAATGCACTACTTTTTAAAATGCACTGCAACCGGATTGTTATTTTTGTACCATGCAGGTTGGTGCGAGAAAACTCACTTCGTTTGCAATCTGCATTTGGGGTGTCATCAATTTATTATTGACACCCACTGCAGAACGCAAATGGAGTGCATTTTCAATGCGGTGAATCTCACAGGAATGCACAGCGTGTTTCTGTGCAACTCCTCTGCAGGCATAGAGTGAACCAGCCCTTAGTGCAGGCTCTGGCTTTTCCGGCTTTAGCATGCAGCAATGCAGGAGTTAATCTGCATGTTTGAGTTTGACACAGGACTGTAAGGCTAGGTTCACACTATGGGGTGTTTGGGGGTGCAGGAATCGCAGCTGTTCCCAAACCTGTAGCCAAAATGTGTTGTTCTTATAGATCCACGGGGCTGCCATTCATTCTTAATGGCACTTACACAAAGTGCAAATGTGGCCACAAACCCACACAGATGTGAACCTAGGAGTAGCAAACCTTGATGTGCAGCAGTCTCATTTGTAGGGATGGGATGGTGATATATTTTGTAGGTTTTAATTTTTGTGATTTTTTTTGTTCTGTTTAATGTGTATGCAACAAAGAGGTATGTGCATCTGAATATTGCTTTACTTGTTTTTGATTGTGCTTTTTATTATTTTTGTTTCTCTTGGTTCCGGTTGCATAATGTGTTGTTTGTTAATCAATCATTAATTGATTGTTTGATTATCTGTTTTTTTTATACCTCCATTCTACCTGGTAATAGCATATTGTGATTAAGCGCCCTAGTGAAGTGAAACGTATCAGTAGGCTTCCCTGGAGTTTTCTGGAGTTTTCTGTGATGTTGTCTAATGTTATAATGATTTTATATGCTTGAATAGAGAAGCAGGCTTTTTAGTTGACATTGACGTGTGGTCATCCAGTTTTTCCTTTTCACAAACATTTTAAGTAGATTTTGATCTGTAAAGATCAGTGTGGTGAAAACATCCAAAAAACTCATCATGGATTAAATTTCAGAAAAATATTTAAGTGGTAGGATTTCCATATACCTACAAATTATTAATATTGGTTTCCATTGCTTAGTCTTTTTTTTAAATTTACTTTAGAAAATTGTATTTTGTTGACCCAAATCACATATTAGTCGGGATGAATTTGATTTCCAGTGTTTTGGTGTTACTAGTTTAGCTGCTGTTATTAAAAAAATAGCAAGCTGTCAGTTTTAAAGCAGCATTAAACCAAAAAAATACAATGTATATATAGTTGGTAAAATTGAATAAAGACACCAGTCCATCTAGTTCAACCTGTGTGAGTGTGTGTATGTGCTAAAGCTAATGCCAGTTCCTATATCCCTGTATATTGCGTTTGCTAAGAAGCCCATCTAAGAGTTTTTTAGAATTACTGACACTCCCCATGACACCACCAGTTGTGCAAGGGAGTTCCTCATCCTTACCGCTCTAACAGTAAAGAACCAACGACGCAGTTTAAGGTTATACAAACTTATTGAATGGCTGCGTGTCTTCTTAAGACCACTAAAACTGAATAGTTTCCTCCTGTCACAGCTGCTTCCCCTGGCAGGATGACCTCCCCCCCCCCACTGTCTCTCGTCGTGCGGCCCCTCTCATCTCTGCCACTATCTTGTCCCCATCCGGCGAGGCCAGAGGAGACGGGATAGCGAGGCTTACACCTCTCTGCGGAGAGGTGTGGACCTCCTGCAGAGATGAGAGGGATCACAGCGACAGGCTGACGCCGCACGATCCCTGTCATCCGCAGCATGGGTACGGGAAGTTCCCGCGCTTGAGGATGTCCCTGGACAAAGGTCACGCTCACGAGAAGCCCCGGCCCGCCCCCAGTTGCCAGGACGACCAGAGAGCGTCCTGCATCAGCTTAAGAGGCTGATGCAGGGCTCTCCGATCATCCATTCTGCTTTTCGGTCACGGAGGGAGCCCAGCTGAGGCGGGACCCTCGTGACCAGACTCTGCCTGAGACTCCCACGTCTAGGGGGAGATCGCCCACACCTGCCTGAGACCCCAGCTAAGGGGGGATTACCTGCTACCTTCCTGAGACCCCCGAGCCTAGGGGGAGATTGCCTGCCACCTGCCTGAGACCCCAGCTAAGGGGAGATTACCTGCTACCTGCCTGAGACCCCCAAGCCTAGGGGGAGATCGCCTTCCACCTGCCTGAGACCCCAGCTAAGGGGAGATTACCTGCCAGCTGCCTGAGACCCCAAGCCTAGGGGGAGATCACCTGCCAGCCTAAAGGGAGAGGCCACGCGCCTATTACGGACCCAAACAGGTACCTGTCTCCTACTTTCGTATCCCTGAGAGACCAGGCACCCTGTCGGATCCGTGAGCATATGCTTTTCCCTGTTTTACTTAAACTGTTCCCGTGTTGACTCCCCTACTCCCCCTGTTGGATTACAATCTGCTACAGAGACATTTTCTTTGCCCCCCGTACTGGACTACAAGTGTTTTAGCCCCTCCTTGCTGTTCCCCTACCGGCGAGTGTCACCCTCCCTGCGAACCCCCCTATTGAGTGACTGTCATCCATTTTTGTCTCAAAAAAGCTTTGTGCGTTTGCCATCTACTCTGTGGGTTTTGTCCTGCCTACCCTCTGTCACACCTACCTATGCTAGAATCACCATTTAGATATTTGTATATCGCTATCTTATCTCCTCTTAAGCGTCTCTTCTCCAGAGAGAATAGGTTGATTGTTTGTAGTCATTATTCGTAACTGAGGTCCACCAATCCCCTTATTAGCTATTCTGCCCTTCTCTGAACTCTGGACTTAGCACATCCTTCCAGAGGATTCGTGACCAGAACTGGATGGCAAACTCAAGATTTGGCCAGACCTGAGATTTGTAAAGTAGAATTATAGTCTATTCTTTTTAATACATGCTAACAGTATGCTAGCTTTGCTGAGTCTGTGATCTGCTAGGAACCGCAGATCATCCTGGATTCCCCCAAAGGCTCATCTCATAGCGAGTAACTAATGTTCATATTTTTAGCCCCCAAGTGCATTACTTTGCATTTTTGCGACATTAACCACTTCCATACCGGGCACTTTTACCCCCTTCCTGCCCAGGCCAATTTTCAGGTTTCAGCGCTCTCACACTTTGAATGACAATTGCGTGGTCATACAACATTGTACCCAAACTAAAATTTTATAATTTTCTTCACACAACTAGAGCTTTCTTTTGGTGGTATTTCTTCACTGCTGGGGTTTTTATTTTTTGCTAAATTAACAAAAAAAGACCAAAAATTAAAAAAAAACACGTTTTTCTTTGTTTCTGTTATAAAATTTTGCAAATAAATAATTGTTCTTCATAAATTTAGGCCGAGATGTATTCTGCTACATGTCTTTGGTGAAAATAACCCAAATTAGGATGTATTATTTAGTTTGTAGGAAAGTTATAGAGTTCACAAACTATGGGATGTATCTGAAAATTGATCAATCCGGAAGTACTGACAGCCAATCTAATTTCTTGAGGTCCAAGAATGTCAGAACAGTACAGATATCCCCCAAATGACCCCTTTTTGCAAAGTAGACAGCCCGACGTACTTCATAGGAGGCATTGCGAGTTTTTTGAAGTTGTCATTTTTTTGTCATAATTTTTCGGAAATGAAGAAGTAAAAAAAATTATTTTCACTATTTTTTTTACATACTGTCACCAGTGCAGTACAGCATCATTATATAACTGGTGTGGCGGTGATCAGGGACACTGACTGGTGAAAGTACGAAAAAAAAATTGATAATTATTTTTTTTTTTTCATTTTTATTATTTTTTATTAAATTTTTTCTCTTTTTTTAAGATTTTTTTTCATATTTCACTATGACCAAAGTAGTATAATGTTACCATAGTAACATTGTACTACTTTGAGGAAGTGATCAGTATTTTTTTTTTATCAAATTCATTCAGGTTTTTTTTTGTGCTTAGCTGTGATTTGGCCATGGCTAATCACATGACACAGCTGGGCTGTGATTAGCCCAGCTTGTGCATGTGATCACTGTGACCATTCACAGCTAGACACACTTGTATACAATGGATGGCATGAAAGGACGCCATCCATTGTATACAACTGCCATGTGACCTGCTGTGATTGGTCACAGCAGGTCACATGGTACTGGCAACGGGGCCGATACACAGATCTGTCATCATCCATGTCAGAGGTATACGGCCGGTGACAGATCGCGCAGGCAAACTGCGCATAACTGAAGGGATGCCATATGGCGTCCACCCGGAGGGACGAGCTTCTCGCCCAGCCGCCATCTGGCTATAGGCCGGGCGGGAACTTGTTAAACCTCATTTGCTATGTGGTTGCCAATGCCAGCTTATTGCAGTTTATCAATCCCTAAATGTGGTAGATGCATTAGTTTTATTTAGTTCATTTATTTTCATTTGGTGATTCAATAACACACTTCCTGTCGTAGGGTGTCTCCATTCTGGATGGATGATCAACAGAGACAACTTTGGTCAGCAGCATTTGTTATTTTGGGGATTGGGTAATGTTAGATGCACTAGAAAATTTAGGGTACACATACAAATTTAGACTGGTTACTGCTGAACTGGCCAAACTTCACCACAAAGACACCCACTGGAGCTCATGAATTGAAAAGTTGAAGGAGTTGGAGGGAAAATTGTTAGCCGAACAGCGGCTGCATCCAATCAGATGCAGCCATTGTTTGAGTATTCTGGCACATGCTGTAAAGCATGGATGGGATAATCTGTTCGGTTATGTCTGTTCAGCCCAAAGGTTGAACCAAAATAATCTATGTATACTCAGCTCAACAAATTAAAGCTGTACTACAGCTAACACTTTTTAACCCCTTCGTACTGAAGGGTAAAACAAATTTTAACACCTAAGCACAATTTTGCAACTTAGACACGTGTTAGCAAAACCGGACATATCATCACAACTACTTTGTGCAGCCAGGTGAATTATACCGCGTTTTTTTCAAGACAAATTGGGCTTTCATTTGGTGGTAAATGATAATGGATTTCTCATGGTGTTTTTTTTATTATCAAAGGAAAACTGGCCAAAAATAGTAAAAAAAACCTAATTTTTTTTAACCACTTGCCTACAGGGCACTTATACCCCTTCCTGCCCAGGCCAATTTCCAGCTTTCAGCACTGTTGCACTTTGACAATTGCGCAGCCATGCAACACTGTACCCATATGAAATTTTTATAATTTTTTTTGTGACAGATAGATCTTTATTTTGGTGGTATTTAGTATTTAATCATATCTGGGGTTTTTCTTTTTTCTTAAAAAAATCAAAAACCACTGAAAATTTTGAAAAAAAATGTTTTTTCTTAGTTTTTGTTATAAAATTTTGTAAATAAGTGATTTTTCTCTTTCACTGATGTGCATTAATGAGGCTGCACTGATGGGCACTGATAGGCTGCACTGATGGACACTGATAGGTGGCACTGATGGGCACTGATGAGGAGGCACTGGTAGGTGTCACTGATGGGCATTGACAGGCATCATTGATGGGCACTGAAAGGCAGCACTCATATATGGCACTGATATGCGGCACCGATAGGTGGCACTGACTGGCACTGATAAGCGGCACTGCCTGGCACTGTTAGGTGACACTGACTGGCGGCACTGATAGGCAGCACTGACGGGCAGTAATAGGCGGCACTCATGCACGCTGATAGGCGGCACTGACTGGCACTGATAGGCGGCACTGACTGGCACTGATAGGCGGCACTGATTGGCAGCACTGATAGGCGGCACTGATTGGCAGCACTGATAGGTGGCACTGAAAGGCAGCTTAGATGGGCACTGATATGTGGCATTGATGTGGCACTGATGGGCACTGAAATGTGGCACTGACAGGTGACATGGATAAGCACTGAGAGCTGGCATTGATGGGCACTGACAGGTGGCACTGCTGGGGCTACACAGATCACCAAGGCACACTGATCATCAGTGCCCTGATGATCAGTGCACATGTCCCCTCTGAGGAATGCCGATTACCGGCTCTCCTCTCCTCTGTCAGAGTGACAGCTCGTGAGGAGAGAAATGTCGATAACCGGCATTTCCCTGTTTACATGTGATCAGCTGTGATTGGACACAGCTGATCACATGACCGAGCCAACATCTTCGGCTCTTTCCGTGGATCTGTGATCGGCTGTGTCCGAGGGACACAGCGCACCGCCGATCGCCACTCTGCGCACTCCTGGAGCCGCGCATGTGCAGTGAGAATGGGAGGACGTCATATGATGTCCTCCCAGAACGATAGAACCACCTTGCGTCCATCATATTACTATATGGCGGGCAGGAGGTGGTTAAACTTTAGCTGTATATTTCTGCTACTACTATAATCTACCACCAAAGAACAACCCAGTGCATACCCCAGCAATTTGCTTTTTTTTATTCTGCCACTAACTGGCACTGATACTAATTTAATAATTAAAAAAAAAATACTGACCAAAAAAAAAACGCTGACCCTTGACCTTGACCCAAGCACTAACCCTGGCACAGACTTAGATCAAACCTTGATCTAGGTAGTTTTGTTTATTTTTTATTTAATTTGTTAAATTATTATTTTTATTTGTTTATTTTTACACACTGAGTTTTTTTGTCTCTGAAAGGACAGACAATGTATCTCTCATCTCCATTCAGAGAGAGAAAACATCGGGGGTGGGCTTCACAGTGACTGATCACTGTGATAGCCTATTAGAGGCTATCACAGCAATTGGCGACCCAGAAATGGGAGGTCTGGATCCCGATCATCAGAACGGGACTCATGGATCTCAGTGACACCCCGTTCTTTGTGCTGGGAGCATGCCATGCGGCACACTCCCAGCACAAAGCCAGGTACGCAAATTAGCTACCCCATGTAAAAAAGCCCAGTTCTCTGAGGCCACTAATTTGCATACGGTGAGCATCAAGGGGTTAAGCAGTTGCAGCAACATTTTTGGGGATAAAGGTTTTACATAAATGAATAAAATATGACCATTGTAAGCTCCCCCTGTCAGTGGTAATTCATTTGTCTCAGCCCTCTAACTGCCACTTTTGCAGCTTGATCTGTTAAAGGAAGCTGAAAAATAACAGACTTCCTGGCTGGATCAACAGGTGAAAATAAAGGAAAAAAGCCTAAAAACAGAAAACAAATGCAGCCATCACATTTAAGAATTGGTAAGCTGCAATTTATGACATTTTTGTCTTTGGGTTTAATACTTTTACTTACTTTAATACTTTTTTCAATATCTAAGAGGTCGTTTACATTAGCAGTGCTGTATGAAGAGAGTTCCGTGTTTCTCCACTTTGTATCACCTCTTCACTGCCTGCTTTAGTCCCTTGATCTTAGCATTAGGACGCCGCAACATTGTGCATTGCATGTGGTTGCAGGGTTCTTGCAGAGCATCCCCATTCATGTGAAAGTAACAGGAGGTATAATTCTTACATGTTCTAGTAGAAAACACTGTATGTTCTACTATGTTCTTGGAATACTGATTCCTGAGTAGGAGTGTCTGTGTTCAATATAATCAACCAATGCAATCACAGTCTTCTAATGAGGGAAGCTGCAGTGTCTGCATTGCTTTACAAGTAATTAACCCTTAGGCCAGGGGCGGACTGACCATTTGGAAACTCGGGCACTGCCCGAGGGCCCGGGGTCAGTAGGGGGCCCCATGAGATGCCCCTGGTACCTTTTTCATAGGCTTTTTTGAGTTTGGGCAAGGACACAGGGGCCCCATGATTCCCTATTGCCCGGGGGCCCCATGAGTTGTCAGTCCGCCCCTGCCTTAGGCTAGGTTCACACCTATGCAGTTTGCGTTTGATCCATTTCTACAGTGCTTTTTGTGGTGCGTTTTGCGTTTTTTGCACATGCGTTTTTGCAGCTTTTTTGATGCATTTTTTTCCTTGTTGCTAGGCAGATTAAAACAATAAATGCAAAATGCATCACAAATGCATCAAAAACACAGCAAAAACGCACTACATGCTTTTCTGCAGCGCTTCCATTGAAGTCTATAGAACCAAAAACGCAACTTTTTGCATTTAAAAAAGTCCCCGACCCTTTCCAAAAAACACACCATGTGAAAATGCAGGGATGTGAACGTGTCCCATAGGAAATCATATTAAATGGACTGTAGTGCGTTTCTGCAAAACGCAAAATGCTGTGGAAAACACTCAGGTGTGAACCTAGGGTAGGTCTAGGTTTACAAATATGTGTGTTGCTGTTGATGTGTTTTTGCAGTTTTTTTTTTTATGCATTTTTTTATGTGTTTTCATGCTTCTGCATTATTTTTTTTTTTTGTAGGAGGGGACTGGTTGTTAAACACAAAACCCTAGCAAAAATACACTAAAAGAGAATGAACATGTCTTTTGATGCTGTTCCATTGAAGTATATTAAGCCAAAAATGCACCACTCTGCACCTTTTCCAAAAACAAACTGCAGGAAACTGCATATATATGAATGGCACAAAATATATAAAAAACTTGCGCCAAAGGAATAGACAATAAATAAAATGCTGCTGTTCAGAAATTGACTAACCATCAAAATAAAGTGATACAGTGAAAATAATACAGAAAATATAAAAATGTGAAAAAATATATATTAAAGTCCAACAAAAGTCCCAAATTAAAGTCCAATGTCCCAAAAATTTGTGAAAAAATTAAATAGAACTATAACTCAAACTTCATAAATTTTCCAGCATGCTCACATCTTCAGTGAAAAAAACCCATTTGAGCCACACTCACCAAATACTATGCATTCTCGAGCTAATATAGCTTTAAGAGACAAAAAGACAAGCCTGCAGGTGGGGTGTGGTATCCTCAGAAGTTGTAACACTCTTAAACGATATCTCACTGACTCTCCTTCCCAGATATTTCCACATATAGCGACATAAAACATAAAAGAAAAGATACCAATGGTGTATTACTGTATACCGATAAAAAATATATAAAGTACCAAGAAAACAAACTTCCTTTCACTCACATAAGATGGTTAAACATCAATTTTCATGGAAACATATGCCTCCCAAATCACAGATGATAATCCATCCCTAAATTCCTCCATGGATGGATGGATAAAGGTAATTTGTGATCAGCTTGTAAGTCTCAAGCCTTCACTAATGATTCCTCCTTACTTTACCCTGAATTCATTCTCATGGGTAGATGGATGAGAAATGCAAAAGAAAGGATACCAATATAGTGTAATACTGTTAAAAATACTTTAATACTCAAGTGATGCTCCAAATGCACTCACATTTTACAATAGAATATAAAGTCTTTTTGTAAATAAATCAGGACTCTTTAAACTTGTTCCAATAGCCCTTTAGACATGAATATATATGAATGGGACTAGTAAGAAATAATGTTAAATGGATTGTGGTGCATTTCTGCAAATCTGAAAGTGCAATATAGAACATGCAGATGTGAATCAGAGGAGGCCTACAATATGGCTTGTATCTTGTATCTAAATCAGTGAGCCAATCACACAAGCAAGACATTTTTTGGGAAGGTCTGTATACCACCTATGTATGGGACACCTCCAGGATGCCATATTGCATTGACTTTTACTGAAGATTACAGCAACTACACATTTAAAAGGAAAGGTAATTTTTAATCACATTAACCACTTCCTGACCGCGCTATAGCCAAAAGATGGCTGCAGTGCGGCCAGCGAGAACCACACGCCCTGCGTGCCCCATGTGCACTATGCACGATCTGTGACCGCTGTGTCCTTCGGACACAGTTAATCATGCGTCCAAATAAAGGTCCAATCAGAGCCGCCTTTTACGTGTAACCAGCGATGTCCAATCACAGATGATCGCAGTGTAAATAGGAAATGCCGGTTATCGGCAGTCCTCTCCTCATGCTGACAGCGCATGAGGAGAGTCACTAATCATCAAGGCACTGATCATCAGTGTAGTCCCAGCAGTGCGGCCAATAGTGCCCATCTGTGCTGGCTTTCAGTACCCATCAATGCCCATCTGTGCTGGCTTTCAGTACCCATCAATGCCCATCTGTGCTGGCTTTCAGTGCCCATCTGTGCTGGCTATCAGTGCCCATCTGTGCTGGCTTTCAGTACCCATCAATGCCCATATGTGCTGGCTTTCAGTATCTATCAATGCCCATCTGTGCTGGCTTTCAGTGCCCATCTGTGCTGGCTATCAGTGCCCATCTGTGCTGGCTTTCAGTATCCATCAATGCCCATCTGTGCTGGCTTTCAGTATCTATCAATGCCCATCTGTGCTGGCTTTCAGTGCCCATCTGTGCTGGCTATCAGTGCCCATCTGTGCTGGCTTTCAGTACCCATCAATGCCCATATGTGCTGGCTTTCAGTACCCATCAATGCCCATCTGTGCTGGCTTTCAGTATCCATCGATGCCCATCTGTGCTGGCTTTCAGTGCCCATCTGTGCTGGCTATCAGTGCCCATCTGTGCCACCTTTCAGTGCCGCATATCAGTGCCTCCTAATCAGTGCTCATCAATGCCATCTATCAGTGCCCATCAGTGCAGCCTCATCAGCGCACATCAGTGATGGAGAAAAATCACGTATTTACAAAACTTTATAACAGAAACTTTTTTTTCTAAATTTTTGATCTTTTTTTTGTTTGTTTAGAAAAAAAAATAAAAACCCCAGTGATGATTATATACCAAATTGAAAAATTGGCCTTGAACAGGAAGGGGGTAAAAGTGCCTGGTAGGCAAGTGGTTAAAGTCCAATATGGCTTGGGTAGCATTTGTATATGCTATATTATGTGTTTTATTTGCTATATTGTTTATACTAAAATGGAAATGCCATTTAAGTTGTTTAAATAGTGCTTTTAATAGGGACACTTTTGAGTAATAGAGTTCAATTTCTTTATTGAGAGCCAGCTTTCTATAATATGCTCTTAAGGGTTTCTTTTAATTATTGTGTCTAAATGTGTATATCTGGTATCAGTCAGATTTACATTAGTCAGGTAAAATTCATGTTGGACCCAGGGTTTAGCTTTTCTTTCATTCAATACCTTTGTTAAAATGAATTGCCTGGTAATATGTATGGGGGTCAGCTAGTGCAAGTCCTCCTTTATGTCTTGGTAAGGTCAGATGTTCTCTCTTGATTCCGAAAGGTTTATTATCCCTGCAGTATATTTTAAGTAGTGGATTCATTTTGAAGAAGAATATGTTTGGTATTCTTACGGGAAGGATACTTAATTAAAAAATATGTTTCAGTAGATTTATCTTTTTTTCAAGAGATAATTTTTTCCTCTTAAGGATTATAAGGGTAGATTATTTGGTTTCTTAAAGCGGTAAAAAGCCCAAAAGCAACCATTTACTATATTGCAGCTTTCCAATTCTTAAACGTGATGGCTGCATTAGTTTTCTTTTTCAGTCATCTAGTGATCCAGCCAAAGTCTGTTGTATTCAAAAGAACAAGCCCTCTTGCAGATGTTTCAGTTACAGGGATACGACAAACCATTCAACTCTGGTAGGGGTGCTTACAATGATCAGATTTATTTATTTATGAAAAACCTTTATCCCAAAAGGAAAAAAAAACTGTTTGCTATAACTGTTTATAAAGCGTTAGCTATAGGTCTACTTCAGCTTGTTGAGCCGGCCCGGCAGGAGAACACAATGGTCACTGTTGATAGGGGAATCGAGCGATATTCTTTCCTGCAGGAAAGAAAATCATCCAGCCTATGGCCATCCATGCAAAAATTATAAAACCAAAAATCAGGGACCATGCTACAGTATACTATGAATGAATAGACCAACCAACCAAAATTGAGGTGGTGTCCTCAGGACCAATAGGAAATGCAACACAAACACCCGCTTGTGTGTAAAGTACCCACAAGAAAAAGTCCCAAACAGAACAATCTGCGGCTTAGAAAAATATTTATTGAACACTAGATATCAATATGGCATAAATAGTCCCTCCACCCTACACAAGAGCAAAACACAATGACAACGTTGTCATGTTATAAAAAGCACCCACCCGGGTAGTCAGACATACCAACCGTACACACTGGAATATGCATAAAAATGGGGCTATGTAAGGTGCAGGCCTCATAGATATAACTGAATGTGATATCATGTGCAATATCACTGCAAACTGGATGACAGTATGGAGTTGCAAATTCACATAGTAGCCACGGATAAATTGTATATCAGCATGAAAGATCTAAACGATCATGATTATGGCAGTCCACCGGTCTAAAGGTGTATATACTCAATGCTGACACACATAATCCTGTGTAGTAATCTTCACTGGCAGTCAAATGATGTAAAGTATGGCAATGATAGCACTGACAGCGACAGATGATCACTATAAACTTGACAAAAATGCAGCAGTGATAGACGTCAGCCACAGATGACAGTGACCTATGGGTGAGACTATGATAAAACGCAGCCTCTCGCTGCTTGCAATTGGAAAGCCTTAGTGTATTTAATTCTGCTAATACATCTAACATTCCCCCCCAGATTAACAATGCCGCTGTCTAAATGGTGCCCCCATACTCCTTCATCCAGATTGGGGGCACTTAAAGTGATTTCAAAGGTATTTTTGAAAATTAAGCAACATGTTATCTTACCAGTTCTATGCAATGATTTTGCACAGAGCAGCCCAGATTCTCCTCTTCTCAGGTCCCCCCGCCGGTGATACTCCTCCCAGCTGCCGAGTGCCCCCATAGCAAGCCAATTGCTATGGGCACATGTGTGTGCTCACTCCCAAGCTGGGTCTGTGTGTCCATTGACACACAGAGTGTGGTTCGGCCCCGCCCCACTCTCTCTTCGCTAACTGTTATTGACAGCAGCAGGAGCAGATGGCTCCCAGTGCTACCTCTCTGTCCAATGAGGAGAGAGAGAGCCTCTGCTCTTGTGCATATCATTGGTTTGAGATCGGACTAAATCTGTTAAGTATAAGGGGGGCTGGGGGGGAGCTGCTTGCCCACATTTTTTACCTTAATGCATAAAAAAGGGACAATTAATGCAGCCAACACTTCTAATGATTAGCTGCAATTTATTACATTTTTGGATTTAATACTGTAAGGTTTAGGTAGTTGTATTGATAAAAATGTTTCCTTTCCCTATTGACAGTTAAAGTGGTTGTAAACCCTTACATATACCCAGTGAAGTGACTGGCCTCAGATAATACAGAGATGAAACAAAGACCCCTATATAAATTGTACCTTTCTATCTGCAATCTTCTCTTCTCCATCCTACATCCTTTCAAAGTCAAAAATTAATACAGCATGTCTGGGAGTTCAGAAAAAAGGGGGCAGAGAGCTGCAGTGAGGAGAGCCCTGAGAGCTGATTGGAAGGAAGAGACGCACCCCCCTCCACACAGTTCACAGGAAAAGAGCTGAGGCTGTCAATCTGTTGGAGGTTCCTTCCCGTCACCATTTTTCTCCTGGTGTCAGGAAAACAGAATTGATTCATTCTGATAGCAAAGGAATGAAGCAGCAGACAGAAATTACACTTAGTGCTCTGGATTGAGACAAGTAAACACTAAAGAGGCATATGCTTTGCTCATATTTCATGTCTGAGGATTACAACCACTTTAAGCCCATGTATTTTTTTTTTTTTCTTGGGTACCTATAAACAGGACGGAGTTGCAAACTGCTTTAAAAAATTATAGATAAAGTTACAGAACTTTCAGTTAAAAGTGGAACTAAACCTAACATGTATAAATCACATTAAATATATTGAAATGCAACCTAGATATAAATATGACAAACACAATGAAAGAACTTACAGTCATATATATATCAAAGGGATAAAGGAAGCCTTCACTGGTGTGTCCTTCTGGAAGTGCAGTGGTAGATGGAAAATCTTTATTTTTAACAAGCATGAGGCGCTCCCTGTTCTTTATTGACAAAAGCATAAAATAGTTCAATTGCAGTGAATGGCCAATCGATGACTCCTTAACAAAATGATGTGAATACAGAACAGACACACTCATGGGCGGACTGACCATTCGGGAAGTCAGGCACTGCCCGAGGGCCCGGGGTCAGTAAGGGGCCCCATGAGATGCCCCTGGTACCTTTCATAGGCTTTTTCGGGTGTGGTTTGAGTGTGGGTGAGGACACAGGGGCCCCATGATCCCCTATAGCCCGGGGGCCCCATGAGTTGTCAGTCCCCCCCAGAAATACTAAATCTCTTATGCAGTAATACACATTTATCTGCCTGCTTGCAGTTTTGTATTGAATGTACACTGAGCTGAGCACTTAGCTGGGACATTGTGGCTGTGTTGGAATGGCTGACTCATGTGCACATGCGCGGGACAACGTCATTGTCCACTGGCCAATCAAAAGGCCAAAAACCTGGCACTCGGGGAGAATATGATAGTGGCCAGTAAGGGATGCAAACTGTGCATCACTGGAAGGTGAGTATATTGCTGAGTTTATATCTGCTTTATGGTTAAACAGAAAAATTTGGTTTTAACTTTTTTGCTGTCTTAGCAATGTGTGTATTTTTTTGCACGTGTTACAATGTTAACACATTTTAGGCCTGAACATTTTTAAACCCCAAAAATATGCTTATATTTTATGCAAGCAGAGACTCTGGAGAAAGAAATAATGGAGTTGCAATTTGTTTTTGTCCAAAGATATTAGTGCAACTGTTTATCAAACCGATATTTTCAGTAAAAACTACACTAAACTTCATTTTACTGCACACAAACACCATGAGGGAAATTTATATGGTTGCTCCAACCAGAATCTGAAATAGTTGTGAAAGGCATCCATCCAGCTTCTATCTATCATTTTCAAAGCTTAACTGAGCAAGGTGAAGAAGGTGATTGGTTATCATGCACAGCTGCTCCAAGTTCTGTCTGCTCCAGTTTTGACATATTCCCCCCAACTGTATTACCCAATTCCTTTGTAAAAAGTGAGGCTACATCAAGTAAACAGATATCAAATACGTCAAATCTTGCATGCACCTGCGAAATGGCAATAACTTTGGTACCCAAAATGGTCCATAGGTGACACTTTAAAAGCCTTTGCAGGTCAACAGTTTTTAGTGTAGAGTTAAGTATGAACGATAGCCGTTGAATTATTGCTCTCACTCCAGCATGTAAAAATGGTTGACAGGTTCATAATATATACTAAAAGTACTTCAAAACCTTTTTTTTATAAACTTAAATATGTTGTCCAATTTACATGTTGGTTGAGTAACTCTTAATTTATAGCAGCTATTCTTTTTCTTTTTCATTGCAGGTAAAATTCCAAGCATAAGAAACACGCCGTCATGAGAACTTGATGAAGGAGAGGTGCAAGCTATTTAACATTCACAGAATGCTATACATGTTTATGGAGATGGCACCATTGACAAGAGCAATGTCTTTTTATTGGCAAATCTTGTCAATGGTGTCATCTCTGTAAACATTCTGTAGCCTTCTGTGGATGTTGGACAGCCTGAACCAATCCTTCATCAAGAACTTGATGACGGCATGTTTCTTCTGCTTGGAATCCATTATTTACCTGCAATGATAAAGAAAAAAGAACCTTTACTATAGAGGAAGAGTTATTTTATCAGCATATGAAATTTGAATGACCTATGTAAAGTAAGTTAATAAAAAAAGTTATGCCCCCTTTTTCAACTTCAACTTTCAACATTTTTTAAATAGTTATCAAAGGACCAAGAGCCCACCTCTTCTACCTTCTTTCTATAACACTTGCTTACCACTGCACTTTATGCCATTCACTAAGACTCTGTTATGAAAATAAATGCAACCAGCTTGTTCTCTCTAAGCCGTTTTTTTTTCTCCTCTGTTGACGAAAGCTAATGTAAAAGATGCTGATACCAATTTCACAATTCACATATGACGGCAAAATCCATTATCTACAGAAGAATAGTGAGGATAATGTTTGATCAAAGCAAGGGAGAGTGAAAGATGAGAAGATAGGAAAACCGCTGAAGGTCGTTTTACAGCAGACACTCCAGCTCAGTAATGTGTGATTAGACACAGTTTTAGGAAGCAGATATCTAGAAGTGGAAATATTTTGTCATGTTCGTACATTTACAAGGAAGCTATCTCATATTTTAAGTGAGTACATATTCTAAGTAATATTTTTACTGTTTAATTATAATAGCTTTTCATGTAATGTTCAAATTATTACTTTATTGCTTGGCCATATTTGTATGAACATAATTCACATATAGATGTCTAGGTGCTCCCCCTAGTGGCTACATACAATATGTACAGTGACTAAGTGGTTAGCACTTCCACCTAGGGTCTTTGGTCCCAACCACAGCACTACCTGCATGGAGTTTGCTTGTTCTCCCTGTGTCTGTGTGAGCCTCCCGGTACTTCAGTTTCCTTTCACACTCCAAATACATGCATTACACACATTCATACATACATTACTCCTAGTATGTATGAATGAATGTGAGTTAGGGACCTTAAATTGTAAGCTCCTTGAGGGCAGGGACTGATGTGAATGTACTATATATATATATATATATATATATATATATAAAAATATATATATATATATATATATATCACGCACTATATTGCTAAAAGTATTGGGATGCCTGCCTTTATGGACCTTGCTTTGTGCACTGGTGCGTAGTCATGTTGGAACAGGAAGGGGCCATCCCCAAACTGTTCCCACAAAGTTGGGAGCGTGAAATTGTCCAAAATGTCTTGGTATGCTGATGCCTTAAGAGTTCATCCCTTCACTGGAACTAAGGGGCCAAGCCCAATCCCTGAATTACAACTCCACACCATAATCCCCCCTCCACCAAACTTTACACTTGGCACAATGCAGTCAGGTAAGTACCATTCTCCTGGCAACCGCCAAACCCAGACATGTCCATCGAATTGCCAAACAGAGAAGCATGATTTGTCACTCCAGAGAACACGTCTCCGCTGCTCTAGAGTCAATGATTCAATGGAATCAATTCCTTCATCCTCCAGGAACTACCTGTATACTCTCGCCACATGAGGCCAGGCATTGTCATGCACCAGGAGGAACCCAGGACCCATTGCACCAGCGTAGGATCTGACAATGGGTCCAAGGATTTCATCCTGATGCCTAATGTCTAGCCTGTAGAGGTCTGTGCATCCCTCCATGGATATGCCTCCCCAGACCATCACTGACCCACCACCAAAATGGTCATGCTGAACAGTGTTACAGGTAGCATAACGTTCTCCACAGCTTCTCCAGACCCTTTCATGTCTGTCACATGTGTTCAAAGTGAACCTGCTCTCATCTGTGAAAAACACAGGGCACCAGTGGCGGACCTGCGAATTCGGGTGTTCAATGGCAAATGCCAATTGAGTTCTATGGTGCCGGGCAGTGAGCACAGGGCCCACGAGAGGATGTCGGGTCCTCAGTCCACCGTCATGAAGTCTATTTCTGATTGTTTGGTCAGAGACATTCACGCCAGTGGCCTGCTGGAGGTGATTTTGTAGGGCTCTGGCAGTGCTCATCCTGTTCCTCATTGTACAAAGGAGCTGATACCGGTCCTGCCGATGGGTTAAGGACCTTCTACGGCCCTGTCCAGCTCCCCTAGTGTAACTGCCTGTCTCCTGGAATCTCCTCCATGCTCTTGAGACGGTGCTGGAAGACACTGCAAACCTTCTGGCAATGGCACATATTGATGTGCCATCCTGGAGGAGTTGGACTGCCTGTGCAACCTCTGTAGGGTCCAGGTATTGCCATCTGTGAAAAGCACAGGGTGCCAGTGGTGGACCTGTCAACTCTGGTGCTCAATTGTAAATGCCAATTGAGCTCTATGGTGCCGGGCAGAGAGCACAGGGACCATTAGAGGAAGTCGGGCCCTCAGTCCACCCTTATGAAGTCTGTTTCTGATTGTTTGGTCAGAGACATTCACACTAGTGGCCTGCTGGAGGTAATTTTGTAGGGCTCTGGCAGCACTCATCCTGTTCCTCCTTGCACAAAAGTGCTGATACCGGTCCTGCTGATTGGTTAAGGACCTTCTACGGCCATGTCCAGCTCTCCTAGGGTAACTGTCTGTCTCCTGGAATCTCCTCTATGCTCTTGAGACTGTGCTGGGAGACACAGCAAACCTTCTGACAATGGCACGTATTGATGTGCCATCCTGGAGGAGTTGGACTCCTGTGCAACCTCTGTAGGGTTCAGGTATCGCCTCCTGCTACCAGTAGTGACACTGACCCGAGACAAATGCAAAACTAGTGAAAAACAGTCAGAAAAGATGAGTAGGGAAAAACATGTCAGTGACCTCCACCTGTAAAACCATTCCTGTTTTGGGGGTCATCTCATTGTTGCCCATCTAGTGCATCTGTTGTTAATTTCATTAACACTAAAGCAGCTGAAACTGATTAGCAACCCCCTCTGCTACTTAACTGACCAGATCAATATCCCAGGAGTTTAATTGACTTGATGCTATACTCTTATTAAAAGTGTTCCTTTACTTTTTCTGAGTAGTGTATATGAACTTAGAGTAGTATGTTCAGTGAAAATCTCTGCACCAAACTTTTTGGACAGAGTTAGGAAATGGTTAAAACCCATGTAATTTTTTTCTTTTTTTTCTTCCCGTTTTTGCTGTTAGAGAGATTTCCCCTCATTAACTGACACAACAGAGATCTCTTTAAAGTGAGGAAAACTCCTTTTTACGGTTGTCTCTGAAACAGATTTACCTGATTATCAAAAGTACCTATATGGTGACAGCACCAATAGAATTAGTATATACAGTCAGGTCCATAAATATTGGGACATTGACACAATTCTAACATTTTTGGCTCTATACACCACCACAATGGATTTGAAATGAAACGAACAAGATGTGCTTTAACTGCAGACTGTCAGCTTTAATTTGAGGGTATATACATCCAAATCAGGTGAACGGTGTAGGAATTACAACAGTTTGCATATGTGCCTCCCACTTATTAAGGGACCAAAAGTAATGGGACAATTGGCTTCAGCCGTTCCATGGCCAGGTGTGTGTTATTTCCTCATTATCCCAATTACAATGAGCAGATAAAAGGTCCAGAGTTCATTTCAAGTGTGCTATTTGCATTTGGAATCTGTTGCTGTCAACTCTCAAGATGAGATCCAAAGAGCTGTCACTATCAGTGAAGCAAGCCATCATTAGGCTGAAAAAACAAAACAAGCCCATCAGAGAGATAGCAAAAACATTAGGCGTGGCCAAAACAACTGTTTGGAACATTCTTAAAAAGAAGGAACGCACCGGTGAGCTCAGCAACACCAAAAGACCCAGAAGACCACGGAAAACAACTGTGGTGGATGACCGAAGAATTCTTTCCCTGGTGAAGAAAACACCCTTCACAACAGTTGCCCAGATCAAGAACACTCTCCAGGAGGTAGGTGTATGTGTGTCAAAGTCAACAATCAAGAGAAGACTTCACCAGAGTGAATACAGAGGGTTCACCACAAGATGTAAACCATTGGTGAGCCTCAAAAACAGGAAGACCAGATTAGAGTTTGCCAAACGACATCTAAAAAAGCCTTCACAGTTCTGGAACAACATCCTATGGACAGATGAGACCAAGATCAACTTGTACCAGAGTGATGGGAAGAGAGAGTATGGAGAAGGAAAGGAAGTGCTCATGATCCTAAGCATACCACCTCATCAGTGAAGCATGGTGGTGGTAGTGTCATGGCGTGGGCATGTATGGCTGCCAATGGAACTGGTTCTCTTGTATTTATTGATGATGTGACTGCTGACAAAAGCAGCAGGATGAATTCTGAAGTGTTTTGGGCAATATTATCTGCTCATATTCAGCCAAATGCTTCAGAACTCATTGGACGCCGCTTCACAGTGCAGATGGACAATGACCCAAAGCATACTGCAAAAGCAACCAAAGAGTTTTTTAAGGGAAAGAAGTGGAATGTTATGCAATGGCCAAGTCAGTCACCTGACCTGAATCCGATTGAGCATGCATTTCACTTGCTGAAGACAAAACTGAAGGGAAAATGCCCCAAGAACAAGCAGGAACTGAAGACGGTTGCAGTAGAGGCCTGGCAGAGCATCACCAGGGATGAAACCCAGCGTCTGGTGATGTCTATGCGTTACAGACTTCAGGCTGTAATTGACTGCAAAGGATTTGCAACCAAGTATTAAAAAGTGAAAGTTTGATTTATGATTATTATTCTGTCCCATTACTTTTGGTTCCTTAATAAGTGGGACACACATATGCAAACTGTTGTAATTCCTACACCGTTCACCAGATTTGTATGTAAATACCCTCAAATTAAAGCTGGCAGTCTGCAGTTAAAGCACATCTTGTTCGTTTCATTTCAAATCCATTGTGGTGGTGTATAGAGCCAAAAATGTTAGAATTGTGTCGATGTCCCAATATTTATGGACCTGACTGTATTTTAAAATGAGTATTGCATTTTAAAAAATTCTAATTAAATCTGAATATTAATAGCTAAGTTTACCTTTGTGAACATAATAATAAATGCACATATTTTTGCATTTATTTAAATGTGAATCATAGACCAGACTAAATCCTCACATCCAGCATTCACAGAGAGGAATTATATAATTTGATGACCACAGGCAAAAATTATTTCCTGTGACCCTTGTGGTGCATTGCTGTTGTAACAATGTACTAAGCAGACTGACAAGTGTATTGTGAAGTGGGTGGAAGGAGTTGTCTAAGATTGAATGTACCGGTCCTAGGGCAACAATCTCCCCTCTAATACCGACCATAGATGGAGCAATATTCTTTCCAGCAACCACAGATTTTCACTGTTGAAGGGGGAATCTCTCCCATGGAGCCATTGGGGTTTATTTACTAAAGCTGGAGAGTCCAAAATCAGACTCCCTTCTGCATAGAAACCAATCAGCTTCTAACCTCAGCTTGTTCAATGAAGCTTTGGCAATGAAACCTGGAAGCTGATTGGTTTCTATGCAGAAGGGAGTCTGATTTTGGACTCTCCATCTTTAGTAAATAAACCCCACTGTGTTCTCTTGGTGGGAGGGGGCGCAAGGAGCCGTCCCTGTGGGGAGAACCCAGTGATTACTGCTTGTGGCTATAATAGTGGCTAGCAATAATCGCATGCAAAATCAGACAGGCTGGTTGTACCCAAGTTGATTGATCGATCAACATGGTTTGAATCTTGTCCATTCCCTACTGAACCGGCTGAGATTCGAACCATCTATAACCAGGTTAACACTGTTGTAACGACTCTAACTCCAATCCAACAACATCACCCTAAGTCTGCTTCCCCAGCATGCCACCGCATACAGAAGAGCACTGGCCACCACAGACTCAACATCTTCAGCATTGTCTGTTCCTAATCAGTGAACTCACATTAGCTCTTTAACCTCCCTGGCGGTATTCCTGAGTGTAGCTCGGGGTAAAATGTCAGTACCAAAAGCGGTAACCCTGAGCTACACTCGGGCTTACCATGCGGCGCTGCATAGGGATTCCCTGCAGAGCTTACCTTGTCCTGCGCTCCCGTGATGTGTACCCTGCAGCGTCCCCGGCCATCTCCTCCGGCCGATGCTGGCATCCGGCTTTTGTGTTCTGGTCCCTGTGACGTCGGGACATACGGGCGCCGGCGGGAAATTTGAAAATTTTAAAAATCATTTTTTTCCAAACAAATTTTACATAGTAAAACATTGCTGTTTCAACCCATTTCACATACACTTTGTCCCTAGTGATTTGTCCTGTGCCCTGCCTGCATTTTGTCTGTTCTTTCTGCCTGGAAACTGAGAAAAGTCCATGGCGTCCAAAAAGTGTCCCTTTAGGTCAAAAGCGGGTTTAGATCAGCTAGAGAACAGCGATAGTAAATCAGAACCACTTGCAGAATTGAGTGATAATGATTCGTGGGGGAAATTCCTCATCCGACACTGAAAACGATTCTGCGACTTTGCTCAGCGATGTGCGAACTTGGCGCTATATTTCACATTTCAGTGTTTTTGGTTTGATTATCTTATTGAATTAAATGTATTATTATTATATTATTATTTTTTATGATTATTTATTAAATTATAATTTATGATTTTGTGTTTCAAATTTTATCATATCTAGAATGTTTACTAGACTCTTGTTCGGACACATTTCAGTGAGTTATTCCTAAAAATTACAGGCCTACAATAAAAAAAATACATATTTCCATGCAAAATAATGGTACCGCTTTTAGCAACAAAAATCTGAAATAATCATACCGCTAGGGAGGTTAAGAATCTATCAGAGTGACAGGTTATTTTAATGGATCTTCACCCCCCCCCCTTTTTTTAACCCCTGCTTATCTTGTTGTGGATTCTCCACATTTTAAATACTCACCACCCAGCGGATCCAGTGTTGTCCTGCCAAGATCCTCCTCTCAGCAGCTGCTACTTGGGACCCGCAGCACCATGTTTGTGTGTGATGTCAACAGCAGGCCTGGCGGCTGTTCTGGGTTCAGCCAGCAGGCCTGCTGATGGCGCACCACTGAGCCTGCCTCTTGGGGCTATTTGACATTCATATCCCAGGAAGCAGAGCAAGCATATTGCACCTCATTTGCCTAGGTGAGCAATGTGTGTGGGGGAAGGGGGGCAGGACTCAAACTATTAGAATTAAAAAAAGGTAAAAAAAAAAAGCACGCTAATTGCATAGCGGAGGGGAGGAGGGGTGGATAGGAGGAATACCAATCTGTGGGGTGAAGATCTACTTTAATGTGGTAGTAATGAGAACTTCCTGAATTCCAGTGTCAGAAATACTACAAAAATGGGTTCAAATGCGTGTCTGAGTTAGATGCATTTAATTCTAAAGGGACCTACCACCAGAAAAATTAAAGTATAACTAAAGGCAAAACTTTTTTTTTTTTTTGACAGACCGGAGATAGATTAGAACACCTGTTTTTATTACTGTCTGTGCTCCTAATAGGGAGATTCAACCTCTCTATTTGTTCTGTTTACGATTATCAAGTGAAAGTAAAATAAACCCAGAAAAATAATAGAGGGGAAATGTTGCAATGGGGTTACTAGTTATGGTGACCTGGGGGTCCCCAAGAAATTTCCTTAATTAATTTGCGTAGATTTTTTTCACTACCTGTTTTGGCTGTGGGACAGGAAGTGAAGGCAAATCTCCCCAACGGGGCACAAATGGCAAAAAAATATATTGACTGGGGTTATAACCCTCTCTTACTCTATCCAAAATGAAAAAGAAAATGCCTATAGTGCTTAACTGAATTCTCCAGTCTGTGTTAAAATTGTGCACAACATTTTTTTATTGTTCTCCGCTGCTCATCTCTGTTCTGACCCTCGAGTGCCATACATCTTTTAAGGAAAGAAAAAAGTAGCATGCTGCTTGATAATGATCTTTTAGAATGATGTCAGATTCCACGGTTGTTCTGTTAAAGTATTTTATATTCTAGAATAGTAGAAGTACATTTGTGCAGTGGAACAGAAAATATGACATTTAAAGATCAATTTCCCATATTCTAATATGATACTTGGGATGAGAGACCAAGGAATTCAACATGGACGTCATGTATCCTAGCAACATCCTCAGAAAGCTTACATTGATAGCATTCACATATTTTCCGGTCACACAACCTGCAACATACTTAGTACCATAATGGAAAAAATAATCTCCGGGGTTGTAGAGATTTTGCCAAGTAGAACATACTACATTAATGGTTGGCTGTATCTGACAGAGTGTTAGTTTAATGCCAGGAGAGACCAGGAAACGTTCAGGAGCCTTGGAGGATCACAAATAACTTTCTATAGAATTATTTATACTGCTTTTTACTTATAAGATCTGTAGGAGAGCTAAACACACAATGCTCAGGATAGCATATTGTGAGCACAGGCCATTCCTGTGTTACTCTTAGTCTGTCCATACACACATTGGATTTTGGCCCATTCATGACAAAATTCCCTCCACAGGTGGCCATGTCGGCAATACCCAGATTGACAAAAGCCAATTTTATAATTTACTTTTTTTTTTTAAAGGAGTCAGGTGAAAAACTGTTGTCTTAACAGCATCTACATCCAATCATCTGCAGGCACTGTTTGGGTATTTGGGAATACAATAGAAGCAGTAAGATATTTTCAGACTGACTAAGATAGGTATGAGAGCACATCCATCCCAGTGTGGACAGTCTTCTGGCTGGAGCACAGCCTGCCTGTCTTCCAATAGCAAAGACTTGTGCTGACATCCCCCCCCCCCTGCACAGCTGATCACTGAGAAGATCAGTGTACTTTCTCCACCCCCCTCTCTAAACCTCATATCCAGCTGAGAACAAGGATTATGTGATCACTTTTAAAATAGAAACATGTATTTATGATATACAAGGGTTGAACAAAAATATGCAAACACTACATAGTTTGCAGGTGTGAAAGTGCAGACATGTTTTTTGCTTTGATAGTGGAAGTGATGGAATATTCTTTGCCCCTGCTGTGTGATGAGACACCTAGCTAACAGATGGGAAGCCTCACTTTCCTCATTCATTATGAGCACTGCTTGTAATACGGAGTCAAGTCAGAGCTTACTGAGCTTCAAAAAGGGCAAATTGTTGTAGCCCGCTTAGCTGGTGTGTAAGTTGTAAGGTTGCGGTGTTGTAAGGTACAGTACCAAAGGTTATGACTAGAGATGAGCAAATCGAACTTGGCGGAGTGGAATTCGTTTTGAATATTAGGAAAAATTCGATTCGCACCGAATCCGAATTTTAGCAAACTTCAGATGCACGAATCGAATTTTTCCCGATCAGCCGGCAAAAAGTGTCACTGCAGAGAGCTCCGCTATTTCTGACAGTTCTCTGACAGTTCCTTCACATTTACAGCGGTTGAAACATTGTATCTATTTGTTTCCATTTAGGATACAGATGTTTTTATTCGGAAATAAATAGATACAATGTTTCAACCGCTGTAAATGTGAAGGAACTGTCAGAGAACTATCAGAAATAGCGGAGCTCTCTGCAGATACACTTTTTGCTGTACTGGAATTCTTCTTCTTTTCATTCTTCTTCTTCTTTTCATTCTTCTTCTTCTTCTTTTCATTCTTCTTCTTCTTCTTTTCATTCTTCTTCTTCTTTTCATTCTTCTTTTCATTCTTCTTCTTCTTCTTTTCATTCTTCTTTTCATTCTTCTTCTTTTCATTCTTCTTCTTCTTTTCATTCTTCTTCTTCTTCTTTTCATTCTTCTTCTTCTTTTCATTCTTCTTTTCATTCTTCTCATTCTTCTTTTCATTCTTCTTTTCATTCTTCTTCTTCTTCTTTTCATTCTTCTTCTTTTCATTCTTCTTTTCATTCTTCTTCTCATTCTTCTTTTCATTCTTCTTCTTCTTTTCAATTCTTCTTCTTTTCATTCTTCTTCTTCTTCTTTTCATTCTTCTTTTCATTCTTCTTCTTCTTCTTTTCATTCTTCTTCTTCTTCTTTTCATTCTTCTTCTTCTTCTTTTCATTCTTCTTTTCATTCTTCTTCTCATTCTTCTTTTCATTCTTCTTCTTCTTCTTCTTTTCATTCTTCTTCTTCTTCTTTTCATTCTTCTTCTTCTTCTTTTCATTCTTCTTTTCATTCTTCTTCTTCTTCTTCTTTTCATTCTTCTTCTTCTTCTTTTCATTCTTCTTCTTCTTTTCATTCTTCTTTTCATTCTTCTTCTTCTTCTTTTCATTCTTCTTCTTCTTCTTCTTTTCATTCTTCTTCTTCTTTTCATTCTTCTTTTCATTCTTCTTCTTCTTCTTTTCATTCTTCTTCTTCTTCTTTTCATTCTTCTTCTTCTTTTCATTCTTCTTCTTCTTCTTTTCATTCTTCTTTTTCTTTTCATTCTTCTTCTTTTCATTCTTCTTTTCATTCTTCTTCTTCTTCTTTTCATTCTTCTTTTCATTCTTCTTCTTCTTCTTTTCATTCTTCTTCTTCTTCTTTTCATTCTTCTTTTCATTCTTCTTCTTCTTCTTTTCATTCCTCTTCTTCTTCTTTTCATTCTTCTTTTCATTCTTCTTCTTCTTCTTTTCATTCTTCTTTTCATTCTTCTCATTCTTCTTTTCATTCTTCTTTTCATTCTTCTTCTTCTTCTTTTCATTCTTCTTCTTCTTCTTTTCATTCTTCTTCTTCTTCTTTTCATTCTTCTTTTCATTCTTCTTCTTCTTCTTTTCATTCTTCTTCTCCTTCTTTTCATTCTTCTTCTTCTTCTTCGTCGTGCCCCATGACTGCCCAAATGAGTGAAGTGTGCGGTGATTCTAAGATCGACGGCACTCATCTGCATGTCATACTGACTGACAGTATTATTTCTCTTCCCCAGCAGACTCCAAGGGCATTTAAATTAAAGGTACAGTGTTCTGCACTAATATAAAGGCTCTCTGAAGCCTAGAAACCCTTTTAATAAGTTAAATTCGCAGCGAATAAATTTGCATCGAATCGAATTTCTCCCGCAAATTCGGCGAATCAGCCGAATCGAATTTTTGAATAATTCGCTCATCTCTAGTTATGACGGCATATATAGTTTCCAGGAAAATGTCTGATAAGCAGAAGTGCAGTCAACATGGTCAACTGACCGAAAGAGACAAAAGGGCATTGTGCGGGATTGTGACCCAGAATAAGAAAACAACTGCTGCAAAAGTGACTACAGAGCTCAATCTCAGCTTTCCAAAGTCTGTGTCAACAAAATCTGTGCAGAGAGAACTCCATAAGCAAAACATTCACGGGTGAGCTGCAATTGCCAAATCACTTGTGACCGATATTAATTCTCAAAAGAGGAGAGAATGGTGCAACACCCATAAATTGTGGACTATCGATCAATGGAAAGCTATAATATGGTCCAATGAATTCACACTGTTGCCAAACCACCCGACCTGTTTATGTGTGGCGAACACCGTTCTAAGCTTACGACCAGGACTGCCTTGTGCCAATTGTAAAGAATGGTGGCAGTGCAATCATCATGGTTTGAGCAGCCATATCTTGGTATTCTGATGGCCCCATCATCACCTTGAAAGGTAGAGTAACTGCCAGCAACTAGGTACAAAGTTTGTCTGACCATGCACACCCCATGGTGCAGAAATTGTTTTCAAAAGACAGCGCCATTTTTCAAGACCATAATGCTTCCATTCACACAGCTGCTGCTGTCAGAACGTGGTTTGACGAGCATGCAGAGGAAGTCTCGCAGCTTACCTGGAGTTGCTGGACCTTAATAACATAGAGCCACCATGGTCAATTTTGAATAACAAAGTTCGAGCTCATTTTCTGCCTCCAGCATCTCTGACAGAACTGAAATTTCCAGGAGAATTCAGGACGTCCTGGATGCCAAAGGCGGTCCAACACGATATTAAACCTCTGTTTATATATACTGTATATACTATATACAGTGTGTATATATATATATATATATATAAATATATATATATAGTGAAGGAAATAAGTATTTGATGCCCTGCTGATTTTGAATGTTTGCCCACTCACAAAGAAATGAGTCTAAAAATCGAATGGTAGGTGTATTGTAACACTGAGAGACAGAATAGCAACAAAAAATTCAAAAGAAATGCATGTCTAACAAATTATGCACTGATTTGCATTTTCATGAGGGAAATAAGTATTTGATCCCCTATTATTCTGCAGGATTGCTGGCTACCAGTTGTCTTTCATACAGGTAACAAGCTGAGATTAGAAGCAGTCTCTTAAAGGGAGTGCTGCAAATCTCATTTTCTTACCTGTATAAAAGACACCTGTCCACAAGAGCAATCAAACAATCAGATTCCAAACTCTCCAGCATGGCAAAGACCAATGAGCTGTCCAAGGATGTCAGGGACAAGACTGTAGACCTATACAAGGCTGGACTGGGCTACCAAACTATTGCCAAGCAGATTGGTGAGAAGGTGACAACAGTTGGTGCAATCATTCACAAATGGAAGAAACACAAAACAACTGTCAGTCTCCCTAGGTCTTGTGCACCATGCAAGATCTCACCTCATGGAGTGTCAATGAACAAGAGAACAGTGAGGAATCATCCCAGAACTACACGTGAGGATCT
The DNA here is from genome assembly GCF_062004578.1 of Staurois parvus. NCBI lineage: Eukaryota > Metazoa > Chordata > Amphibia > Anura > Ranidae > Staurois > Staurois parvus. The sequence continues at coordinate 5,731,332 of NW_028318218.1, read as the reverse complement.
TGTCAGTGATCTCCAGGCAGCTGGGACCACAGTCACCAAGAAAACAATTGGTAATACACTACGCCAACAAGGATTGAAATCCTGCAGTGCCCGCAAAGGTTCCTCTGCTCAAGAAAGCACATGTCCAGGCCCGTCTGAAGTTTGAAACTGAACATCTGAATGATGCAGAGGAGGACTGGTTGAACGTGTTGTGGTCAGAAAAGACCAAAATCGAGCTCTTTGGCATCAACTCAACTCGCCGTGTTTGGAGGAGGAGAAATGCTGCCTATGACCCCAGGAACACCATCCCTACTATCAAATCAAACATGGTAGTGGAAACATTCTGCTTTGGGGGTTTTTTTCTGCTAAGGGGACAGGACAACTGCATCGCATCAAAGGCACGCTGGACAGGGCAATGTACCATCAAATCTTGGGTGAGAATATTTTTCCCTCAAATTGATGCGCTTTTCCATGTGGTTTACGCTGCCATTATAAAAACTGTGCTGCCATTATAAAGAAAGTAATTATCTGTATAATGTGAATCATTTCTGTTTGAGACATTAAACTCGGACTGAGGAAGTGAGCCACATGTATTTTCTGTCTCCTCTTTAAATACAGATACGGCAGGCTGCATCTTTGTTATAACTCACACTCAGATCACCGATGATTCTGTAACATATGGAACTAAAACAGAAAAATGTATGTGTTTTGGTACTGCTATGTAGTCCCATTTCAGCTAAATGTAGATGCGGATATTCCATACAAATTTGTCACAAAGTCCAAAGAAAAGACACAGCAATCAATTCATTTCATAGAGCCCAAAAACATATTTGTAAACAAAATCCTAACCCAGCCTTTCTCAACCTTTTCAACATAGAGAACCCTTGAAATACCTTTTGATCTCAGGGAACCCATGTTAAAACTTACTATATCTACAACTCATGATACATTATGAGATGGTCGGTGGGATGAATGCGCCTTACACTTTTGGTCATTGAGAAGAATTACTTATTTGAGAGGTAGAAATTGCTCATTGCTCAAGGAACCCCTAGCAAGCTCTGGAGGAACCATAGGATTCCATGGAACCCTGGTTGAGAAACCCTGCCCTAATCCAACATGTGTAGCCACTAAAACATGGTTTATTCAGGGAAATAGTGAAAAACAAGAATGTGCATAATAAAGTCTCTCCCTGATGCCACCCAGGGCACTAAGGCACAGGGTGATCTACCTATATTAGGGCGAGAAGGCATGGAGAATGATACTAATGGTAAGGAGGTGGGGAAAGCAGACATTCCCTTACACATCCATATCAAGTATTATGAACTGTTTTGGTTAGTTATGTCTACTGCTCTGATTTTGTGACCATAGACAATGAGGTTGATTTAGGCATCCCCATTTTTTCTCACTTCATCCTTTTTTATCCGTTTTAACTTTGATTCTTTCTTACTTTTTTTTCATCTCTTCCTGATTTTTCCCTTTCTCTTCCCTTACTAACTGTCTTGAAATAATTGCACAATACAAGGGAATTATCCTTGGAGCTTAGTGAATGTAGTTAAAGTTTCTTTTGCAAAGAGTACACAATCATGTGCAAGTAAAATAGATGTGATCGGATGGTGGACATTAGCAGATCTTCTACTAATTTAAATTCTGGCGAAAACTCCCTTGCCAAGTGAACATTTTATATGCCTTTAGTAAATCAACCCCAGGGTCTTTTTCAAGACAGCCAGTAAAAGAAGAGGAAAGGGAAAATTAGGAGATTAAAAAAAGGGTATGAAAGAAACAAAGTTAAAATAAATGAAAAAAAGATGAAATGAGAAAAAATGGGGATGGGTTAGAACCTCTGCCAACTATTTAGTGCTAGACTCAAACCAGCACCACCATGTGTACAGAAAAGGGGAACCAAAGCAGAACACATAACCCACAATCATTGCCCCAAAACAAATGTCCACAGCTAAAAAATTGTAAAAAATAATAATAATATAACTTTTATTATAAATTACATTACACGATACAATTGTACAACACCCCATAACAAAACCCACAAATTAAAAACATTAAAAAAAATACAAAAATAATTTCAGTACACTAATTCCTATATAACCTTTCCACTTGACCCTCCCTTTTTGAGATTGTAAGCTCTCATGAGCAGGGCCCTCTGACCCCTCTTATAATCCAAAAATTTTAAATTTGATAACACCAATAACCAACACCACTCTACCACTGAAAAAAAAGCCTGTGCTAAAAACTTTAAAAAATATTTAGGCACAAAAATCCAAAAAACTAAATCAAAAAGCCAAACAAATTAAAAATCAATAAATAAGAAGTCTGCAAAATGGAGAAAGGGGATGTATTCCCAATCAGTACTGAATCATAAATTCCAACATGGTGGTGGAGAACTCTGCATCTATCATGGTTCCAGACACTTTATCAGGGACAAACTGGAAGTCTGCACCCCAATGAGAAATTTCATATCACTTCCTGTCCCAGTGACAGGTGAGTAGAGGGACAGGAAGTGAGATAAAATCTCTCCTATAGGGACAGAGGCAGCCATAAAATCTCCTTTCTTGTTCTGGCGTTAAAAAAGTGATAGTCACTGACAATAATAGAAAAACCTTTCACCTATTCAAAACTGAAAGAATCACAAATTGAGGCTGGGGTCGGGCTTTAACATCATAGCCTTAGGAAATGTACTGTAAGAAATGAATGTTAAATTCTGATCACTCTCATCCTTATGAAAAAGGATTTGCCATAGTTTCATACATCTGCTTGACAAGCTGTGATTAAAACCTAATTAGATAGAAGGTAGAAGCATGTTTTCCCCAAAGAATACAGATAAATCTAAATCTCATGGATTGCATTCTTGTTCTTTGAAGTGTAGGAAAAAAAAAAGTTCAATCCAGGCCATGTAACAACAACTTTAAAAGACACAGCAAAAAATAGTTTAAAGGGATATTACAATGGTTCTTGGCCAATTTCCATTTAGATATCTTTAGAATACACAAATTAATAAATTAAGCTTCAATATTAAAGTGGAGCTACAGGCAAAATAAAACATTACGTATATGATGTAATCTGTTATTAGCATTAAACCATGCCTTTTTTTTCTTTTTCTGAGTCTCCCATATAAAATTTTTATTACCTGTTAGTCCTGACAGTAAATGTGTTACTTTTCCACTTTTGCAGTGTTAAAGTCTAAAACTTTGAAGCGCCACAAGAGAATTATAAAGTCCAAAAAGTGGGATTTAATCCAAACTAATATTTAATAAATGAGCCAATGCTTTGTTTGGGCCAACAGAGCTCCCCATTCATCAGGACGTAAATCTACAGGGGTCACATTTAGTAGCTGGTTCCAAATCCAAAACGTTTGGAATAAAATCCCACTTTTTGAACTCTAAAATTCTAGCAGGGTGCTTCAAATTATTAGACTCTACATTTACTTCCTAAGGTTTCTGTGACAGTTCCTCAGTGTATGGAAGCAGCCCACATGTTACTTGGTTGTCCCAGTGGCTCATCTCTTTTATATAGAGGTCTTTATACCATATCAGTAATGAGTGGCAGCATGTGACCCGTGCTTCTGATGATGTCATCATGCATACGTGATCCTGCCGTGGCCACCTTGGATTTGGGAACTTGAGTTGTTTATATGATCTGAAGTGCCTCGGTTGTCATCTTTCCATTGTAAGTGCATTTACCACATTAAATTGGTGTTTTAATTGGGATTACACTATGAAGAGTGTGTCTTTTTCTTTTTCATGATACTATGTCCAACAGAGTATATATGCATAGCGATCTATTATAACATAGCAGTACCATCGTTTGACATGTGGTTTTGAGTAAAGCTGGATATCTTGGATTGATACACAAGTGCTGGTTGACCACTCTTAATTGGGGGTCATGTGATTCTGGTAAGCCTCCCTCTGTTGTACACTGAGGTGCTATGTACAGTTGCAAGAAAAAGTATGTGAACCCCTTGGGATTACGTGGAGTTTTGCATGAATTGGGCATAAAATGTGCTCTGAACATCATCTAAGTCACAACAATAGAAGAACACAGTCTGCTGAACATAATACTACACAAACATTAGATGTTGCCATGGTTTAATTGTGTGTAGCAATGCAGTGTAGCAATATTCTTGGGATGTCTGGTGTGAATCGCTCTCTTAAGGTCATGCCACAGCATTTCAATCGGGTTGAGGTCAGGACTCTGACTGGGCCACTCCAGAAGGCGTATTCTGTGCTGTTGCAGCCATTGTTTTGTTGCATTACTTGTATGCTTTGGGTCATTGTCCTGTTGCATCACCCATCCTCTGCGGAGCTTCAGTTGGTGGACAGATGGTTGTACGTTTTCCTGCAAAATGTCTTGATAAACTCTGGAATTCATTTTCCCATCAATGACAACAATCCGTCCAGGCCCTGAGGCAGCAAAGCAGCCCCAAACCATGATGCTCCCTCCGCCATGTTTTAAAGTGGGGATGAGGTTTTGATATTGGTGTGCTGTGCCTTTTTTTCTCCACACATAGTGTTGTGTGTTCTTCCCAAACAACTCAATCTTGGTTTCATCTGTCCACAGTATATTTTGCCAGTAGTGCTCTTTTGCAAACTTCAAATGTGCTGCAATATTCTTTTTGGACAGCAATGGCTTCCTCCGTGGTGTCCTCCCATGTACACCATTCTTGTTTAATGTTTTCCTTATTGTAGATGTGTCAACAAAAATGTTAGCATGTGCCAGAGATTTCTGTAGGTCTTTAGCTGACACTCTGGGATTCTTCTTTACCTCATGCAGCATTCTGCGCTGTGCTCTTGCAGTCATTTTTACAGGACGGCCACGCCTAGGGAGAGTAGCAACTTTTGTAACCCTTTCCAGCTTCATGCAAGTCAACAATTCTTGATCGTAGGTCTTCTGAGAGCTCTTTTCTGCGAGGCATGGTTCACATCAGACAGTGCTTCTTGAAACCAGTAAACCCAAAACAGGTGTGTGTTTTTTAAGGGCAGGACAGCTGTCAGCAACACATCCAGTATCATCACGTTGATTGGAGTCAAGGTTGGCTCACTCCTGGCTCCAATTAGCTCTGGAAGAAGTCACTAAACTAGGGCCTCACATACTTTTTCCTCCTTGCACTGTGAATGTTTACATGTTATGTGCAATTAAACCATGGCAACATCTAATGTTTGTGCAGTATTATGTTCAGCAGACTGTGTTCTTCTATTGTTGTGACTTACATGACGTTCAGAGCACATTTTATGCCCACTTCATGCAAAACTCCACGTAATCCCAAGGGGTTCACATACTTTTTCTTGCAACTGTAATTTATGATTAAGAAGTTTGGTGGGGTTTGGTATCCACATCTGTCATTTCCTTTATAATTGAAAAACCACTGAATTCAGTTTTTGGCTTCACATTTGGATTAATTTGTTTTATTTTTTCAATTTGTGTTGAAACATAAGAGTTTGATACATTTGCAATGCACTATTGCATTCCACATACATTTTAATTTATCTTAGTGGTGCACTATTGTTTTTTGATGTTTAAACACGTTTCACCTGCCAAAGGATTTGTATCTCTTTCAATCCAGTCCTGAGGTTTACACAGCTCTGTTGCACAGTGCAACCCTGTCTTAAAATATGGACAGCGCCACTGAAAATCAATCAACCAACCAATATGTAAATTTATATATAAATTTGAAAGAGCAGCTAATCCGACACTTAACAAGGTGTACATATAAAACAAAGAAAGGTAGCACTCCTTCTTAATATACTTTCAAAGTGCTGATACAAATCTAAATAAATCCTTAAACCAAAAATATATATAAAGCAATATAATAAAATAAATATTAAAATAAATTATCCCCAGCAAAAAGTGTCCTTGTGTAACTTATTCAATAAACCTAGAATGTGGGAGAAAAAATATATGAAATGTCCAAACACCAAAAATATATATACAGTAAGTGCTTTTATCTTCAATATTCAAGATTCAGATGAAAAAAAACCACACGAATCACCGTTCACAAATCCACCACCAGATAGATTGGATAAACTCACTAGAACAATATGCTGGTCAGATTCAAAACCAGCACAAGCGCTTCTGCTCTGGGAGCAAAGATCTTCCGATGGATAACCAGTGTGTATGGGATAATTCAAAATGGCCCTAAATTCTTCTCAGTCTCAGAATGAACTCAGGAAGCAAGAGAGGAAAGACTCGTAGCATAGCAAAGTATCAAAAAGTTTATTCATAAAAACATATATATTCCACTCACATTTACTGGTGTCCAAGCCGACACCAGCATAAGCAGCGTGCACTGTAAAATTCAAACAGCCTGCTCTGGTATACACAGACGCCAGCAGCTCACTGAACACGGTGACGTCCCCTCCAGAAGCCCTGCCCTATGCGTTTCGTCACTTGACGTCCTCACAGAACGGAACTAGACCTGACTTTTCTTTGCTGTAGTATTATTATTATACAGGATTAATATAACGCCAACAGTTTGCTCAGCGCTTTATATAAATGGGAGACAATACAGCAATGATACAGTGCAATACAAGAGGGTTAGGAGGTCCCTGCTCCTTACAATCTAAGAGGGAGGGGTTGGTGGTACACAAGGTAATAACTGTGGGTGATGAACTGATAGGAGGAATAGAAGATTCCGTTATTAGCTGAAGACGGGATAGGCTTCCCTGAAGAGATAGGTTTTTATAGATCGCCTAAAAGTGGACAGAGTAGTTGGATAGATTGGGGTACAGAATTCCAGAGGATGGGGGAGGCTCTGGAGAAGTCCTGGAGACAAGCATGGGAGGAGGAGACCAAGGAGCTAGAGAGCAAGAGGTCGTGGGAGGAACGGAGAGGACGGTTTGGATGATATTTGGAGACCAGATTGGTGATGTAATTTGGGGCAGAATTACTGTATAAATGGTTTTATATGTTATTATTAGTGTTTTGAATTGTATTCGTTGGGCAATGGGAAGCCAGTGAAGGGATTGGCAGAGAGGGATGACAGATATGGAACGGTTAGTAAGCTGGATGAGTCTGGCAGCAGCATTCATGATAGACTGAAGAGGGGATAGCCTGTGATGAGGTCGGCCAAGGAGGAGGGAGTTACAATAACACAGGTCTCCTCCGCACCCCTCCCTGTAACTAGACAGTGAAGGAGAAGCAGATGACTGATATTCATAACCCTTATTAGCACATGCATACAGTTTATTGGCTCCTTGGGATTCTTTCCCCTACCCCTGTCTGAGCTCTGTTGTACAGGGACTGTAAAAAGGTGTAACCATGTCAGAGTCTGACACTTTCACTGCTTGCATTTAAAAAAAAATAATTTTGTATTGTTGAATACAGAACTGCATAGATATTTCTGACCTGATTGTTGTCAAGTAATACAGATGCTTTCTCTGCACTCCTATAATAAGTTATCCCGAGCTATGTGTTGCGTTTTGATTAAAGTGTATGCATTGGCAAAACCAACAATCAAAAATGTGTCCTTGGATTTGTACGTGCGAGTGCTGTGCATAGGATAGCATACCTGTTAATCCTGCAAGAACTCACATCATTTCCTTGCATACCTTGACAAAACTGGCACAGTGCCTGGGTGCCATCAGTATTGTCACCCTGGCTTCTAGTAATGTTGGGCTTATGTTCGACTCAAACATTGGCCTTTCCGTGTTTCGTTAACACACGAAAGGTAAGGGCATTTGGCGGGATGTTAGCCTGCCACGCCCCACAATGCATTGTGCCCTGACAGTGCATTGTGATTGGCCAAAGCAATGCACCTGGCCACAGGTCAGGTGCAGGTGCAATGTTTTGGCCAATCACATCTCATGATGACGTCACAAGGGGTACAGAGTGACCCCACCCCCTTCCCCGGCATCACAGTATTTAAAAACTGTCATCCCGGCGCAGCTGTCAAATGGCGGGAGTGTTTTATTTTCTTTTTCCGGGCATCGTGATTGACATTGGATTGACTTCAGGGGACATTTTGTTTTTGTTTTAATAAAGGACTTGTGAAAGACTGTCTACTGTCATTTTTTTACACTACATTTTTTTTTTTGTAATTGATTAGCGGTACCATGTACCCCATAATCATTCACACGGGGGGGAGCTGGTATCTGGGGTTCACCTTGTTAAAGGAGGCTTCCAGATTATGACAAGACCCTCACTGCAGACCCCCACAACCACCGGCCATGGTTGTGGGGAAGAGGCCTTGTCATCATCAACATGGGGACAAGGTGCTTTGGAGAGGAGCCCCCACCCCATGTTGAGGGCATGTGGCCTGGTATGGTTTAGGTGCTTGCTCGTCCCCCTCCCCCCCCAACTTTCCGTGCCGGGTTGCATGCTCAAATAAGAGTCTGGTATGGATTTTTGCCCCCCATGCCTTTTTGTTTTACATTTTGGCATGGGGGGTTCCCCTCAAAATCCAAACCAGACCTAAAGGGCTTGGTATGGATGAGGGGGGAACTGCATGCATTTGAATAAAAAATGTTTAATTGCCAGCGATTCCTTTTCCTTTCAGCTGAAAAAATAAAGAATGTTTTCACTACTAAAATACCGCATGACTTAATAATATAACTTCTGCGGTATTTTAGTAGCTGTGCGGTATCTTATCACATGTTCAGATGCAGCATGATCCCGCTTAGTGAATTGTCTCCTCTGTTTGAAGTTCATGGTTGGACTTTCGTTAGATTTGAATGTTCGACCACGAACCGAACAGGTATGTGTCCGTCCCATCACTAGCTACTACTATTCAAGATTGCACACTGAAGTACAGTGCAGCTGCAACAGTCAGTACGCAATGGGGTTGATTTACTAAAGGCAAATAGACTGTGCACTTTGCAAGTGCATTTTATTTTTTTCAATTTTCCTTGCACCTAATTCGGTATTGTTTAAAAAGTAAAGTTTCACCGCATTCACTAAGCTCTGGGGGGAAGCAGTACAACTACACTTGTAAAATGCACATTCTATTTACCTTTACCCCCGGTCACATCAAGCCCGATTTTGATATTGTGCGACTGACAAATCAAAACTTTGAGAAAAAAATTTTTCTGTTTCTGTTATAAAATTTAGCAAATAAGTAATTTTTCTTCCTCAATAATGGGCACTGATAAGACTGCACTGATGGCCACTGATGAGGCTGTGCTGACGGGAATTGATAAGGTGGTACTGGTGGGCACTGATGAGACTGCAACAATAAGCACTGATGAGGCTGCACTGATGAGGTGGCACTGATGGGCACTAATAAGCTGCACTGATGGGCACTGATGAGGAGGCACTGATGAGGCTGAACTGATGGGGACACTGGTAGACAGCACTGAAATGCTGCACTGATGGGTAATGATATGCTGCACTGGTGGACACTAATAAGCTGAGGGCACTGATGGGGCTGCACTGATAATCACTGTAAATGTGTGCTGTCACAGGATTGCAGGTTGTCGGCTTTCCTTTCCTCACACAATCACAATGCATGAGGAAAGGAAATGCCAATAACAGCTGTGATTGGACACAGTTGATCACATGGTAAAGGGCTGCTGTGACTGGCCCTTTACCTTGATCTGTGATCAGCTGTGTCCAAAGGATCCAGCCATCACCGAGTGTCCAATCACAGAGTGCGCAGGGGGCAGGGTTCCAGGAGGATGTCTATAGGCGCCCTCTCAGAACTAGACAACTGCACTGTAGCCGTCTTTTGGCTATGCAGCACTCACGAGGAAGTTAAAAAAAAAGGCTTTGATTTACATACCTTTTTTTGCACCCACTTCCTGACTCCCCTTAGGGCACTAGTGACATAACCTCTCACATTATTCTGATACTGCGCATGAACGAGATGAAACGCATGACCTCATGTTCTTCATCTCACACATGTGCTGTACAGCAATACATGTGTTTGAGGTAAGATTTGTGCTTGTAGTGCGGGTAAAAATTATACACTAATCAACTCATTTGCTCTAAAAAATAAAAAACTTTCTTCCCTAGATCTTACAAAACAAAAAACAAACAAAACAGATGAGTGTAATGCTGAATGGCACATGCACAAGACGAGGTGCAGGATGTTAAGTATTCTATTTCGCGCATTTGCAGGATGACATACTTTTCAAAATTGAGACCTGGGAGCATGAATACCACTTGTACAGAGACAGCCTGCTGTGCAGAGAGATACAAAGCAGCATGTCCCTGTTGTTTACATACAGATCTCTCCTATCTTAACCCTGCCGACAATCACCATGTGCCGGTTGGGAAACGCCGGCCAGGACCCATTGATTGACATATCCAGCACCCAATAGCGTGCGCACCCCTACCCGGAAATACAGAATCGTGTATTTTTACATGATTTTGCACAGCGAAACTGCCCTGTAGCAGTATATCTGCTATGGGGCGGCTTTTAAGTGGTTCAAGTGTAAACAGAAAATCTGTAAGGTGACCTTACAATGGACCCCATCCATTCCAGTCCCACTGTACCAGTAGAGAAAAACAAAACAGAGGGCGCACTGTCCTTGTGCATTACCTTTAAAAATATGTTTATTAAATTTAAAAGAAGGTATTCTACTCACAAAAGTACATGAATATAGGCCCATCATATGAGACCGCTCTTTCCAATTCGCACTGCGTTTCTGAATGGTGATGAGAATGAGGGACATCCAAAATGGCTGATGTGTTTCGAGGACTAGCCTCTTCCTCAGAGAGAGACCATTCAGAAACACAGTGCGAACTGGACAGAGCGGTCTCATATGATGGGCCTATATCCATGTACTTTTGTGAGTAGAATAACTTCTTTTAAATGTAAGAAACATACTTTTAAAGGTAATGCACAAGGCCGGTGCGCCCTCTGTTTTGTTTTTCTCTATCAGTACTTTTGGATTCCCCGGTTCTTTGAGGGCAGCAAGGCGTGCATATTCCAAGACATTTGTTGTTTGATCCCTATGACATAGAGTCCATCCTTAAGCGCAGGAGTATTTGGGTTTTCTACTTTCACCCCACTGTACCAGTGTCCCACGATACCCCATTGTCAGGCCCCAGGATGCCACTTCACCAGTCCGAGGATTCAAAAACCCTATGGCTTAATCTCCTACCCATACCTCTCAGAATATGGACAAAAGGCATTCTAATTGGCCAGCACCGTCACATGGACATGCACTGACCAATCAGAATCTGTCTAGCCTATCCTATCAGTATCAGTGAGGAAAGGACAGAAAGCCAGGGCGATTTCAAATCCTCGGAACAGTGAAGCAGTGTTCCGATGTCTGACAGCAGGGGATTGTGAGACACTGGTACAGCAGGTCTGGGGGGGGGGATGGGGAGCGATCCAGTGTTAGGTCATCTTACAGATTTTCTGTAAAGGTGAACTTACACTTTAACTATGTTTCTTCTTGTTTCTATGTCTACTTCATCTGTTACCTGACCCCTGCTTGCTCATTCCCACTGGGGCAATCCAGAGGGCGGCAACTTGGCATTAGCACTCAGCAAAACCCATCTTCATCATCAGGAGCTCCGATGAAGACCAGCTGCTTAGACCCCAGGTCCCATCCACTTGGAGGATCTGCTTACATATTTCCAGCTGACTACTCCTGAACCTCTCTACTGCTTCAGTCACTGGCATCTGAGTCTGATCCCAGACCATGACAAAGTGACACGACAGCAAGTTTTGATGCCAGCAAGTTACTGTGCCAGCAGGTTTCAGTGCCAACAAGTGACCTTGACAATCTTTCCATGATCATCTTGAGCTGGACCAAGCCAAGTCTCAAAGAGATCAGAGTATAGGAATCTATCTTGCATAAAAATCACAAAAATGTTTATCACACCACAACCTAAACACACCACAAAGCAGATAATTTTCTCTACATCTCTTCCCCTTTTAGCACTTCCCCCTAGAAAAACTACACTTTCATTGGTGTTTGAGAAGCTTTCTTGATGCTTTTTCAATGCTTAAAAAATGCATCAAAAACTAGACACGTTAATGACCTTGCTTCATTCTTCATAATCAACACACGTGTGAACAAGCTCTTCTTGCCATTACCTTGCTGAGGGAAGGTCCTCTTTAATTTCACACAACACCAGCAATTCAGTATGGGCGTCAGTGTTTAAAATAACATAGTAGACATACTGCATTATCCTGTCATGTCATCAGTATGATTATGCTCTGATCTGTGCAAAATACATCAGTCTTAGCTACACCTCCTGTACTGTCCCTGTATTACAGCATAAAGATAAAGGTTCTGACTGCTGGTCCACATGAATCTGATTTGATGACTTGCTGCTGACTACATGCTCTGACTACAACAGCTCATGCCTTATATATTTGTAGAAGTAATTCACCAAGGGTAGCCTTACATACTGCATTTGATTGGATACAGTCACTGTTCAACTGACAATTTTCTGTCTGGCTCCTGAGATTTTAAAATCAACTTATGTTGAGCAGAGTGGTGCCAACAGTGCCACCAACAGCTCAATTTTTGGCCAGTTCAGCAGGAATCAGTTGAAATGAAAGTTGCTTATTTTTTTAAATTAAAATAACAAACATGTTATACTTACCTGCTCCATGTAATGTTTTTGCACAGATCCTCCTCTTCTCGGGATCCCCACCTGTGCTCCCCTGCCGAGTACCCCCCATAGCAAGCTGCTTGCTCTGGGGGCACGTGTGTGTGTTTGCTCCCTGGCCGTCCCTGTATGTCCATAAATGCAGCTCAGCCTCCCCCACTCCCTCCTCACTGGCTGTGATTGACAGCAGCAAGAGTCAATGGCTCCAGCTGCTGTGTCTCAGACAATGAGGAAAGAGAGACCAGGGCGAGCTGAGGCTCTCATGCACATCGCTGGATCATGAACCTTCAGCCTTTAGAGCCACTTTAAAGTGGTGTATGGCCAGCTTAATCAATGATTCTTAGATAAAGCAGGCCACACATGGTTCAATTTTTTTTGTTCAGCCAGTATACACTGATCAGTGCTGCAGCCGAGGTTGAACAAAAATTGATCGGTAGAATGACTTCTGTTCTGCAGTGGTCACACATGGATTGAAATTTGGATGGTCCCTGCTCAGCTGGAATAATTTCTTACCATCTTTGGAAACTTTCACCCTCCCCTATCAAGCTTCTATCCAGATAGTATTGTTTTCTGAATGCTCATGGAGACTTTCCCTCATTTCCTGTCCTGGTGACACCAGCATAAGAAATGTCAAAGTGCAGGTGTCCACAGGACTAGCAGACATTGCTAGCAATACAAACATGACAGATGTTCAAACCTTTTCTTGATCTAATACAAGGGTTTCACTGAACCCTAAGGTTCCTCCAGAGGTTGCTAGGGGTTCCTTTAACAATGAGCAATGTCTCCATCACAGATAAGTTCCCCCTGACATAACTGATCATTTTAGCTATCTGTAAGGGGGCAATTCTTCTCAAGGACCACAAGTGGAAGAAGCATTCTTCCACTGACCATCACACTAATGTATCATGAGTTGAGGATGCAGATTTTTAGCAGGGGTTCCAGACATTTATTTCAAGGGTTCCTCTGTGTTGAAAAGGCTGAGAAAGGCTGCTTTAATGAATACATGTGCTTTTGTTGCTGTCTTTGTTACTGTCAAAGAGACATTCTATTACATCCTTCCTCACCCTCAAAAATCAAGAAACACATTTTTTCTTGGCAAACACTTTAATTTTGAGCCCCTTTGCCCAGGCTTCCCCTACCCTAGTAATAGGACTGTCCATTATAGCTTTGTAGCAGTCACAAGGAAAGAGGTTTCAGTGGTGTTGATCTGTGCAAGACATTTATAAACAGCAAAGAACTGCACAGGCAACAAGATTTGCCATCTCTGAGCCACCATCACAGTCCAGGAAGTGGACACTGGCCCTGGATGATGCCTGAAGATAGGAAATGCCTTCCTTTGAGAAAGAAAAACACACAAAGGCATTGGCAGGGTGGTGTACAATGGTTTCTGTAAGAGGTAATAAATACCTGAAAATGTTACACTTATATACAGTATTAGGAATGAAGTTTGGGTTTGGCATAGTGCTTAGTTCCTGTTGAAAGCGTTATTAACCACTTGATCTCAGTATGATTTACCCCCCTTCCTGACCAGGCCATTTTATTTTATATATGGTGCGGTGCTATTTTAACTAGTAATTGTGCTGTCATGCAACACTGTACCCAAACAAAATTTATATTATTATTTTCACACAAATAGAGCTTTCTTTTGGTGATATTTCATCACCACTGGGTTTTTTATTTTTTGCAATATAAATGAAAAAAAAACGTTTTTGAAAAAAAGGATATTTTCTCATTTCTGTTATAAAAAATTCCAATAAATTTTTTTTTGTCATAAACATAGGCCAACATGTATTTTGCTACATGTCTTTGATTAAAAAAAAAACAATAAATGTATATTGTTTTGTGTGAAAGTTTAGCGTCTACAAACTATGGTATAGATACTAGAATTTAGCAGCTTTTAGCAGCTGACTGCCTATCACATTTCTTGAGTTGCTAAAATGCCAGGGCATTACAAACACCCACCCAAATGAGCCCTTTTCAGAAAGTAGACACCCTAAGCTATTTGCTGAGAGGCATGTTGAGTCAATGGAAGATTTATTTTCTTCCACATGTTTTTGTAAAAAGATTATTTTTTTTTTGTTGTCATTTAAATGGTATATTGCTTACACATGCCATGGGTATATTTGGAATTACACCCCAAAATATATGCTGCTACTTCTCTTGAGTATGGGGATAGCACATGTGCAAAACTTTTTGGGAGCCTAGCTGCATGCAGGAGCCCAAAATGCAATTACACTTTTGAAAGCCTGAAGGTGCGTAAATTCCTCATTTAACTTCCTCACTACCTATCACAGTCTCAGAGGTTCTGAAATGCCAAGATAGCACCCCCCCCCCCTCAAACATCACCCTTTTTGGAAAGTAGACACCCTAAACTACTTGCTGAGAGGCTTTTTGAGTCAATGGAACGCTTTATTTTTTACCACAAATTTTCACTCATTTCAGTAACTCACTACCTATCACAATTTCAGCTACAAATGCCAGGATAGCACCCCCCTCCACCCCCCCCCCCAATTGACTCCTTTTTGGAAAGTAGAGTCCCCAAGGTATTTAATAAGAAGCATGGTAAGTATTTTCTAGATCTAATTTTTTGTCACAAGATTTGAAAGATAACAAAAAGAAAGGAATAAATTGTGTTTTCGTTTTCTTGTGGCAACAAATGAGATCTGCAAAGTACTCACCATGACTCTCAGCAAATACCTTGGAATGTCTACTTTCCAAAAACGGGTCATTTGGGGGTGGGGGTTGTACTATTCTGGCATTTCAGGGCCTCCAAAACTGTGGTAGGTAGTCAGAAAGTGTCATGAGGAAAGAAAATCCTTTAAAAGCCTGAAAGAGCTTATTGGATTTTGAGATCCTGCACGTGGCTAGACTGCCAAAAACTCTCTCACATGTGGTATCCTCATACTTGAGAGATGTAGCAGAATGTTTGTTGTGGTGTAATTCCACATATACCCATGACATGTGCAATATATAATTTAATTGACAACTGTGTGTAAAAAAAAAAAATCTTTTTTGTCATTTTCCAAATATTTGTGGTAAAAAATAAATGTTTCTATTGACTCAACATACCTTTCATGTCTACTTTCCAAAAAAGAGCCATTTGGGGAGGGGGTTGTTATCCTGACATTTCATTTCATTTCATTAGAAGTTTATGCCACACATCACCCACTCTTCTGTCCACTTGAAGACCAAGCCTTTTCTGACATTCTGTTCACATGAAAAAAAAATCAGTATTTTTTGCTAGAAAATTACTTTGAACCATCCAACATTACATATTTTTTAAAACAGAGGCCCTAGAGAATTAAATGGTGGGTTTTGAAATGTTTTATGTCACACAGTACTTGCGCAGTGATTTTTCAAACACAATTTTTTTGGAAACAATATACTTATTGAGTTTCAATGCATAAAACACAATATATTGGCAATTGTTTGGTAAAGTATAAAATATGTTGTTATGCTGAGTAAATAGATACAAAACATGTCCTGCTTTAGAACTGCACATGCCCCATGCAACGGCGACAAACTACATACATTTTTGATATCAATAGGCGATGCTTTAAAAGCCTTTACAGGCTACCACTTCAGATATACACAGGAGTTCTAGAGTTACTGCCCTT
Source organism: Staurois parvus (assembly GCF_062004578.1). NCBI lineage: Eukaryota > Metazoa > Chordata > Amphibia > Anura > Ranidae > Staurois > Staurois parvus. Next base: position 5,715,220 of record NW_028318218.1, on the reverse strand, counting down.
GATCTTCTGTTCTCCGCAATACCTCACATATATGTTACAACCGCTGTTTACAGAGATGTGTTCTATGGTGCGACAAATCACACTTCTCTGTCTGGCAATTTGATGTGTCTGAGTTTGGCAGTTGCTAGGAGAATGGTACTTGCTTGACTGCATTGTGCCAAGTGTAAAGTTTGGTGGAGAGGAGATTATAGTGTGGGGTTGTTTTTCAGGGGTTGGTCTTGGCCTTTAAGTTCCAGTGAAGGGAACTCTTAAAGCGTCAACATACTAAGACATTTTGGACAATTTCATGCTCTTAACTTGTGGAAACAGTTTGGGGAGAGCCCCTTCTTGTTCCAACATGACTGTGCACCAGTGCACAAAGCAAGGTCCATAAAGACATGGATGAGCAAGTTTGGGGTGGAGGAACTTGACTGGCCTGCACAGATTCTTGACCTTAAGCTGATAGAACACCTTTGGGATGAGTTAAAATGGAGACTACGAGCCAGGCTTTCCCGTCTGACATCAGTGCCTGACCTCACAAATGCGCTTCTGGAAGAATGGTCAAACATTCCCATAGACACACTCCTAAACCTTGTGGACAGCCTTCCCAGAAGAGTTGAAGCTGTTATAGCTGCGAAGGATGGGCCAACTCAATATTGAACCCTACGGACTAAGACCTGGATGCCATTAAAGTTCATGTGCATGTAAAGGCAGGAGTCCCAATAATTTTGGCAATATAGAGTATGTTGTTCTTTTTTTTTATGCAGCCTGTGGGCTGAATGAAAAAAGAGAAGAACTTTCTGGCAGAAACAGTGTGTGGTATACCCACCATTATAATATACTGCCCTGCATCCACCCACTTCTAATGTTGAGCATACATGAAACATTCTGAATAGGCTGAATGAAAAAAATAAAACCTAACTGCCTGTCTCCTGGAATCTCCTCCATGCTCTTGAGACTGTGCTGGGAGACACAGCAAACCTTCTGGCAATGACATGTATTGATGTGCCATCCTGGAGGAGTTGGACTGCCTATGAAAACTTTGTAGGGTCCAGGTATCGCCTCATGGTACCAGTAGTGACACTGACCCTATCCAAATGCAAAACTAGTAGGGAAAAAAATGTCAGTGGTCTCCACCTGTAAAAACATTCCTGTTTTGGGGGTCATCTCATTTTTGCCCATCTAGTGTCCCTGTTGTTAATTTCATTAACACCAAAGCGGCTGAAACTGATTAACAACCCCCTTTGCTACTTAACCAACCAGATCATTATCCCAGGAGTTGTTGCTTTTTTTTGGGCATTGTATATTATGTAACCAGAATTGCTGTTACTGTGTTATGCAGAGCTTGAAATGTATTATTGTGACATTTCCTGAATGCAGTTTCCTTTTTCAGTCACAAGATGGGGATAGTATACACATTGAGCTCCTTATTCTCAAAATGTAGACACTGAATGCTGGAAAATGTAGTTTGGGCCATGAGCGTTGCCATTGCATTTGCTGATCCAACTGCAAACTACAAGATCCAATATACCTGGAGGCAGAAGGAGCAAAGCAGAAGGTGGTATAAATAGAAAGTCCCAGGAAAGAACAGGGCTTGTTTGGAGATCACCACCAGCCAGGGCAGAGAAGAAGTAGCTGCTGCAGAGAGAAAGAATGTAGGGCCTGGTTAGAGACTGTATGCTGAGCTGATAGCGAGCTTTCACCACTCACTTTAGCTTCAGATCGCTGGACTGACACCTAGAGAGTGCCTTCATCTGCCTGCAGTCATCAGGTCTCGCTTCAAGGCCTGTCATCTTGCCAATGGGAACCAAAGCCTACAGCCCTGCTTATTGAACTGATACTGCTGCCACTCAGGATCACTTCAGTGATGCTGACAGACTGTTATTGTGCCATTGGGTTCACTATTCATCAGATCATCAAAGACAGCTGCCTGGAAACAACACCACTTTAAAAGGGGGGCCCCTCCAATGGAAAAGCCTGCTGCAACTGATCGGGGGAAGTGGTGAACCGGTCATTGGCCCATTATTTTGTTTACCTATTTTGTTTAAAGAGCTATCACCCTTTGCTTTTTGCTATTACTTTTCACTTTCCCACTACTGAGCACCGCTAATGGTATTTGGCCAGAGTCCATTACGCAGAACCTTAACCCTTTACCTGGTCCTTCCTACTTCAGTGTCCTTAGGAGCTCACTGTTTCTTAATAAGTGCAGGAATAGCTAATACCACTAAGCACACCCACGTCTTCAAAGGCCCCAATATAGCCAGCAGAAGACCAAATTTAAGAACTGTACATAGTTAATTTGCTGTTGAGGACAGATCCCTATATATTGCCTATCCACTTTTACAAAGGCTTAGACTTAGCTCCCTTATCACAAGAATCCATTGGCAAATACGCTTTCAGATCTGTTGATATCTTTCCTGGTTGTCTTTTTGCTGCCCATTTAGTGACGAGAGCAACACTTATGCTGGTCTACTTTGAGTTTACCATAGTACCTTAAATATCTGAAGAAACCATCAATGTATTGTGTGTGCTGTTAAATGTTTCACTGCTATACCCTGTCTCATCTGATACTTATTTGACAATATAAAAATCATTAGCTTACTTCTGTTAAAGTGGGTAACCTGAGGTGTTAGTGGTGAAGAGGTATTCATCAGAGTTCTGATAAGAACAAAAGACCTAACGTAACCTTTGAAGGTTGTGCTACAAATAAAACTACATAAATCCCCCCCTCCAATATTATAGAGAAGAGGGAGAGTTCCTGCCCTAGGGTTATAGCCCTGATACTCTATAGATATAGAGCTACAAGTGAATGCTGTCACCCAGGACATAGTGGGGGTTATTTACTAAAACTGGAGTGTGCAAAGTCTGATGCAGCTCTGCAAAGAAACCAATGAGATTGCAGGGGTTTTTTAGCAATATTAATTGAAAAAGCTGAAGTTAGAAGCTGATTGGGTACTGTGCTCAGCTGCACCAGATTCTGAGTGCATCACTTATAGCAAATCTCCCCCAAAGTGTGCTACTGTCAGGATCAATGGTTCAAGATAAAGATTAAAAAGCACAAGAAAAACTAAATCCAATACAGCCAACACATCTAAGGATTGGTAAACTGCAATTTATTAAATGTTTGTTCCTGGGTTTAGATAAATTTTAAGTTGTAAGGGTTTGAGCAGCAAAGGGAGGAATTTATGGATCAAGCTGTTCTTAAATATTAAATATTTTGTAAAGGAAATTTTTTAAAACTAAAATAATAAAAACGTTAACCAGTTGGCGTCCACCCTATAGCAGCTTTACTGCTACAGGGCTGCCGCTCTGTGCAGGATCACGTATATATATATATATATATATATATATATATATATATATATATATAAACATGATTCTGCTTTTCTGGGTAGGGGGCGTGTGTGCCTACCCACACTGTCATTGGCTCCTGTACATGTCATTCACCGGGTCCCGGCTAGTGTTTCATGGTTGGGACCCAGCGATTGGTGGAGCAAGTGACAGGCGAGAGATCTGTGAATGTAAACACAAATCTCTCCTGTCAGCGGGGATATGCAAGGCAAGTAGATAAAAAAAACAGATAAAAACACACCACAAAAGTGCACAGTAAAAATTCTCCCTGGCAGACAGTTAAAAGATAAGTTCACCTTTGGAATATGTTACATGTTCCACCAGTTTTTAGGGTGGAACATGTAACATGTTCCCATAGCCACAGTCGTGCCCACCGCTCCCCTCCCTTTGACAGATAATACTGGTCTCTACTATCTGTCAGATTTGAAAACAGCATGGCTGTGCGGGGCTCTGCCCACATGGCCGCGTCATTCATTCACAGTGTTCTGTGGCTGTCAGCTTGCAGTTTTCAATTAACTACCACAGCGCTGTGGAGCACCGTGGTAGTTCATTGATGTTTCCTGTCACAATATCTAGTTGGCCATACAACCCGTACAGCAAGCAGATATTCTGACAGGTCTGCAGGAGACCTGCATGGCATCAGCGATCTACTGATCACTGATGCAATGCTTTACAGGCTCCTGTAGACAAAAATATGAAATGCACATTTTTTTACCTGCAAAAAAAATGTGCATTTATTATTTTTGTCCAAAAGGTGAACTTATCCTTTATCTTTTTGATCCCCCAGATGTTAACCCCTTCCTGCCCAGTGCCATTAGTACAGTGACAGTGCTTTTTATTAGCACTGATCACTGTATTAGTGTCACTGGACATAGTTACATAGTTAGTCTGGCTGAAAAAAGACAAAAGTCCATCCAGTTCAACTATTAAAAATAAAAAAAAAAGTTATAATCCTACACTCACATTTGATCCAGAGGAAGGCAAAAAAGCAGCAAAGCATTACTCAGTTTGCTTCTGCAGGGGAAAAATTCCTTCCTGATCCCCCTAGAGGCAAGTGGATATTCCCTGGATCAACTTTACCTATAAATGTTAGTATCCAGTCAGGGGCGGACTGACCATTTGGAAACTCGGGCACTGCCCGAGGGCACGGGGTCAGTAGGGGGACCCATGAGATGCCCCTGGTACCTTTTTAATAGGCTTTTTTGAGTTTGGCCAAGGACACAGGGGCCCCATGATCCTATATTGCCCGGGAGCCCCATGAGTTGTCAGTCCGCCCCTGTATCCAGTTATATTCTGTATATCCAGGAAAGAATCCAGGCCTTTTTTAAAGCAATCCACTGAGCTGGGGGAGTCTATTTCACATTTTCACACCTCTTACTGTGAAGAAACCTTTCCGTGTTTGGAGATTAAATTTCTTTTCCTCCAGGCATAAAAAGTGCCCCCTTGTCCTCTGTAATGACCTCAGGGTGAATAGCTATTTACACCGAGTTCCCTATATGAACCACTGATGTATTTATACATGTTGATCATATCCCCCCTTAATCTCCTCTTCTCAAGAGAGAATAAATTCAGTTCCTCTAATCTTTCCTCATAGCTGAGCTGCTCCATGCCTCGTATCAGTTTGGTTGCCCTTCTCTGTACTTTCTTCAGTTCCCCAATGTTCTTTTTGTGAATTGGTGCTCAAAATTGAACTGCATATTCCAGATGAGGTCTTACTAATGATTTGTACCGGGGTAATATGATGTCTCTCTCTCTGCAGTCTATACCTCTTTTAATACAAGAGAGGATTTTGCTCGCTTTAGAAACTGTAGCTTGGCATTGCATGCCATTATTAAGCTTGTAATCTACCAGAACCCCCAGATCCTTCTCCACCATTGATTCCCCCAGTTGTACCCCCCCTAGTATGTATGATGCATGAATATTCTTAGCCCCCAAGTGCAGAAACTTACATTTATCAACATTAAACCTCATTTGCCACATAGTTGCCCAATTAAACAGTGCATTGAGGTTGGCTTGTAAGTCTGAAGACATCCTGTAAGGACGTTATTCCACTGCACAGCTTGGTGTCATCTGCAAAGACTGAAATGGGATTTTTAATCTCAGACCCTATATTGTTTATAAATATATTAAACAGTAAGGGTCCCAACACTGAACCTTGGGGTACACCACTGACAACCCTAGACCATTCAGAGTATGAATCATTAACCACTACTCTCCGAATATGATCTTTTAGCCAGTTTTCTATCCGTTTACATACAGATTTTTTCAAGCCCATAGACTTTACCTTACACATTAGCCGTGTGGGGGGAACTGTGTCAAATGCTTTCGCAAAATCCAAGTATACCACGTCCACCTCCTCCCCTCTGTCCAAGGTTTTGCTCACCCCTCATAAAAAGAAATCAGATTTGTTTGACAACTTCTGTCTTTCATGAATCCATGCTGTCTGTTGCTTAAACTATTTTTTTTCCAAGAACTCATCTGTGTGGTTTTTTATTAAACTCTCCAGTATCTTCCCAACTATAGAAGTTAAACTAACAGGTCTATAATTACTTGGTAAAGATTTAGACCCCTTTTTAAATATTGGCACCACATTGGCCTAACGCCAATCCAGTGGTACTATGCCAGTCATTAAAGAGTCCCTAAAAATTAGAAACAATGGCTTTGAAATGGCAGAGCTCAATTCTTTAATGGGTGTATGCCATCCGGTCCAGGTGCTTTATTCACCTTTATTCTGTCTTGATATTTTTGGATCATATCAATTGTGAGCCAATGTGGATCATCTGGAGCTGTCAATGCCATGCCCATTATGGACAAGAGCTCCCCCAAGGCTCCTTTGTATACACAGAGCTGAAGAAGGTATTTAATAAATTTGCCTTCTCTTTGTTCTCAGTCACCCACTCTAGATTATTTAGTAAAGGGCCTACATGCTGGGACCAGACCTTTTTACTAATAATATACTTGAAGAATTTTTAGGGGTTGGTCCTGCTATCTTTTGAAATCTGTTGTTCACTTTTAATTTTTTTTTCCTTTTTGCATATTCTGTTATATTCTTTGTAATGTTTAAACAATGATAGTCTTCTTTCATTTTTTTATTTAATAAAAGCTCTTTTTTATTATCTATATATTTTTTAACTTTGGCCGTAAGCCACATAGGTTTGATTTTTAGCCTTTTAAACGTGTTGCCCATGGGAATATATTTTGCAGTGTGTTCACATACAGTCTTTTTGAAGAACTCCCATTTCTGTGTTGTGTTCATTGATGCCAATATTCCCTCCCAGTCTAAGTGTTGGAGAGCAGCTCTCAGCCTTGGAAAATTAGCTCTCTTAAAATTGAGCAGTTTTATTTTTCCCGTATGTGCTTGCTGTTTACAGCTAACAATACATTAAATCATGTTATGGTCACTGCTACCCAGATGTTTTTTTTATACGGACAGTCGTAATAAGCTCTGCATTGTTTGAGATTACCAGGTCCAGCAGAACATCATTCCTAGTTGGGACCTCTATGAACTGTACCATAAAACTGTCCTGTAGTCGGTTTAACCACTTGCCTACCAGGCACTTATACCCCCTTATTTACCAGGCCAATTTTCAGCTTTCAGCGCTGCCGCACTTTGATTGACAATTGCGCGGTCATGCAACATTGTACCCATATGAAATTGTGATCATTTTTTTCTCACAAATAGAGCTTTCTTTTGGTGGTATTTAATCGCCACTGGGCGCTTTACTTTTTGCGCTATAAATTTAAAAAGTGCAAAAAATTTGAAAAAAAAAAAAGTTTCTTTGTTTCTATTATAAAATTTTTCAAACAGGTAATTTTTCTCCTTCACTGATGTGCGTTGATGAGGCAGCACTGATGGGCACTGATAGGCGGCACTGATGGGCACTGATAGGCAGCACTAAAGGGCACTGATAGGCAGTACTAATGAGGTGGCACGGATAGGCGGCACTGATAGGCAGCACTAATGAGGTGTCACGGATAGGCGGCACTAATATGCAGCACTGATAGGCGGCACTGATAGGTGACACTGATGATGGGTACTGATAGATGGCACTGACTGGCATCACTGCTGGGCACTGACTGGCGGCATTGACTGGCACAACCGCTGGGCACTGACTGGTGGCACTGACTGGCAGCACTGCTGGGCTGCACTGGTGGGTGGCACTGGTGGGCAGCACTGGTGGGTGGGCACAGGTGGGTGGCACTGGTGGGCACAGGTGGGTGGGCACAGGTGGGTGGCACTGCTGGGCACAGGTAGGTGGCACTTCTGGGCACAGGTGTGTGACACTGCAGAGTGGCACAGGTGGGTGCACTGCTGGGCACAGGTGGGTGCACTGCTGGGCAGAGGTGGGCGGAGCTAGTGGGCGCACTGCTGGGCACAGGTGGGCGGAACTTGTGGGTGGCACTGCTGGGCACCGATCATCAGGGCACTGATCATCAGTGCCATGATGATCGGTGCCGATCCTCGCCCTGACAACTGCCGGTTCTCGGCAGTACTTTCCTCACGATCTGACAGCGTGAGGAAAGTGCAGCCGAGAACCGGCACTTGCATTTCCCTGTGATCAGCATGTCATTGGACACCGCTGATCACGTGGTAAAAGGCCGGTATGATTGGCCTTTTACCACATCTCGTGATCAGCTGTGTCCGTAGGACACAGCGATCACGGAGATCGCCGGGTGCGCGCCCCCTGGGGCGCGCAGGAGAGCGCGTTCTGGGGGGACGTCATATGACGTCCACCCAGAACTGGCTGGCCGCAGTGAAGCCGTCATTCGGCTATCTGCGGTTGGCAACTAGTTAAACATTTTTGCTCTTTAACTGTTCCTGCAGTACCATTGCTCCACTCAATTTCAGGGTAGTTAAAATTCCTCATTATTATCACTAGTCCCAGCCCTTTCGATCTGTGCAAGGATCTGAATGTCCACCTCCTCATTAACACTGGGAGGTCTATAACAAACTCAAATAGGTTCTCTTTCACACTCACTCTGAGATCACTTCTCACATAGAGACAGACACCAGCACTTTTCCTATTTACCCTGTCTCTCTGAAAGAGAACATAGCCAGGAATATTAATGGCCCAGTCATGTGAAGAATGAAGCCAAGATTCAGCAATACCAATTAAGTCATAGTTTTGTTCATGCACCAAAGCTTCCAACTCACCTATTTTGCTTAGCAGACTTCTGGCATTGGTGAACAAACACTTTAAGTCACTGACACCTTGTGCACACGTATTTTGCATATTTTTTATTTTCATAAAAATTGTACCAATTCTAATGGTTGTTTGTAACATTGGAACCTTCTTATCTGCCATAGCCCTCCCCCCATCTTTACCTATTCCACTCACCAATAAGTACTGACCCCTGTCTGATCTGTCTACCCCGTTATAATTTAATTCTTCCTCCCCCCTTGATCCTAGTTTAAATACTCCTCCAGCTTTCCCATAAAGCAGACCCCCTTCCATTTAGATGCAGACCATCTCTAGCATTTAGGTTGCACCCCAATGAAAAGTCAGCCCAGTGCTCTAGAAACCCAAATCCTTCTCTCTTACACCAGGGCTTTAGCCATGCATTGAGTTCTCTAATCTCCCCGTCTTTCCTGAGTTGCGCATGGCACAGGTAATATTTCAGAGAATATCACCTTGGAGGTCCTTCCCTTCAATTTACAGCCTAATTCTTTAAATTGTCAAGGAGCCTCCACCTTCCATTTATTCTGTCATTGTGTCAGGGATCCGGGTACGACCAGAAATGTGTGGACTGACACAGGGAAGTAACAGGCTTCAGGAATGATGTAATACCAATATAATTTATTGTTAGCCGCCAAAATATGCAAAATGCACAGTAAACAAACCAACCTTCCACTAATATCAGTATGTGCGGAAACACAGGCGTAGTCAGGGCTGGAGAGGTGGAATGGTCACGCAGGCCGTATGGTTCTGTCAGATACCACCTGGCGGAACCTCTAGCAATCCACAGGACAGGATTCCCCAGAGCGCGGAGTCTAAGCCCCAGTCTGCTTGTTCACCAGGGCCCCTGATGGTGGGGATGGACTTGGAGCAGACAGTGACCAGGTCGCGGCCCCTGAGTACACCCACCTGTGGTAGAGGGATCCGCCAGAGGTATACACTAGTAAGAGCCTGACGTGAAGAGGCGGATAGGTCCGTGCAGGATGGATGGATGGCAGAGTAGCAAGCGTGGTCAGACAGGCTGGGTCGGTAACAGTGGGGACATCACGGTACAAGGCAGCAGGCAAAGAGTAGTCGGGTCACTCACCAGGTTCGATAACAGGAGTTCAGATCAATAGGGATATCCAGAAGAGTAGTCAAATGAGCCAGGGATCAGAGCAGGAGAAGTCAGCAAGGTCAGGATCAAGCAAGGTCGGCAGCAAGGCAATCAGGAGTACAGGACAATCAGGAACAAGATACAGGGGCTCATGGGACAACACCAAGGCACTGATTGCAGGCCTGGTGCTGCTTAAATATACCCCCTGCAATCAGCCTCAGGTGATGGCTTGATTGCAGGAGTGAGATCCTGGCTGCTGAAAGCACCCGCTGGCAAGCACCGGTACTGCAGCCCACACAGCAGGTGAACCCATTCCTGACACACCCGCTGGCAAGCACCGGTACTGCAGCCCACACGGCAGGTGAGCCCATTCCTGACACATTGGTTCCAACATGGACCAAGATAGCTGGGTCATGCCTAGCCCTTCCCAGTAATTTATCAACCCGGTCCACCACATGCCAAACCCTGGCTCCAGGGAGACAGCAAATTATTCGGATAAGGCGATCCTGGCAACACATTATTCTATCAGTCCTTCTGATTATAGAATCCTCTACTACTGCCAACTGTTTAGGGCTTCCTGCACTACCCTCACCACCCCTCTTAGATGGTCTGCCCTCCCGGCTGTTAGGGATAGCAGTGACATCCACGGCTGCCACCCCTGAGCTTGCCACCCCCACATCTTCACCCAACTTGGCAAATCTGTTTGGGTGCTCAAACCCAGGGCCAGCCTACCTTTTCTGTGAGTCCCTACCACCCCCTCTCAGTACAGTAACCCATCTTCCTACCTGATAATCCTAATTAGCTTCTCCGCCCTCCACATCAATCCCATTAGCTATCTACTTAGAGAGCATAAGATCCCTTTCAAGGTTGTCAGTTCTGCACAGTGTAGCAACTTGCTCCTCCAGATCTCTAACATGAGTTTCCAGAAGGACAATCTGCTCACATTTGTCGCATTGGTATCTATCCTGGAGCTTGTAGCAATTGTGCACACTGAGATGAACGTGGTCATCCATCTTCTTAAGAATCTTCCATTTTGTATCATCTCTCTTCCAAATCAGGCTCTCCCCTCCAATTTTGCCCCCCTCAATCAGGAATGTGGTCTGAGTTAAAATGGCAACAGGCCCCAGTGGGAGAGCTCCAGGGCTATAAAATTCTAACTGAGCTGGGGTCAAGATGTCTGTTAACTTCTCAATCTGGGATATTATAAAGCCATAAACCAAGTCCTTCACTGAGCTCAAAGGCATTCCAGGTAGTTGTAAAAACAGACTTACATTTATAAACTCACTTTTCCATATAATTTTATATCTTCAAATAGGACATAATTACATAAACAGGGAGCACATATCCGGGCGGGTCACTTTAAGACAAGTCGTCTGGTATATTACACCCCCTAGCTGGCATATACAGGAGAGCAGAAAATTATATCTCCTGAACCATTCAAGCAGATATGTCATGTTTCATATCTAATCGTTCAGCAGATGCTTCTGCATATTAATCTACTAGTGCCAAGGCTGTTAAATGCACTGAGAATAAGTTATGAACCATGACATCAACTTTGAGAGTTTTTGGTTCTAGCTTGGGTCTCCGCACCAACACCCCTCCCCAAATGAGGCGATTGGTTCTCTGCTTCAGGGAGACACCCTGTGGAGTTCTTAGAAAAAGCTAAGCTAAGCTGAGTTGAAAAAAGTTGAATAATCTCCCTTTTTAACATCAGAACTAACTTTGGGAGATAAAGAATCCTTTTGGCTCATGAAACCTGATCTGCTTAAACCAGGATGTTTGGCAAGTACTTTACCTCCTTAAATTTCTCTCTGTTATCTCTTTGCTGTGCTATTGTTCTCTGTATATTTATATATATATTGGCTACATCTTTTTCTGTAAATATTTTTATTGCACCCTTTTGACCTTTTAGTAATAAATCTTACTTTCTGAAAATGTTGAACTGTTTCTAAAGCTCTTTGATGCAAACCAAAGAACCCCTGCCTCTGAAAAGCGCTACTGTGTGTGTGTGTTTTAAACTTCTGTATATTGCTGCCTGCGGTGACAGTGGTATACCAATGCTTATGCAAACATCATAGTGTTATTGCTGATATTGCTGAGTTTCCTCTTTCTCTGTACAAAAAGGAGGTGGTGGCAGTGTAAAGGGTTAATTGCATAATTAATCTGACCCAGTAACAATCGCTCTCAGGCTGAAGGTACACAGGTTGTGGTCCATTAGCTGGAAAATCTGTGTGCAGGGTGCAGCTGGGCGTGGCATTGTTATGCACGTGACAGCACGGTTTTAGATTGGCTAGTCCTTCGGTCACCAGTTTGGTGAGAAGGGCTGGGGTCTGACGCCGCGATCATCACAGAGCTGTTGCTCCATTGTTGAATACATGTGGCACACTGTGCACTGCACAAAACCTTCAACCCTGCTAGCACTCATATTCCAGTTACAATATTAATAGTAAATATCAGTTGTCACATAGGTTAGTAGACTTCTGTTATAATCTCCTGTTTTCAACTCCGATTTTTTAACTCCACCAAATATCCACTTAGTCAAAGGTCCAGCAAGCAAAACACAGGCAAGCTCAAGAATGAGCAAACATGTCAAGAATGTCAATGACAGTTAGTCAGTTACCACCGAGTGTCAGTTATTGTCTGAATGCCCGCCATACCATCCCATCACCGATATAAATTGCTGGTACTGATACTGATTACTAGTATAAAAATAAATTCCAGTATCTATACCATTGTTTGAAGACGCTATAATTTTCATGCAAACCAATTAATATACACTTATTGGAAATTTTTTTGCCAAAGACATGTAGCAGAATACATTTTGGCCTATATTTATGAAGAAATGGGATTTATTTGTTTTTTATTGCTTTAAATCAAAAAGTTAAAAATATAGTTTTTTTTATTTTCGGTCTTTTTTCATTCAAAGCGCAAAAAATAGAAAAAACCCAGTGGTGATCAAATACCACCAAAATATAGCTCTATTTGTCTGAAAAAAAAGATACATTTTATTTGTGTACAGTGTTGTATGACCACAGATTATCAGTTAACGCCTTCACACCTAAGGGTAAAACAAATCTTAAAGCCTAAATAAAATTTTACACCTTTGACGTGTCAGTAAAAACCTTACATACCTTACCTTACACATTGCAACTATTTTGTACATCCAGGTGAATTATACCTTGTTTTTTTCAGGACAAATTGGGCTTTCAGTTGGTGGTAAATAGCAATGGATATTTCCTAATTTTTTTTTTATTATCAGAGGAAAACTGGTCCAAAATACAAAAAAAATTTTTTTTTTTAAATTTAGCTGTGTGTTACTACCATAACCTACCACCAAAGAACAACCCAAAATAAATTTTCCAGGTCTTGACGATCACAGCGATACCATATATGTGTATGTTATTTCTTTGTACCTGTACTACAGCCCAGAAACAATAGTGCGCATTTTGTTTACCTAAAACACACTGACAATGACACTAACTGACACTGATAGCAATTAGAAAAAAAAATCCTGACCTTTGACCCTGAATTTGGACCCTGACCCAAACACTAACCCTGGCACTGAACTAGATCAAACTTTGATCTAGGTATTTTTTCTTTATTTTCTATTCTATTTTTCAATATTTATCTATCCTTTCTTTTTTTTTTTTACAGATTTTTTATCTCTCTACAAGAAGAGAGAGAGAGATATAATGTATCTAATGTATCTCTAGCCTCCATTCAGAGAGAGAGAAAAAAAAACAAGGGGGGGTGGACTTCACAGAGGCTATCACAGCGATCCGGGATCAGGAGTCCCGTGTCCCGATCATTAGAATGGGATCCCGGGCTCTCAGTGACACCCCAGTCCTTGTGCTGGGAGCATGTTGTGTGGTGCACTACCAGCACAAAGGCAGTTACACAAATATGCTGCTCCATGGAAAAAAGCCCAGTTCTGTGAGGCCACATATTTGTGTGACGTCGGCATAAAGATGTTAAAGTAGTGCAGCGCCATATAGCAAAAAATGCCCTGGTCATAAAGGGGGGTAAGTAGTTATATTCATCTGCTCTGTGCAGTAGTTTTGCACAGAGCAACCCCGATCCTCCTCTTCTGGGGTCCCCAGCTGGCAATCTTGGTTCCTCCTTGGTTCCTACTGAAGTGTCCACTACAAAGTATACACAGCAATGTGTGCAAAAGCTGCTGCTGCCAGTGACTTGACCTTTAAGCCATTGGCATCAAAAGGGTTATTGCTTCCATCAATAGAGTGTATCAAGACAGGGTGGTACTTTAGATAACCCACAGTGCTTTGGACCTCCATTGCAATATACATAAAATATGCATTTGTGAAAGAGACGTATGCATATAGTGAAACTCAGATAAAAGATAGCAATTTAAAAAAAAAACTTAAAAAAAAAACAAAAACACTGACACATTATAGTTTTCCTCTAAAGCTACACAGTATAAAGGGGGTGCTTTGGACAGCTTATCAATATTCTTAGAACACATCCATCCTACACTGGCCTGTCCATCGTCATGCCTGGCTGGCTCTGTTAACTTAGCTTGCTGCTACAAAGTTGTAAAATATCCTTTATTTTCAGATGTATTTTGTTGTTTATAAAGCAAAAAAATGGATGTTAGGTGTGGAATACTGATGAACAGTGACTTGCAACACATTTCAGTGGTGTTAATTTCACACATCATTCACTTTAATTGAATGATCACATACAATAGGTGGTGGTTAGGGAAATGGCTGAGAGCAAATGCTCCTCATAGACAACTGTTCTGCAAGTTTATAAAAGAGCAGCCATGCCACAGCTAAAGTTCACGGTGACTGACGGGCAGTGCGGCAATCTGCAACTTTTTATTCAGCTCTCAAGAGGCTTTATTTTACACCAGTAGAGTTGCTATATTTTTCAAGCTGCCTAAGATGGTTGTATTCTAGATTTTTTAACTTTACTTTTATACCTTAGAGCTGGACTTCATATAGATATAAAGACAAAAAATAAATGGAGTTCTCTATTCATTATTTGTTTGTGGATCATTTTCTAAGGAGGAATTGAGCCTCAGTAGAAGCTTCATATTAGAATTTTCTGTGGTATAAGGAAAAAACATTTGAGGGATTTTTCATGGTCCAATAGAAAGATAGGATAAAGTGTCCATAGTTGTTGGCATGCACACCAGGAATGATGCAAACTTTTTTTTGTCTTCCAGGACTCCTGGTTATACCATCAGGTGATCTCTGTTTGCTGTGGCAAAAGTGTTCTACTGAGAAATCATGTATTAGCGGCTACTGTCTCATTACCCAAATAGCCTTGCAGGCAGTTGTTGGGCTGCTCTATAGCCTCTGAAGTCAAGGTGACACTATGCCATTTCTTTAGGTTGGCAGGAGACCATTGAGGACTAATTTGTCCCTTGCTATGGTTTCCAGGAGGCCATCTTGGAGACAAAGGCATATCTTTTTGGATAGCAAAATACAGTGAGATTTGTTGCCATCTTGACACAGAAGTCCTTAAAGCAGAACTGCAGCCAAACGTGGAAGTTCTGCTTGTTTGCATCTTTCCCTCTCCACTGCCACATTTGGCATTTTTTGGGGGAGAGCGGGTACCTGGTTTTTACAGGTACCTGCTCCCACTTCCGGTCAGATTGCCATGGAATCTGTGCGGATGTTCAGCTGCCACCTCACAACCTTTTCTCTGAAGACTGCAGGACCATTCACAAGTGCAGCATGGCTTGCACATGCACAGTAGGAAAGCTGGAAAGCTCCACTTCCAATTTCCCTTACCTAACATGCCGGCGCCAGCACCCAAAGCTGATTGAAAAATTGGCTTGGGTGAGGACATCGCTGGATCCCTGGATAGGTAAGTGTTCTTATATTAAAAGTCAGCAGCTACAGGAATTGTAGTTGCTGACTTTTAATTTAATTTAATTTGGGGAGACTGGAGCTCCTATTTAAAAAGGAGATTCTGCTTCATCTGGTGTGCCTGCAGTGTGGGAGCAAGATCAAGACAGAGCCCCTGCTAGTTAGGGAGGGAGTAGAAGTAGCAATGGGGAGACATGCCAGTCGAGGAAGGAAATAATAAGTTGCCTATTACAGGATGTCTTCTCTGTCAGCCATTGGCACCCAGATATCTGCAGGGACTTCTGGGGATCTCAGAGTTATATAATAACACCACAACCTCCTCCAAGGGAAGTGCTTCTCAGGCATTTTGTGGTCTGTAAGTGTATGTTTTATTACTATTGGAAAGTTCCTTGTAGATAAACAGTGCTTGAAGAACTGTATGGCCTATAACATATGTGGTGCCATTGTTGTAAACAGCTTTATTTGTGTGATCATTCATCTGCTAACTATTGTATAAAATAAATGTAAGTTCCCACATTTGTGGACTACTCCCAATTCTCAGGTACACTGGGTAGACCCTGTCCACAGCCTTCACCAAGTGCGTCTCTTCTAAATGATACCACACATGCAGTCCTAGATGGATCCTGTATTTTTTGACCAGCTTGAATTCCTGCAGCAAAAGCTTGGAGATTTGATAAACATGACTGAAATGCCTGGGTGGAAATGACTAATCTTCTGTATTATGGACTCCTTATGCTTTTTCCGTTCAGAATTATGCTGAATAACTGCAGCAGCAATTAAATTTGTCTTTATAAATGCAAAGTAAACTTCCAGAAAAGAGATGTTTGCATGAGCTGTTAGGATTAAAGCTGATGAAATGTTCCTTGTTTGAAGGGATTATGATTTTTCATATCCAAGTTTAAAGAAAAGAGGGCGATTTACCTACAACAGCATGATTATAGCACCTATACGCTTACAAAGACAGTATTCACATTCACATACCGAGAGCAAAAACAGCAGAAAACCATCAGTAAAGGACAGCCAATAACAATTCTTGATTATTCATGGGTTTAGAATGGTAATAAATTTATACATTGTAATAAGTGTAGCCTTTTGGTTATATTTTATGGCATTGTCCTGCAATGATAACAATGTATGTATGTTTACTGTGCATCCTAATATATGTAATGCACAATTAATTATAATGGTACAAGATTAAGAAATAATAATAATCAGTGCATTCACATTTGGATTATGATTTAAGTGCCAAATCCCACTATATGTTGTGACAGACTGCAAGGTAAAACGTCTGTCACTGCAGGGACATACAGAAATCAATTGCTTCCTATGTGTCGCATTCACACTGCACCGCAGCCTAGCATTGTGCTGCAGCATGCTGCGATAAAATACAGACATGAGGATTTTGTAGCAGTACATCGGTCTGAATCGGACTGCAATATCAGGCAGCAAAACGCATTGCGCCACCTGATATTGCAGTGAGTGAAGTGTACATTTTGTATATTTCAAATAAAGCTAGTACAAAACAAAAAAAAGGCCGGTGTAGTGTGTTGAATTAGGCACCACACTGCCCCCTAGCCAGCTGACAATGCAGAGTGGCCGGAGCACTGAATCATTCCAGCTGCTCTGTGATTTCACGGCTGACAAGTGTGAATTTGCCCTAAAAATAAATAATAATAATCAGTTCATTTACATTTACAGTATTTTACAACACTTAAGAAAATTGCAATGCTCTTCAATATTATAATTTTTTTTGTGTAAAAACTTTTACCTGTAGGGGCAAGGGTTCCTAAGGCTGGAGCTATGTTGCTTATAAAAATCCTAGAGGAGTTATTCTTAAGCCCAATGACAACTGATCAGTGGAAATTTAAAGGGTCAATACTGCTGAGTGACATAAGCACAGAACAAGCAGAATGACTAATGGAAAAATGGTTATTGCTGTTGTTAATGGTAAGAGCATTTTCCAAGACAATTGCCTGCATTTAAATCAGGCCTCTAACAAATCTTTTTCTATTGTAAAGCCCTCCTAGTCAGCTAGGGGAAGCTAGATCCTATTGGCTAGACAGGAGCTAGTAATAGTCAGAGGGGTCAAATTTTGATCAAGAAGGCTCTGCGGAATCAGTCCACTGAGACTTCCCCCTGCCTAGAACTTTGGAAAAGGTTCTAGAAACAGTGGGTGGATGTAAGGAGTGGCTGATCTGCATGTTCAAGGGACTCTGACCGATCCCCAACAGGAGGCTTGTCAAGGGGTCATAATAGCCCCTAAATATGAATGAGCCTGTCCAGTAGGAGAGTTGGGTGGAAGAAGGAGAGATTAAGAAGTGAAGCTGTTAGGAAGGAGGCTGCAAGGAGGCCCAATGTGATGGGGCCCATTTGCAGGCCTGGAGCTGGAAAGGGAGAAAGTGTGGAACTCACTGGCCCCCTGAGAGAAGACCACCTGTATAGCAGGGAAGGAGCGGCCCAGCTGATAGGCCTGGTAGCAGCAACCAACCCGCAAGCGATACAGGAGAGGATCTGAGTGAGTTCACCTACACCGCCTGGGCGGATAGGGGAAGGAACACTCTGGTGGGAAACCAGATTAGCCCTCTACTTGTGACTGTACACTTCCTTAAAGTGACAGGAACTGCATCCCCTGCTCAGGGATACCTCCTGATTGCAGGGTGAAGTGGAGAAATTCAGCTAGATTCTGGGGTGGTACACTAAGGAGGCGCTGACTAGCTCTCCAACAAAGACTTTGCTGCAGAAAAGGCTTGTAAATAGTTCCAGGAAGTTGTCCTCAGGTGATTGGTACCCTTGGGCATCCTGTACACCTCTAACCCTCTCCCAGTTTAAGTCTCTTCAATAAACGACAAAACCAAAGGTTAGGGACTGATTTCTGACTCTAGATGAAAGCTGTTGTGGAAGTGC
Organism: Staurois parvus; assembly: GCF_062004578.1. Classification (NCBI taxonomy): domain Eukaryota; kingdom Metazoa; phylum Chordata; class Amphibia; order Anura; family Ranidae; genus Staurois; species Staurois parvus. The sequence goes on along the minus strand of NW_028318218.1, from coordinate 5,696,876 downwards.
GTGATACCTGGCTGTGCAGGACTATAAGGAGACCGAAATCTTCAACAACTCCAAAGGGGGTAGTGCTACAATATTAAGCTGAAGATTAAAGGGCACTTCTCAAGTATGCATTTGCACAATTTCTACAAACGTGACCACAAATTGACACTAGTCAAATGTGCCCCAATGGTTCACAAAAGTTGGTCATTAACCATCAACCACCATTAAACATGTGCCTATACTATGTGCTTTAAAAATTAAAAAAAAAGCTTAAAAATATTGTAAAGGGCTACACCCCCTAAAATAGATTTCCCATCTTGAAAGGAGTGATTTTTTTTTGTACCCTGCTGGATTTCTACTGCTGGATTTTGGCACCTTGCAGTTGATTTAGAGAGCAGAAGATGCAGTAGACATACAAGTGCGTTGTCAGTTCCCCTATTTCTGAAAATACTTTAGCAGGCTTGATTTAGATGAGTTTTAATTTTTAATATCTATTACAAAATAATTTTTCTGCTTTGAAGGTAAAAGAGAATCCATGCAAATCATAGAAAAAAAAGGAAGAACTTTAAATAGTGAACTAATAAAAAAAAAAATAAACAAACCAAATAAAATGTATAAAATTTTATTACAAAGTTTCATAAAATATATTTCAAAAAAGTGTTAAAAACATATCAGGTATATATGCATTGGGAATACATTTACACAGGGAGCAAATAAAGAGATCTTGACATATAACATTTACACAAAACCAGAGATGACAGACAAGGTCTATGCATTTCGCGGAAAAATCCACCTTCGCAGGACTCCTCTGTTGTCAAGTGTGTAAGGAATATATCCTAAACTGATATAGAATCTATAAAAAAAAATTGTTACATCACACCATCATAAAAATTGTTGCACTGCCCCCTTAGGAGTCGGTGAGTTTTTGGGTCCCCCTATAGTCCTGCCTAGCCAGATAACACACATTTTTCTTCCATACTTACACACTGGAGACAGTATTCCTTGAGCTTGTTTTTTGTTAGTTTTATTAGGGGTATTGAACTTGGATAAGGTTGGGGGGTGTATGGGATGCCCAAGGAAGGACAACTCCTTATCAACTATGTACAAGTCCACAGACAAAGATTCTCTTCTTTTAGAAATTATTTTGGTGTCTCTGCAGTTCCTTTTCAGAAGATTCAAAAATCCCAGAAACATGGGTTCAGTAACTTCAGGTGAGGCAAGAGTAAACAATGGAATGGAAGCAGTTGCTGAAGGAGGGACCCTGGGTAGCATCCAGGCAGAACAGGAATGACCCACTTGCTCGGATCTGCAGTTTCTTAGGCAGATAAGGTGTTCAGCAGTTGCAGAGTGCTGAGGGTCATCGTAAAGCTGAGCCATGGCAATATAGGAAGTCATGGTGCTCAGGAATGGGTTATGCTGCTCCCACACTTGATGAACTGAAGTCTGTACTCCTCCACGCAGCAGGAAGATAATTATCTCCACCTTGGGACTTGGAGCACAGGCGGAGGAACCCCTATCAAAGGTGAGGAGGCAGTTGTTTCTGATGTGGAAGTTGCTGGAGGTGGAGACATCATGGGAACAGGTGAGACCGGAGACATTGATTCAAAGCAGTCCTTCAGTTGGAAGTAGCCCTCCTGAAAAATCTTGACAGCTTGAGTGAGTGCCATGAAATGCTGACAGAGGCAAGACTCTCCTTTCAGGCTCCATTTGGTTACATGGTACTGGCCCGTACCTGTATGCAGAAATGACAGGGGTGGCCTCTTGCACATTTTCAATCTAAGCACCCCTGGATGTTGAGACAGGGATTGAAGGGGTAATGAAAATGCAAGGGGCAAAGGGAAACACTGTGAGCAGGAATTTGGAAGCACTGATATTGGACAAGCACAGGTACAGCTGATGATGCACCATGGAAACACCAAGTCCAGTTGATGGTGGAGTAAGGTCCCGCACCTGGTTAAGTGACAGGACACCAGGATGTAATCAGAATAAAATTCAACAGGCAGGAGTCATCAACAGTCGGGAAGTGAGGTACAGAGTCACTAGACAGAAGCGTGGTCAATAGTCAAGGATGGGGTCGGTTGCAGAGGGAGACAAGAAACATGAACAGGCAAGGGTAATCCAAGAGCAAGGTTAGAGAGAAAGCTGGGTCAGTAATAGGATTGAGGGTGTGAATCAAGACTGGATCATGGGAACAAGGCTGATGACCATAAAGCAAAGAACTAATGCAGATTTCAGGTTTAAATAGGCCACTTGGCAGTATAGATGTGCATGCATGTCTGTGCATGCACATGCTAAGGCTTATACATGTGGGCAATGATGCCTGACTTCTATGCTCATAAAAATGTGCACACCACAGAGAACCTTAGCCTAGAGGTTGGGACCATATTGCTGGTTTGACCTTTGTAGAATGGTCATTATTGGAGGTGAGCATTTGCCCTTTGAAACCACAACAGACCAAAAATTGTGCTTGCAGCATTTTCAAAATAATGCTACTTTGCAAAGCACATCCACTGCAGATGTGCTTGGGCCAACAGAGTTTAAATGCATTGCCGCAGTACAGTAGTGTGAATGGGCCCTAAGAAAGCTTCTTTGGACTGTCTGTGGTGACCAGTTGGGAAGACTAGACACAAGGGCAGCCAAATGAATTGTCAAATAATTGATAAGCTAAGATGAAAATAAACATTGGTTGATAGAAACCTTTTTAGTGGAATATAAACAAATAAAGGGACCTATTGTACTTGCTAGAGGGAAAATGCTGTGAGAGCCACTCTGTTCTAAGCATTAGTGATGCATCAGTAAGGCATCAGAACAATCTGAGACCTCAGGCAACAGTTCAGCTGATTCCAGCAGCTCTGCAAGTTCAGTTCTTTTTAACTATTTAGATAGGAAGGTCTCGAAAAGCTGCAACAGATTAGGCTGTCAGTTAGTGAAAACTTGTGAAAGACAAAAACAAGGAGAAAAGAAACAGTCTCAATGACATACTCCAATGCAACAAATCAGTGAGGAATTAATGCACCAATAAATTGAATTTATGGTTTCTACAGCTGAATGAGGATAAACTGTGTTTTTATGTAGGGGTTTCTCTTTTTTTCTAGGTTTTAATTCAATGTATTCAATGCCTTTAACACCTTACTTTTTGAGAAAGGATTTTGATGTTCATGATTGGAATATTCGGGATTTGGTTCCCCTTGTTGATAATACACCTAGTGAGGAAATACCGCCACCTCCCCCCCCCACACACACACACCCAGAGTCTCCCTCTATTCTTACTTTAAGGGATATGTAGTCTTGATAAACAGCAAATCTGGGAAAAAGGGTTGCCACACATCACAACTGGGGAATTTGAATCTGGGGTATGTGTGGTATAAGTACTGTATTTTCATCCAATACAGTCACAAATCTCTGTAATTGACCACTTTCAACAGGAAGAGGAGCTATTGGAGATAAAAGCTTTTACCAAAAAAATTGGACCCCCATTATTTCAATGGGAGAGAAAGTAGCCATAAAATCCCCAAGATGAAATAATAATCTTTTAATTTGAAATGCACATTAGTGTGTTAAAGTTATTGTCCTTAAAAAGTTAAATAATGGCTCTTTATATCCCATTGTTGATGAAGATCCCATGTGTGCATCTTAACTTCATCTCTTTGATCTAATTACATATGGTGAACACTTAGGGGTCATTTCTAAGAGTGTGGCAGAATATTTGCAGGTTAAGTCACCCATTTCCCCAGTCTTTCATCATTTACCTGAAGTGCACGAACCCTCTAATCCTCCAGGGGGTCACCTGACTGTGGCCAGCATTGGCTGTTTGATTGGGATACTGCACGAGTGGCTGGATGGTTATCTACAACCCTTGTAGGCTTCATTAGAGACATTAAATCAGTCCTGTCTCAGCCACAGACTTGTATTTATAACATTAGCTCTATGTGTGTCACTCCTCATAGACACTTCAAGCACTTCGATCATCTATTCCCCATGCTAGAGTTATGGTAGCTCTGGAATATCATTTGAAGGTGTATAGCACCAATGTGATGAAAATGCAGACTTTCTTGGTCTCAGATGTAGAGTTTTTCCTTTTGATAGGGTTCTCTACATGCAGAGAGGCAGCGATTTGATTGGAGCTAAATTTTCACCTTCACTTATCAAACTTTATATAGGTGGGAGAGAGGAGCTATGCATCTTAGCAGGTGGAAATTGTTTTTAGCAACAATATCTACTGGTATGGTTGCAATTTGATGACCTCATTTGATTAGGGACAGACAGAAATTATGCAGGACTTTCTGTAATATGCAATTGACAATCTATTTAGTGGGGTACAAGGTGGGGTCTTTTTTTTTTATAAAGAAGCGTGCCTAGGTAAAATTAATTCTACCTGTCTTGCACTGTTGGGATCTATCTGTGGCAATAGTACATGACTCTATTGTCATTTGCATAAGAAAACTAAACAGTGAAGTCTATGGCAACAGGAGAAAGCTTTCTACTGCCCTCCCAATTCAAGAAATTATAAAGTGCAATATACTTTTCCATGAAAAATCTATTTTGTTTCACATGGTCCCGCCCCCCCATAAACTTGGCCCTTAAACGTATTCATCCTAATATTGCAGCCTTTCTCAACCAGGGTGCCCAGGCACCCTGGGGTGCCTTGAGGTTTCTTCAGGGGTGCCTTAGCAAAATGTCTAAAAATTGACCAAAATTTGTATACAAGCCAGTGGGTGGAACAAGCCTGCCTTTTAGTTACACAAAGCCACAGGTTTTCATTGTGCACCATTACCGCCTTCTAGACACTGGCGTCCTGACAACCAATTACATCATCATTTGATAAAGAGGATGTCAACTGCATGCACAGCATCCTAGTTTGAACCTCCCCTACCCCTCTCCATCAGTGCTGGGGTCACATTAGCTCAGTGATAGAGAAAAACTGAGGGAGAATAGAAACACTGGATTGCTACTCAGTACCAGTGTGCAAGTGTATATTTGCTTTGGAAGAATAAATCACCACTAATGCTGGCTGCCCTACATGTGTTGATGTTGCTGTGTTATATAAAACTATTAGAATAGTTTTTACATTTTAGAATGGGGTGCCCCAAGACTGTCCATAATTTTAAAGGTTGCCTCAGGACTGTCCATAATTTTAAAGAGTGCCTTGACTGAAAAAAGGTTGAGAAACACTGTAATAGAGGTCCCCCACAGAAGTTTTACAAAATTTGGGAAACATGGTTTAATTCAACTTGCACAAATTCACCCCCAAATGTTCAGTAAGTTAAGAGACAGTATTATTGTTATGACACTGTACGTTACAAACATTTCTTATATTGTATGATTCAACAGATCTCATATATACAGAGCAAAACGGACACAAGACTGTCTTTCTATGTTATATTTCTATTCTGTGATATAATTATGTCAAACATATGAATAAAACAAATAATTAAAAGCATCTATAAAAAATGTTAACCTCTCCAAGCTTAACAAATTGGAAGTGAATTGCACCTTTAGTGTTAAAGGAAACAAATGAGTAGTGTGTGCTAATTGAGGCCATGATGGATAGACAGGGTTCCCAAATCATCCATTTATTTATTTATGGACACATATGGGTTAGGCTTGCCAGAGATTTCTTTAGCGATTCATATGAGCGATGTTCCGTTAACTTCCTCTACACAAAAAAATGATATGTTTTGAATGCTGGCATACACTACCCTTCTCCTCCAACCACCCACTAAAGTTATACACCAGTAGTAAGCAGCAGGAGGCAGGGAGGGGGTAGGTTAGAGTTCCAACTTTGCTTTGCTAATTAAGTGCCCTAGGGTTTATACGCTCTCTAGATGCTTTTAGAAAGAAATTCAAAATCTCTAGGCTGCTGGCTATTTGGCATCTAGATAGTGAAGGCAAATACAAATATGCAAAATGATGGTGCAACTAGGAATGACAAAGAAGTCCAGTTCAACCACCACTATATGGTGAAAAGCTGGTGTACAACCGGACTATTACACCTAAATTCTATGCTCTAAATCCTACAGCATACAAAGACATTTTAGAAAATTATGCACTTCCAGCTATGTTAGTAGATGGTCCCTTTCTGTTTCAGCATGGTTGTGCTCCTGTGCACAAAACCAAGTCCATAGAGATATGGGCAGACCAGTCTGATGTGGAGGGCATTGGGAGGTCTGACCTAAACATTATCACAAAACCTTTAGGATGAAATGGAACTGATTGTAAGCCACGACTTCTCATCCAACATCAGTGACTGACCTCACAAATGCTCTTTTGGCTAAAAGGGCACAAATTCCTACAGACACTCTAAAAAATTTTTTGTAAAACCATTTTAGGAAACGTCGGGGTGAGTTTGGCATATCTGCGAAGTGGGGAGGGGAGCAACTCCATGTTAATACCCATGGTTTTGGAATGAAAAGTACAACAAGCTCAATGGTCAGGTATTCAAAAACCTTTGGCCATATTGTGTATTCAGCTTAAATGCTAATGCCTTTGCTGCCTGTAACTAACATGCAACCTGGGATTTCATAAATGGCAGCTTTTCATTGGAGGTTTCTCTTTCAATATTTTTAATAAATGTATAAAACTCCACTCTAGACATAAAGAAAACTTGCAATACAGATCCAACAAGTAAGCACACATCAATCATCAAACAACATACCAACATGGTTGGCTGAAGTGGTAACATAAACCAAATGTTGGGGTATTGTCCTACAGTCATGGCCGAAATTGTTGGCACCCTTGATATTTTTCCTGAAAATCAAGTATTTCACACAAAAAAGGTATTGCATTAACACATGTTTTGCTATACACATGTTTATTCCCTTTGTATGTATTGGAACAAATATAAAACAGAGGCAGAAAAGCAAATATGACATAATGTCACACAAAACCCCAAAAATGGGCTGGACAAAAGTATTGGCACCCTTAACTTAATATTTGGTTGCACACCCTTTGGAAAACATAACTGAAATCAGTCGCTTCCTATAACCATCAATAAGCTTCTGACACCTCTCACCCGGAATTTTGGACCACTCTTCCTTTGCAAACAGCTCCAGGTCTCTCTTATTGGAAGGACACCTTTTCCCAACAGCAATTTTAAGATCTCTCCACAGGTGTTCAATGGGATTTAGATCTGGGCTCATTGCTGGCCACTTCAGAACTCTCCAGCGCTTCTTTGCCATCCATTTCTGAGTGCTTTTTGACGTATGTTTGGGGTCATTGTCCTGCTGGAAGACCCAGGATCTTGGACGCAAACCCAGCTTTCTGACACTGGGCCCCACAGTGCGACCCAAAATCCTTTGGTAATCCTCAGATTTCATGATGCCTTGCACACAGTCAAGGCACCCAGTGCCAGAGGCAGCAAAACAACCCCAAAACATCATTGAACCTCCACCATATTTTACCGTAGGTACTGTGTTTTGTTCTTTGTAGGCCTCATTCCGTTTTCGGTAAACAGTAGAATGATGTGCTTTACCGAAAAGCTCTATCTTGGTCTCATCTGTCCACAAGACGTTTTCCCAGAAGGCTTTTGGCTTACTCAAGTACATTTTGGCAAACTGTAGTCTTGCTTTTTTATGTCTCTGTGTCAGCAGTGGGGTCCTCCTGGGTCTCCTGCCATAGCGTTTCATTTCATTTAAATGTCGACGGATAGTTCGCGCTGACACTGATGCTCCCTGAGCCTGCAGGACAGCTTGAATGTCTTTGGAACATGTTTGGGGCTGCTTATCCACCATCCGGACTATTCTGCGTTGCAATCTTTCATCAATTTTCCTCATCCGTCCACGACCAGGGAGATTAGCTACAGTGCCATGGGTTGCAAACTTCTTGATAATGTTGCGCACTGTGGACAAAGGCAAATCTAGTTCTCTGGAGATGGACTTGTAACCTTGAGATTGTTGATATTTTGCCACAATTTTGGTTCTCAGGTCCTCAGACAGTTCTCGTCTCCTCTTTCTGTTGTCCATGCTTAGTGTGGCACAGACAGACACACAATGCAAAGGTTAAGTGAACGTCTCTCCTTTTTATCTGCTTTCAGGTGTGATTTCTATATTGCCCACACCTGTTACTTGCCCCAGGTGAGTTTACAGGAGCATCACATGCTTGTAACATTCTTATTTATCCGCAGTTGTGAAAGGGTGCCAATACTTTTGTCCAGCCCATTTTTGGAGGTTTGTGTGACATTATGTCGAATTTGCTTTCTTTCCTCCCTTTTTTTGTTTTGTCCCAATACACACAAAGGGAATAAACATGTGTATAGCAAAACATGTGTTAATGCAATACGTTTCGTGAGAAATACATGATTTCCTGGAGAAATATCAAGGGTGCCAACAATTTCGGCCATGACTGTATATCTAAAAGTTACATATAAGACACAAATAAGTTCTTATTTAAAGCACATAGTTTAAATAGACGATACTGGCCATGCCAGATCCAAAAACCATAAAAAGATAACAGCAAAAGAGGAAAAAAGAAGAATGGAAGAGCGAAGCAAGAAGAGAAAAGAGGAAGAAGAAGAAAGATCCCAAAAATGATGTGTGTAACTTGCCAAAAAGCCTGCAGCATAGGTAGAGTTACAATTCGAAGTGCATAAAATTAGCCTAATGGCGCCAGACGTTTTTATATAGTTTTTGTGAGTCCAGAAGAATAATGGCAAGTTTTTCATGAATCAAAATCAATGAGATTTTCTACTGCACCTGGGAGACGGGAACTGAGACCTTCTTCGGTGTCTCGCAATAGTGGGTTTAGCAGTAAAAAGAATGAAAAATTATAATCTCTCATTGGAGTTTTTTCATACCTAGTTTGTTTGTGTGTGATTTCACTAAAACACCAACTAATCTGTAGTTAATATATAGTTAATGTGTAGTTATAGTGTTAAACAGTAAAGGAATGGAGCAGATAGAAAGAGAAAACTCCTGTTCACATCATTCTGTAAATCAGTCATGTACCATATGAGCTGGCTGTGATAAGCCATCTCGGGACAGCCGGGACACCAACTACATAATAAGCCCACTTGGTAAATATTGTATTCTGCATAATTCTGAATTATCATGTAATATTAATATTCAGACCTAATATTTTTATTTGACCTGTGGCACTGTCAACAATGATTTGGTTCTATGTGAGAAAAATGAAATCCCCAAGGAAAATGAACGTCCTCTATAGAGAGAAGTGTCTGACCACACTAACTCTCCATCACACACTATTATGATCACATTATGCCCATTTCCTCTTCTGTAAAATGATATAAAAGTATATCTGTCTATTGTTTAAATTTGGCAAGAGATTATATTGAAGCAAAGTTCTCTTTTAGCTTTTTGCATAAGTGTTTTTAAAATACAAAGTGCAACTCTGTCTAAATACTTAACTCTCTGGTGGTATGCCCCAAAGACTCACTGTTCCGTGGCCCAGTGCTTCTGGGTTATATGGCATCTAGCGTTTCAACCTAGAATGTATATATACTGTACAGTGCAGCGCTTCCCAATTCAAGTAAAATAATTCTATGTGCAAAATGTAGTGAACATATACAGTAACAACAACTGTGAACATGCATTAATAAAGTGAACATGTGTCCATGCAAAGCCTCTCAAAATTTCTTCCACTTAAATAAGAAATCCTTCCAATTTGAGTAAACCTTCTGTTTTCATATAGATTAAATCCTCCACCAAACAACCACCAGATGTGCCCTCACCTGGAGTTTTTGACCTCACATCATGTCAGGTCAAAAAAAACGCATGTGTCAAAAGAAACGGACATATAATGATATACGTATCCACACTGCAGGATCTTCCTCCAGAGATCACCATTTCCTACAGAGCTCCTATCTCAGCAGATGAGTGGAGGATTGTACATGTACATTGATGTTTACTACACTGTTTTTACATGTATACTATATCTGGTGCAATGAGCAGCTAGAAAATGTGCGTGGTCACTGTATATGTTTTTAATAAAATTGAGTTGTTTTAAGGATAACGCACTATTGTGTTCCCTGTCTTTTATACCATATATGTGGAGTGGAGGAGGAGATCTGTAGGAAGTGGTGATCTCTGGAGGAAGATCCTGCAGTGTGGATACGTATACCATTATATGTCCTTTTCTTGGGACATATGAGGTTTTTGACCTGACATGACGTGAGGTCAAAAACTCCAGGTGAGGGCACATCTGGTGGTTGTTTGGTGGAGGATTTAATCTATATGAAGACACAAGGTTTACTCAAGTTGGAAAGATTGCTTATTTAAGTGGAAGAAATTTTGAGAGACTTTGCATGGACACATGCTCACTTTATTAATGCATATTCACAGTTGTTGTTATATGTTTACTACATTTTGCACACAGAATAGTTTTACTTGAATTGGGAAGCGCTGCACTGTATATACATTCTATTTTCATGCACAGGTTATGAGTATGCAATTAGTGTGAGCAGCTTTCACTAGTTTAAAGGGGATTCATTTTACACATTATTGTTCGTGAGAAACACTTGATATTAATGTTTCAACCTACTTCCTGTGAGCCCAGGACATCATGGATTCACCATCCAGGTGTGTGTCATCATGGCATGCTACATTCACAATAATTGCTGCAAGGGGCAAGGATAGCATGAGGACTCACTGAGGTCTGTCCCGAGCCAGACAAGAGGCAAATGGAAAGAGGAATCTGTGCATTACATGACCGGCTAGGAGACAGCCACAAAAGTAAGTATGCAGTAGAATTGGGCTTTACATGTGAATTTTAAAGGTTAGGTTAAGTTGTAAGGGTTGGGTGCAAGTTAAAATGAACCTGAATGGGCATTTAATAACAACCTCTCCCCTACTGATACCTACCTCCACAGTGCTCCCTTGTTTATCTGTTGGAGCCTTCAGAAATACCTGGATATGAGGAAGCACTTGATCTTTTCCCCTTTCCCCAGGGATGCAGTACATTGTAACTTTGAGAAAGGGATGTCAATAGCCCTGTGTAAGCTCCAAAAGGAATTAAACATGGATTAGGCCCAGATCTCTGGAAGGTGGACAGGGTGGCAGAGAAGTGCATGGAACATATGTAGCACTAAGTAGGGGTGGGAAAAGTGACCTATCAAGAAAACCTGTAACTTGTAACATGACAAATGCCCTTTAAGATTAAGTATTAGGGATACATTAGAGGTCAGGTTGATACTTGAGGATAATGTACTATTAGGTCTAGGCTTCTGGCACAGATACCTGCTATACCATATATCCCAAATACTATATGTCTGTCTATCTTTCCATTGATACCTAGGTCACTTAGTCGAAAAAGACAAATGCCCATCAGAGGGATAAGAAATCCTTTCTGGCCCTTTTTTCTTCTTCTTCCATCTGTCTATATGTTGGATATCAATTGTTCCTTCCTAGATGAGTTTGTAAATGTGAAATTTCAAGCATTGGCAACTGCAGACAGTTGATTGGACTTTTTCACTCCTTGTTCTTTGACATCATGACATGCAGTTACTGTTGTTCAGAAATTAGTGAAGGGTTGAACTGAGCTCAGTATTCAGCAGGGAAAATACCCAAATGTGCAAAGTGCAGTAATTTAGAGCAACTAATTAATTTTTTACTAACATGGCTTTAATAAGCTGGATGCGCAACATTATTGTTCTCTCCACTGCTTTGTTGAAAAAGCCTAAATACAGTTGTCGTTGCCAGACCTGATTAGAGATTTACAGATGTATTGTTTGGATATCAGAGTTAATAGATGTGCTATGTTAAGCTGGTCATGTTTTTTTCAGAGCCTGTGAATGATGTGTGTCATGTAATTTGCATTACATTGAATGTTGCTAAAGAGGAATTGAACTCTGAAATCTGTCCAAAAAAGCAAGCAGAGTTCTACTCACAAGTATTGCCGGCAGTCTCCCCCATTATCGACTTATTATGTCTTGTTTTGCACTTTGTGTGCAGGTGGCCATTTCAGTAGAGGTACAGCTTTGCTTCCTCATATCAGTCTCCAGCAAGTACAATGCGTGGGACAGTACTGACAACACCAAATCTCACGTCTCTTCTGAGGCTAGTAGTCAGAGGCAGCAGTAGACTCTCATTGCACATCTATGAGGCTGTATGCACTGTAGTGTGCACCCTCACATACTAACAATACTAACCCTCACATGTATGGGCAGGTTGAATTTACAGGAGTTGATCGATTGATCAGTCGACTTGGGTACAATCAGCCTGGCACATTTTACATGTGATTGTTGCTAGCGGCTATTTAGCAGCTCCCCCTGCCCTTCTGCCAGGACAACACAATGGCTCCATGGGAGAGATTTCCCCATCAACGCTGACTGTCCCATGGTTGCAGGAAAGAAAATCACTCCATCTATGGCCAGCTTAAGACATGCATTCCTATTATTTAAGATAGAATTCAATTCCATTCATTTTTTTCAGGGCACTGCTTTGGGACAATTAACAATTCTAGATGTTCCATATGTAGCACACCCCCATAAGTGTCGCTGTTGAATGCAGTCCTAATTCCTCTTTTAGAGCACACACAGCCAGGCTCCCAAATTTTTGTCACTCTTCCACTGGCTCCATAGTCTAGGGGTTTCTCTTTTTTTTTTTTTTTTGAGAATGATGAACTTGGATAGGAAGAGGGAGCATGAGATACCCCAAAAAACTGTAGAACTGAATAACTTAAGGACTCTTCAACTTTTTGGCTGCACAGTACAAAAAAGGAATGTCCCACAGGATCTCAATGCTGATGGTGACTAGTACTCCTTTCAGAGTTTAAGAGCGACACACTAACTCTTCAATGTTGTGGTTTCTTACTCACATAACCACAGGGTTATTGGTTGCCTCCTGTTGATATCCACAAGGCTATACCTTGTGAGGGAGATGTAAACTCACACCATCATAGGACAGCCAGACTCTTTCCCACCAACTTCCTCCTGTCTCTCTCCAGTGTACTTCTCTAGACACAACTTAATCCCTGGGCTCAAGCTTGCAAATAAGCCCCCAAGCAAAGCCTATGTGGGACATCTGTGTCTTCCTAATGGCTTCTTCTAGATATCTGCCCAGGGGCAGAGGCACCTTCCTCCTGCACAGGGGTCTCCTCCTCCAGGACTGGACCCAGGAACTCTGCACCCTGTGGCTATGATCTTAGACTATTTATGGACTCTCTTACCACCAACTGGGCACATCTCCCAAGGGATTGGCTGGAGTCCCATAAATATTCAGGCTGCATGCTCCGTTCTTCCTCCCACTATGATTCGAGAATCTTCTAGAAGACAGGGGGAAGTAACAGAGCAGCAGCAGCCTGTGAGAAACTGAGCAGCTCTAATCCCTAACCCCTGCTCCTCCTGATTACAGTGGAGCCAAGTAAATGTTCCCAGCAGTCCACTGTACTGTAGGAGGGAGATATGCTTATAACATTGCAATCACTTTTTGAGTTCAGTTCCACTTTGATCCTCAAACCACCAGTTTCACTGGCTTCCATGGCTGGATGGAATCTATAGGTCATTTTGAATATGACTTAAAAATGACTACAGTTTGAAACTATTACAAATAAATTATTTTGAAACGCAAAATCCCCCCAGAATGCTTCAAAAATAGCTTCTGTTGAACACATACACGGATAGGTGAGATCCTGTGTACAACATGGTGCTATAAGTGGGATTTCTGTTATTTTTCTGCACTGTAGTGTTATACATCTCTAATCCTCCTTTAGTTATGCTTTGTGACTAATTTTTATTCTCTTAATAATTAAGGGCTCAGTTTAGATATTGTTTTAATTAAGTTAAATCCATTTTCACAAAACAAGCATTGAAATCTTTTTTCTTTTTTGAAAGCAGCTTGCCGGTCCTCTTGTAAATTCAGCAACAATTTCTAAGCTGCTAGAAATCAGCTGAAACCCAACTTTAGGGTCTCTGCTGCGATCTTTGAAGATCTTTGAGAAATACAATATAATAACTTCACATTAAATGCAGTTAAGGTGAGTTTGGACTTGTTTAAAATTTGTTTGCGGTTTATTGAAGCAGAATTCTAGGCGACAACTATCTACTCTTAAACTTGCTCCCACCCACCTTGTAACTCTTATTCTAACTCCCCCGCATATACTTACCTATTGTTGGGGCACTCTGGTCCGGTCATGTGATCTCCCCAGCGATTAGCCTCAGGGGAGAGAAGAGAGCGACAACTGATGGAATGCCTGGGTGGTGACATCACTCATAGGCTTACTATGGGCCATACTGCATGTTTTTCACTGTCCCTTTTCTTCCTGAAGCTGCCACTTTTAGCCGATCACATGCCTCTACCAGAGAGCCCTGAGAATAAGTAGGTACAGTATAAGCATCTTCCTTCTACAATAGTTAGAATAGGAGTTAAAAGGTTTACAGATTGGATAGTTATAGCCTGTAATTCCACTTTTAGAATATGTAAATAGGGTAATGTTAAGGAACAGATGAAGAATTATGTTCTTGTTCTTGTAAAAACTCGAAATTTCAGATTTTCTCTCATCATTTGTCCAGGTAACCAGGACAGATAGAGTAAATTTCCCTAATGAGGGGGCAGACAGCAGAGGCCTGACAAAGGTTTTAACTTCAAACCACCTCAAACTAAACAATTTTTCCTTTAGATACACTTAAGTGTTAAAGAACAGTTTAACGATTCTGTTGGGGTTAAGTAAGTATGTTAGTGACAAGTGGCTTGTTTTCAGGGTATGGCTAGGTATTCTGACTCCAATTATTATAAAAGTGACTCATCCCTTCTTGAGACCTTTACGTGGCCTAAATATAGCAGAGACAATCGCAGTGAACAATCTTCAACAGATAAATGAACTCGCCAAAATCTTGAAATCCACAATTGTCTTTACTGTATGCAGAAGGGTTGAGGCAAACCATATGATGCAGTAGATGTTGGCATTTACAGTTTTTAAAGGCTGGAGGGTGCTTTAATATAGAGTAATTCATTTGTGCAATTTCACTTGTTCTTGGTGCTCAGAGCCCATCAACACTACCAGGGGTGGACTGACAACTCATGGGACCCCCGGGTAATAAGGGATCATGGGGCCCCTGTGTCCTCGCCCACACTTAAACCTCACCCATAAAAGCCTATGAAGGGTACCAGGGGCTTCTCATGGGGCTCAAGTTCACAAATGGTCAGTCCACCCCCGAACACTACATAACTGTGTTGAATCCCTCCTGCAACGGTATTGTGTTCTGCTGGTAGGGAGCCTTCTCTGTTGGCAGAACACAATGATCACTGCTAGTGGCCTCCAGCAATGATTGCATGCAAATAAATCTGACATGCTGGTTGTACTGATGTAGATTACTGACTTTGGTACAACCAGCCTGCCCATAGATGGATCGAATCTCGCCCAGGCCCTGCTGAACCGGCTGACATTTGATTCACCTATGGCTGGCTTAAAACTACCAGCTCCATTCTCCTGCTCACAGACCAAATGTGTCAAATCACACTTTGGAAATGGGTGGTTGAACACAGGGCTATGTAGACACATGGGAGTTGATTTACTAAAACTGGACCACTCAGAATCTGGTACAGCTGTACATGGCAGCCAATCAGCTTCTAACTTCAGCTTTTTCAGTTAAGCTTTGACAATAAAACCTGGAAGCTGATTTTTTTCTACGCAGAGCTGCACCAGATTTTGCACACCAGTTTTGGTAAATCAACCCCATGATGTCTGAAGTATGGATATTTTTTGCTGACTTGGATTTCTAAAGTGCCTATTAATACCATACTGTATATGCTTTGCATAAGCATGTTTCCCAATCTAAGCTGTAGGCATTCATTGGGGATAGGGCAACCACAGAGCATTAAATGACAATGCTTGCTTCATTCTACAGACAGGGGCTCTTGTGATGGAAAAGGTACAAATCTTGATCTTTCCTGGTGCAGTCTTTAGATCTCCATTAAAATGCCAGTGTCCCTAATGTCATTGCTGGCTAAACTGATTTTCATCTTTTCTCATTCTCGCTTGGGTTTATTTGGCGTTTATTGTCACGACAAGCCTCAGGTTACTAATAATATTTTTTTACTATTATAGTATATATGGTAAAAGAATGATGTGTGTCATAAAGATACAGTATACTGTATGTCCTTGTAATGCTGTCTTTGTCAATAGACACTCCACTTTCATGAAACTATACATTGTATTTACAAGGAGGCTTGTCCACTAAGAGCTTATGGCTCCAAACACTACAATTATCTTTTCATTCACCGTTTTACCCATCCCTACACCATACTACTAGAGATGAGCAATTCTGGTCATGTCTGCTTTGTGGGGGGGGGGGGGGGGGTGCCTAAGCTTATTTTCAGCTTGTGAAACACAAACCTAGCAGTGAATCCTATTGAAGTCTATGGGGGGGTGGGGGGCATATCTTGATAAGAAATTTCATAGCCCACTGTCAACTGAAAAAGGGTCACAGGAGTGCAGAAGGAAGTGTACTCCTGTGATCCATAGGTGAAGTAGGGTCAAAAAAGCTTTGGCCATAGTTCTCCTTTAAAGTTGTGTTCTGTTTGCAGGAGCCTGAATAGGAATGTGACCCCTGCAGTCTAATCCATGACATAACACACTGGGGTCAGCAAAGAGAATAGCTCCCCTGAATCATATATGGTGAAGAGCTGGTTTCAGAAGTGTCTGAGCTTCAAATGTCCTCCCTCCTTATCTAAGCTTGGCAGCACTCAATTATATTGCACACATTGGAGTGATTGCTTGGTTGAAGTTTACAGATTAGTGGTAAATAGGAATACATGGACAGCACTTTATCTTCAACAAAAATATAGGTTAATTGTTGATGCAATTCACAGAGCACTTTACCGTGACACTAGCACTTTTTATCTATGTTGTAGGTAGTAAGTAGGTAGTTGTTATAGAGCTGCACTCATTGCACTCATTATTGTTTTTTATCATTTTTATTTTATTATATTCTTCCTCATAATGCTGTCTGTACCTTGGACAATTAAAGGTAGGTAGGGGGTAGGTAGGGACATCAAGGCTTTAAATAAAGAATAGACTTCTGGGCAGGGCCAGGACAAGGGGTGGGCAGGAGGGACAGCTGCCCTGGGCATGGTTAGGAAATTGGAGGGTTGTGCTAGAAGGGGTGATTTGGAGGGGGATTTGTACTAGGTGGGTGGATTTGTGTTTTAAAGAGGGATTTGAGTGGGAGGATTTCTGCTAGTAGGGATGATTTGGGGGATTTGTGCTAGCAGGGAAAATTAGGGGGGAGGATTAGTGCTAGCAGAGGGTATTTTGAATCGTTTGTGTTGGGAGAGGAGGATTTGGAGGGGGAAAAGGATTTATGCTCAGTGGGGAAATTTGAGGGGTAGAGGATTTGTGCAAGAAGGGGAAATTTGGGGAGGGATTGGGTTTGAACTGGGAGGGTAGATTTGTACTGCAAAGGGATCAATGTTTGTTTAGAGGGAATTTCGACTTGCAAAGGGAATTTTTGCATGGTGGTAAGTGTGAAGATTAGCACTTGAATTTTTTTGGGGGGAACAAGGAGGGGATTTTTGCTGAGGTACAATGCTTATGCATTTAGGAAGTGGGGCTGCCATTTGGCATCTTCACCCTTTTCGCTAGATGTCCTTGTCCCAGCACTGCTTCTAGCCCTCAAGGATATACCCCTTACTGGAGGTGGCCTGATATGCATTCGAGGTAACAGCCTGTCCTGCAAGTGTCATATCAAACAGAGCCTTCAGTGCAGTGGATGGGTATGTAATTGGCTTTCAAAAGACAAGTGTAGCCAAAGCTTTTTTCCCTACTTCTTCTCGGAATCACAGGAGTGCACTTGATTATGGATAAAGGAGAGATCTCAGTGCACTAATGGCTAATGTCCAGTGTTGTATATCTATAAGTCCCAAAAAAGTCTATGGCTAGTAACCGCTTCAGATAGCAGCCATCTCAGAGTAAGCCAGCTCTGTATGCAAAAGAAAAAGGAAAAGAGAGGCGACCTCTGGGTGCAGTATGTAAAAAAATGAAATAAACCACAATGATAAAACTCACAATGTAAGAAGGTTAAAAAAGCCCATCAGTAGACCGTTACTGTGTTCTGCAGGGGTCCATCCCATGGGGAGCTGGACGCTTAAGGTAGTGACAGAATCCTGGGCTGCTGGGGAGAGTGGAGGGTCCCACAGTCTCGTGATGAGTGTCAGGCAGAAAACCCTGCTGCTGGAGGTGATCGAGAATCCAGGGCTCCATCGTCCAACCGGAACCGGAAGTGCCTTGACCAGCGTGAACTGCAATGGGGCAGACGTGACATCACACAGGAAGAGATGTGGTCAACTGAAGGGAGGACACAAGGCCAATTTTATTAAACTACTTTTAAATCAGAAAAACATGAAATACTGCATGCAAATATCTTACATGTACTGTATAACTAACAACCAGGAAATTACAAGCTGTAAACAAGTGAACCACATTCATGAAGGCCCCTTTAACACATAAAGTTTTGAGGCTCCTAGGAGCTCTTGCTGTAATTTGCAAGTATGCGCACTATATACTGTATGTACATATGGCAAACTTAGCTTGCAAAGAGTTTTCTTCAATTAATGTGATGTGTACTGCACCCTAGTTTGTCATCACTGGTTCTTCCATCTTCTATTGGTCTTTTTTCTGTGTCTGGAGACTTTATGCTTACCTGCTGGCTGGGATGGCATAACTTTTATGTGTGTGCACAGGAATTGATTCATCCCAGCGCCTGGCACTTTAGAGGTGCTAGAATTGTACACTGAGTTGCACATGTAGGCAGGTTGCCTACTGTGCATCAGTTAGATTTGACTGCCCTATCCAGGGGAAGGGCCACCCTCCCCCTCCCCAGGCTAAGTTCGGAGGCTTTTCTATATCTGACCCACTGGCTCTGTGTCATTATGAAAGGGACAGGGGCTCGGAATTGCTATCTATGAGTCTTGGGGGAAAGTCTGGAAAGGGAACCATATGCCATAATGTAGAGCGATTGCTCAGACTTGCAGTCCGCTCTGAAGACACCAAATCATCTGGACACCATCAGCATGTACTACCACCATCCTGGACTTTACCATTTATAGACCCCTCCTATGAAGATATGCTGGAGCAGCCACAACCATGGTTAGGTTTAGTTAGAGATAAAGACTTCGAACGGTTCTGTTGGAACCGTTGTGCTGAGTTTTTCAGTAAGGTCCTTAAACATTGTCCTGCCTAGTCTGAAGTTATTTAAAGAGTTGTAACCGGCACATTACACATAGTCTTCTGCAGCTTGGGTCAGTTAATGAAAATTGGGGTATGGAGACAGCCTCTGCAAGAGTTAACTCGGTGCAGAGTAAAGCAAGGTAGTAGTCAAGGGTAGCATAAGTCTGGTAACCAGTACAAGCAGCCTGTCGTGAAGTATGGTACTTGTGCCAGACCAGGCATACTCCGGTAGCGAGGGGAGTTTCTTCTGGGACTCTCTCCCCATAGCAAAGTGTGCAGACTAATGTCATGGAGGCCCTCAGCTTAGCCACCAGGTACAGGAGGGTAAGTAGATGAAGTGCACACATGAGGTCCTCTATAGGTGCATGGCGGGACTCCATTCTATTATTGGAAGTGAGGTGACAATAATATGCTGGATGGGTGGAGTGGGCATAGGTTCAGCGTTTCCTTCCTAAATGCAACAATTACAGTCAAGATATGCATTGGGATGGGACCAGTGAGCTAACTGGAGTTCAGTTTATTCACTTAGTGTACAGCTTTCCCTGATTTGGAGGCCTGCCTTAAGGTTGAATTTCCCTGACAGTGGTCTCTGCCTTGTCCTGGGGCATTGATGAGCACTACACAGTAAAGGTACTCCATGTGCAGGGTGAGTGATCCCGTCCACAGTGCCTGGTGTAGCTCAGAAGAACCCACTCTTATGTCACCCTACATTTTGGCACTCAACAAGGGGGAACATGGAGAAAAGGCAGCCTAACTTTACACACATGTACAGCTGTTGGCGTACAATTTGTAAAAAAAACTATAAGCAGGCAAAAAAAGGAAAACATTGCTAGTGGGTAGGTTTTAGTGCAGAATGTTTCTTCTGGCAAAAAAATCGAACACCTAGCAATTGCAAAAAGAAAAAAAAGCTTTAGTTCAGCTTTATGTAGACCTGATTATGAGAGCTATCAGAATAAACTCAATGCGTAAAAAGTCACACCAGAAGAACACATTATCATCATCATCATCTCTTTTAGCAAGGTCAAATAGAATGTATAGTGGTTTTGTACATACACTATATTACCAAAAGTATTGAGACGCCTGCCTTTACATGCACATGAACTTTAATGGCATCCCAGTCTTAGTCCGTAGGGTTCAATATTGAGTTGGCCCACCCTTTGCAGCTATAACAGCTTCAACTCTTCTGGGAAGGCTGTCCACAAGGTGTAGAAGTGTGTCTATGGGAATATTTGATCATTCTTCGAGAAGTGCATTTGTGAGGTCAGGCACTGATGTTGGACGAGAAGGCCTGGCTTGCAGTCTCTGCTCTAATTCATCTGAAAGGTGTTCAGTCATGTTGGAACAAACTGTTCACACAAAGTTGGGAGCATGAAATTGCCCAAACTGTTTTGGTATGCTGAAGCCTTCCTGAAGAGTTCCTTTCACTTGAACTACAGGGCCAAGCCCAACCCCTGACAAACAACCCCACACCATAATGCCCCCTCCACCAAACTTTACACTTAGCACAATGCAGTCAGGCAAATACCATTCTTCTGGCAGTCGCCAAACCCAGACACTTCCATTGGATTGGCAGACAGACAAGCGTAATTTGTCACTCCAGAGAACACATCTCTACTGCTCTAGAGTTCAGTTATTGCATGCTTTACATCACTGCATCTGACGCTTTGCATTGCACTTGGTGATGTAAGGCTTGGAGGCAGCTGCTCGGCCATGGAAACCCATTCCACGAAGCTCTCTGCGCACTTTTGTGCTAATCTGAAGGCCACAAGACGTTTGGAGGTCCTTACTTATTGACTCTGCAGACAGTTGGTGACTTCTGCGCACTGTTGTTCTTCAGCATGCTCTGACCCCTCTCTGTCATTTTACGTGGCCTACCACTTTGTGGCTGAGTTGCTGTTATTCCCAGTTGCTTCTACTTTGTTATAAACTTATAAACCCACTATCAGTTGACTGTGGAATACTTAGTAGCAAGAATATTTCACTGATGGGCTTATTGCACAGGTGGCAACCTATCACGGTACCACGCTTGAATTCACTGAGCTCCTGAGGGTGACCCATTCTTTCACAAATGTTTATAGAAGCAGTCTGCATGCCTAGGTGCTTGATTTTATACCCCTGTGGCCATGGAGCTGTTTGGAACACCTGAATTCAATGATTTGGAGGGGGGGTCACAATACTTTTGGCAATTTTGTATATTTAAATAAAATGTTTTTGTTGAGCAAATGAGAAATATTATGCATAAATGTTGTGTCGTTTTCATCCAGCTAGTGGAGCACTCATCACTTTTTAACTTCTTCCAATGATTACGCTATTTGTGCTGACAGAGGCTTCTTGTTAAATTAGAAACCCATTCCAGTGACACTTCTCATTGAGTCTGAGGTTTCTCTAACACACAGGGAGCAGCAAAGTAAGCTGCTCTGTTGTGATGTTTCTTTAGATTAACCAAATAACCCATAGTTCTTTCAAAACCATCTGCCATATATTAAAAGATTAACTAACAAAGAGGAGAGAACAAAAAAAAAATCACAACTTTTAAAGTTCACAATGATAAGTTTATTCTTAAAGTGACTCTGCAGCAAAATATAAGTGCTCAAAGATGTGCCCCCTGCAAAGAAGCATATTATAGAGGATCTTATTAAAAAAAATGTAATGTCCACTTATTTATTGATTTTTGATGACACTGTACTACTCCAGGGAGGTGATCAGGATTTTTTTTACACACTATGACTGCTTATAACAGTGATAATATAAACAACTATTTTTTATTTACGGCATGCATTCATCCAGTGTGTTATAGTGAAGCTGTGATTGGCCACAGCTATCACATAGTACAGATGCACTGTGATTGACCTTGTCTGTACTATGTGATCACTATGACCAATCACAGAAATCAACACAATAGTACGCAGTGAATGGCTATGAGTGGAAGCCATTCATTGTGCACAACTGCCATGTGATCTGCTGTGATTGGTCCCAGCGATCACATGGTACCGGCAGCTGCCCGGCACACTGATTTGTCATCTGCTGTGGCATGGATGGATTGGTAAGTTTGAATAATAAAAATAAATTAAACAGGTTTTCAGTTTGCATACCTTCAAGAGATGAGATGGGAATGATAGACACCTATTAGCAAAAGTATGTAGGGATAGGACACACCCCTGACACGCCCCCTTAAAATATAATTATACAAAAACAATTATTAGTTAAACCCACAAGTCCTTTTTTATCACTACTGTATTATACTGGCTTTTGGAATTTATAAATGCAGCAATTTAGAATTTGGATCAAAAGGTTTAGCACTGTGAAACACTTTTTGAAAGATAAATAATGCACTTTATATACAACTCTATAGATCAAACCAAAATGAGGGACAAATGAGGAGGAAAGAGGGACAGAGGGACTCGGTTCCAAATCAGGGACAGTTTCTCAAGGTTATTATTATTATTATTATACAGGATTTATATAGCGCCAACAGTTTGCGCAGCACTTTACACAATGAAGGTAGACATTACAGTTACAATACAATTTGGTACAAGAGGAAACAGAGGACCCCGCTCATTAGAGCTTACAATCTAGGAGATCAGGGACTGTTGGGAGCTATGAGTTTGTGGAGCTCGGATGCAGTTACGTTCCTCTTTAAGTATTGAGTAAATATAAATGATGGCAAAAGTCAGCAGAAAAAGTGACGGCATTGCTTTCAGTTAAAGGTTTGCATCACCCTTCATATCTTTAACACAGAAAATGTACCATTTTACTGCATGAAACATATCTTTGATTTAGCAGCAATAAAGCAGAGTTCAGGCATTCCTGCTAAATATATTTCTAGTGAACCGTCATTGTGTTATGTTTTATTCTAAGGTCATGATTATGCAAAGCCATTCAAAAATGTGAAAATTGCTTTAAATCTGTTTTACAGAAGAGCCGCAAGTAAAAGGCTACACATAAACATTTCTTCTATTCCCTGGCAAATGTTATGGAAAGGAGTATGTATAAAGATTCTGAGAAATAGATAGAATCGTTTATAATGGGACTGGAAGATGGTCATGCCCTTGCATTTTCATGTTCTGGAGGGCTGGTGATGACGGTAATTTTTACAATGAATCGTCTAACATGTCTTATGGTGACTTGTATCATTTTCACCCATTTACTGTGTGTGTTACTACTGTGGTTTTGTGACTGCTTCCATGTCCATATGCAACATTTGTAAATCAAGAATAGATATATATATATTGCCAAAAGTATTGGGACACCCCTCCAAATCATTGGATTCAGGTGTTCCAATCACTTCCATGGTCACAGGTGTATAAAATCAAGCACCTAGGCATGCAGACTGCTTCTACAAACATTTGTGAAAGAATGTGTCGCTCTCAGGAGCTCAGTGAATTCAAGCATGGTAGATTGCCACCTGTGCAATAAGTCCATCCGTGAAATTGTCTTGCTACTAAATATTCCACGGTCAACTGTTAGTGGTATTATAAGAAAGTGGAGGCAACTGGGAACAACAGCAACTCAGCCACGAAGTGGTAGGCCATGTAAAATGACAGAGCGGGGTCAGAGCATGCTGAAGCGCACAGTGCACAGAAGTCACCAACTGTCTGCAGAATCAATAGGTAAAGACCTCCAAACTTTGTGTGGCCTTCAGATTAGCACAACAACAGTGTGTAGAGAGCTTCATGGAATGGGTTTCCATGGCCGAGCAGCTGCATCCAAGCCTTACATAATCAAGTGCAATGCAAAGCGTCTCATGCAGTGGTGTAAAGCATGCCACCACTGGACTCTAGAGCAGTGGAAACATGTTCTCTAGAGTAACAAATCACATTTCTCTGTCTGGCAATCCGATGGACCTGTATGGGTTTAATATAAAGTTTGGGAGTGACTCAAATCTGTGGTGATCAGCAGTAAAGTGGCTGGTAAATGCAGAGCTGCATCATTCTCTGCAGACCTACAGTAAGTTGCTCCACATATCTTGGATTTTATGACATACTGACTTTCCTAATAATGCAGTCAGCGATTTTTTGCTTTTAAAGTGGTTGTAAAGGCTGAAGGTTTTTTACCTTCATGCAATACTCACCTAAGCCTCTTGATCCAGCGATGTGCACTGAAGTCTCCGCTATCCTGGGACTCCCTCTCCTCATTAGCTGAGACAGCAGCAGGAGACGTTGGATCCCGCTGCAGTCAATCACAGCCAGGGAGCCAATGAGAAGAGGGGAGGGCGGGGCTGAGCTATGACTCCATGTGAGAATTTTTAACACAGGGTTTTTTAACCAATTTTTAATGCAGGAATGTGTGCATTTTGATTGTACACTTCCATGTGTGAATGGACACAAGGAGCAGTGGCTGGGGAGTGTGCATACTTGGGTGCCCCCAAGCTGCTTGCTATGGGGGCACCCGACAGGAGGGAGGGGCAAAGAACGCTGGTGGGGGACCTGAGAAGAGGAGGATCCGGGCTGCTCTGTGCAAAACACTGCACACAGCAGGTAAGTATAGACATGTTTGTTATTTTTGTTAAAAAAAATTTAACTTTTAGAATCACTTTAATCCTTGTTTAATAAATAGTCTACACTTAGATGGTGGCACCTTCTTCTGTTTACTTTTAATATGTTCATTAGGTAACTTAAGAACTGGTTTTGAGGAGCAGCAGCCATCTCCAATAATGACTGTCATTGAACCTTCATTTTCATGTACCTTTCTCGTCCCTAATAATAAGCTCCACCCTGTACCCAGAGGTCTGTCAGCACAATAGTTTATATTTCTGTATCTACCATGCTTAGGAAAACCTGGCCAAACCTAGAAAATAGATTGTTTCTCCACTGAGTAAAGGAGAGCCAAAAACTAAACTTAGCCTGCCTAGGACAGGACGATACATTTGGTCATTATTCATAATTCCAGCACTTGTGTAGATGTAATATATTGTAGCTTGCCAGTCCTAAGATGAAGTGCCTGCATTAGTTTTCTTTTTTTTCCTTTTATTGTGACCTGGTACTTATGTGAATAACACACTTGCTGTTCCTGGGTGGCTATATTTATTCCTCCACTATACCTGTGGAAGGAACCATTGTAGCCACACAGACTGGATTTCAAAACACCCAGAATGCCTTTGTTCGTCTCCATTGCATATTGGTTGATGAGACAGCTAGATTACACAACAAAGGTAAGATTTTTTGTGCTTTCTGTTAAACTCACAGAAATTGTCAAGGGCACTGCATTTCTGGTAAGCCTAACAGGTAATTTCTGTAGTTCCTGAATTTGTTATTAGACTGAAACCGGAAAACAAATGCAGCCACCACATATAAGGACTGATAAGCGCCAATATATTACATCTTTTGTTTTTGGGTTTGGTTGAGCTATAAGGAGTTTGGGTAAGTGTAAGCCCTTATTTGTAAAAATGTAGTATGTATCTGATGGACACCTACCATGTCTACCTTGTCTTCTGATTATTTGGCAATGTACTTACGGGAAATGACTTGAAATACGTTTTGCTTTGTTTAGCTTTCAGATTCTACAATGCATATACCATTGAAGCACCTTGTAATATGCTTCCATAAGTTAATAATTAATCAGGCCATTAAGAGATTTAATTCTATTTGTTAGGCAGCTTCCAGTGGTAAAAACGTATGGGAAATCACACTTGATCTTGATCTGTCTATGCATGTAAAACTGAATTTACTTTGTTCTGCCTTTTTCTAAGACAACTCCTCCAGAGTATTCATATTTAAATGATGAGCCAGCAGCTGTATTAATTGACCAAATGCTGTTGGGTCAACAAAATGCTAATGATACAGCTGCTCTTCAAATGAAGACCCTAAAGATTTCATCAAGTCACAAAATACATATAGATATGATCTTCAAATTGAAAATGGGAGATGCACAGCATGTTTTAATTATTCAGCTATGGATTCATCTGAGTACATGAAGGCAGTTAGAAGAAGAATGAACAATGTTTATCCCATTACAGTCAAGACATTCTTAAATATTCAGGGCCAGACAAAGTGTTATGTAATCTGATTTTTTTTGTAAACTCCATAAATGTACATTTCACTTAGAAATATTATATTTGTTAAGCTAATTCAACAAGTTTATTATATTTAAGAACTATTAAACCACTGAGCATCTTCCTGGTTCTCTCAGAAGTAGCAGTGTATGCAGGCAACAATTATGATGCATCCAAGTGCATTGTTAAAGCTGGACCAAGATAAACAGCTAATACCATTTTATATCACTTACAAACACATGTAGGCTCCACCTCCGCAACATTGCCAAGATACGTACCTTCCTTACCCCAGACACCACTAAACTACTCGTACACTCCCTGGTTATCTCACGCCTTGACTACTGCAACTCCCTCCTCACCGGCCTACCCCAGTGCAAGCTCTCCCCGCTTCAGACCATCCTGACTTCAGCGGCTAGACTCATCCACCTCACCAACCGCTCCACCTCTGCCACCCCCCTCTGCCTCTCCCTCCACTTGCTCCTGATTGCCCAACGCATCAAATTTAAACTTCTAACCCTGACCTACAAAGCCATTCACAATACTGCCCCTGACTACCTCACCAACCTGATCCCCAAGTACCGCCCTACCCGTACCCTTCGCTCCTCACAGGACCTCCTTCTATCCTGCTCCCTGGTCTCCTCCTCCCATGCACGACTGCAAGACTTCTCCAGGTCCTGCCCCATCCTCTGGAACTTACTGCCCCAATCCATCAGACTGTTGCCTTCCCTCCTCACATTCAGGCGCTCCCTCAAAACCCATCTCTTCAGGGAAGCCTACCCCACCCTCACCTAACGGCCATTCTCCCTCATTCCTCCCACCACTTCATTCCCCTCAGCCACTTCCTACTGTACCTTTACCCCCTCCCTCCTAGATTGTAAGCTCGAAAGAGTAGGGCCCTCTTACCCCTCGTACGTTGTTTGTTATTGTTGTACTGTGCCATGTATTGTCCCCCCTATATTGTACAGCGCTGAGCAAACCCTTTGGCGCTATATAAACTCGATGTAATAATAATAATAATAATAATACCAACATTTGAGCTATAAGTGGATGATATGTGATACCTATTCTGGACTCTAGAAGCAGGATTTCAAGGCCAGCTCCATGTGCTAAAAACAGTGACAGTGCTGAAAGTGTAATAAAATATAGCTGCAAGCACACCAATAGATACAGTATAAATTGGCCAAAACTGAGTGTAAAAAAGTGCTGCGCTTCACATTAATACATATACATATCAGAAAAAACTGAATAAGTACAAACATAAGAGAAAAAAAAAAAATAAACTAGCCCAAATGTATAAAGTCCACCAAATCAAATGAAAACCAGGCCAAACACTGTATAGTTCCAGTAAAGTGCCAAGCGCAACCAGTGAAAATCTTCAGCAGGTTTTAACAAATGGTTCACCAGTATAAACCTCCACCATTCAATAGATGACTCTTGCTTACCAGAATTTTTTGACCCCCTATTACAGACCAGAAAAAAAAGCTTCCAATATGGCCAGGCTCTCATCACAGAGCCACCCAAACTCTCCACTCCAGGTCAGGTCCACAGATTACAATCTGGTTCAGCAATGTGTTATATTAAAAGAAAACTAGGGGAGACACAGCATAGTGTAAACCCAATAAAAAGCGCTTCTCATTTATTCAAAACATATAATACAGTTAAAACAACACAAACAAAGGCTCCGCCCTACGTGTTTTGTCCCAGAAATAATGAGGAAACTCATAGGGAGGAGCCTTTTGTTTTGTGACATCATCACACTCTTGGAACATGCAAGCAGCTCGCCCCTCTCTCGGGACTGGCCATAAGTGTATGTTTTAATTTTGTTGCTGCAAATTGCTGAACGGGAGGGTAATCTGTGGACCTAACCTGAAGTGGAGAGTTTGGGCAACTCTGTAATGAGAGCCTGACCATATTGAAAGCTTCTTTTGGTTTCTCTGTAATAGGGGTCAAAACAGTCTGGTAAGCAGGAGCCATCGATTTCTGGTGAAGGTATACACTGGTAAAACCCTTGTGAACACCTGCTGAAGATTTGCACTGATTACACTTGGCACTTTACTTGAATTATAGAGTGTTCGGACTGGTTTTATTTGATTTGGTGGACTTTATACATTTGGACTAATTTATTATTTTTGTTCTCCTATGTTTTCACTTATTCAGTTTTCTTCTGATATGGATATGTATTAATGAGAAACTCAGCACTTTTTTACAACTCCATGTGCTGCCACAGCTTCTTTCTTATTTGTTTGTGTATTTTGGTATGTTCCACTCTACTCCTCTCTGTTTTTGTGTTAGTTAAGCCCACCCCTTGTTGGACAATCCCTACCTCCACTTGCTAGAAATTGTCTTTCAGTTTTACCCATGCTAAGTTAGGAGGGCTTTTAGAGAGCTAGGAAGCTTTTGATTGCAATGTCTTTTCACCTACACAAATACCCAGAAAATACATCTGTTATGTCCCTGCCGGTGGTAGCCTCTTGCGTTCCACAGACCGGAATCCCCCAAGGCGCGGAATCTAAGTCCCAACCTGCTTGTTCACCAGGGCCCCTGATGGTGGGGATGGACTTGGAGCAGGCCGAGACCAGGTCGCGGCCCCTGGGTTCACCCAGCTGTGGTAGAAGCACCACTGGAGGTGTATAGCAGGTGAGAGCCTGATGTGAGGAGGTAACGAGAGTAGGGTCGGGCAGGCCAGGTCGGTAACGGTGGAGGCAGAACGGTACCAAATCAGTAGGCAGGAGGATAAACAGGTCACAAGCCGGGTCGGTAACAGGAGATCAGAACGTGCAGGGTTAAGCAGGAGAATGGTCAGGCAAGCCAGGGATCAGAACAGGAGGCAGACAGCAAATCAGGGTCGGCAACAAGGCAATCTACAATACAGGAACTCAGGATACAGGTAAGACCATATGGCAACTAGAGTCAGACCTGACCTGTTTTTAGTAGGGCACCCTGCGCCCTGATTGGTGCCAGGCGTGCGTCCGCGATCGCGAGTGCGCATGCGCGAGCGCCGCTGCAGTCGCGGTTTCCCAGGTCCCAATGCTCGCACGCTAGTGCGGCCAGGCACACCGCGCATGTGCAAAACCGTGCGCGATTGCAGCCAGCTCTGGGGTTCCTGACAACATCAATATAAAAAAAAAAATGTTTGCAAAAGAGTGCTCTGACAACTAAGGCTTACTTGAAGGACACTAAGGATTTATTACAACTAGAACTGATTACATTTGTAGAAGGGAAAGAAACTTGGCTGGTAACAGTGGATGTTAATTCTCTGTATACCATCTTTAGTCATGATGATGCAATGTTAGCTCTAAATTGGGCCTTAAGTCAAAGGGATGATTTGCCTTATAACAACAAAATCTTTTTAGGCAAATCATTGGATTTTTGTTTGTCCCATAGTTACTTTTGGTACAACAATACGTTTTTTCAACAATGCAGTGGAGTAACTAGGGGAGCTAAATATGCTCCCACACTCGCAAATATTTTTATGGCAGAGTGTAAGGATAATACAGTTTTTTTACATCAACAATTGATATATTATAAAAGATATATAGATGATCTCATCCTAATCTGGGAAGGATCAAAAGCTTCATTGGAGAAGTCTATGGAGAAATTAAACGATAATCAAAAAACTATTAAATTAGATTACCAGATAAGCATGAGTTCTATTAATTTTTTGGTTGTTGTTATACAAAGAAGTGGCAATGAGATTGTCACTAAGGTGTATTGTAAGCCAACAGACAGAAATTGTTACTTATCTGTTAATAGTGGACATCATCCGATCTGGCTCAAGAACATACCTAGAGGCCAGTTCATGAGGTTAAGAAGGAACTGCACATTGGATAATGACTACTTATTACAGACGGATATTATTAAAATTAGGTTTTTACAAAAGGGACATTCAAATTAATTTTTGAATCAGAATATAAAAGAAATACTTGGTGTCCCAAGAGAAAATTGCTTTAATGCCAATAAATAAAGAGGTTAATAAAGAACATCAGTGGACTTTTTTGTCCACTTAACATTCACAATATAAGGAAGTGGAACATTTCAAAAACATTGGCATATACTCCAGATGGATAAGGTACTTGGACCAGTATTACCTAACAGACCAAGATTCATCTATAGAAGGGCCCCAAATGTAGGGGAAAGGATTGTTAAAAAAAAGTCTTGGATGCTCCAAAAATTATGTATATGTTCCCTAATGAGAAAGGGTTTAAAGCTTGTAGAAAATGTAAAGCATGTAAAGTAGCTATAGGTAATAAGGTGAAACGAGTCAACTTTAAAGTACATGATCAAGAGTATAAAATCTCAGAATTTATAACATGTGACAACACGTATGTGGTATATGCCAATAAGTGCCCATGTAATTTGATTTACACAGTACAAACTAAAAGGGCTCTTAAGGTGAGGATTGCAGAGCATATTAAAAACATAAAAAAGGGTTTAAAGACCATAATGTATCAGACCATTTTGCCAAATGTCATAATAAAAATCCTAAATTAATAGAATTTTGCGGTGTTGATTAGATTCTCAAAAATTGGAGAGGGGCAAATAGAGTTAGAGATCTTTCTAAGAGGGAGACCAAGTGGATATATACTCTTCAGTCGTTTATTCCAGGGGGATTGAATGTTGAGGTGGGTATTAACTGTTTTATTAGCGATTTATGAAATTGTACAATTTTATGTTTTGACTTTTTTATTTTTACTTTTAATTTTATATTTTTTTATTTTTTTTATATTTTATTTTTATATTTTATTTATTTTATTTGCTTTATTTTTATTGCATTATTTTGTTAACCACTAGCCTACAGGGCACTTATACCCCCTTCCTGCCCAGGCCAATTTCCAGCTTTCAGCGCTGTTGCACTTTGAATGACAATTGCGTGGTCATGCAACACTGTACCCATATGAAATTTTTATAATTTTTTTGTGACAGAGCTTTATTTTGGTGGTATTTAATCACCTCTGGGTTTATTTTTTCTTAAACAAACCAAAAACCACTGAGAATTTTGAAAAAAAAATTTTTTTCTTAGTTTTTGTTATACAATTTTGTAAATAAATGATTTTTCTCCTTCACTGATGTGCGCTAATGAGGCTGCACTGATGAGCACTGATAGGCTGCACTGATGGACACTGATAGGTGGCACTGATGGGCACTGATGAGGAGGCACTGGTAGGTGGCACTGATGGGCATTGACAGGCATCTCTGATGGGCACTGAAAGGCAGCACTCATATATGGCACTGATAGGTGGCGCTGACTGGCACTTACAGGCGGCACTGACTGGCACTTACAGGCGGCACTGACTGGCACTGTTAGGCGGCACTGATAGGCAGCACTGACTGGCACTGATAGGCGGCACTGATGCACACTGATAGGCAGCACTGATGCACACTGATAGGCAGCACTGACTGGCACTGATAGGCGGCACTGACTGGCACTGATGGGTGACACTGAAAGGCAGCTCAGATGGGCACTGATATGTGGCATTGATGTGGCACTGATGGGAACTGGCAGGTGTCATGGATGAGCACTGAGAGCTGGCACTGATGGACACTGACAGGTGGCGCTGCTCGGGTCTACACTGATCATCAGGGCACACAATACCTGTCCCCTCTGAGTTATGCCGATTACCGGCTCTCCTCTCCTCACGAGCTGTCAGCGTGACAGCTCGTGGGGAGAGAAATGCCGATAACCGGCATTTCCCTGTTTACATGTGATCAGCTGTGACTGGACACAGCTGATCACATGACTGAGCCGACATCTTTGGCTCTTTCCCTGGATCGGTGATCCGCTGTGTCCGAGGGACACAGCTCACCACTGATCGCTGCGCGCTCCACGAGCCGCGCATGCACGGTTAGAATGGGAGGGCGTCATATGACAAACGAGAGAACCACCTTGCGTCCGTAATTGTACTATATGGCGGGTGGGAGGCGGTTAATATTAGTTTATTGATTTGTTGTGATGTCCAGATTGGATTGTATGGTCATCAAAATGGTTTGTAATAACCATCTGAGTATGTCCATGTGATCAATATGCAGGCATTGTCGATAAGTTGTTATTTGTCCATTGTTTTTAGGGTATTTGCCCATAGTATTCAGTATATGGCACTCTATGTTGCCAGTGTCAGGGTGTGATGGTGTGGCGGACCAGAAGTGACGCAGATACGCAACCGGAAGTGACGAGATGGTGTTTTATCTGCCAGATCCGGAGGTGGTGAGAGCACCTGCAATATCTGTTTCACTGAAAGGCTATTTTAATTAAGGCTTAACTATTTTTGGAGTGTTGTAAGTGCAATATTTTGGCTTATTAAAGTTGTTTACCTTTGGTAATCCACGATTGGATCAAATTTTTTTTTCTCTTTCTATGTAACTATGGAGAGGACTATATATTACAATCCTGGCTACCATTCTTATTGTGGGTGATTATTGGAGGAACCTCCCGGTCTTAACAATTTGGAGTCTGTATAAAATGGAAAAAAGGCTGTGTTCTGATGACCCTGATTTCTGGAATTTATGCAATAAGGCTCGTTAAAGGCTATGTTCTGGTGAGTGCACACCTAAGAGGGAGTGTATGAAAAGCACAGCACATGGTTTATTTATTTCTGCACTGGGAGTCACAAAGGATTGTGGAAGATTTTTTTTGGATGATTATTTTTGGATGATTTTTTTTTTTTTTGTAATTCATTATTGATTACACTGGACTTATATTTTACAGTGTTTTGTGGGCAATATTAACACATATATAATTTGTTTGTTTATTTTTTGGCAAATATAATTTTATATCACATATAATTTGTCACTTAATATTTGTGTAAAAAAGTTTGCACATAGAGACCACCAAAAGGAATTAGTGTGACACATATATAATGTGCCGCTAATTATCACCCAATATTAGGGGTGGTATTTTTTGGAATAAGTTTCACATAGTAATTTAAAGTGGCAGCTGATTGGATATAATATTGAATATTTAAAAGCATCAATTGGTGCGGTTTAGTGATTAACCTACTTTAAGAATCACTCTATAAAATAATGAAAAAAAACACATTGGATTTCACTTTTGAATCTTCTTGGTGAATTGACACTGCCTGTGGTTCTTGTTCATTCATTAAGTTGCCATACTATCCCTATAGACTGGGCTTCAGGAGGTATGCCTTTTTTCATAAAGCAACATTTTGGACAAAACATATGAAGTGATTTCTCTCAGTAGTTTGTGCCCTCACCCCTACCAACAGGCCCATAACAAACGCATTGTGCCCTAGAATGTGGCCGCTCCATTTACTTTCTTGTTCTAAATTACAGAAGATCTAATCAAAGGAGTTGATACCTTCATTTGGCTATGAAATGGCAGCAGCAGTTGGGCAAAGCTGAGAATTCCAGAGCGCATGCCACCATTGTAGCCCCTGGGGTTGACTTACCAAAGGCAAATAGGCTGTTCACTTTGCAAGTGAATTGTAGATTAGGGTAGTGAATGTGGTGAAGAATACCCAATCATGTGCAAGGAAAAAAACCCAGCATTTTTTCTTGCACATGATTGGATGATGGAAGTCAACAGAGCTTTAGCCGATTCATTAACAGAAGAGTCCCTTGCAAAGTGAACATCCTATTTGCCTTTAGTAAATCAACTCTCTGAGAGACAGAATCCACCATATAATTCAGCTTGCCTGCATCCGTAAAAAAAACAGAAGTATCGGTTTCAGGCAGAGACGCAGCAAAAAAGAAAAACAGCAAAGCATGCCAGATAGTACAGATAAGGCATTTATTGATAAGACAAATAAAATGAATCATACTCTAAGTCAGGAGCCTTGAAACATGTCAGTGCCAAGTTTTGGAATATGACGTCTCCATAGGTTTATAGTCTGTCACAATCTACTATTCATCCCCATGAACTGGCTAATAATTAGGGAACTTTTGACTGCCTAGGGTTATGCATCTGGTGATGACAGCTTCCTGTGATATGACTACACATTGCTTGTCAGTGTCATTCCTTTTGTTTTATTATCAATAAATATCTTATTTGTACTATCTGGTGTGCTGTACTGTTTTTCTTCTTGCTGTTGTAGTTTCCAGTATCTGCCTGATGTACGATTTTGTCAGAAGTATCTGTTGACTGTGTTTGTTTGCTATATATGTATGTGTATGTATGTGTGTGTATATGTATATTGTGTATATATATGTGTGTGTGTATATATATATATTGTCTGTATATATATGTGTGTGTGTGGGTAGGTGCAGCGTGGTGCTACGGCAGAAAACAGTCCAGTTGGAAATAACAAAACATGTATTGAAGGAACGACCCAAAAATACAAACATCCCAGCAGGAAGGTGGGAACACTCACAGTTCTTTGCAACCTTGTAGATTGGAGCAGGTTCTGATACACCGACAGTGGCTGTCTCCAAGAGCCAAATGAGGCCTAGCCAATCTGAGTCCAATGGGCAGGATTTCGATGCAGGATAGCGTGTCCCTAGCCTGTCCCTACTTGAACCTAACCCTACCGCTATTCACTCTACTTGACAGATGGATGAACTTTCCCTACACTATCCAATCCCAGAAGCATGCCAAAGCCTTGGGGCAGCCCACATGGAAATAAATATATTTGAAATATATATGTTAAAAATATTCTTCCCAAATATATATTGCCATATATTTGAAATGCTACAATTTTGGCCATATTCAATAGATTTCAATATATTTTATATATTTTATATATATATATATATATATATATATTTATATACTTTTTTTAATATATATTACAAAATATATGAAAAATATTTTCAAAATACAATTCAAATATACTGTATGTCTTTAAAAATACAAATCTACATTTTTGGCATGCATTTACAAATATATGTAAAAATATATGTTAAAATGATGTTTTTATATGTAATATAATTTTTTAAAATATATTTTAAAATATAGTCTTCAGATTTTTTAATATATAAAAAAGTAATTTTAACATATATTTTTACAAATATTTGTAAATGCATTCCAAAAAATGTAGATTTGTATTTTTAAAGACATACAGTATGTTTGAAATGTATTTTTACAAATAATTTTCATATATTTTGTAATAAAAAATGCATTTCAACTTGACAGATAGATATAGATATATAGATATAGATATATATTGAATATGACCAAAATTGTCGCATTTCAAATATATGGCAATATATTTGGGAAGAATATTTTTAAAATATATTTCAAATATATTTTTCTTCTATATGGGAGGCATTTAAAAAAGATTTGTTGACCCAAGATTGCCACCAGGGTCACTTGGATATAGCATAGCCAATGGGAAAACTATAGGGGTCACCTGCAGGAGGAAGGAGGTCCTGATTCCCCTATACAGATCTTTAGTTAGACCTCATTTAGAACACTGTGTCCAGTTCTGGAGACCTCGCTTACAAAAAGTTATTGGTAAGAAAAAACAAGTCCAGAGACGGGTAACAATGATGACAGGTCTGGGGGATAAAACGTATCAAGAGTGACTTCAGGAACTTAACATGTACAGTCTGGAGGAAAGAAGGAAAAGGGGAGTCATGACTGAAACCTTTAACTACATCAAGGGGATAAATAATGGTTTAGGAGGGCAGTATTTTCAACACGAAACCAAAATCAAAAACACGTGGACATGACCTTAAACTAACTGGAGGAAAGTTCAAAACTAACCTCAGAAAGTATTATCATACTGAAAGAGTAGTTGATGCTTGGAATAAACTTCCAGCAGAGGTAGTAAATCAACAGTAAATTGCATATAGATCTACACTTGTCACAAGCATGTTTTAAACTGACAAAAAAGTTAACAAAAAAAAAACAACAAAAAACCCCCAACCCCCCCCCCCCCAAAAAAAAAACACAAAAAAAAATAAAAAAAACTGGCAGACTCGACGGACTACTTGTTTTTTTTTTTTTTCTACAGTCACTATTCTATTTTTCTAATGCTGCCTCTGGGGACCAAGGAAATCATGGAGACACCAAGTTTTTCTTGGCTTCTGCTCCAGCATCACCCCGGCTGAGCAGAACAGAGACTGCAATTGCCTATATATATATATATATATATATATATGTGACAGTAGAACAGACTGAGCAGTCCATCGAGTCTGCTTGTTTTTTTTGTTTTTTTTTGAGGGGGGGAGGTGTTTGTCTTTCTGTTTTTTTTTTTTATAACTTTTTTGTCTAATAATAGATCTATACTTGTCCCGCGCATATTTGAAGCTATTTACTGTTGACTGGCTCACTATCTCTGCTGGAAGTTTATTCCAAGCATCAACTGCTCTTGCAGTAAAATAATACTTTCTGAGATTCGTTTTGAACTTTTGAATTTATATAGAAAAAGAACACATTTCAAGAAGTGGAAACTGCATTTATTTTTTGCATACTCCCCTGCTACATTTATACACTTACTCTAGCAATTACCTAATGTCTTGAAAGCTTCGGCATAAAAGGATTTGTCAGTACGCTAGAACCATTCTGGGACAGCCTTCTTCACTTTGTGATCATTGTGTTCCCCATTCCCATAGAAAGATTTGTCTCTTGTGTATTTTCACAACAGGTTATGCATCGATTATCCAGGGTCAGGCACTCCATAAGCTGAATGTTCACAGGAACAACTGCTGTGGGCTGGGAACCACCATGGCCAGGATCATCACTGATGGATGTACAGCCATCTTTGAAACCTTAACACCCTTCAAATGTCTTACTGCAGCTGAGCGTCTCATCATGTTGTCTGCCATCTTGATTAATGGTCTCTGGGCTGGCCTGCGACACATGCGCCGCCTATCAGTAATAGGACACACTTGCCAATTACTAATGCGTGTAGTACCGCCACGCTAGCATCCCTTTTCATATCTATAAAATTAAGTCCCTTGTTTGCTTGTATAAATTGTGGCAGTGCAGTGTCCTACCACGGTCAAAATCAAGCTGATAACCCTGGATTCTTAACCAGGCAGGTTGAGGGGCTCCAGAGGGTTGATGTATTGCAGAGGAAACTGGCTTTTCGGTTTCCTCATTTATTCATTAAGTCCGTTTTGGGATCTGGAGCCTGGAGATTTCAAAGAGATCTGGGAGGGATGAAATCTCCAATCCTGGGACCAGGTTTTGGGAATGGCCAGGACACTGATTGCACAGGTGTGTGCAGGCCTTTTCATAGAGGCCAACCATGGTTCTCCCAGCAGACAGGAGTCAGGAGGGCTCCATCCCGGCAGACAGGAGGTCTCTACCATGGAGTCAGGAGGGCTTCACCAAGGAGAGGTGGAAGCCAGACTAGCGGCGTGCTAGTGGCCAGCTGTGTGCGAGAGCTATATTTTGGAAAGAGTCTGCAGGAAACGGACATAAGCCTGAAGTGGAAGGCTAGTGGAAAATTGTATGTACAAGCCAGAAGGCTGAATACTGTTTAAGTTGGTTTCTGGTGGATACCCCTGCGTGGGAAGCATCTTTGTTGAACTTTTTCTTTTAAATACACTTGAGCAAAAAGGCCCTTAAAGAAGCGAGTTGCTGTGTGCTTTAACAAGAAAAGCTCTACCATTTAGAAGCGAGTTACCACAATATATATTCAGTATGTGTATATAGTGTGTGTGTGTATGTGTATGTATATATATATATATATATATATATATATATATATATATACACAAACTATATTGCGAAAAGTATTGGTCGGCCTGCCTTTACACGCACATGAACTTTAGTGGCATTCCAGTCTTAGTCTGTAGGATTCAATATTGAGTTGGCCCACCCTTTCTAGCAATAGCAGCTTCAACTCTTCTGGGAAGGCTGTCCACAAGGTTTAGGAGTGTCTATGGGAATGTTTGACCATTCTTCCAGAAGCGCATTTGTGAGGTCAGGCACTGATGTCGGACAAGAAGGACTGGCTCGCAGTCTCTGCTCTAATTCATCCCAAAGGTGTTCTATCAGGTTGTGGTCAAGACTCTGTGCAGGCCAGTCAAGTTCCTCCACCACAGACTCACTCATCCATGTTTTTATGGACCTTGCTTTGTGCACTGGTGCGCAGCTATGTTGGAACAAGAAGGGGCCGTCCCCAAACCATTCCCAAAAAGATGGGAGCATGAAATTGTCTAAAATGTTCTGGTATGCTTACTCCTTAAGAGTTCCCTTCACTGGAACTTAAGGGCCACGCCCAACCCCTGAAAAACAACCCCGCACCATAATCCCCCCTCCACCAGACTTTACACTTGGCACCATGCAGTCAGGCAAGTACTGTTGTCCCGGCAACCACCAAACCCAGACATGTCCATCGGATTGCCAGACAGAGAAGCGTGATTCATCACTCCAGAGAACACATCTCCACTTCTCTAGAATCCAGTGGCGGCGTGTTTTACGCCACTGCATATGACGCTGTGCATTGCACTTGCTGATGTAAGGCTTGGATGCAGCTGCTCGGCCATGGAAACCCATTCCATGAAATTCTCTATGCACTGTTGTGCTAATCTGAAGGGCACATGAAGTTTGGAGGTCTTTAACTATTGACTCTGCAGACAGTTGGCGAGTTCTGCAGACTGTGCACTTCAGCATGCCTGACGCCGCTCTGTCATTTTACGTGGCTTACCACTTTGTGGCTGAGTTGCTGTTGTTCCCATTTGCTTCCACTTTGTTATAATTCCACTAACAGTTGACCGTGGAATATTTAGTAGCAAGGAAATTTCATGGATGGGCTTATTGCACAGGTGACAACCTATCACAGTACCACGTTTGAATTCACTGAGCTCCTGAGAGCGACCCGTTATTTCACAAATGTTTGTAGACGCAGTCGGCATGCCTAGGTGTTTGATTTTATACATCTGTGGCCATAGAGGTGATTGGAACACCTGAATACAATGATTTGGAGGGGTGTCTCAATACTTTTGGCAATATAGTGTATATTTAACCCCTTGACGCCAACGTAACACAAATATACGGCCTCACAGAACTGAGCTTTTTTCCGTGGGGCCGCATTTTTGTGTACCTGTCTTTGTGCTGGGAGTGCGCTGCACAGCACACTCCCAGCACAAAGACAGCGGTGTCACTGAGAGCCCCAGGTCTAATGATCAGGACCCAGGACTCTGGATTCCGGGTCACATGATTGCTGTGATAGCCTCTGATTGGCTATAACAGTGATGTCACTGTACAGCCCGGCCCCCTTGTGTTTTTTTTTTCTCCTCTCTATTAATGAAGGAGAGAGATACACTGTATCTCTCTAACTCCTTGCATAGAGGGAAAAAAATGTTTGTAAAAAACAAAAAAAAGAGAAATAAATATTTAAAAAAGAAAAGAAAAAAATAAAGCAAAAATACCTAGATCAAGGTTTGATCTTGTTCAGTGCCAGGGTAAGTGTTTGGGTCAAGGTCAGGGTCAAAGGTCAAGGTCAAAAGATCAGAGTCAAAGGTCAGGATTTGTTTTTGATTTTGGTATCAGTGTCAGCTAGTGTCAGTGTGTTTTAGGTAAAAAAAACAAAACAAAATGCGCACTATCAGGGGCGGACTGACAACTCATGGGGCCCCCGGGCAATAGGGGACCATGGGGCCCCTGTGTCCTTGCCCAAACTCAAAAAAGCCTATGTAAAAAGGTATCAGGGGCATCTCATGGGGCCCCCTGCTGACCCCAGGCCCTCGGGCAGTGTCCGAGTTTCCAAATGGTCAGTCCACCCCTGCGCACTATTGTTTCTGGGCTGTACTACAGGTACAAACAACAAATAACATACACATATATGGTATCACTGCAATCATCAAGAGCTGGAAAATGTATTTTGGGTTGTTCTTTGATGGTAGGTTATGGTAGTAACAAGAAACACATATTTACAAACATGGTTTTTTTTTACTATTTTGGGACAGTTTTCCTTTGGTAATAAAAAAAATCAGGAGAAATCCATTACCATTTACCACCAAATGAAAGCCCAATTTGTGCTGAAAAAAGTTATAATCCACCTGGATGTACAAAGTAGTTGTGATCATATGTACGGTTTTTCTAACACATGTCAACTTTGCAAATTTGTGCTTAGGCATTTAGATTTGTGTTACCTTTAGGAGTGAAGGGGTTAAAGGCCAATTTTTGCTGGAGGTGCTATAGGGTACTACGATTTTGGGGGATTGTCCCTTTATATTTTATAGTTTGAAACAGGATCCAAGGATGCTTAGAATCTATTATGGCACTAGTTTGAATTAGAATAGCTTAATTTTATGCCCTGGTAAGTGTCTGGCAGTTACGTTGACCCAAAGGCTTTATTACTTTCTTTGTCACTGACTTAGAAAAAGAATGTAGATCAGGAGTTTTGGCTTAATTTACTGGATAATTGATCAGTGCCAGTCAACTAGCATTTTTAGGAGGTTGGCATTTTCATCCCCTTTATTTCTATCACTATAGGTTTCCCTTAAGTTTAATACATTAGACTTTCTGACTGAGCAATATTAAAGTGTTCACTGAACTTTACATTTGGTTGGTTTTAGTTATTTATATTGTTTATTTTTAGATTTAATTTTA
The DNA here is from genome assembly GCF_062004578.1 of Staurois parvus. Classification (NCBI taxonomy): domain Eukaryota; kingdom Metazoa; phylum Chordata; class Amphibia; order Anura; family Ranidae; genus Staurois; species Staurois parvus. The sequence continues at coordinate 5,656,329 of NW_028318218.1, read as the reverse complement.
CTTATTTACATTTTCTATATTCATATATTTATTTATGTATATTCTTTACTTTTTCTTGCTAAAATACAATTACATTTGTTCATGTCAGCTATAAAATATTTTTACTTTTTAATTTAATTAAAATTTACTTTTTAATAACTACTTATATTTACTTATTTTATTTATTTTATTAGATATATTACTTACATGTAATTTTGTGTCTTATGGTATATATGATTGTTTATACCACATGCACCAGTGTTACTAGTGTAATGTAAGAATATATTTCACAGGCGTTATACGGCTGCCTCTCAGAGCGACATTACTACCTAGCACATACAGTCATGGCCGAAATTGTTGGCACCCTTGATATTTCTCCAGGAAATCATGTATTTCTCACGAAACGTATTGCATTAACACATGTTTTGCTATACACATGTTTATTCCCTTTGTGTGTATTGGGACAAAACAAAAAAAGGGAGGAAAGAAAGCAAATTCGACATAATGTCACACAAACCTCCAAAAATGGGCTGGACAAAAGTATTGGCACCCTTTCACAACTGCGGATAAATAAGAATGTTACAAGCATGTGATGCTCCTGTAAACTCACCTGGGGCAAGTAACAGGTGTGGGCAATATAGAAATCACACCTGAAAGCAGATAAAAAGGAGAGACGTTCACTTAACCTTTGCATTGTGTGTCTGTCTGTGCCACACTAAGCATGGACAACAGAAAGAGGAGACGAGAACTGTCTGAGGACCTGAGAACCAAAATTGTGGCAAAATATCAACAATCTCAAGGTTACAAGTCCATCTCCAGAGAACTAGATTTGCCTTTGTCCACAGTGCGCAACATTATCAAGAAGTTTGCAACCCATGGCACTGTAGCTAATCTCCCTGGTCGTGGACGGATGAGGAAAATTGATGAAAGATTGCAACGCAGAATAGTCCGGATGGTGGATAAGCAGCCCCAAACATGTTCCAAAGACATTCAAGCTGTCCTGCAGGCTCAGGGAGCATCAGTGTCAGCGCGAACTATCCGTCGACATTTAAATGAAATGAAACGCTATGGCAGGAGACCCAGGAGGACCCCACTGCTGACACAGAGACATAAAAAAGCAAGACTACAGTTTGCCAAAATGTACTTGAGTAAGCCAAAAGCCTTCTGGGAAAACGTCTTGTGGACAGATGAGACCAAGATAGAGCTTTTCGGTAAAGCACATCATTCTACTGTTTACCGAAAACGGAATGAGGCCTACAAAGAACAAAACACAGTACCTACGGTAAAATATGGTGGAGGTTCAATGATGTTTTGGGGTTGTTTTGCTGCCTCTGGCACTGGGTGCCTTGACTGTGTGCAAGGCATCATGAAATCTGAGGATTACCAAAGGATTTTGGGTCGCACTGTAGGGCCCAGTGTCAGAAAGCTGGGTTTGCGTCCAAGATCCTGGGTCTTCCAGCAGGACAATGACCCCAAACATACGTCAAAAAGCACTCAGAAATGGATGGCAAAGAAGCGCTGGAGAGTTCTGAAGTGGCCAGCAATGAGCCCAGATCTAAATCCCATTGAACACCTGTGGAGAGATCTTAAAATTGCTGTTGGGAAAAGGTGTCCTTCCAATAAGAGAGACCTGGAGCTGTTTGCAAAGGAAGAGTGGTCCAAAATTCCGGGTGAGAGGTGTCAGAAGCTTATTGATGGTTATAGGAAGCGACTGATTTCAGTTATGTTTTCCAAAGGGTGTGCAACCAAATATTAAGTTAAGGGTGCCAATACTTTTGTCCAGCCCATTTTTGGGGTTTTGTGTGACATTATGTCATATTTGCTTTTCTGCCTCTGTTTTATATTTGTTCCAATACATACAAAGGGAATAAACATGTGTATAGCAAAACATGTGTTAATGCAATACCTTTTTTGTGTGAAATACTTGATTTTCAGGAAAAATATCAAGGGTGCCAACAATTTCGGCCATGACTGTACAAGAATGTAGTTGGATCTGATTTCTTGTCTCTTGGCATATCAATTTTAATCAATGGACACTTTAGAGATGTATATTTACTCCCATTTGCAGTGAAAAGACAGATATTGCTTGCTGAAAAAATGGTATTCAATTCATGGACGCAGGTAATCTTTATGCCTTTCAAGTGGGTAATCAGAAAGAGAGGTGTAAAATTGTTCTTAAAATCACTATTTTTGTATAAAAAAATGAAAAGAATGCAAACTGACCTTTGGTACAGCAAATAAAACACAGGTTATTTCCATTGTGTCAATGTAATATCCATTGACAATGTCAGTTATATAGGTAATGTTTGAAGTCATGAAAGCCAATTTATATGATAGTGTGTGTGTGTGTGTGTGTGTGTGTATGTGTGTGTGTATATATATATATATATATAATCTCCCTATGAGTAAAAATAAATGGGCAAATACGTAAACCAGGGGTGGGCTGACCATTTGGAAACTAGGGCACTGCCCGAGGGCCCGGGGTCAGTAGGGGCCCCATGAGATGCCCCTGGTACCTTTTTCATAGGCTTTTTTGAGTTTGGGCAAGGACACAGGGGCCCCATGATCCCCTATTGCCCGGGGGCCCCATGAGTTGTCAGTCCGCCCCTGACGTAAACAGTGCACAGACATGAACAATAAAAATGTTATCAACTGTATTAAACCAGTCTGTAGTTTTATAAAATCATATTCCTTTTAGAAAGTTCATATCAATGTGCAAATATGCAAAAGGTGCAAAGATCACTAAATGTGCAAATGGCGAAAATTGTGCAACAACCACAAGAAAGTGCAATTCATATAACACATATACACCGCATTCCAAATTATTATGCAAATTCTATTTAAGTGTCACAAAGATGAAATATTTTGTTTTTCAGTTTAACTCATGGATGGCATTGTGTGTCAGGGCTCTTTTGATCACTGAAAACAATCTCGGACAGCTGTGATAATTAGATTGGCCGGTGAGCCCAATTTAAGGAAAAACTACTAAAGGAGGGTGTTCCACATTATTAAGCAGAGCACCATTTTCAAGCAATATGGGGAAGAAAAAGGATCTCTCTGCTGCCGAAAAGAGTGAAATAGTTCAATGCCTTGGATAAGGTATGAAAACATTAGATATTTCATGAAAACTTAAGCGTGATCATCGCACTATTAAGAGATTTGTGGCTGATTCAGAGTACAGACGGGTTTGTGCAGATAAAGGCACATTGAAGAAGATTTCTGCCAGATCCATGCATCGGATCAAGAGAGCAGCTGCTAAAATACCATTACATAGCAGCAAACAGATATTTGAAGCTGCTGGTGCCTCTGGAGTCCCACGGACATCAAGGTGTAGAGTCCTCCAGAGTCTTGCAACTGTGCAAAAACCTTCTATTCGGCCACCACTAACCAATGCTCACAAGCAGAAACAGCTGCATTGGGCAGAAAAATACATGAAGACTAATTTTCAAACAGTCCTGTTCACTGATGAGTGCCGTGCAACCCTGGATGGTCCAGATGGATGGAGTAGTGGATGGTTGGTGGATGGCCACCCTGTTCCAACAAGGCTGCGACGTCAGCAAGGCGGCGGTGGAGTCATGTTTTGGGCCTGAATCATGGGAACAGAGCGGGTCAGCCCCTTTAGAGCCCCCAAAGGTGTAAAGAAGACCTCTGCAAAGTATGTGGAGTTTATGACTGACCACATTCTTCCCTGGTACAGAAGGAAGAACTATGCTTTCCGTAATAAAATCATCTTCATGCATGACAATGCACCATCTCATGCTGCAAAGAATACCTCTGCATCAATGGCTATTATGGGGATAAAAGGAGAGAGTCATGGTGTGGCCTCCATCCTCCCCTGACCTCAATCCTATTGAGAACCTTTGGAGCATCCTCAAGCAAAAGATCTATGAGGGTGGGAGGCAGTTTACATCCAAACAGCAGCTCTGGGAGGCTATTCTGACATCTTGCAAACAAATTCAAGCAGAAACTGTCCAAAAACTCACAAGTTCAATGGATGCAAGACTTGTGAAGCTGCTATCAAATAAGGAGTCCTATGTTACAATTTCCATGCCGTTGCCCACCTCTTTATTTTATTACGGTCCTAATGTAAAGTTTTTATATCCTGTTGTGAAGTCTTTACCCTGCTTAGTTATTTGTCATCAGCAAACACTGAGATTGAACTATTTAAATCAACCTCAATATCATTTATGAGTAAATTAACCTCCCTGGCGGTATGATTATTTCAGATTTTTGGTGCTGAAAGCGGTACATTATTTTGCATGAAAATTTAGCGTTTTATATTGTAGGCCTGTAATTCTTAGGAATAACTCACTGAAATCTGTCCGAACAAGAGTCTAGTAAACATCCCGGGTATGATAAAACTTGAAACACGAAATCATAAATTATAATTTAATAAATAATCATAAAAAATAATAATATAATAATAAATTTAATTCAATAATATAATCAAACCAAAAACACTGAAATGTGAAATATAGCGACAAGTTCGCACATCACTGAGCAAAGTTGCAAAATTGTTTTCAGTGTCTAATGACGAATTTCCCCACGAATCATTATCACTCAATTCTGCAAGTAGTTCTGATTTACTATCGCTGTTCTCTAGCTGGTCTAAAACTGCTTTTGACCTAAAGGGACGCTTTTTGGACGCCATGGACGTTTCTCAGTTTCCAGGTAGAAAGAACAGTGAAAATGCAGGCAGGGCACAGGACAAAGCACTCGGGACAAAATGTATGTGAAATGGTTTGGTACACTAATGTTTTACTATGAGATTTTAGTGATTTTAGTGAATGTCACTTTTTGTCATTTTCAAATTTTCCACCGTTCCATCCCCCGTACGTCCCGATGCTCGCAGGGGACGGAACCCAGAAGACAGATGTCAGCATCCGCCGGAAGACATTGCCGGGGACACTGCAGAAAGGACATCGCGGGAGCGCAGGACAAGGTAAGTGACTGAGGGATCGCGGAGCAGCGCCGCATGGTAAGCCCGAGTTTAACTCGGGGTTACCGCTAGTGGTACTGAAACTTTACTCCGAGCTACACTCGGGAATACCGCCAGGGAGGCTATACAGATTTGGTTCCAGGACAGAGCCTTGGGGTACCCCACTTATAAATCCATTCAGAAGATACGCTATTTCTTACCACCCTCTGGACACACTCCTGTAACCAGTTTTCTGTCCAGGTACAGCTCACCACCTCATAGAATGTTAACAGGTTTGTCTGACAAAAATAATCTTTCATAAATCCATGCTGGTTACTACTGAAATTTCAACTGCGAACAGGGATAATTTACTGAGCAGTATCATACCGCATCTGAGTATGCGGTAAGATAACGCTCAGCTATTAAAATACCACAAGTTATTTTATTAAGTCATGCGGTATTTTAGTAGAGAAACATTCCTTAATGTTTCAGCTGTCAGCGGGGTTCCTCCCTGACAGCTAAATGTCATGACATCATCACTGTCAGGGTGCAGTGCATTGTGGGGCGTGGTGGGCAAACAGCCTGCCGAGCTCCCTTACCGTTCGTGTTTTCAGCAAAAACACATATGGCCAATGTTCGAGTCGAACTTACATTCGACTCAAACAAAGTGTTCCATATTACATGACATTAAATGGGATAAAATTAAAGAAACAAAGGACACTGAGGAAAAGTACCCCAAAGTAGCAGAATACCCCAAAGTACATTCTGCTACTCTTGCTTATGGGGATACCATATGTGTAAGACCTTTTCAGTGTCTGAACAGATTATGTACCCAACAATGCAACCTGTGTAACACAAAAATCAACATACACTGTACAGAAAACAATGTAAACAAAAGATTACCTGTGGTTTGAGGAGAGCATTGGTCCATGAAACAGGCAGAGACGTGGTCAGCAACAGCCAACAGAATCGTCCAGGCAGCTATGCTCCATAAATATGCCAGGGTCAGTACAGGCAGCAGGCTCACATCCAGGCAGCAGGCAGGTACAAAGTCCATATAAAGTCCTGCGTCAGTACAGGCAGCAGGCAGAGATATGGTGAGCACAGCCAAAAAATTGGTCCAGGCAGCAGGCAAGAACATGGCTCATAAAAGGCCCTGGGTCAGTACAGGTAGTAGGCAGAGACATGGTCAGCACAGCTAAAGTAATGGTCTAGGCAGCAGGCAGGAACATCAGAATTAGAGCCTTGGTAAGGGTGGACTTGGGCATAGGGGTAGAGGCTTATATATAGACATCATATGGCGTCCTCCCAGAACAAAAGCAATCCCACCCATCTGTCATTTCACAATGCGGCAGGTGGGAGTCGATTAATCTCCCTAGCGGTATTCCCGAGTGTAGCTCGGGGTAGAGTTTCAGTACCAAAAGCGGTAACCCTGAGCTACACTCGGGCTTACCATGCAGCGTTGCACAGGGATTCACTGCAGCGCCTACCTTGTCCTTCGCTCCCACGATGTGTCCCCGGCAGCGTTCCCGGCCATCTCCTCTGGCCGATGCTGGCTTCCGTGTTCCGGTCCCTGTGACGTCGGGACGTACGGGCGCTTTGTCCTGTGCCCTGCCTGCATTTTGACTGTTCTTTCTGCCTGGAAACTTAGAAATGTCCATGGCGTCCAAAAAGCGTCCCTTTATGTCAAAATCGGTTTTAGACCGGCTAGAGAACAGCGATAGTAAATCAGAACCACTTGCAGAATTGAGTGATAATTATTCGTGGGGAAATTCGTCATCAGACACTGAAAACAATTTTGCGACTTTGCTCAGTGATGTGCGAACTTGGCGCTCTATTTCAAATTTCAGTGTTTTTGGTTTGATAATATTATTGAATTAAATGTATTATTATATTGTTATTTTTTATGATTATTTATTAAATTATAATTTATGATTTCGTGTTTCAAGTTTTATCTTATCCGGAATGTTTACTAGACTCTTGTTCGGACAGATTTCAGTGAGTTATTCCTAAATTACAGGCCTACAATAAAAAAACTACATATTTCTATGCAAAAAAATGGTACCGTTTTCAGCACCAAAAATCTGAAATAATCATACCGCTAGGGAGGTTAAAGTGGCTGTAAACCCTTCATATACCCAGTAAAGTGACTGGCCTTAGGTGATATACAGAGAAGAAACAAATCCTCCTATATAAGTTTTATCTTCTTATCTGCAGTTATTTGTCCAGTACATCCTCATAAAACTCACAGATGAAAAGGATTTTTCACAGACTCACAGAGCAGGAGGCCTGGCAGTGTGGGAGACCAGCCCATAAATACTAGACTCTACCTACAGGCTGGGAGTTGGAAAGAGGGACCTCCACTGTTCTACAGTCTATAGGAAAGGACAACCTGTCAGCAGGTGAAGAAGCTAGCCCAGTGTAAGGCCTGAAACAGATTTACCTTTTAAAGCTACAGGAACAGGACAGTGTAAGTACCTCTTCTCCCCCTGGGCCAACAAGAGAAGGGGGCACTCAGGTGCCATACCCAACTAGTTCTCCCTGGGACAGCATTCTTATGTGTCTTGGAATCCCTTGATCTGGGATATTCTGCAGGACAGCCAGGTGGATGAGAAGGTTTTTAATCTGGAGTCTGAAGAAGGTTCATTTAAGGGGACTGAGTGCTCCTAGTAAGGGCTGTGTGCTGATCTGTTAAGAGACAAGAGCCACTCCAGTGGGAGTACAAAGTCCAGGATCAAAATTCTCTGCTTTTTTTACATAGGAAGTTGTCTTCCAAGTTGTTTCAGTTCCATTGGGCATACCCCTAGATCCCATCCAAGTTTTTAACCCTAATAAAACAACAAAAACCAAGCTCATGGACTGTTTACTGGCTTTTGATGCAAGAGTGGAAAATGCGTGTTGCCTGGCTATACAGGAACATAGGGTAAACCGAAAACCAGCGGCTCTCAAGAGAGTAGCACTGCCTATCTATCTATCTATCTATCTATCTATCTATCTATCTATCTGGATGTTGCTCCATTTCCTCAAACTGAACTTTTCCAAAACCGAGCTCCTAATCTTCCCCCCACCCTCTCCATCATGACCAACAACGCCACCATCAGTCCCACCCTGCAAGCCAAAGTCCTAGGTGTCACTCTAGACTCAAACCTGTCCTTCCAACCCCATGTCCAATCGTTGGCAAACTCATGCAGACGCCACCTCCGCAACATCTCCAAAATACGTACGTTCCTAACCCCAGACACTACTAAACAACTTGTTCACTCCCTTATTATTTCACGTCTGGACTACTGCAACTCCCTTCTCACAGGCCTACCTCATCACAAACTATCCCCACTTCAGTCTATCCTGAACTCAGCGGCCAGACTCATCCACCTTACCAACTGCTCCTCTTCTGCCACCCCCCTCTGTCATTCCGTCCACTGGCTCCCGATCGCCCAACGCATTAAATTCAAACTACTAACACTGACATACAAAGCCATTCACAACACTGCCCCAAACTACCTCACCAACCTGATACCCAAATACCACCCAACCCGTACAATCTAGGAGGGAGGGGAAAGTGGTACAGGAGGAAGTGGCTGTGGGGGATGGAGTGGTAGGAGAAGTGGAGGAGATCGGCAGTTAGGTGAGACTGGGGTAGGCTTCCCTGAAGAGATGGGTTTTCAGGGTGTGCCTAAAGGTGAGGAGGGTAGGTGACAGTCTGATAGATTGGGGTAGTGAGTTCCAGAGGATGGGGGAAGTCCTGGAGAAGTCCTGCAGTTGGGGCGTGGGAGGTGGAGACCAGGGAGCTAGAAAGTAGGAGGTCTTGTGAGGAGTGAAGATTGCGGGTTGGGTGGTATTTGGGTATCAGGTCTGTGAGGTAGTTTGGGGCAGCGTTATGAATGGCTTTGTATGTCAGTGTTAGTAGTTTGAATTTAATGCGTTGGGCAATCGGAAGCCAGTGGAGGGAATGACAGAGGGGGGTGGCAGAAGAGGAACGGTTGGTAAGGTGGATGAGTCTGGCCGCTGAGTTCAGGATAGACTGAAGCGGGGATAGTTTGTGATGAGGTAGGCCTGTGAGGAGGGAGTTGCAGTAGTCCAGACGTGAGATAATAAGGGAGTGAACGAGTTGTTTAGCAGTGTCTGGGGTTAGGAACGTACATATTTTGGAGATGTTGCGGAGGTGGAGCCTGCATGAGTTTGCCAGCGATTGGACATGGGGTTGGAAGGACAGGTTTGAGTCTAGAGTGACACCTAGAACTTTTGCTTGCGGGGTGGGACTGATGGTGGCGTTGTTGGTCGTGATGGAGAGGATGGGGGGGGGGGCGCGGGCTGGGGGGAAAATTAGGTTTTGGAAAGGTCATGACTGTACATTGCATAGTAAAATCCTGCCATGAGACGTAATATCTGTTTGCTGGGAGCTCCCACTGTTTGACGTATAAGTCATATGCTAGTTGCCGAGCAGTCACTTTACCCATGGTGATAGTGATCGTCTCTGTACAGTCCCAGGGTTTAAAATGGGCTTCCATCAAAAAGGTACATAGCTTATTCACAGACTTCCCTTAATAAACGTTTATGGCATCAAAGTCCTTTGCTTTGTCCCTATTTTACATTTTTCATCTGTTCCTTTCCATTTCCTTTTTGTTGTTCACATTCCTATTTTATTACAACAACATATTTCTGTCTTATTGAAACTGTGCCCTTCCTCTGTTTTTGTATTTGAATTCTCTTCCACCTGTCTTCTCCACTTCCCTGTCTTTGGCTTTTGTCCCTCAAACCTACATCCTCTCCACCAGTCATTTCACTTCTCTTTTCCCTTCCAATCCCCTATTCTTCAAGATATTCCTCTCAACTTTCTTAGCACTGGTTTGTGTCTTCTCCAAACCAACATACTCCCCACCAATTCCCAAACTTCAACATTTCTCCTCCACTCCTTGCTCCCAGCTTTCTCCTGGCCACTCCAATTTTCTACCTTTGGCCTGCATTTTCTAAAATGATGCACATTCCGAGTGATATCACTAGGGGGGTGCAGACCACACCCAAGTGACACCTGTCAGAGGAGTGTCCAGGGCTGCCAACATGGGGGTTAAGCCCAGAGGAGGCAGTAATATGACATCCCTGCTGGTGGTTTATACAGCGCTTTGAGGGAATGCTGCTGGTCAGAATGAGGTATAGTGGATCCACAGGGACGAGGGCAGTGGCAAACACTTCGGGCACCTTCCTTCCTGGGGACTTCAGGGGAAGGGCAGGGCCACAGTCCACATCCTGGCCTTAGGGAACAGCAAATCGGAGGTGAAGAGCTGGAAGTGGCAGACAGAGTGCACTGAAGATTGATCTTGGAGCAACCTGCATTGTGTGAAGCAGCCAGTGTTCCTGCCCAATATCCATATACACAGAAATATATAGAATATCTGCAGTCTCTGATACCATAGTTTCTTGTACCATTTCTGCAGTCTCTGTCTTTTGTAGTATGTCTGCAGTCTCTGACTGTCTTCTGTAGTATGTGCACAGTTTCTGACTTTCTACTGCAGTGCAGTATGTCCTTAGTCTCTAACCATCTCTTGTACCATGTCTGCAATCTCTGACCATCTCCTGTAGTATTTCTGCAATCTCTGACCATCTCCTGTAGTATGTTCGCAGTCTCTGACCATCTCCTGTAGCAGGTCCCGGGGGAGCCCAGGCCTAAAGCTGTGTAAGGGGCCCCAAAATTTCTGATGGCTGCCCAAACACCATCAAGTAGGAAGCGTTATCCGACTGCAGTGGTGTCACCCCCACCCATGCCAGCACACAGATCAGCATGCCAGCACCAACCGCATCATTTACAGGGGCCAGTTTGAGGGGTGCACCATGACCGTGTGCTGCTGACCGGAAACTAGCCTGCCCAGCATTGCCCTGCAGGGCACTGTGGCAGGCTAGACAGGAGAGAACCCGGGGTTGGAGGGAATGACACCATGATTTACTGCACCGGGTGACACCAACCCTAGTGACGTCTCTGCACATTCCCCATCAATCACCTCAGTTCATTCTTTCCCTTTCTATCTCCTTCACTCCCGCTGATTCCTTTCTGTAGCCCACCCCAGTTTGTAGATTTTGACTCAAGTCCTCCTCAAACCCACATCCACCGGTCCTTCTTCTTTTTATTTCAATGCCCTCCTTTTCATGATACTTTGCTCTCATCAGTATCTCCCTTTATTTCGTTTCTGATCCCCACATTCATTTTACTATTATGCCTTGCTTCTTAACCTTATTTAAGATCATCTTCCCATTTCCTTGTCTTACTTCAACTTCCCCATCTCTTCCCCATCTCTTCTATCTTGTAATATTTCCACTTCTTTCTCTAAATGTCTTATATTGCTATTCCTGCTGTATTTTTGTTTCATGTCACCCTCCTCGACCACTTTCCCATTTCCTGTTCTCATCTCATTCTTTAACTTTTCCATGCTCTTCAAAGGGTTTTCCTTTCCATGAACATTTATTGTCTCTCTTCTATTCAAGTTTTACTTTCAAGCTTCTTTTGAAAGTCTTTTCTAGTCTTGCATGTCTCATTGTTGTTTGCTTATTTCCATTTGCAATGTAGCAAGGATATGTTAAGGGCAAGGTAGATGTGACTGCCATTCAATGTCTGAAGACATCAGCATAAATGACACCAAACTCTTCCATGGCCTAAACACTTTGTAGCAGCCATATGGTAAAAGGGTTGCTGTTAGAGGTAAATGGCAGGTTTAATTAGCACAAATGGGAGTGTTTTTGTCCTTTAGTGTAACATCTTTTTGAAATACTACATAACTGAAAACAATGCTTACCTTCCTTGCTTTCATTCTTTGCAGCAAATTGTTTTCTCCATACCTATAGGTGAGTTAGAAGCCAGTCAATGGAGAAAAAAAAAAGTGTCATAATTATTGCAACCCAATCAAAGTATCAAATGAAGTGTCCATATGTGGCAAAAATAATACATGACACTGTGTGAATATGGCTATGATGGTGATTTTTATAGCTTAAATATGCGAATTGTTAGATTTTAAGATCATGTGCCATTTTTTTTAAGCTAGGCCTCCCTTATTGATATTCAAAAGAACCCATTGGACTGGCAGAGGAAGTGAGGTTACAGAATATGATGTAGCAGAAAATAGGGGGAGGGAAATAGGAGTTGGAACCATGTGCTGAGAAACAGAAGTGGCTGTGGCAACAGTTGTTCTGGGACCTGGAAGAAGAAATAGTGTGTTGGAGGACTCTAAGAAGCAAGGAACCATGAGAAGGCTCCATCACCAAGAAACCTGAGTTATGTAGCTGATTAGTATACTTATGCCTATCACATACATTGTACATGCTTATTTGTTGAGAAGGACAGATAGTGTGAACATGTGTATATTGTATGCATATTTTATTATACTTTGCATGCTATGAATTGTGTTTCTTGCAGTTGTATGTGCAGCCTTTCTGTTTAGTAAAATCAAATATTAATGCACTGCAGAGTTGTGATCACTTCCTTGGTTTATACTGCAAATAACCTTAATAGACACAAAGAAAAAACACACAAATAAGCATAGTAGAATGTAGAAAGATCTGCATACTGTGTGCAAGTTTCTGAAATTCTCATGCAAAGGGACAGGACATTAGTTTTGAACACTTCGAACACTTAAAACCTAAAAAGGGAACAGAACTGCCTGTTCACGAGGGGGGGGGGGGGGGGGGGTCTCTTGCCA